>NC_137461.1:159876948-161083421 GCF_964235325.1 Thermobia domestica | reverse complement strand
CAACTCTCACACAAAGACGCATCAAACAGCGTAGCAATAACAATTCTGTGTGTTACCACTTCAGCGTAATTGGCACTGCGCGCTCTTAGGGCGTGCGTACTCTTTGGTAACCCTCCTCTATATAAGGAACTTCTTGTAATAGAAAAACAATGTTATTAAACTCTGAAAGATTATGAACTAGATGGTGAATACATGAACATCCGAACCAAATAGAATATAGTTACATTATTAATATTTATTTATAATAATTAAGGGTAAAAGTGAGGGGGAACGCGGGGAGATACCGTCCTCCGACCCTGAAAAAATATGTAGGGCGTCCCTCCAGTTCCTAAAAATTACAATGGGCAAAGATAGGCAAGGGGACGGCGCGACCTCATGCCGCTACCTACCATACCCCTACCTTTTCAGATCCGCTTTTACCCGTAATAACAATTAATACGATTATCAATAACACTCATGCTAAGATAATTTTATAATTAATGTCACGTATTTATGTATTGTTATAACGTATTAAATAATCTTAGTGAGTGCCTCATCATTACAAAACACTCATCCTCTGAAACACTCATCGCAGGTTTGACAACAGCGCGCTGATCACTAATTGGTTGCCAAAAGTTAGTTTAGCTGGCTCACTGTATGGTAACTAACTACAGTGAATATAAGTGTTGTCTACTGTAGGGATATGTATCTTTCTTTAACTTAGAAATATTTAGACATTTCTGGTAACCGTAGGGACATATGGACGGAATTTTATAAATTGGTGCGGAAGATAGGGATTTAAATAAAAACTTTGTGAGTGAAAATTAAATGCAATTAATCCTAATATTGGTAATAGTAATTGTTCAAGGTCACAGTGTTTCATACTAGAGATGGAGTGGGTCATTGGGTCGTGGGTCAACAGTATGTGACCTACTGAGACCCACCACCCATCATGACCCACTGCAACCCACCACTCACCATGGCTCACTCTGATCCACCGACTCTCTGCATTATAGACAGCATCTTCTGAATACTGGTGAATTTGTCTACGTTTTACTTGCATGGCCTTCATTTCCTTTCCTTTTTCATTTGTTTCTGTTTACTTACTTGAGATGAGTATATTTAAGTGAAAAAAGAACTTCAGGCATTTTTGGATATTGATATTTGTAATCGTAATAAAAGCAATAGGACCTATACTACTACTTGGCTTTTGAGAAACAGCGTGTGAGCTTTTAGAGGAGCTAAATACTAGAAATAATAAATTTTGAATTACTGTAATATATAAATTATTATAATAAAAATTTGAATGTAATTATGTGTGCCTAACCATCACGGCCAAATTGAAAAGTCAAATGAAATGACTTTTGGCTTAGGTCTTAATCCAAACTGGGATGGTATCACATAGCTTTTATTATAAAACATATCCTAAGGGGGAAGTGGGGATCCGATTTTTTGCGCAAAAAAAAAAAAAAAAAAAAATGAGTATCTGCTACGGATGGGCACGGGTGAGTTTTCTTTGAAACTCGACTCGACTGGAAACAGACATTTTTCAGCTCGACTCGAAAATTTCGTGCAACTCGATTCGAATTTGGGCCGTTTCGAGTCGAGTCGAGTCAAAATGAGCCAATTCGAGCTAAACCCTGTGTGTAGTTCCAAGTACTCTTTTCAAGTATCCTCAGAGACAAAATAATTATCAATTATGCTACTCCTACTACTACTTCTTATATTATTATTATTATTATTATTATTATTATTATTATTATTATTATTATTATTATTATTATTATTATTATTATTATTATTATTATTATTATTATTATTATCAGAACAATACCATGTATAACCATGAAAGGTAGGCGGTTTGTATCTGAATAATGAAAACTAGTTGACTGTAGATCTCGGTCTTCGAAAGGTCTTCAGGAGGCAAAAACATCGGTCACGAGGTTCTGGGTTTGAGTTCCAGTTCCGGAGGAATAAGTATTCGGACTCGAGCGAAAAGTTGTTAAAAGTTATACGGCGCCGGCCAAAGATATTCAATACTGCTCGGCCTGGGTTTATGGTTGTCAACAGCTCGAACGGCTCGGCTCACAGCTCATTCATATCGAGCCGAACCGAGAAGTGACCTGAGCCAACAGCTCACCTAAATGAGCAGGCTCGAACCGATGGCTCACCCAAGCCGAACCAAACCGAGCTGATTGCTCACCCAACTGAGCCAGTTCGAGCCGTCTACTCATTTGACCTGAGTCGAACCAAGCCGATGGACTCGTTTCAACGGAGCTAGCTAGAGCCGAGTCGGTGGCTCATCCCAACCTAGCTGGCTCGAACCATCGGCTCAGTCGATGGCTTGTCCCTACCGAGCCGATGGCTAATCACAATCGAGCCGGAGCGAGCAGCTTGCTCAGTTGAACCGAGCCGAGTCGGTTGACATCACTACCCGGATTGAGCTTCTGTTTGGGCTCAAACATTAGACCGTGCAGGTCTCAGCCTTGATGGTAAGAACTACATACTTATATTGGTGGTCATGACAATTGAGGCTGTCTCGTTATTAAAATCTATTGCCTCGTTATCAAGATGAGACGAGACGCACTAAAAGTTCCCCACAAGATGCACTAAAAGTACGAGACGAGGTGCATCCCTGTCGTGAACAACATTAAAAGTATTCCGCATTACTGTTTACATTCCTCATGGCTTTCGTTTTCCAGGCTAATCTGGCGATGATTTCAAAACGAGTTAAAACGAGCTGAACGAGCAAGCCATTTATCAAACTCGACTCGACTCGAAACTCGACCTCAAAACAGTGACTCGACTCAAGAAAATTGAATTTGACTCGACTCGAAACTCAAGTCGAGTTGAGTTATAGCTCGACTCGTGCCCATCCTTAAGTATCTCGCAAATCCTTAAACTTACGGAGCTGAAATTCAGTGTGTTAACTCTTTATTGAAAATGAACAGAACGTGTCCTAGCATTTTAAAAAATTCTCCTTTATGAGTGGGGGCGGAACTTTCTAAATATGAAAAATTGGTAGTGGTTTGGTTTGTAAAAATAATCGAAAACGATCGATATTAGTTGAGAAACAATTATTAATTGAGAAACAAAATATTCAGTGCTTCGCTTCATATATCCATTGCTTTCTACTATAATAATTGTTGAAGCTTATATTTATTATATGGAGCGCTTATGTAGAGCACAGGGCAATCAACCCACGAAGTTGTGAGAAAAGTAGGCATAATATTTGTATTGTAAGCTTCATTACACGAAAATTTTAAGTTCAGACTGTACGTTTAATTGTATGAAAAATTTTACACTTTTTTCCCCTTTACGTTAGTGTACTTACCTTGATTTCAGACTCAAATTTCATCCTTTTTCCATTGAAAAGTATCAATAATTCAACAAGGAAATGTTAATTTAATACAATGATAATTTAATTGAAATTTAATTTAGACCATGACAAACACTACCATTTTATATCAAAAAGGTCAAATCCACCGATATTCTAACAGAGTGGTGCTTGAGCGATTGATCATAGAAATACAAACTCCGATTAGTCAGATTTTCACAGCCTGGTTTTATTACAAGTGTAAACACTTTAGAGGCCATGGATCATGTGTCAGACTTGATAACGATGGGTTTTGGTGGGTCAGAGTGGGTCACAGTGAGTGAGTGGTTTATGATTGGTGGTGCGTCGGAGTGTGTCATAGTGGGTGATGGGTCAGAGTGAGTCATGGTGGGTCGTGGGTCACGATGGGTGGTGGGTCAGTGGGTCGTGGGTCAAGATTTCATTGACCGACGGCATCTCTGCCTATTAGTACCTCTGGGGTGGTGGGAAGGAATTGACATGTGAAATTAATCAAAAACGATCAATATTAGTGTAGAATCCATAGTTATCGATGTCGCAGAGATTAACAATTACAATCCTGATACTGTTAAAAAATGAAATGAAATCTTTCAGTTTTACGTCCTACAGTTATGCCGGGTAGGCTAAAGGAGACGGTGATGATAAGAAATTAATACAATGATGGAATGAATAAAGTGGGAGGAAACAGAATAACCCCCAGAAATCCCACGAACATGGTGTTTTCCACCCCAAAGCCCATTTAGTGAGAGCTGGGATCGAACCAGGGACCTCTCGCACCAGAGGTGAACAATCTACCACTGAGCCTTCGTGCCCTGATAGCGTTAAACTCCAAACTCAGCCCCCACAGGTATGAGGTTGACAAGATTGAAAAATGAAATGTCTGAAATGATTGAGATTAGTGTCGAATCTATAGTTTGTAATCGTCAAGCTATTAGATTACAATAGCAATGGCATTTAAACAGAAGTTTAGGCATAAACGGCATGTCAGCTGCATTGATAATTTACAAGGGCAGCAATGAAGGCGTTGGTCGCACAACTATAAATATTTTGATGTACGTGTATGCATTTATATTCCAGCGAACTTCTGGAGCTATTTTAACGAAACTTTCATATGAATTTCACTATTAAAAGAAATAATTAAAAAAGATAAAACTGTGGAAGTAAGTAAGATACTTCAATGGATGGGAGTTTGGTGGAATGGCATGTAAAAATAATGCACAAAGACTGATATTAGTATGCTATCCATAGTTTTCTGGGTCGCTGAAATGAATAGTGACGCTCCCAAGGAAGTTTAAGCCCAAGTTCATCCCATCAGCAGAGAATTACAGAGGGAGGGAGTGAAAAATAAAATATTAAAAAATACTTAATTTTTGTCTAATTCGTAATTTTCGAGGTCAGGAAAACGTCTGATCCGTTTTTAATGTCTTTTGAAAGGTAGGTAGTATACACAAGCAGGGTGTTTTATTCATATCAATTTGATTAAAGGAGTATTTTGAGAGGTTAGGGTTTTTCAATATTTATGTCAAAAGTAGAATATTTTCTGCATATTTTTATTAAACTTTCATTGAAATAAATATTCTAAGGGGAAGGATATTCGAATACTTCTCGTAAACCTACATATATTATATAACGTACGCGCGTTAGTAAAATCTGTTGAGTGTATAAAACTATTAGCCGTTTTTCGGAGTGAAGATTAAAGCAAATTATCTCAACAATTATAATAGAACTCAGAAAACGACATACGTAAAATAAAACTTTCCAATTGAAAATTAACTCTTGATAATACGGAACCAAGGAAAAGTCGAATTTCCAATCTTTTATTGCAAAAAGAAATGTAACTCCACCTTCGAAATTGAAACAATGACGCTCCGTGGGTAAAGTTATGGGCATTTCTTTTATCTAAGACTGTCCATGTAGAAACTATACAGTTACATGATCGACCTACAGTGACAACAGAGTGGTACGTTACTTATTACCTTCCGAGTGTCTTTGAAGCTTGGAGATCTACTCCCAGAAAGTCTTCACTGTCTCGCTTTCTTTATTAACACGACAATGGACGGCCATACATAGCAGCGAAAAGTTTAGAATTTCTACAGAAAATGGGTGTCCATATTTTACCGTACCCGGCTATCTCCAGATTTAGCTCCGTGTGATTTGGCAGTGCCCAAAACACGAGAAAAAGCTTCTAGAAAGCAGTTTTTAAACAAGTGAAGAGGCTATCGTAGAGTTTAGTTATAGTAATGAGATTTCTGATATTCCACAAAACTAATGTTTAAAAATATTTGACTCGTGGTTTTCAAAAATGCAAAAACTGTATAGATACTTATGGGGGCTTTTTTTTTTAAAAATGTAAAAGTTATATTATTACACAGCCCTCACAGAACAGCCCTTCAAATGCTTGCCCTTGTGAACAATGTAATGACACTTTTAATGTAACTTTAAAAAAAAATGTTTTCTATAGTTACATACGTCTTGCGGGCGAGAGAAGAGGAAATTGCGTCCAGCCCCTCAACTCTGTGCTAACACGTATTACATTACGCGTGAAAAGGAGTGGTTTGTGCTACTTCCAAAAAAGGAATAATTAACTTTGTTTCAAGGGCGAAAATACTCCGCAGATTTTTGAAGCAATAATGTTTTATTTACAACGCTCATATATACATTATTTTGAAGAGAAAAATAAAATAATTCCTTTATTAATTTTATAATTTCGGAAAGTTACGTTTTGATGTATGTTTAGGCCTAATTTTGTTTACTTTTTTTAAGCATGCAGAAAACGAATTAATATTTTTGAACTACATTTTAAATTTGTTTACCTCTAAAATGATACTGTAAAAACAAACATACGAAGCCACAGACAAACATGTATTAAACGTTTTAATTGAAATAAATAATTAAATAATACCAACAAAAGAGAATAGTCAATTGTCAATTCATATAGGGTATGTTCAAGGCTTGGAACTCTAATGGAAGCTCAGTAACTTCCGTTCCCGAATAGAACTGCGGAACTTCACGTCAATTGATGATACCTCGTGGATATGATCTGCAAATGTGACTGCGGCATAAGATAAAAGGGTTCAATTCCCGATGGTGATTCAGATTCTGCCCACCTACTTTAAGGTGCTTTTTATCATCTAGCTTTTATTAAAGGGTACATCCTAAGGAAGATGGTGGGTTTAAAGCATATGTAAAAAATAAAGTTGGTAATTATCACTACACTTTTATAGATGGGTTTGGAACCGTGGTTGATTATCGGTAGATCGTTCACCTCTTCTGCACCAGGTCTCTGGTTCGATCCCAGCTGGTATCAACTGAGTTTTATGATAAATAAACACCATGTGAATGGATGTTCTCGGAGTTCTCCCGTTTGCTCCCACTTTCTTCATTGAATCATTTTATTCATTCTCATCATCACCGTCTTTTTAAGCCTAAAGGCATTTCACCTGGTTACAAACATTACGAATGTTGTAACATAGAAGCGTTTGTAGAAGTCTTGCTGGAAATAAATGTAATTTATAGATTCTTCTTCTTCTTCTTCTTCTTCTTCTTCTTATTATTATTATTATTATTATTATTATTATTATTATTATTATTATTATTATTATTATTATTATTATTATTATTATTATTATTATTATTATTATTATTATTATGGAAGATTCAATAATTCAATGCAGTATCTGAAATCGCAAAAAGGGTCAGATCAATGAGCGGCAGGAAAGAGGAGAAACGTGAAGTATATAGGATTCACGAAGGGGTAGCCGTCAAACATAGTTTGGGAAATGCTGTCTTGGAAGAAATTGTATGATTGAAGTAAGAGTAATCAAAGGTTCTCCAAAGTTAATTGAAATGATAACATAGTACTAATGAAATGTCAGTTACATTTGACGTGATAATCGAAAAATTCAAATTTATATTGGCCATGGGAGTTTAAGAAGCTGAAAAATAATACTACATCTTGAATGAATTTCAAACAGCGATAGGAAGAGAGACAAGCAAACACCATAAATAATCATTACATAAAAATCTAAAATAATTAATATATGCAATTAAAAAAAAAGATGTATTGATTGGAGCTTAATATTCTTTTCAACACAGAGGCTATAAGTTACGCGACATACTATTTAAAATGGAATCCAAATTGCTTTTGAAGTCTGTATCTCAGGCAAGCCCTACTGGGAACAATCGCGCCGATTTCTCTGTAACTTTGGGGGGACCATTCATAAAAAAGTGCATATAACAATACATATAACAACAGAAAATACATATAAAATACATATTCATAAAAATACAGGGGTCACATGAGCTTTGGGTTCCCCCCACCCTCCCAGGATCGGCGCCCTTGACTGGGAACCAAATCCAGCATCACTTCGATTATTCAATTCTCGTACAGTATATTTGAGTGTCTTCATTAACGAGTGTGCAGGTAAAGAAGAGAATATGCCGAAAAGGCTTCGACAACAGAGGAACAGGAGAGACAGAATACACGTTATTGAAGGAGAGTACAGGAAATCCAGAAATTCAGAGCAGAACAAAGCAAGGAAAAGAATAAGAAATATAATGTGCAAATGCACGAAAATGAAACAAATTGGCATAAGAGCAATACACTAAAATCGTACATTCCAGTACAATATTGCTTAATGGAAATAAAAGGCAACAGTCGAATATTCTCAAGGATGACCAGGTGTTTTATGAGGGTGTTTCAATGCGGTGCAAGGAATGCATATAAACTTTGTGTGGGATGAAGACGAGGAATTGTTTGAAAAAGACACCTGGAATATTATGAATTTGAGGAATATTATAAATATCCCAGGGATAAACTTGGTCAACATGTAAAATTTGTCCGATTGGGCATGCCTTAGGTACCATTGCAAGTGTGAACGTATTTCTCTATTCAGAAAAGAATAAAAATATATTCATTTTGGGGAATATTTTCTTCTGATTAATTACAACATTGTTTCGAGGATTATTCCTCAATTATATGATCGATCATAATCATTTCTCTTCCAATCGTGGCTATTATCATTGTACTGTACTGTATATCATTATTGTAGTGTAAAATACTGTATGAGAGTCTGAATACTTCGTTTCACCACTTTTCTGCTTAATAGATTTTCATCATATGTTATGCTTATTTTGTGTTTTCGCCTAACATTCTAAGAACGAATGCTTATATTGTTTCATGGTATATTGACCACACATAGTTGTAGATTGGTATGCACCGCACTTAAAATAGCCTAATGGCCCATTTTCCTATATTTCTCTCCCGCTCTCTGCACACTACTTCAAATAGTAGCCGGCTATGGATCTGGTACCGTGGGAAAGAGTATTATGGTTTCTTTCAGATGAACACGATATTTTGTGGATGTGGTATTTATAGATTCGTATTCTTCAAGCTGCGTCTTGTAGGAAAGGCAACCTTTCTTTTCTTCCAGTTCCTCTCTTATCAATATGAGTCAGCTTTATTTCACGAAGCACTTGTTCTTTGAAACATTGTTTCTCAATGAGAAAGTGTCCCATGCGGCGTAAGGCGCAAGGCAAAGTGGTAATATCAAAATCACTGCCTCCTCGATCCACCTAGTGGGAGCGGATCGGAGGTAGGAGGCGATGGACAAGATATATTACTTTAGGAATATATGTAGCTTATGCTTGTTAGATACAAAGGATGTATAGTACTAGGTGAGTTGTCTACTTGCGTTTCTCACGAGGTCTTGTTCTAGCGGATTAGGAACAAGAAGGCCGAAGATCCTCATAGGACCAAGTCACATGCTGGCTGTGTAGTGTAAAAATGATCAACCAGGTACTCATCTGTTGTATGAACATCTGTGAAATATGTAGTATGTTCGTCTCGGAGAAATAAAGGAGCTTTTCTTTATTTTCAAAACAACCAACTATAATGTCAATCACGTCTGGACATACTGAAACTGGCATAAAACAAGTTCTCTGTTTTAATATAAAATGTTATCAGACTTCCTATCAAATAACACACAGCATTTCCAATCAAAATCAAGTATAGTACAAGATATAAGCTTCAAAAATCAAAGTAAATAACCTTGTGTCTTAAGAGGGCAGAAAGTTCATTGTCACAGAAAAATAATGGCAATGGTGACTTATGCTTTCAAGTTCATATAATTTCAGGCACATATCTCAACACAGGAAATATTTATTTTTTCATGATGTCTTACTCAATTTTAATCTTAAAGTAAACATCTTCTTTCGGCAAATCAAGCAAGTAATTTAATAAATTACTAGGAGAATGTCCGTTCTTCGCACGGAAAAAAATAGGTTTATGAAAAAATATTTGATATATGTGCAAATTTTCTTCATTTAAAACACTTCTTAATAGAATTTTGATTTCCCTGGAATTACGTAAAACTTCACGCAACAGCTCCTAAATAACTTTTCGCAACGTTAAGGCTGGATCAGACCGTTTTTAGCAGCAAAAAATGGCGGATTCACCAAAATCTACGTAAATCATTAGGCAAAATTTTTAGGCGATACGCATAATCCCAAAATCTATTTTTTTTTAATGTATTTTATCAGAGTTGAGACTGAGGTGAATCAATTTCTTGCACCGGAAATCACAAGATGTTCACAGTGTCAACGGAAATTGTTACTAAATCTCATATTCATCGAAATTAATTTTCCGTAAAGCACCTTTAAATGTCTTTTCTCAGTTCCCAAACTTGACCAAGTCGATCTCTCGCACAATATACTAATATTCTGCATGCCAAAATATAGCTAGTTTCAAAAGAAGTTAGGGAGAGGAAGGTGGCTCAGTGGTATAGATACGCTTACCTCTGGTATGTGGAGTCCCTGGTTCGATCCCCGGCCACATAAATTTATGGTGGACAACATTGTGTCCGTGATTTTTATCAGGATACTCCCACTTCCTCTCAATTCTCATTCCACCAATTCTTCCATCATCATTCACTTGCCTTAATCGTCGTCTCCCTTAGCCTAAAGAGAGGAATAGTGGGACGTTAAACTGAAAAGTTTCACTTTATTTCATTCAAAAGAAATTAGCAAATTACTAATAATGCGAAATCTTTTGATTCTAACTCGTGTCCTTGGAGTTATTACTCAAATTCTGTATTCCGTGCTCGTGGGTTTTCTCGGGGTTCTCCCGTTTCCTCCCACTTTCTTCATTCCACTATTTCACTCATCTCTCATCATCACCGTCTCCTTTAGCCTAACCGGCATAATCGTGGGACGTAAAACTTAAAGATTTCATTTTCAAATTCTGTCTTAAAGTATACAGTTTATTATATATTCACAAAATTTCAACTTTCTAGTGCGAGAAAACCTCTAACCCCATTTCCACCTTCTTACATGATTCAATTTTTAAAAAAGTTTTACCCATAAATTTATACCCTAATATCTATACAAAATTATGATTATGTACACCTATTTCGGAGATCTGGGGAACGAGAAGGAAGAGATACAGACCGTTTCCTCAGACCGAGGATCTCATTTCGTAAAACCGTGTCTAATTCAGAAGGTAGAAATGAAAAGTTTTCAAGATCAGGCACCTAATGTTTTAGGAAATCCAGAATGAAAAAAAATTACATCATGTTTTTTTTTTCTTATTTCTTTTTCTTAGTGGTACCATTTCAAAAATCCCGTATCATCTAGAGCCTGAGTGAATCAAAAATATTTATGAAAAAGTTCAAAGACCAACAGAAAGGCAATAAGTTTAAGCCTCAGTCTCCCCTTGAAGCTCAAATTTCGCAAAATCACTTGGTGTGAATTGAAAATGCTTAAGCAAATTGTTCAAGGTTTTATACTTAATAGGGTTAAAGATCTGGAGAACGGAAAGAAAAAAGCCCTTTTTCCCATCTTTTTAGGAAGTCACAATTAAAAAAAAAAAAAAAATCTGCAGTAGGGAAAGAAAAATATTTACTCAAAATGTAATAGTTCTACTCTCAAAATTGTACTGAACGACAAGAAAACAATCTTCCCTCCCTTACATAGGAAGTTGCATTTCGAAAATACCCGTATAGTCTACAGCCCAGGGTGCGATGAAAACAAAAGATTTTAAGGTTGTACGGTGAGTAGTTTCGGAGATTTGTCGAGGGCAAAAATCATTGAAGCTCTCCCCTCGTTCTTAGCTTTAGGAGTTACATTAAAAAAAAAAAAAAAAAAAAAAAAAGTCTTATCTACAATATAGACTAGAAGAAGAACATTCATAAATAATTTCAAAGTTCGTCTAATAACAGAGAGATTTGTTTATGAATGACTCAGTGAATGAGCCATTGAATTTATACATATTACCTTAAATATCCGTTCTTCGCACGGGGAGAATGCGTTTCATGTTGGACATAAAAAGCGTCAAAACTGTCCCCAATCAACTTAGGGACCGCAAAAAATATGAATTTAACACTAATATCGGTCATTTTCAATTATTTTTATGTGGTACCATCTTCTCTTAGAAGTACTAATAGGGACTGAAACGGCATCGAAGTGTCACTGTTGATCTCACCGACCCCAAAAACTATGGATTCGGCACTAACGCTCATTTTCGCTCATTTTTACACATTTCCCCCTCCCCAAATTGCACCATCAAAATGAAATTATGAAAATCATCCCAGACCTCATTTATGTTGAAAATTTGATCGAGATCAGTCTTATTGTTGAAGAGTTAATAAGTCACAACATTGACATTTTCATTTTTATTTATACAATATAGAAAGATAGATTTGAAAGTAAAGAAATATGTTAAGTGAATAAATAAGGAAGAGTAGTTCCCTTGTCGTTGTACCCAGGAGCGTACCAAGGGCCAGGCAACCCGGGCAACTACCCGAGGCGCCACAGTCAGGGGGTGCCAAAACGAGTCTCAAAAAGCAAATTTTATAACGTGTTCTCTACTGTTTTTGTTTGTTTGTTTGTTTGTTTGTTTATATTGTTGTAAACTAGCGTCAATTAGATAATCTTTTTCCATTCCACCATGGAAGAAGAGAGTTTCATATTAGTAGGGGACTGTATCGACAAATGGAGACATGGCATGTACAAGAGAGAGTGGAGGGGGATTTAGTATTGTTTATAGCGGCCCATTTTCTTTGTAAACTTTTCCCAGGTAATGAATGTTATTGGAGTTTATATGTGCTACTCATTTAAAGTGGTAGTGGAGGGTTAACAGGCACCACTTATTTTTGTTTTCTTAGATACGATGCCGCCGCACCTAACTGTCGGCCTTTGTTGAAAGTAGTGTCTAGGAAATGTTATTGTGTCGCTATGCACAGTTCTTGCAAAATCATTCATTTCGACCCAACAACATGACCTATTTGGGTTTTTATACAGGATCAAAAAGGAAGACTAGGATACCCTGATGAAGAAATTTGCTGACCTAGAGCATTGTGATATTGAGGGTTTCCAACTTCAACAGGAACTATTGGTTTTACTCCTCCTACTACCAGGTGAAAATGAGAGAAAAAAAAAACCTTGAAGCAAGGTCGCCGATCCTGGAGAACGTGGGGGCCCGGGCCTTCCAATGCTTATGTGGCCCCCCACGTATTTTTTAAATATTTTTTATTGTTATATTTTTTACAAATATACAATATTTTGCATAATTTGAATTTAATTTGTCCTAAAATCCTTATATATGCCTTCTTAGACCCTTATTTGCAACCAAACACATCTTAATGCCCCCCACCCTCCCAAAGTTACAAAGAAAATGTCAGCCTTGCTTTGAAGTATTAAAATACTTAAGGAGTAACCAGCAGGCCCGTATCCAGGGGGGGTTGGGGGCCGTCCCCTCTTCTTGTCAGCGTGGCTTCAGGCGAAAGGAGATTCTCAAAATTAAAATTAATTAAAAATTATTTGAGATCTACCATGTGCCAGGAGCGCCTCGTGGGGATCGCCATGATGCCGATTGAGTTTGACATTCTTCAAGACATTGAAACAGATGTCATTGTTAGGTATTTTGCAAACAAAAAAGACTTGGAAAATTATATTTTAATTGTTGTGAGTGCTGAAAACAAATATATTTAAAGTTGTTTAATTTGTTGTTAATTTTCAGTAATAGTAAAGTTTAACTTTTTATTTAGTTTCTAAATTTTGTTACACTATTAATTATCACGCCTGAGGCTAAATGTTGCAAAATTAGGAAACTAATTTGAGTAAATTATTCAAGATTTTAAGGTACTGTTTTTATGGAAGAAAAAGACATGGACGCTCTTTCTCATAAAGTTCCATAAATTGACATTGATATGATCTACTTACTTATCAAAGTCAGAGGATTTCTAATACTTAATAAAACCTGTTATTAAGCTTTAGTCTTGTAAGAGTGTTCAGCTAAGCTTTAGTCTTGTAAGAGTGTTCAGCTTTTGTACAAATTCATGAGATATGTTTTATGAATGCTATGGACTTCAGCTAGTAGGACCTACTTAAAAAGGGTAGTTTATATTGCTGTGCGTAAAAGACATTCAACATATATGAAATGTCTTTATTGGTATTTCACGTTATTAGAATAGATTGTTACATAGTGGGATTTATGGTAGTGGGTGGTATTGAATACTACTACTGATGTTATTGATAACAAAACAATTGATTATATAGCACTAATCATGTCAGCATTAGTAGTATTCAATAAATGGTGTTCGATATTGTTTTTGTTGTTAGATATCGACACATAAATAATAATAATAATAATAATAATAATAATAATAATAATAATAATAATAATAATAATAATAATAATAATAATATAAACACCATATATCTGATACCATATTCATTTTTAAGTACTAAATATATCTACATATGTCATGTATTTGAATATTAATTTTTCTCTTTGAACAATGGGTTTAAAATATTAAAATCACTCGAATAAAATGTAAAATATATGTTAGAACTTGGAGAAAGTGACAGAAAGTCCCTTTGCCCGGGTGAAAATTTTCCCTTGGTCCGCGCCTGGTTGTACCTGTCTATTCCCAGGCCAACTGACATGCCCCTTTCTGCCTAAACTTGGGCTTCAATGTCATCATGACTAACACCAATCAGCTTGCAAATTCGATACTAATATCGGTGATTTTGGATGTACTGTTTTTCTCTCCGTCCCCCTCGATGATAATGGGTAGAGAATATAACTTGAACGGCTTCGGGAGTGTTATTATTCGTCTAAGTGACACCGAAAACTATGAATTAGACACTAATATCCGGCTTCCCGGGAATTATTAATCTCCCTTTATGCATAAATTTCGAGTCCTCTATAATGTCTTCAGTGGCGAAATAAAAAAGAAAGTGCTTCATATACAATTAGATCTAGTAACCTACCAAATTTGATAGCTCTAGGTCACGTCTTTCTCTGCGGAAAGCCGATGAGAGACAAACAGACACACATAAACGATATTTTATTGTATTAGTATAGATAGACAGAGAAAAGTAATTCATGTAGGTAGTAAAAAAGCAAATAATAATAATAATAATAATAATAATAATAATAATAATAATAATAATAATAATAATAATAATAATAATAATAATAATGATAATAATAATAATAATAATAATAATAATAATAATAATGATAATAATAATAATAATAATAATAATAATAATAATAATAATAATAATAAAGTACCCTATGTGAGAATCAGTATTTAAATATTGTTATTAAATATTCCACGGACTAGCGGAACAAACGGTACACTCAAAACTATTTTAAAATTGAATGATACATGCATAATCACTGAAGTACGGTACCAAGTCCTAGAGTTGACTAGAAGAGTAAATTTATTGTCATGAATTAGGTGTGTAATGTTGGTTATAAAACTACAGGGTGTCCGAGAAGTCCTTCCCTGATTACAGAAATTGATAACTCAGGCTAGAAATAAGATAGAAATATGAAACTGGTGTTGAATTGTTTACAAACTATAAAAGTTTTGGTCACATCAGTACACTTCCACATGAGCACCCTTGGTAGCACGTAGCACATCTAGGCGATATTCAATTTCCATCCACACATTAGCCAACATCACTGGAGGGATCGATGCAACGACTGTGGTTATTCTTTGCTGCAGGGTTTCAAGATCTGGTACACGTGTTCGGTAGACCTCATCCTTGACATAACCCCATAAAAAAAGTCTAATGGGGTTATGTCAGGAGAGCGTGGAGGCCAAGCTGTTGGTCCATCACGACCAATCCATCGCCCAGGAAATGTCCTATCGAGATAGGCACGGACGTCCAAACCCCAATGAGGTGGTGCACCGTCTTGCTGAAAAACATCGGGGCGATACTGAAGCAGCTGAGGAACAGCATACAGCTGCAACATATCCAGGTACACTGCAGATGTGATGGTATCCTCAGCGAAGAAGAATGGCCCGATAATTCGATCGTGCAATAACGCGCACCAAACATTCACCTTTGTACTGCCTCTGGTGAACTCCCTGACCTCCCTGGGGGGTTCTGAACCCCAAATGCGTACATTATGGCGATTCACTACTCCACTGACAAAGAATGTCGCTTCGTCGGAAAAGGCAATTCGTCTGAGATAACCATTATCGTCCTCAATACGTGATAGCATTTCGACCGCAAAGTCATATCGACGTGTACCGTCGTCGGGCAACAAGGCCTGAACAAGTTGCACTTTGTAAGCACGAAATAATAAACGTTTGTGTAAAATGTCATGGATAGAGCTTTTTGGCATCTGTAATTCACGTGAGGCCCTGCGCACCGATTTCTTAGGACTTCTCAGAAAAGACTGCCGCACAGCCTCCACCGTGTCTGCTGAGGTTCTTGGTCGACCAGACCTCGGAAGGTCAGCAACCGACCCTGTGTTCTTGAACTTCTCATACCAGGCTTTAATGCTCTTGACATCAGGTGGAGTCCTCCCAAATGTTGTCTGGAACTGTCTCTGCATCGTGGTTGGTGATCGTGTCTCATGGTACCACAGGACACACTGTGCCTTCTCCTGGTTGGTTGGCATGGCTTCTTGGGCTTCTTACTTACGTACTACAAACCTAAAACAAACAAAATTGAGACTTGGTAAAACAGAACAAACCTAACACAGACAAAAACTTTTATAGTTTGTAAACAATTCAACACCAGTTTCATATTTCTATCTTATTTCTAGCCTGAGTTATCAATTTCTGTAATCAGGGAAGGACTTCTCGGACACCCTGTATAATGTGATCCTTATTATTATTATTATTATTATTATTATTATTATTATTATTATTATTATTATTATTATTATTATTATTATTAGTATTAGTATTATTATTATTATTATTAGTTTAGCGTCCCATGATTATGCCCTGAGGTTAAGGAAGACGTTGATGATTACAGCCCGGATTTATATGCGAAATGCATGTTTATAGTGACATGCAAGAACGTATGGAAAATGTTTTCTTCCTTCCGACGGACTTGCAAGAATTCGTTTGAGATGCATGTAATGGTGAATGTAAGTGCATATTTTGAGTGAATTTCGATGTGTATGCATATTTTGTAAACTTTGCAGGATACTGCATATTCCTGAATTTTATTGCTGCATACTAGCATATTTGAGAGTATATCACATGAAAGTAGGCTATATTTAAAGTGAACTGACTCCGTTTGTAAACGCAGTGTAGAACAAAATGTTGTACAGAATAATAGCAGAAAGTGTTGCGTAACTGAAACAACCAAATGCTAATATCTAGCAGTAGACGCGCTAGTATTAAATGTAAATAAATTATTGTGAAAGCTCCATCGCGCTTACGTATTTTTTCGCGAAGTTGCGACAAATGTTCCAGTACCTTCTCATCCAGTGAAGAGCTCGTGGCTCCAAGCTGTGCAGTATTATACATATATCTTAAAAATCAATGAAGACAGCCGTAGACTCACTAAGTCCCGATGATGCAGCCGCTATTTATGTATCTCAAAAATGTTTCTCTTCAAGTGGCATTGAGAACAAAATTAAGTACATACATAACCACTTCTCGGTAATACCTGAAGTTGTCAGACAGTTGGAATCCTGTAAGAAGGCTTTGCAGCATTCACTCTCCTTGTTGGGCGAATTATCGCAGACTTTGTCCAGTGAAACAATTCGTGGTCTTGCCAAAATAACGTCAGATAAACTTTGCAAAGTATTTGGCAAAAAAAAAAAAAATCCGGGTACAAAACAATCTGTGCCATTACAAATGTACTTAATGGTGAAAACATGGAATGGGAAGAGAATGTAACACAGGAAGACTTTCATGTATTTCACATGTACGAGTGACTTCTGCTGATGTAGAAAGAAACTTTTCGATCTACAAAACGTTTCTTACTGATAAACACAGAGTTGACAGAAAAAAAAAACTTAAGGAAGATAGTTCATTGCAACAGAGATCGTTAAGATAAGATATTTTTGTAAGAACCTGATATTTTATTTTCTTAGTGTATATTTCAGTGCATATGTTAAATTTTTAAATGCATATTTTAGTGCATATTTTTATACTGTATTTTTCGTGCATGTTTGCATGAATATTTTGGGGTTTGTTTATGTATGGAAATCCGGGCTCTATTGATGATAATGATTGAATAAAGAAAGCCGAAGGTAACAATACCGAGAAAACTCGCGCACACAACTTGTCAGTCACTAAACTCACTTGCCAAGAGCTGAGATCGAACCTCGGACACATCGACCCACCACTGGACACAGTAAGGCCTACATGACTGAACAACTCGAAGGTCAAATTTCTTAACCTGGAAACTTTAAATTTTTACAGTGCATGGGATTTGTAATGTGGGATACCATTCAGGAGAGATTTTTAGAAAATCGATATGGAAGGAAGGAAAGGGTGCTGGCAATAATTATACTAAAATTTCCATATCTCCGAATCTCTGAAGGCAGAGAGAGACATAAAATTTGGTATATAGACTTGCCATTTAAAATAATTATACACGTGTTTCGTCGGTTTTTGGTATTTTCCCTAGAATGGAAGAAGGGGAAGGAATGGGGTTACAATTGTTATAACAAAATGAAAATATCTCAAAATCCTTTAAGGTTAGAGACATTATATTTGGTATTTAGACTTTTCATTTAAAGTTATTAAAGATGTGTTTCAGCGTTTTTAGATATTTCCCGTAGAAGGGAAGAGAAAAGCAGAAAGTGAAAAAGGCGGTAAGAAAATTGGTGGATGCTGCAATTGTTAAAATAAGATAGCCATATCTCGAAATTCCTAAAGCTTAGAGACATAATTTATTTTATTTAGACTTTTCATTTAAAATAGTTAAAGAATTGTTTCTGCATTTTCTGGATTTCCTTAGAAGGAGGAGAGAAAGGTGGGAGGAAAAAGGGATTGGTTTGCAACTGTTATAATAAGATGGCCCTATCTCGAAATACTGGAAAATTTGAGACATATGAGGGATATGAAAAGTGGTATTTAAACTCCTTAACCAACGAACTTCAATATGGATACAGCACAAAATCTCAAAAAGGCGAGCGCTGGGGCCGCGGTGGCTCAGTGGTAGAGCGTTCACCTCTGGTGCTAGGGGTCCCGGGTTCGATCCCAGCCCCCCGCCAAGTGAACTTTGTGGTGGACAAACACCGTGTGCGTGGGTTTTCTCGGGGTTCTCCCGTTTCCTCCCACTTTCTTCATTCCACCATTTCATTCATCTCTCATCATCACCGTCTCCTTTAGCCTAACCGGCATAACCGTGGGACGTAAAACTTAAAGATTTCATTTCATTTTTTCAAAGAGGCGAGCATTCAGAGCACTTGACTTGACAAAATTAACAACTTTAATAGCCAGTGATAATACCTGCTTCAGGTTTTCTGAAAAAGTTTTTTTTTTTTTCTAAGGCTTGAGTGTGAATTAAGTAGTGCAAACCCATAACTGTAGAATTTTTGTTCTTTGCCAGCTTTATAAATCCAGACTGCGAAGCTAACATCGCTGGAGCTGCATCACCACATATTTCTACAACTCTGTTCCAGGACAAACCATTTTCAAGAAAAAATTATTGCGAGCAGGAAAAACAACAGAACCTTTTGATGATGTCTCCAATCTTTTTGAAAACAATATTTTCATGGAGTGCTCTGCTTGTGTCACCGTGTAACCTATTGCTGTGGCTATCCGAAAATCTTACATGATAAAGTATGTAATTTGTTATATCATTGAAAAGATAATGACAAAAAGAAAATTTATATAGGAAAAAGTTTTGTCTCGCTGTTCTTAAACAATAAGCGAGATATCAGATATATATGCCCCTTCGACAGAAACTTATAAAACTGAGAAAGAATGGGTAGGTTATTCATTTATTTATGTTTGGAAGACTTAAGTACTCGATATATTTTTAATTTAGATTATTTGAGTTGGTCATGTCAGGACAGTTGCGTGATCCTCTAATCCAACTCTCTGGAAAGTGAGACAGTGTGGTGGAAAATACTTATTCTGAGAAAGTTGATCTTATATGATTGTCTGTACACCCGCCGGTGGCTGTTCAAGGCCCACGTTCCGTCCTTCATAACCTTGGTGTTGCGTAATGACTAAAGAAATTGAATTTAATTGAAACATATTCTGGAGTAACATTTCTGGAGTAATGTTATCTACTAATGAACATTTTCCATTAGTATTTCATTATACACCTCAGACTTAGGGGGCATAAATAAATAAATGACATTCCTGATTAAACTAATAAATTTCATTTCAAGTAACTTAATTTTAATATATACAAAGATAATATTTGCAGTCTGGAACATAATTTGTCAACACTGATCAATTGATTTAAAATATATATAGTGGACGCTCAAGTGTACACTGGATAAAATGGGCTTCAATCCTGCTTTACACTGGATAAAAGTGCAAACTATGGTTTAGCCCCTCCCTTGATTATATCCTGGATCCGCCACTGTATATATATTGATTAATATAGAAGATTTATATAGAAGATTTATATAGAATTTATATAGAAAATGTATTGATTAATATAGAAGATTTTTCAAGAGACCGATTCTCCGCATTGAGCGGTTGGTTTATTACCTGTCACTCAATGTGTCGCGTGCCAATTTTTCCTCTCCTAAATTTGTGGTCAAGACGTGTGGTAGTTTTATTGCTCCGTGCCTTTTCCTTATTTTATTGGGGGTACAGAAATATTCTATCGTTGGACAAACTCCTCTCTGCAGTCCGTGCACTGGCAACCATGTATGGCTACAAAACTTGTACCTCAAAAGCCTTCGTTTGAAAAAGCCATCTGCTGTTTTAACACAGTATGTTTTGACATTTTACAACTATGATTTATGAGGGGGTAAAAAATGGGACCCCGGTATTTCGTGCGCGCCACAGCGGCATGCATGAACAGTAGCTTCAATGGGAGGATTGACCGCCAAATTGGTGAGATGTCTTCACCTGAGGAATAAACGTCAAGTGTAAAATTACAGCTTAAATTATAGCCTATTCCACAGGTCAAATTTTTGCGAAACAACTCGGTTTGGCATGACATAGTCTACCTGTGAGGAAGGAATTATTTTTCGCGCGCGTCTGACGAACTGATGGTTCATTATGATTAGGTTGCCGATGGTCTAATGGCCTTGGAGATTTTTTTAAGTAGGAAAAAAATTCGCACGTTGTTGCCCTTTAGTTGTCTGAAGCAACCCGACCAAGCTTCATGTTCATTGCACTTTTACACCAAATTCATTGTTGCAATCTGCTGATTGAGAGAAAACTCCAAACAACGATGACACTGCCTTTATTTCGTCCTGCCGTTATTCTGTATGAGTTGCAAATTCAAGTTTACAACTTCAAAGTTTAAACACGTGTATGAAGACTGTACTTGTGCAATCTTAAAAAATATTTTAAATAGTGAAGTTGAAAAAAATTACTTTAAAAAATCGAAAAACGTTTACATTATGGTATTTTTCCTCACATGTGATAAAGCTTTTCTCACTATTAAAACTTTTCACGTATTGAAGAAGGAAAATTTCAGAATCTCATTGGCAAGTAAATACTTACCAGCTGCACAAGTAAAAAATAGATTTTCAGCGTTCAGAAATGTCTATTACATTTGAGAGAAGACCTTGAAATAAAAGCAGTTGGAGTGTGAGGTTTCAATCTGCAAATATCCTGCATATTAAAACATTAAATTATATTTATGTCAACAATTGCAGTATTTTGCTTTCGATTTAACACACAGATACAGAATTCGATTTAACTATATGATTGTAAACTAAATATATTTCTTCAATATTGTTCTCTTGTCTAGTAGTTTGTTTGCAGTAGCGCAGCAATGCATAAAACACTAATATATTTGTAAAAGATGTAAAAGCACTAGAGTAGTGCTTTATTGCTACTTAATGTTCACTAAAATCACGGGATTTAAAATAAACTAGCATCAATTACCGCTTCGCTGGGTTAAATTAAGAGAAAATAGTAATACGTTCCATTAGTCAGTCACTTTTTACTATTACTAAAGCGCTCTTTGATATCGGTCATTTTCGATTATTTTTATATATCCCCTCCCCTCCCCATGTTGTGGGACACGGCATCGGAAGTATTGTTCATCTCAGCGACTTCGGGAACGGTGAATTCGACATTGATATTAGTCATTTTGATCATTTTTATATATATCTCCCCTTCCCTCTCCCAAGTAGCGGGGCTGAAATTGGATTTAAACGGCAACAGAAGTGTCAGTCATCTTAGCGATCCCGAGAATTATGGATTCGACACTAACATCGGTCATTTTCGATCATATTTAAATTTCTCTAAATTTGATCGAGATCGATCCGGTGGTTCAAGAGTTAATAAGTTTTATTTACTTTTTAACTCCTCCCCCCTAAGTTCTATCATGAAGTGAATAGATAAATACCATCCCAGGCCCGAACCTTATCTGTGTTGAAAATTTCATCGATATCGTTCGGCTGGTTCAAGAGTGATGAAGTCACAAAGACAGTCACTTTTATTTTTATTTTTTTACATATATCTCCTCCTCCCGCTCCTCCTCCCCTACGTTGCACTGTCAAAGTTAAATGACAAAAATTATTCCAGACTCAAACGTCATCTATGTTGAAAATTTGATCAAGATGGTTGGGTAGTTTAAGAGTTAAGTTTTATTTATTTCTATATATAAATCTCCCCTCCCCTCCCCCTCCCCTAGATTCTACCGTCAAAGTGAAAGTATAAAAAAAGACTTTCCAGGTCCGAACCCCATCTATGTTGAAAATTTTATCGAGATTGGTCGTTTGGTTGAAGAGTTATGAAGTTTTATTTATATTTTATAATCTCCCCTCCCCTAAGTTACCGTCAAAGTGAATAGCTAAAAACACTTCCAGGCCAGAACTGCATCCACGTCAAAAATTTGATCGAGATCGGTCGAGTGGTTCAAGAGATAAAGAGTCACAAACAGAGTCACTTTCAATTTGGATCTGAAGTTTTTTGTTCACAGACACCGCTATTAATATATAGATGGACTTTTGCTTAGGAAATTGCTGCTCCTACCTTAATCAACTTAGATTTATGGTCCATGCATCATTGTCTTTTCTATGAATGAGATTTTCCGGGAATTTTTAAGACAAAGAAACTCCAGCAACCTATCTGTGTGCTGTAGAGTGACCAGTGTGCAAGTACTTCCACGAAAGATACCTCGAAAGTAAGAAATCTCCTTACCCTAAGATGCTTTCCTAATCATTGAAGCACTGGCACTGGGTATGAAGATGGAAAATATTTTTGAACCAAAAATAAAGTGCGAAATTCATGAAAAATAAATACATAAATGAATAATCTTTAAGAAGTTCATGTACTGAGAAAATCCGTTATCTGGACAGCGGTATATTGTACAAATATACGGAATCCTTATATTTATTACAGAAATCAGTACGGAGTATACGTTATTCATATGCTTCATACGCCCTGAACATAGATGTTACATCATGCCGCTGAAGGATATGACATCTAACAGTCTTCCGTATATTACACACGTATACGTATGTTACATACGTCAGCTATATGTTACAAACGTCTATCTCTATGTGAGATTTTGACCGCCAAAGACATTTTTTTTTTCCTTCGTACGGAAAGTATGTTTATTAAGAACACTTATACAGAAAGTGCGTATAAAATATGCTTTTTCAGTTACCGGTATACGTTTGCTGTACGTTAAGTCCAAAAACTACAGAATGTACACATGTAACCTACGTTTCTACGTACACTACATACCATTTTTTCTCTGAGTGTGCTCGTAGACTACTATTTTTCCTTACAGTCATACTTTGTATGTCATTGTATTCAGACTTTCAAATGATCCATACTTAGGCCTCGTGAATGCAATATTAAGGGAAATACGCGTAAAATCTGGAAATTTTCTCGGAAAAGATTTATTTATTATTTTGTTTTGGGATCCCCTAGCGGGAGTACAGGCACTGGTACCTAAACAGAAGGCACCTCAAAAAGTACTATGTGCCCATACTTATCTTTTGCCAACGGTACGGTTCGTAGGTATGACTATAGAAAAGCTTTTCAAAATATATTACGACATTCTGAAAATTTAATTTTTAAAAAGTCACTTAAGAACCTCTTACTCGAATCCTATTTATAGGTTTATAGTTCATATGTCATTGTTTTCAGAATGAAACAGACTTTCGAATGATGCCATACGCATGTGTCACTATCCGAACATTTGGAAAACTTTCCTGACATTTTCCTAAAAAGATGACAATTTTCTTCTTAATATCAGGCCCTAGAGTTGGGCATCTGCACGAAAGTAATCCAAAAAAATACTATGTATTGTCGGATGTATATCTGTCAAGTTTCATCAATATGTAGTTAGGGTTTATACGTATGAGAATATAAAAGTAAATTCGATCCATATTCTCCATTTTGAAAAATAAAATAATATAACAAAAACTTCTGCTCCTACCATAATAAACTTAGGTTCATTTATATGTACATCATTGTCTTTAGAATTAAACAAATTATCGAATGACACCACAGGTATGTATTACGATTCATAAATTCAGTGGAAATTTAGGAAAATCCCCAGTTTCTTAAAAAGTATTTTCTTTAATTTGGGTGTCCTGTCGGATCGAGGGTCAAATATCTGCGTGAGAGTTAGTCCAAAAAATTCTTCATGCGTCAGGTTATATATTTGCTAAATTTTAATGACATGGTTAGTAGGTACATCGTCGGCCACTTGACCTATTACCGCCAACCTGTTATGGTAGGTATGAAATGAGGGTTCGAACAAATGATAAAATTGTTTGTGTAAGTATGGAAAGAGAGAGAGAAAGAGAGAGAGAGAGAGAGAGAGAGAGAGAGAGAGAGAGAGAGAGAGAATGTTCCTCATGCATATGTTAGCCCGTATCATTATGTGTATTATGTGTAAGAAGGTATGCATAACCCTGACTCATGTAAATACCAAATTATAATAGGTATCATAAAACATATGCTGATTCCAGTGGCGTACGCAAGGAATCAGGAGGTTTCAGAATTTAACCTCTCCCCCTTTAGGAAGATATTACGGAAAAACAAACATTTACTATATTAACATATAATTTATATACACAAAAATCACGCGTGTTCTAAAATGATATGACATTGAATGTTGACCCCTCTTGATTAATTTCTGCGTTCGCCACTGACTGATTCAAGAATTTTAAAAGGAATGCAGCAATGCTTAGAACACTATGAAACCTGTGAAAGTTGTGAGAAAAAATACTGGAATAGCGTTTCAAACTTATCAATTATTGTCTAATATTGAAATTAAGAGTACTAATTAGTCCTGCTCTTATTTTAAAATCATTTTGCCAAATATTGCGAAAACGATGCAAAGAAATGAATGCGATGATACTGAAATTTGTACTTGGACAAAATTTTGCTCTGTTATTATTTAATTTCAGTATTATTTCGAAAAAATGGGAAAAAATAGGAATAGGACTATGAGCACCTTTAAATACACAAGATGGGTGATAAAAATTTCAAACTTCAGATTTTATACCCGGAAGAAGCAACTAATAAATAATTAGCAATTTTTCTCATGGATTATTTTGGTTTGATATATTGGGTTATTTTAGAGGATAAGACTAAAAAAAAATCGGAAGTCGAATAATAAGGACCATCCTTATGTAATATTAACCTTTTTGAAAACTAGTTTGCATGAAGTATCTGCGGATACAACCAACTGCAACCCAAAAATCTTCGAAAGGAAGAGGGGCAGTAAATTCAGAAATTTCTGGACTACGCTCCTTCTAAGAAATGTAACTATTATTTAAAGTGCACAGTAGGATGTGGGTAAGCAAATGGTACATTGCGTAAGCATTAAATAATATGTCATAAACAATCTCATCTGCTACCTGAATATAATTTAAAATGCCCAAATTTAGCACCAAGGCTCCCATACTGACAACACTAGCAGCCAAGGTTTTAAAGTTTACTGCACTCCGCTAAATATATATGTATAATATACTGTAAGAAGAGAAAAAGGGAATGAACACAACCGACAAACAGAACTGGCAGTGCGAGACAAGATCTCCGGTTGATTCTCTAATAATACACCAAATAACTGTCCCGTAAAAATACAAAGAACAAAATAACTCTAATTTTAAGCTCGGATAGTCTAGCATTGTTTATAATAGTTATGAAGTACAAAAATATGCTTTCTTGAGGCTTTATTTTTATCCGGTCGTTGCCCAGTTTAAATGACACCTCATTGAGGCGAAAACAATGCTCGACTGAAGGCGGTGAACAAAGTCTGAAGCCTCAGATGAATGACACTAAAAGCTGTATTTTTTTCTTTTTATATTTTCCACTCCAATAATAGCTGAAATGAAGACATAAGGCAGAATTTCACAATACTCTATGGAACGTATAATTTCGAAAATTTTAAACCCAAACATTGACACGCACAGAGAAACGTGTGTTTTACATAGTATTAAAAGGGCAATAACTGAAGCCAAAGAGGTAATTTGAAATTTATTAACTACTTAAGAAAGAAGATCCATTGACAAATTTACTACTCGAAGATATATTATCTTTTTTTGCTTTAAGGTAATCATTTTGAAGCAGTGTACCGTGAGGTCCTGGGAGAAAGTGAAAACATTGAAATTAATAATGCTAAGGAATAGTTATTTTTCATTTTCTGAAATAATATTTTCTGTTACTGATTAGTATTTGTTTTACATATTGTAACGTTTCATCATCAAAAACACAAACTACCTTGGTATTAGCTATGAAATATATATATACAATATTAGGGATGGCCAAAGTTTTCCGGAATGGGAAGTTTCACTTTCTAGATTTGGGAAAAATTTCGGAGTTCAGAAAAATTCGGAATTTTTCCAATTTTACGTTCTGGATTCTGGCAAGTAAAAATTCTGGAATTGGCCATCCTTTATATATATATATATATATATATATATATATATATATATATATATATATATATATATATATATATATATATATATATATATATATATATATATATATATGTGTGTGTGTGTGTGTGTGTGTGCGCGCGTGCGTGTATGTGCATATATATATATATATATATATATATATATATATATATATATATATATATATATATATGCATACGTTTCTTATGCATATGAGAAGATGAGAAGTGGAGTGGAATTGTTTTACATGAATTATGAATTATACAGGAAACTTTTGAGGAGGACAGAGCCGTGTCGACCTCAGGATATTTTCAAGGGAAGCATACGTGAATTGCGTGTACTAACTTAAATAAATAATACTAAATGCTTATGTTTTTGAGATGATAATTTGGGTATGATCATCAGTGCTATGTTATCTTATTGGAATTGTAAAGCTATGTGACCAAGTATATATATATATATATATATATATATATATATATATATATAAAATTGGAAAGCAGACATTGGTCCTTTTATCACTTTTGAACGCGACTCTGATATTAAGAACAAGGACATGCTAACATTTCCAAGAACGAAATAAATAACATTGCATTTTTTAAAAGAACAAAAAAAAGAAAAGAAAATGACGGGACAGAAAATATAGTGTGGGTAGTAGAGGTAGTAGAAGGGGGAGGGGTAGAGAACATTGCCTGATTGTCAAGAAAAAAGAAAAAAACCTTTGTATTCACCTTTTATAATAAAAAACATAATTTGGAGGTGAACAAAGAACATTTATTACTAAAAGCATTTTAACATTCAGATAAAAAGAGACAATTTTCAGGTATTTTTAAATATAATTTTCCGAAAAATCACCTTCAATTCTGAATAATAGTGAGGACAGATTAAAAGTAAAACTTTATTTAGTTAGAATTCTCTGTTAGGCGTTCTTCAGAGATTAGGCGAAAACCAAATTAAGATGCCATTTCGTCCGCCATTTTCCCAAAATAGAGGTCTCAGCACAAGTCGGATCAGTAAGGACTTTTAGTATGTTCCGCCATTTTCTGGGACATACTTGGAAACCACAGTATCTGAAAGGGGTAAATATGTGTAATCTAGAGGTGTTCAAAGAGTGTCTATAACGTGTAAAGTGTCCCGTGTCTAAAAGTCGTTTCTTTATTTTTTGATCTAAAGATCCATTTTTTTTTCTATATTTCAGGCAAAAATTTTCTTGTAGGTCTTATATCTGGAGAACTACATATAGTTGAGTTGATTTTGAATTTAACATCCCGGTCAGCAGCGAGGCTATATGCGACGTGGACCTACTGATTAACGTGGGATCCGAGCCACATGAGCTCCCGCCGGAAATCGAACCCGGGTCTCCCACACCATAGTCAACCAAAACTATCACATAACCAGAGGCGGATCCAGGACGACCCTGGGGGGGGGGGGTAATATTGCTACTTACAGCTACTTTTAAGAGCTCCAAACTCTGGGATGGATATTGTTTAAATATAAAATAAAGAAAATTTCTTCTTCTGGGGTTTTGGGGCGATCGGGGCGATCCGCCTCTGCACTAAACTCAGTATGATGTGCTTATTCCAAAAAAAGAAAAAAAAACGAAAACTCGATTTAGGGACAGTTCAAAAATTTTGTGGCTCCTGCTCTAAAAAATCCAATATATTTCATTCAATCAAAAATTTTCTTGTACGCCTCATATCTGGAGAACTTCATATAATGTAGAAAACCCGATATGGAAAAGTGGCAAATTTGAAAATATCCTTGCTTTAACATGTTTTTAATAATGGACACCATTAATAAAAATGTTGTTTATTTCAACACTTTTTTAGCTTCCGTTGGGTTGTTAAAGCCAATGGCTTGGGTTTCAGGTTGTTTACATTAAGGAGCACTCTGATTGGTCAAATTAAAAAGACAGTAACAATTTGACCCTTTACATGCAATGTTTCCTTCACCTACTCCGTGCCGAAGTCGGAAGAGCATGCGCCTATTGATCATAAGATTACTGGATGGCACCCACCCCGGGGTATTTTTATAGTATTTCTGAAGTCATTTTAATGTAAAAAAAATCATGCATATAGGCGATTTAACATATTTTGGGGAGCAATTTTTGTGGTTCCTTGGCGTTACGTCGCATCTCAACCGCTGATTGTATAATTTCAAAACGGAAGTGACGCCACAGCGGATTGTCGCTGCCGGGCATCCAATTTTTGCCGAGAGGTTACTAGTTGCCCATGTTGGTCCACTGATGCTTTCGACATGGGGTAGCTTGAGTTTCAGGTAGTTACATTATAAGTTTTCTTTTTCTATATTTCACAAAAGCCGTAATAAACAAAAAGTACATTTGAGTGCGCGGGCCACACATCATGTCTTCGCGGGCCAACGGTTAGAGATTTTAATTTCCCCAATATCGAGTAGACTGGATAAAATGTTGAACTTGACAATCTGTAATGCATATTAAGGGCTCGTGAAAGAATATAATTATAAAGAAATACCCAAAAGATATATTTAAAATGCAGTTTCACATAACAATTTAGCATCGATGGTCAAGCAAGGCGTTAAACTTCCTTATATCTAAATGCTGCAATAACATCCACTAATACTACTTCTATCATTTATTTTCAACTATTTACTTTGACAATTTAGATTTGAATGCTCTTGACTATTGTTTCTACCTAATACTTTCTATTTTATTATGACTGAAACAAGAGTTTTACAATATTGGAACCGTAAAAGTGTGAAATTTGCTGATGACATTTCACTCCAAGTTTTCCCCCCTTAATTAACAGCGATGTCTTAGAGTAGTGGGATAAGCGTTGGGTTCACATCCCGCTGTTTGTGGGTTCGAATCCCGTTGGGTAATTAAAGGCAATTTTTATCATTCGTAATATTGATACTTCCAATGTAAGATAACATGAAAAATATTCAATTTCTCTCATCTTAGTGTTAAGACAACTTTCTTCAGTGAAGCAATAGAAGAGTGAACTACGAAAGATAACGACAGCCGTATCAACCTTGATTCGTACTGACTGGGAATGCAACGTGTTTAGCGAACAATTGATGAGAACGTAAGGCATATCGTTAGTATGGGTCAAACATACGAATGATAAACACAGACGTTAATCAGCAATTGCATATAAGTATCTACTACGAGTACTTCTACTGCTATTACTGCTAGAAATATTACTGTTTAAAGCAATTCACCATTTCAGATCCATTCCATATCAACAAAATGACTTGAAATTCAATCAAAAACTTCATAAAATATAAAATGTATAGCCAAGTCTCGACTTTCCAATAATAATAATAATAATAATAATAATAATAATAATAATAATAATAATAATAATAATAATAATAATAATAATAAGGAAATAACATAATTACAATACCAACTACGTAAGCAATATCTTCTAATAAAGAAAAATATAATTGCCACCATGGGATTCGAAGCCGGGTATCTGCCGTTGGAGTTTTATGCTTTACCACTCTGCTAACAATTCCTCATACAAAGATAAGAAAATAAACTAGTAGTTATATAAGATAAAAATAGAACTTTCTGTTTCTACACGTGTTGATACAATTCAAAGAATGTGAATATAACGTCTGCCTGCCGTCTTTTCTTCTATGGAAATTAGAAGTTAAGGTGAGGAAGAGTAGTAGCATATAAATCGGGACCATCGTTAGAAACGACGAGATAGCCTCAACTTGAAGAACGTTTCGTAATATTTTCCTCATTGACAAAGGTTTTTGAGTTAAAGGAGGAAATCTTGAGTAAGTCATTGTCATGGTTGTCATATGTCCGTATTTTGTACGGACCATTTGTATTTTTGGTCCGTTGTGTCCGTATCGTACAAAGCATGAAATAGGAAAATATACGTATTTGACAGTTTTTGGAGCCGCTCGAAAACTTCAAAGTTGGGAATCGCTAATATCTCGGCCGAAAAGGGTTTTGTTTTCATCATGTAACTTATATTTTAGTTACTATTTTAAAAAGTAGGTTATGTTTTAAAAGGGTGTCTCTTTTTCCATTTTTTGGTTAAATTTGATATACGTAATTTAATTGCATGATTTATTATATTTATGTTAATGAAAAAATATAAGACATGTTAGTTTCCAATAGTGTTTTAAGTACTACAGTAAACAATTGTGTGATAACCTATAAAAGGTGATTTTTAGGTAAGAAATTTCAAAATATTTGTTCTGTGTTTGGGCGCCGTATCTTTGATGAGTCGTCATTTTAAGATTTGTCCTATTTTAGATCAAAAAAATTATTGCAACTCTAGTCATTGTGATACTCACATAAGAAACATCCCCTTATACGAGCATTAGTATATTGTGTATAGTTTTACAAGCAACGATTTTAACTACCTAATAGTTTATGTGGAAGATGAAGTGACGCGGTAGGCAAATGGTTAGCGGATTAAACTTGGAATCCGTGGAACCGGGTTCAAAACCCGGCCAGATGCCAACTTTTTCAAATGTTTCAATATCAATTTCAATGCACACTCAGTGTGACAAGCAAGATCTTCTCCTCTCCAGAAAGAAAAAGATGTTGGAATGAGGAGAATTGGAGAAGGTCTGTAAATGGAGGCAATCATTTACTAACTTATTTTTAGCAGTTGTTCTAGATTTGATATTTTCATCTACTTTCAAGCATTTTCTTATTCATGCGTGGTCAGTATTTTTATTTCTCTAAACAAAGAGTATATAACGAAATAATACATTACATACACAGCAATATTGAGAATAATATGTGGTGTTCATTAGACAACACGACCCGAACCATAGAGATTCATCTTAGGATGGAGAGCTGCTTCCTTAGTCACCTACTCTCAGATTTTACCTGCATAAACACGTTGCTCAGGGCTACCAATTGCTGTCAGTGCCGAAAGAAGTTTCGTGTAAGTTGGGTTGCAACTGTCCAGACATTCTCACAACTGCAAATTATCTGGATCCCAAGTAATGGAATTAGAGCACTTAGGGGGGAGACACTTTTGCTGGTGGCTGTAGATTGTACTAGATTGAACCAAACGCCTGGAATGTACAGCAACCAACCATACATAATTATTCTGCTGGTTGCCTAACACAAGACCCACACCCTGCTATTTAGAAATCCATTGGTTCCATACCAAAATATTAAATGAAATCTGTTTTACGTCCCACGCATATGCTGGCTATGCTAAAGGAGACGGTGATAATGAGAAATGAATGAAGTGGCAGAAGGAAAAAAATGGCAGGAAACAGAAGAACTCTGAGAAAACCCACGCACACGGTGTTTGCCCACCACAAATTTCACTTGGCGCGAGCTGGATTAAACCAAGAGCCCCATGCACCAGAGGTGAAGGCTCTACCACTGAGCCACTGCGGACTCTGGTTCCATAGCAATAACACACGAAGTTAGCTAGATACGCACACAGCCTGAATTCGTGCATGTAATATATGAACGCCAATCGCCACTTGATGTACGAGAGCATATCGTCGCATGAGAACTAGAGAAACGTAACTCCATTTTCACAGGTTTACAGGAGAGAGGAAAATAAGTGATTTTGAAAGAAAAATTTAAAACATAAGATGGTAAAAAATATTATTGAATAGTAATCAAGGTATTACAAAATGGGTTTTAAGACTACACAAATGACAGGATAGCTAACCAAAATAGTAATTCAGTTTCGTGCTACACATTATTGAAATGAGATACATTCCTCTGACTATGAGCAGATTGTTTGAAATGAATTGTTCTTGTGGACATACGCTTAGCAAATTATGACAGCTTTCAGTTTTCTTATTACGAACTCTAACTAAAAACACTAAACATTGACATCTAAATGTTAAAATAGCACCACTTAACACTAAAATAACATTTAATATCTATCACTATCATCATCACTGCTACAGCGCTGCTCGCACTGCAGAGATGGCGTGGGTCAAGGAAAACATGACCCACGGCCCACTGACCCACCACTCATCGTAACTCACGACCCACTTGATCCACTTTGACCCATCATGACCCACTCTGACCCACCATGATTCATACTGACCCACCACTCACCGAAACCCATTGTCATCAACTCTGACCCACGATCCACGTCCTTCTCTCCACTGACTAAAGAGTTTACATGTGTAATAAAAGAAGGCTGTGAAATTATTACTAATCGCGGTTTGAAGTTCTACGGTCAATCGCTCAAGCATCGCTCTGTCGGCAATCGCATCAAGACATTACCGATGGATCTGACCTTTACGATATAAAATGGTAAAGTGTTTGTCACGGGCCAAATTACGATGAATTTCAATTTAATTAACATTTATAATGATTTAATTGTTGAATTACAGGTACTTTTCAGTGGAAAAATAGGATAAAATTTGAGTCTCAAAAATCAAGGTGAAGTAGACCAACGTAAAGACAAAAACAAACAACAACAACAAAAAAAAATCCGTATAATTAAGCATACCGTACAAACTTAAAATTTCCATGTAAGCTTACAATATAAATTGTATGTCTATTTTTCTCACAACTCTATGGCTTGGTTGCCCTGTGCTCTGAACGCTCCACATAATAAACACAAGCTTCAGCAATTATTATAATAGAACGCAGTTAAAATGCGAAGCACTGTAGCTTTTGTTTCTCAATTCTATTTCAAATGTGGCTGACCCAGACCACTAAACTTAGTTATCCATTTAATAGGTAGATGATATTTCAGATCAGCATACGCAATTGAAGTATTCGTCAATAAATTCTTAGAATTACGACCAATGTTTTAAAAGTGATACGAAATTTTCCGGAATTCAATTCAGGATGTTTATTGCTAAACATTAAGGATAACTAAGAATAGATAAAAATAACTTATTAGTTATTAGATAAAAATACTAACTTCCTTAATTTCGAAAAAAAATTCTGCGTTTCGATAAAATTAATTTTGGAAAACATTTCAATGGCATATGCTTCCCTTAATGAAAATTCATTTCACTTACAGAAATCTTGTTTTGTGTGAGTTGCGTCTTAAAACTTTGTGAAAATTCAATCACCTTGTACCACGATGAATCTATTTACTTTATACAGTCTTAACTCTTTGCGGCACGGTGTTTCTAAAATGTTATCTAAAAGGTGGTATAATTTAAATACCACCGTGCTTCAAAGAGTTAATCTAATTTCAATGGTATTAGGACATGATCCAATCACCCTTCGGTAATTCAAATATACTTAAGTGGCATCATCTTCCAAACTAGGAGGTAAATAATTAAAAGCTTCACGAAAATAGGCAAATGGATTATAAGACTCAGAAGATAGGATTGTAAGTAGTTTCTATATACCCTACGCTTAATAAAAACCAATTTAGGTATTTAACTGATTACAATTTCTAACCTATTCCATTTCTTATTCATGGTGTAGACAAAGTGTGCGTGAGAGTGATTCTACGTATAAAAACATCAAGAAAACGGTTTCTATTCAGAGATAAAGAATGACTGGAATCATTGAAATCATTACTGACTTCTTTCGGATCGATTGCCGCATCAGTTCCCTGAGTCGTTGTTTTTGTAATAGAGTGCTTCAAACTAGAAGGCGTGTTCTGTTTTTGTTGCATGAGCTTTTCTGTTTCCTTTCATGCGTAGAAACACTTAATATAGTCATGTACTCTATCTACAGCCTGAACGTTTTCCCTTTACTTTTATACGAAACAATATTTAAGAATTTCAATAAGAGAATCATTTTTGTAATACTTTTTTAATGACAGCACTGAGACATACCCAGAAATTCATTTCGAGGAGGGTTCAAGGCTTTTGCGGACGCCCAAATTCAGAATGAGTGTAAATTTTACACGTGTCAACAATTTTGCGTAAAATTTTAGTACTGGTAAGCATATATTTAAAAAAATATATCAGGATTTCAAAGTAGGGAGGCTTGGCAGCAGTATCAAGCAAATTAAATTATGGTTAATCCAGTTTCGTATTTTCTCTTAAGTGTTTCTTCTAGTATTGTCTCTTTTGTATTAGTTGCCCTTCTTTTCCTCTTGGGTCTAGGGCTGCCATCATCTGTTGATGATAAAGATTCCGGGCCAGCACTAGGTACATTTTCATCACTTGAACCTGAAGATCTTCGTTTACTATATCATTAGATTCAGTGTTTTCTTCACCCGTTTTCTTGGCATTATTCAATTCTGTTGTTGATGGTAACGATCCCGGATCAGCAATAGGCACATAATTATTACTCGAACACGAACTCAAAAGATCTTGTTTGTATTCTGTACCGACTCAAAATTTTCTTCTTCCGTTTCCTCGGTGTTATCCAATTTGATTAACTCGAGAACTCTTCTTGCCCTCGAAGTAATTTTGCAATTCATAAACGAACTATGTGGGACAACATGCTAGTCAGCAACCACACTTCATTCGCTACTCTCTTGTTTTTTGTCATTCTTCCTCAACAGGAAAAAAACCTGCTAAAAAATCAAGACAACAAAAGACTGTCTAAAAAAAACTTGCATTATCACGGACTACTACTTGACAAAAATGTAATTTGCACATTTTGCTAGAGAGTAAAAAGTGAATCGACATTTCATTTTGCTTATGTAATAATTATTTAATATTTTATTTACTTGTTTTTAAAATAACGAAACAACAGTGTGCTTTCAGTATAAAAATTACTTACCCCAGCTTAAAGCAATGTTACTCACTAAAACGTATTTTGAAAATTCATCTGAGTTTAGGGTTACCATATTTTAAAATTAGAAAAGCGGGGATTTTAAACCGTAAGTACAGATCTGAATTTGTGTATTACAAATACTGACCTACGATCCTTCGGACTTTTTTTTTCTTGTTAAGTGACACTTCCAATGTACTTTTCTAACGAAACTAAAGTAAAGTAAATTTAGTTATTGCCATTAATGTTTTATTAAGTTCAAAAAATGTGAGTCTCGAATTGTAAGTGTTACAGTAAATTGTAAGGATATCTGTAAAGCAAATTTTCTTAAAAAAAAAAAAATCCAAGCGATATATGGCAGATATTGTTCATACAGTTTTCTCTCCTACAGTAAGAAATACAAAATAATTTCTAAATTTTTATCATAAGAAAGATAGAAGATATTAGGAGTCTTGGTCCATCTCATAAAATTTCTCATTATTTTTAAAGATTGCAACTTGAATTCGTACAAACACACAAAATTTCCACGATTTCACAATATATGAAATGCAGCATAAACATTTTAAAAGAAAAAAAAAAGATATTAATAATGAATCTAATCTAAACAAAATCCTAAGGATACCGTAATTCTCAATTGTAATTGAGATTGACACAGAGATGTAGCGGTTTACGTTGAATATAACAACACTTTATCAACAAAATCGTCTTAGATTTTTCTCCAATCCAAAAAAGTGGGTGTTTTTTCGTGTTGAAGAGATGATTAAGCGGGGGACGAATATAGGACCTGAAAATCGGGTCGCACTTGCTAAAATCAGGTAATATGGCAACCCTATCTGAGTTTTCAAGTCAGAGAAACGTATGAGCCAATACGTTTCTGAGACAGAAGCGATTCCTTGGTCCTGAAAATTTAATAACTTCTTTTGAGACAGAAGAACGTATTGGCTGTTACGCTCCTCTGGCTCTAAGATCAGTTCATAAATGAGAGATACGTTACTGCCTTTTAACGGCAAGGAGAAGAGATAGCGTTACGTCGATTTGTCTCCAAGTTGACCTTTCAAAATTATATATATATATATAAACGAAAATCCGATTTTTGGAGTTACGTCCCTCTGGTTCTCATATGACGATATGTGGTTCCAGCATAATGGTGCTCCCTCCATTTCACGCACGTGTGCGTGAGTACTTAAATCAGCAGTGCCCTGAGCAATTGATGGGAAGAGGAGGGCATTGTATGGCATCTCTGTTCTACAGACTTCAGACCTACCACTGGTACTTGTGAGTGGTGTGAGTACCGTTTGTTAAAATAAATAAATAAATGAAATTTCTAGTTTAACTTCCCACAGCTATACCATTTAGGCTAAAGGAGACAGATGATTAATGTGAAAATAAATGTTCAGTGCTCCTCCACCGGGAATCGAATCCAGGACCAAGTGCACCAAAGGCGAAGGCTATCAGTTTGATAGTAGGGATGCGGACGAGTCAAATCGAGACGAGATTTAAGCTTGTCTCGACTCGTCTTGAGAAAATGTTGTCTCGATTCGAAAATATATTTCCGTCTCAACTCATGTCTCGATTCGACAATTTCTGTCTCGACTCGACTCGAGTTCGAGACGAGACGTCTCGAAATTCGAGTCGAGACAAAATATACGAATTAAAATATAAGCAGATATCACCCAGAACATTATGATTACCTACCTACTTATCAGTATGTACATCTTTGGCACGGATAACAAAGGCGACGCGTCTTGGCATGGACGCAATGATCCTTGGTATAGGTCGCTGGGGAGAGTTGGCACCACATGTGCAGTGCAAAGTGACAGTCTGAGACACATCGGATATCGAGTATGTCGAGCTTCTTGAAGTTCTTGTTTCTGGTTCTTCAAAGAATCTTCGACATATATTGCTGGAATTCTCAGCTTCTTCTATTTCTAATTTTATTTAGTCTCTTCCACCCTGCAACAAGGGCGCCGATTCTCTGTAAATTTGGGGGGAGGGGCATTCAGATGCAGAAGGCATATATGAGAATTTTAATATCGGCATCCTTGCCCTGCAGCCCTTATTTTCCTTCCTAGAATAGCCACATTTCACTATTTTGACTATATGAACTTTTGATTTTAAAATATTTTTTTTATAAGTTCACAAAACCTTACTTCTCAAAGTTTTCTAAACACTAAACAACCACTAAACATATTTTTGAAAGGTATATTTTTTGTCAGTCTATTCGAAACCCTTGGAATAGTCCGAACTCGAGCATTCTATAAGCATGTGGTTCTAAAGATACGCTAAACAGCTAAAGTCGAATATGTCAAAATTCAAGAGAACTTCAGTAATACAAAGTATTTGAAAACAAAGATGTCAACACAGAGACACATGTGCCATGCTTCTGTCACCTACCACTAACTTTGCGTATTATCGGGAAGATTTCATAGACAACAGTATTGAGATAGAAAAAAGGTAACTTTTTCTTCCACATGACACCGTTTCAGAAATAGGAATAATATGTTTGCTACGTTTTAGATTAAAGTAGAAGGAAACAGAGATAAAAAAAGTAAAGAAAACAAAGGAAAATTAGAAGAAGTAATAATAAGGAAAGTAAGGTACTTTTGAGCATCTGCCATCAGCCCAGTGAATAAAAGATCTGACAAATTAGTAAGTCAGCGCGGTGCGTGGTGTTTCTATGTACTGGGGCTCTATTATGAACGTCAGGTGGCAAGTTCTCAGATACCAACACTCAACACCGCCAAATTTAAATGCGTCAGAGAAGGAAGTAAACTCATTCGAGCGCAATCAGGTAAAGGACTCTGCAGGAGGATCAGCCAATTGCGTAAGTTATGGCGCCGACCACATTGACAAGCACGAAGCTGATGTGAAGTCTAGTTGCTATTTTCCCCCAGCACGTCATGGCATTTTGCGCCCCTCCGTCATTGGCGCCCATGATACGTGCCCTGCTTGCACCTAGATACGCCTCTGATCCACGTCCTAGATAGCCTCGGTGCTGAATGAGACGTTAAACTCTAAATCAATCAACAATCAACCAAATACAAAACCTAAAACCGTTCCAGAGATATAACACAGGTAGCAATTTCGCAATACTGCCATACTTCACACATAGCTATAGCTATTGTCTTGCATGTTGGCAATATCAACGGCCTGTAGCATCGCGATGAAAGATTAGATGTCGATTTGTAAGTAAGAATACTTTGTATTTCCATTCGGCATTACTTGCTACTTTTCCAAGTTTGGCACAAACTCGCCTTAACATGCTGTATAATGTTGAATCATTTGAAGTTCATATACACTGTGAGGTGAGTATGAATCTCACTGTTTTCCGAATGTAAGATTTTTTAAAAAAGAAAAATACTTATTTATTATCATTTTGTTCATTTGTTTTAAGACACCAAAAAAATATCGCTTATCTCTCACGAGAAAGTACATCTGAAATGTTAAATTGGAAACAACGTTGTTTCAGGCCGAAGAAATGAATTGTAATTTTTAAATATGAACTTTTGGAAAGAACGGCACACTTGCTGTGAATAAAGCGCACTCTCTTTTTTTCTTTTCTTTCAGAAGTATCTTCAAAATTATAGACGCACGTTTACCCGCAAACGATAAGAATTACGTAGCTACATCAGGAAATAGCAGCATTTATTTGATACGTGTGTACTTTAAGCATGGGTAAATTGTTGGAATAACCTTGCCTGAAGTTAGTAAAGTTGTTGGTTCTTTTAAGGAAAAACTGTTGATAAAACTAATGTCTGTACATTTGTAGAAATAGTGTTTTCATTGTCAACTGTTTTCACGCAGCTAGACTTAAAATACTTTATAGCCTAATTGCGTCTTATAAATACGGAATATTTTTGAAATTGCAGAAAAATTTACAATTAGGCTTATACCACAAAATAAATATATGTCAAAGCATTTTGCTACTTTCCATCTAACTACACCTACCGTATAGACAAGCGTTTCTCAAACTGTGGTTCGTGGACCACAAGTGGTCCTTGAGGTATGCCCTTCTGACTTTTAGATTGAACATATCCCAAAAAAAAGAAAAAGAAAGAAAGAAAAAATAAAAGATCAAGTGAATTGCTTATCCCAAACTTCAACTACTAAAGAAACCAATATTTGTTTTTATCTATTAAATCCAATATAAAATTAAGTGAATTTTAGTTAGGGCCTAGTATATTTTAATGAAAACTTTTTCCAACCAAATTCTTAATTGACTTCAACACAGCAGCGAATATATATATATATATATATATATATATATATATATATATATATATATATATATATATATATATATATATATATATATATATATATGTGTGTGTGTGTGTGTGTGTGTGTGTGTGTGAACATTCTAAACTAACTAATTCTATAGCCTATGGAACCCAGAGGTTCAAGGCCGCGTTCACAAAAGCTTTCCATTAACTATTGTCCTTAGTCAATTGGACACAGTTTCTACTTTGTATTCCTATTACTGCTAGATCCATCTTAATATCGTTCTCCCATCTGTGCCTCGGTCTTCCTAATGATCATTTTCCGATTGGATTTCCAGTTAAAACTTTGAAAGCGCTCCTACTCTCTTCCATTCTGGCTACATGACCTGCCCATCTGAACCTCCTAGACTTGATGATCCTAATAATATTTGGTAAACGGTATAAATTATGTAGTTCCTCGTTATGAAGTTTCCATCATTTCCATTCCCGTTCCTCTTCGGTCCGAATATTGGTCTCAATATTTTATTTTCAAATATGATCATTTAGGAAAATCTCGACACTTTTAAGGTCTGGCAAAGCTAGTGATCGTACACGCATGCGAGAAGAAACATTCAGTACGTGGAACTCAGTGGTTCTCAATGACAAATTGGATATGCAGAGAAGTTAATTTTTCCTGTTACAAAGGAAGCAGAAACTTCTAAAATAAGTACATAAAGCTTTATTTAAGAAAAAATATTCATATTATAAGTTTCAGTAAGTCAAAAATAAGGTATAGGGGTAATATATGTTGATGAAAGGAGGCAAAGGATTGGTATTATGATAGAGTATACCCTCTGTATGCATGTGTGTCAGGATGACATACATTGCTTGTTACAGTGACAACTCGTGCCAGCTTTTGTTCATCAGTGCATTTAGGGGATAAATCGACAGTGATTGTAGGGAGATTTCGACATGTAGTTCGTTTGTTATAAGGAAAGTCATCAGACAAAAGGATTACCGTCTGGTTCATCTGAGTGTATACAGTACAGGTTTAGGTTACATAACAAACACGCTTTCTCAGCTTCTGGGTCATTTAGTCCGGCATAAGAATAACGGTAAAGTACCTTTGGTATCAGATTAGCACAGTACATGTTTCAAAGATCCTGATATATTAAAGAAAGCCTCTACTGCTCCCACTACACAGTACTCAAAATTGCCAATCCTTAATATGTCTTTCTTCCGCAGTTTGAAAAGCAATTTTAACATATCTTATGGCAATTTTGTTTGTAGGAACCCTGGCAAAATGTTGTGAAAGAAGACTATGAGAAAGTCAATTTCAGTTGGAAGAAATCAGCCTCTATTGGATTCTTCGCATATGGATTCCGAAAATTATTGTGTTAAATTGTGATTTTCAATTATTATTGATTATTGTTAGTAGTGAAATATTGAAATCAACATGTTCCAATGCTATTGTATTTCAACTTAGTTGCAATGAATTGCAGCAAAGTTTGCAAATAAGTTATATGTGGATAGTAGAAACCTTACATCTAATATTTCATTACGTTTTATGCTTATTGTGAAGGACACTGTTTTCGAAGATGTAAAGGATGTTTTTTCAAAGTTGTTTACATAGTGTCGGCATCTCCCATAGTAAGTGTCGAATTCTCCTACAAGATTTCCAAAATCTACTGATCCGCACCATACCGTTTATGTGTTCTTGCATTTGCAAGTACTGCATTCATGGGCAAGATTTTGTGTTTTATAGCTAGGGCAAAGATTATTGTTAAGTATTATCGCTTTTGCAGAATAAAATTACCGTAACTTTCAGGGTAGTGTCGAGTTGTTTCTTAACGTGTCGAAATGTTCCTAAATAATCCTACTTTCAGTCACCGTCCTAACCTCAGAGTAAGCGAACATGTTTCACAACCATACAATATAACAGACATGATTATCGTTCTATATATTTTAAAAGTTTCAAATTCCTCGACTGAATTCGCGATGACAAAAGATTTTTGAACTGAATAGTAACAGGAATTTCCTTATTTTAGTCTATATTTAACATTCATACTAATAACAATGGTCCTAGTTTGAAAAAAGTTTGAGAAACGCTGGTAAAGATAATAAATAGAGGTTTAACTTGTCAATCTGCCAACCAAAAAGAAAACACGCGTTGTTCATATTCATACACAGTAATTACACAAACTATTGTAGTATTCAATTTGTAACACACACACACAAAAGGAAAAAGAAAAAGGAAAAAGACAAAGAAATTATCACTTTAATGTTGAAAGAAAGGAAATGCAATTAAACACAACGCAGAAAGTGGCAATAGAAATGAAAATTCAAGGTTCGAGTACATCTTCAGTATTTCAACAATACTTTTTATGTAATATTGTGAAACTTCTAGTTGCAAAATATTTCAAGGAAAAAGAACTGCCACAAAAGCAAGAAAAGACAGTGTAAAGGGAAGAAACAATAAGATAAATCCCTCTAAACTTTACTTTGCAATACACATTATCTAAACGTACATTATGACGTAAGCTGCGAAATACAAGGGAAAGAATATGAATCATGGAAGTTGTGCAAGGAGTTAAATCGGAAACAAACGATCATTTTGCAGCACAAATTTTCAAGGTTCATTTACCATTGTAAGTCTTTCATATTTTTAGACATGGGATGGTTAATTGGAGGACATTTGTTATTCTTTGATAGCGTGATTCATTTAGTTTTATTGATTATATCATACTTTTATATCTGCAATTACATAGAAATCCTTTCTCGTACGTTTGCTGCTGGATTTAAATTCAAAAAGTCGTTAGTTACAAGTGTTTCGTAATTTAACTCGCAATCTCTTCAGATAAGAGCATAAGATTGTTCACTATACTCTACTCCAGGAATATACACACATTTTTGGAATTCTCAGAAATGACATATTAAGAATTTGGAATTAGGAGAAATGTTCAATATTTACAAAAGAATATTAAATAAGGTCCTAAGTGTTTTCTCACAGTCCATAGACCTGAGAACATAAATTATGATTTCATAATTGTCCGTCCCTGGAGTTTCTACAATGTATGGAAGGTCATGAAAACAACAATTATCATCAAAGCGAGTGGTCTTTGGTTTGATTCTCGGTAGAGGAACTTGCCTCGAATCTAACACAAATACGAATAGTGGCTCGAATCTCACTTTAAACAGTAGGTTTTGTCTCGCAAAGTCTCGGTGCTATAAAGGGAGCCTAGCTCCAATGAAATAATCTGCTTTACCTCAGGAGAAAAATGTTTTAGAACCAAAGTCAATCTCGGGCGTCATCTACTATAAAGCTGTGACAAGAAATAAGGAAATAATGAGTAGGTCGCGAAACTTCAAATTCAAACCATCTAACAAGACTTTTCTCTCTAGCTTCTCCATATTCTATTCGAATTCCCTACCCCTAAAACATTAACACTTGAACATTTAGAGTTTACGTCAAATGCCTTTTACACACTGTATGTAATACAAATATTTTAACTCTTTTAAAGTTTGGGATTTTTGAGGCATTTTGTAGACTTTCACTCAATCAATCATTGCGTCAAGACTATTTGTCGTAGGATCATAGTTTATATCTCTTTTTGTTCGGAATGAAGCAATGTTTCAGTCAAATTTCCCTATTATGTACCTAAGGCAGGAAATTCCCGTCCAAAGAGGGAAACAATTTTTTTAAAGGTGCCGTTTATCGCGAATTTCTCCCCTCAGGTATAGGGATGCGCTCGAGTCGAGACATGTCTCGAATCTCGACTCGACTCGACTCGAATTCGAGTCGAGATTCGAGTCGAGACACACTTTGTAAAATTCGAGACGAGTCGAGACAAACGTATTTCTCGACTCGAATTTTCGAGTCGAGACACGAGTCGAGTCGAGACGGCTCTTAAAAATCTCGACTCGACTCGAATGTCTCGAAAATTTTTCTATAATTTTTAATATTATTTTGAAGAAAGTATTCACTCAGAAACAGCCTTGAAACCAATTCCAGCTTTTATTCCTTCAGAAAGGTACAGAACGCATAAAATTAATAGTTAATCTTTAAAGATCAAGATTTAATTTTCAGCTCAATTCAGTTAATTAGAACTAATAGTTAATGTTGTTGTATTTGGTTGTACTGCAAATATAATGATAATAATAATAATTGATTATCTAGTTTGTATAAAACTATTATCCGTAGTTTAAATCTAGTTTGTATAAAACTATTGCGATAAAGTGAACTTCATAAATTCTCTGAATGAGCAGTTGATAGTCTATAGTAATTTAGCATAGTTATAATTATTGTTTTTGTTCCCATGAACGCAATAGGGTTACGTAACTTCTGGATTATTCGCTTGCCCAACTATTCTGAGGCTTTAATATGTTGCAGCATATCACGAGCCACGGATAATATATAATGTAACATTTGTTGTACATCACATATTATGATACGAGACTATTTTACATAGTATATCTTATCTAATATAAATAAAATAAAGAGTTTGTTTGTGTGTTTGTCTGTCTGTCTGTGCGACCTGGGGACCAGACGAGTGGACCGAGAGTTCCCAAAATTTGGTCACGGGTACCTTAGTCCAGGCCCCAGATCAAGACGAAGCTTTTTTTTTCGAACCAGGGGGGTCTCGGGGGGGACGTTTACTGGGACCGACCTGGGGACCAGACAAGTTGACCGAGAGTTACCAAATTTTGGTCACGGATACCTTGGTCCAAGTCCCAGTCTAAGGCGAAGCGTTTTTGTCAAAATTGGAACCAGGGGGTCTCAGGGGGGCGTTTAGCGAGACATGTAGTAAAAGTAATCCAAATTGATCGACATTAGTGTCAAATCCATAGTTTTCACGGTCGCTGAGATCAATGGTGACACTTCCATCAGCGATGACTTGCAAATTCAGCTACCACTGTACGCGGGCCGGGTGTCAGCGGGTGAGGAATACCGAGACATGTATAAATAGCCCATATTGATTGATACTAGTGTCAAATCCATAGTTTTCGCGGTCGCTGAAATGAATGGTGATACTTCCACAGGTGTTGACTTCCAAATACAACCCCCATGCGAAGAATGGGTATATTAAGCTAGTATTACAATAAATGGACTGCTTGGATGCCAAGAACTAGTACAGATAAGTACCTTTCACTTCTGTGAATAGGTATTTTTTTTTAAGGATTTTTGTAAACACTAAATTATAAAACAATGAACTACATACAGTAGTTATGGTTTTGGTTCCCAACATAAAAGAAATATGAATTGTTCATGAGATATTGAACTTTAACTTTCACTCCTGGAAAATTTCAATTTTGGAGTTAGGCCACTTGGCATCGAAGCAGTTCACTGTAAGATAAATACATTCCGCACATTAGTAACATAGTTGTTCAGGGGCCTTAGATTTCCATCCTCTCAAATGAAAGCTGAACGATTGCTTGATACATGCTGACTATATAGGAGAAATAGTGTATTAAGTTTTCGAGCTTTGGTGCGTATCCGTATTTACACTCTGATATAACTTTAAGTTCACACTCAAATCGAGCTAATTGTTTAATACATTTCGAAAGCTTTTGTTTATATGCAGCTCATTAAGGAAGATCTATTTCATAATCGTAACATTTATGTACTAAGAAACTATGAACGAAAAGTGGACTCGACCTAGCCTCGTGGCTGCTGTGACTCAGTGGCACAGTTTTCACCCTTGGTGTGTGAGGACTCTGATTCTGTGTGTGTGTGTGTGAACTCCGTGGCTAGTGTACGCGTCTTTGTCGTGGAAGACTCGGGTTCAATTCCCGGCGCGAGCTCATGTAGTTCGGATTCCACGTTAATCAGTAGGTCTACACTTCATATATCCTCGCTGCTGAAAGAGACGGTAAAGTCAAAATCAACTCAACAATATATATGTGTGTGTGCTTATGTGAATTTCCTCGTGGCTGTATGGTTAACACATACACCTTGATCGCGGGAGACTCTGGTTCGATTTACGGTGGAAGCTCATGAAGTTGTTACCGGTATTCCACTTTAAACTGTAGATCCATGCCTCATATAACCATACATATAATATATATGCCTTTGATACACTTATTTTCCGACTTGGAAGCCATCGAAAATTTCCGGACACAGAGTCCCGTAGACCGAAAATGAGAAACATGGCTACAGAGTAAAACTGCCATAAAAATTTAAGCTTTTTAGGCTAACTTAATCCTTACATATAATGCAACTAGCTTGGCCAAGCTATAATGAAGGAAATGCTATCATTTGCAACACTCTGAGAATAGAAAATGTTCGCCAGGTATTACTATCCTCCCCTCTCCTGCAGAATGAAAACCCTGACTAAAACTCAATATTATATATATATATATATATATACAGTGGCGGATCTAAGGGGGGCCTATAGGGGCTATAGCCCCCCCCCCTTGACGCTCGGGTATACCCTGGATAAAATGGACTTCAATCCTGCTTTACACTGGATAAAACGGAAAAATATGGTTTAGCCCCTCCCTTGATCATATCCTGGATCCGCCCCTGTATATATATATATATAACTATTTTGTGTAATGTAACAAACAGTGGCGGATAGTATTCATGTTTCCTTGCAGAGGTCCTTACGAGGGTTCGCTTCCATCTTCCTCTCCCCAAGAACTAAAATAAATTTAAAAATTGCTATGACTTGTTAATCTTATACAAAGGACGCAATTAAAGTCCCAGTGTAACACCCCTTCACATTTAGATTTTTCCCCTGGAAGAAAACCAGTTATTATTGTTTCTTGATTTCTCAGTCTCACCTACATAAACATACGAATAGAATTACAGGACAGGACATGTTTAGAGTGCTTCCACGTGACATCTAATTATATTTCTCATCAAATGTGTCACAGATGAAAATTTCCGTTTGTACTGCCTCTATTTTCTAGTACACATGTTTCATTTATGTTATGTTGCTAAAATTCGTTAGGAAACAAGTACAGACTGCGCCTGTGTGCCTGACAAAACGTAAATGTACTGGATAATTATTTCTTCACTTTCTTAAAAAAAAAAAGTAACACATCTCATGTCGGCTAACAAAAGGAGGTAGCGGACCAAAGATAGCCGTTGTTTACCTAAGGTCGTTACACAGCAGGGTTTTTCACTCAGTCAGAGAAAAAAAAATTAAAGTTTCTACATTTGTTTTGAACTGCAATATACTTCTTCCTTTTATTTTAAGAACCATTTCCTTGTCATTTGTCTGCATCAGAAAAAAATGCAAAAAAATCACTAGAATGTGCCTATTTACCCAAAGTACGTACTAGATCACTAGTTCAATAGTAAAATCACTAAATCTAGTATTATACGAAATCATAAATGTGGCATCCCTAAGTTGGAGCGAAAGTAATGGTTGAAGTAAAAACTAGTCCGTATTTCTACTGCGTTCTGTTGTTGAATTCACAGAAATGTTCAAAATTAAATTCAAGAAGAAAAACACGATCCTACAAAAGACTGTTTACTTGCTCACTGGTTTTAGTATTGTGAACTGAAACTCAAGTCGCAGTCATGTTGAATACTTCTGTCCCTTTCTAGTAGTTTCTACTTTACAACTTGAGGTAGGATGAGGGTCGAGTCGGAAGCGGTATGTATTGTTTATACTACTTACAATGTTACCCCCCCCATAAAATATAAATTCACCCTTTCTCCCTTCCCTTTTTCGAATACAATGAACCGACTCTTTTGCTGAAGAAAGATGCTAAGAGAAAATTGAAACATCTGTGTCTAAACTTTCTTTGAAGCGCATTCTTTTGTATTTGTAGGGTTTTGCGAGTGTTTTCACGTCAATATGAAGAGATAGTTAGCCAAATCTTTTACCATGGACTCCTGCTGCGAACTGACCGTGAGTAAACATAAACACCCGATCTCGCTGTGCTCAATTTCTCTCGCACACGTGAAATGGGTGTTGTTGTTTCCAAAACAAATAGGAAGTTATCTTGTGCTTTTGCATTTCTGCACGCACACAGGTACCATTGCTATATTTTAATGATCAGAAGAAATATCAAAACCATCCAATATATATGATACGAAACAGCTAACAGAGGGAGGCAAAGATTATAGTATACCAAGTTTTCCGCGTGGTACCATTATGGAGAATAAATATTTGATAAAGTCACGTAGATGCGCTTAAACCTATTCCATCTGTCCTTATAATTTTTCTGGTCTCATCAATTTCTCAGGAAAATACGTACAACATATGTCCAAATTCCATATATACTATTTCTAAACTAATGAGTAAACTCATTAAGAACACCAACTGATATCAATAAACAGGAAAGAAAACAATACTTTATACTTCTATCATTTGGTACACATCTCTATGAAGCACAGCTTGTTTCTTTTCGAAATAGCTCCTTCGTGTCACAGCTGTGGTTAGTTTTGTTTTGTGTTAGGATGAAAGAGAGAAATGCAACATTTGCTTCGCGGTGAAGTTATATATATTATTAAGATGAGCGGTGATAAGCGAGGTTTAACAAAGAGTGCCTTTCGGATGCACAATTTAACGGGTAGTTGCAGTCCGTGTTGAGAATTGAACCAAAGCTATGTAAGACATGTCAATATTGAGCTCTTTTGTGGTAAAAGTGAACTTCAGAAACACACAAAAGACTTGAAACATCAAACTAATGTAAAGCAATTGAAAAATAGCCCACCTATCGCTGCATCTTTTCTGTGGCTAGGAACATGCAGTGTGTAGCAACAAGAATCGTGTTAAGGACTTTTTTTTTTCGAACATAACATTCCCTTCCACACCATAAAAGACAATATAATGTTTGTTAAAAGAAAGTGCACATAATATTTTTAAATTTTGTTTGTGATCCTATCATGCATAATTATAAATAATGCCTTTCATACTACGAGAATGAGTTCAACTATACGTCATGGCCCCTCTAAAGAGGGGCCGCGGTGGCTCAGTGGTAGATCGTTCACCTCTGGTGCTTGGAGACCCTGGTTCGATCCCAGCTCGCACCAAGTGAACTTTGTGGTGGACAAACACCGTGTGCATGGGTTTCCTCGGGGTTCTTCCGTTCCTCCCACTTTCTTCATTCCACGATTTCACTAATTTCTCATCATCACCCCTCTCCTTTAGCCTAACCGGCATAACCGTGGGACGTAAAACTCAAAGATTTCACTTCATTTTTTCCCTCGAAAGCGATATCTTTCAAAATTATTTATTGTTAGATATTGTAAATTTACGGTATCTATTTTAGTGGACGGGAAATTTTGCATCTAATCGGATAATTTCATGGCTTCTAACAGGAATTCGCAGTTACGAAATTTGCATCACTGTCTTTTGAAAGGATGCCTAGAAAAAATACTACTAGAAAATAACTGAAAACACAAAATGGATTTGATAGCCAAATTCACGTCATCTTGGTTCGTCATCATTTTTCTTTAAATATTTGTATTTAGTATTAGATTAGAGTTTAGTGTCCCTTTCAGCATCAAGGCTATATGAGACGTGAACTTACAAATTAACGTGGGTTCAGAACCATAGGAGTTCCCATCGGAAATCGAACCTAGGTCTCCCGCACCAAAGACGCGTACGCTAATCATATGGACAAGGATGTTCGATATTTAGTAATGTGTACATAAAGTTGTGAAATTGCGCTTGTATAATGGAATGCAATTCCTTCTACTGACATAAACCTTCACAATACTTAGCTGGACAAAGTATCTTTAAAAGGAAAATGTCACTCTTTATGTTTCAGTTCCTGGTTCGACTGAAGGATGGAACAAATTGCAAAGAGCGTTTTTGGATCCTACGTTGTGTAGTTGATTCATCATAAACTTGGTATTTGATACGGATATGAACTATTACACTTATTTGGTGTTTATTTCTAAATAAGTCCTAATACAATTTCATAAAGTTGTAATTCTTCTTTAGTTTGTATCACTTTACACAATGACAAATCCAAAAGGTGTGTTGTATCGGTGCAGTACCAGATTTTCACGTTTTTCAAAATGTTCCAAAACCCAAGAGAAATATCTTTAATTTCTGATATTTTAGTCGTCACAAATTACAATTTTATAATGTAGTCAATGTAACGTCCCGTTCAGCAGCGAGGCTATGTGAGACGTGGACCTACTGATTAACGTGGAATCCGAACCACATGAACTCCCACCGGGAATCAAGCCCAGGTTTCCCACGCCAAAGGCAAGTATACTAACCGTTAGCCACGAAGGAGCTCCACCATAATTTTAGTGGGCGATAAGAAATATTTCGCCAGTGCTTTTACAATAAATAAAATTTTATAAGTATTAAAGAATAGTGGTAAGAGATTTTATAATAGCTCTTTTATTTATGAGATATGAGTATTTAAAAAAAAAACAACTAAAGAATAGGTTGGCGGAACCACAAAAGACTCGTAAAATAAACTTTCTTATAAATACATACGCACCTTACTCACCTTTTATAATTGCTATGCTTACGTTCTCCATAAAAACAGAAATTCTCTTTTAATGATACTTTACACAAGATCATGAAGTGGGTTCAAATTTAATTAAAGGCAAAATACAATACAATAATCCACAAATATTGCCTCAAGTGAGTTTAAAGATTTTTAAACACTAGTGCGAAACCGGGCTCTGCCGTTGCGATCGATTTAGAGGTCTTGAGACGAAAGTAAGAAGGGACTTACGCACACAGTAAGTAAAAACAATTAATATGCCTGTAACTTTCCCCCAAATGGGTGTATCTTAAAACTAACCTCACCATTATTTTTCTAATTAAATTCTAGCCCGAAATTATGTATCATATTACTTTATTCCCATTTTGAAAACTTGACCTTAATTCAAAATGGCGGATTTCAAGATGGCTGCCATCAAGGTCATATCTACCATACGACTTCCCCCCAGGACTTATATGTATCCACATGGTTTTTCTTCACTTTTCTTCATTAACGCTCCGTTTACAAAGGGTAGTAAGGGACTTCTGTAGTAATCTCTAATAACCACATCACAACTCTTAAAAGTTATTAAAAAAAATAGAAAACATGCACCATGGCAAAAATTTGTCATCACAAGTAATGATGCATACATGCCTTCTATCACCAAAAAAAGTTTCATTGAAATTGGAGCCGTACATTTGAGTGATGTCCCTTGTGGGATGTGATTGAACGTGACGTCAGAACACATCGCCCCCCTTCCCGGAATTTACGGGAATTAGGTGACCTGAGTGAGCACATGTGGTGCCAGCTCTCTCCAGCGACCTATCAAGGATCATTGCGTGTATGCCAAGACGTGTCGCCGTTTTTATCCATGCCAAAAGTCGACATACTGACAATTAGGTAGGTAGTCATGATGGTCTGGCTGATGTGTGCGTATATTTTAACTCGTACATTTTGTCTCGACTCGAATTTCGAGACGTCTCGACTCGAATTCGAGTCGAGTCGAGACAGAGACTGTCGAGTCGAGACAGAAACATATTTTCGAGTCGAGACAACATTTTCTCGAGACGAGTCGAGACAGGCTTAAATCTCGACTCGACTCGACTCGAATGCATCCCTACTCAGGTACACAACACGAACATGTAAATAATACCAAAACAACTTTGCTTCATTGTGAAGAGAATGAGGTACGAAGAATGGTCAAAGGAAAAATAATCTTGATGATCTAGCCGATTTATCAATTTTCCCTCGATAATACATTCTCAGTCAATTTTAATTCAATCGGCTTCAGCATAAACACTATTCATTGTCGGAACATGAATCGCACCTCGTTTTCTTCGGAATGAATCAGCCTTCCGAACGGTACCACTCGCATATCGGTACCATGTACCCCAGCGAGAAAATTTCTTAAAAAGGGGACTTTTTGAGAAAAATTACTTTTTCCAAATTTTGGGCCTCTCTGGGCGCCCCTGTGTTAACGCCCAGATCCCAAAATCATCTGAAACATACTACTTACTGTATGTAATATATGTACAAAATGTTAATGTTATATCTTGAAAACTGAGAGCAGGAAAAATATTTCCCTATTTGTAAGGAATATCCCACGTCCTTTTTATCATGACAGAGAAAAACATATCATATAAAAAATTCCTGAGACATCTCTAATTATCATAGGACGATGAAACGTACCTAGTTCTGTTTAGAATGAATCAGCCTTTCGAACGGTACCACTCACATGTCGGTACCATTCACCTAAGTAGAAAAATCTAAAAAGGGGAAATTTTTATGAAAAATCCCTTTTTCAAAGTTCGAGCCCCTTTGGGCGCCCCTTGTGTTAACGCTCGTGTCTCAAAATCCCCTAAAACATACTACATAGTGTATGTAATATCTGTGCAAAATATCAATACGATAAATATTGATGTATTAGAAAATGTTTGTGTGTTTCTGTCATGATATAGGGAAACGTGGGATATTCTTTACACGTAGGGAAATATTTTTCCCGCCATCAGTTTTTAAGATAACAGATTGATATTCTGCACACATATTATATACACTATGTTGTATGTTTTAGGTAATTTTGAGATACGAGCGTTAACTCAGGTGTCCAGAAGGTCCCAAATTATGAAAAAGATTTTTTTTCTAAAAAAAATCCTCATTTTATGGAATTTTCTCTTTTCAGGTACATGATACCTACATGGGAGTGATACCGCTTGAAACACTGATTCATTCTGAAGAGAACGAGCCATGATTCATAGCTTTAGGATGAATAGTGATAATATTATAGATATTTTACTAAACTAATTGACTAAAAATGTGTAAACAGGGGAAAATTTCAAAAATTCGGAATTTTTTGACACATCCTTATTTACCCTAAGATCATGATTAGTACATTGTTTTGTTAGAAATGGGGCTAGGTTTCAAACGGTACTACTCGCATGTCTCTATCGTGTAAATGAGGAGAGAAAGTCTCGAAAAAGGGAAATTTTCTCCTGAAAAATCCTTTTTTGAATTTGGACGGGATTTTCCCGCTTCTTGTACATAATAGGGAAATTTGAGTAGTATAGTTGGAAACATTGCTTTTTGGAACACAACGAGGTACGAACTATAATCCTAGGATAAATAAGGATGTGTCAGGATTTTTTTTTAAAAAAAAAAAGCTCTAAAATTTAACTCCCCCCCCCTTCTTCCATGTTTGTGACGTCACTGTCCGCAGGAATCGCACGCGTAACTGCAAAATGCCCATGAAACATGTTTTTTTTATGTTTCCCCGCTTGAATAAATGGAAACAAAACCAGTTGTGAAAAACTTTACTAGAAATTTATAAAGGTAATTCCGAAGGTCGACACCATGTTCGATATACACTGCTCCACAAAACTTAAGCAACTCGAAGAAAGTGGCAGAAAATAAAACGACACGATCACTGCACCAAGTATAATGAACAAACAGACGGTCCAGATGCACAATGCAACACAAGTGAAGACGAACAATACAGTTAGGATGTACAGGGTGACCAAAAAGTTCAGCACTACGATACCTCAACAGGTGAAGCTGGGTTGTGCGAGGGCATAGGCAGTCAATATGGCATGTAACCACCACGAACAGCTATACAGGCACGACATCTGGCCTCCATGCTGCAAATCAGAGTGTTGATCAAGTCTTGCGGCAGATGGCGCCACTCCTCGAGGAGAGCTGTTTGCAGGTCAGGGAGAGTGTGAGCTGGTGAACTGCGCTGCGCTATTCGCCGCCCAAGAGCATCCCACACATGCTCGATGAGATTCAAGTCCGGCGAATATGCAGGCCATGCAATACGCGTAATGCCTTCGCTCTCCAGATACTCGGTCACACGATGTGCACGGTGTGGGTGGGCATTGTCATCCATGAACAGGAAGTCTGGGCCAAATGCTCCGCGGAAATTGCACACATGTGTATTGAGAATTTCATCCAGGTACCGTTGTGCTGTCAAAGTGCCATGTTGCACAATATGGAGGTCCGTTTTCCCGTCCAGCACAATTCCACTCCACACCATAATGGAACCACCGCCATAGGAGGGCCGTTTAGCAATGAAGTTTGGATGATAGCGTGCTCCTGGCTCTCTCCACACTAAAGTCCGATCAGAATCTGACAACAGGCTGAATCTCGACTCATTGGAGAACATGACACGCGCCAACTGGTGTTCCCCCCATACAACATGTTCCTGACACAATGTGCAACGCGCACGTTTGTGCTCCAGTTTCATGGCACACACAGCGCAGGCCTTTTTGCATACAGTCCTGCTCTATTGAGTCGCCGACGAACAGTTTCACGACTCACGCGTTGTCCTGTAGCCTGAAACAACTCATTGGCCAGGTGAGAGCATGAAGCTTGACGGTTACGTTTGACAGAAATTGTGAGAAATCGGTCCTCGACGGCCGACGTCTTCTTCGGACGGCCTCCTCCATGACGTCTACTGACTTCACCTCCATTTTGAAAGCGATTGCACAGCCTCGACACAACACTTTTGTTCACGTTGAATTCCTGCGCCACTTCCACTTGCGATCGGCCGAATTCCACCGCCCAATTGTTTGCCCGCGGTCAAAGTCACTCAAATGTCGTCTACCAGCCATTGCAAGGTGTGTATCTCACACAAGAACCACTAACTCAATGCTTGGAGCCTCGGACACTACTGGGCTGTGGTGTACGGCTCATGGCATAAGTTGTTCACCGCGCTTGCAACGATGCTGCTTATGCGATAGAGTGGGTGCTCGCCTTGCCTGTGTGTCTCTGTGTACGTGCATGCCACTAACCAGTGTTGAATGGGCCCCAAACGTCACTTATACCACGTTCTCTCGGGTTGCTTAAGTTTTGTGGAGCAGTGTATAAGCCATAAAGTGTAAAAGAGTTACATGTCACAATCAACGCAACTTTCATAGCAATACTAAACAGCATAATATATTTTTATATGTATTTCTCTACATTTTTATTTACCTCGTACGGCGTGGAACTATCTCCGAGCTATCGCATCTTTCTGTTTCGCAGGTTTTATTTTTTCAGTGTTTACAACTCTTCTGTGTTTGTCGTTGAAATTGTTTAGATAAGCAAATGTGGCAACACGACAGGCAAAACGTTTTAAACTGGTACGAACATCAGAAGAATTATGCTTCTTCTTTGTAGTCATTAATGCTTCAAGCAAGTTAGGACTTTGGGAGATAATAATAATAATAATAATAATAATAATAATAATAATAATAATAATAATGATAATAATAATAATAATAATAATAATAATAATAATAATAATAATAATAATAATAATAATAATAATAGAAATAAATATTGGTAAAAATGCTTAGAAAACCTTCTCGAGCAACATATTAAAAGTCCTCTGAAATTCAACGCAGGAAACTTTTTGTAAAGTCATCAATATGATCGCAACGAGCTACCCAGACAAAACAACAATATCTTCGCTATGGTTCAAAGTAGGGAAGTAATGTCGGTGTAATTTTAAATAAAATAGACAAAACAACATTTTATGTAGACACAACTTTTCATAAAGCAAATATATTTAGAGATATTTAGCTCTAAAGTCTAGAATTTTTAATAGTTTAATAGTTTTCTTCAATTTTCAACTTTAAATTTCTTATAAACGGCGAAGAACATAAAAATTTGATCAGAAATAAACTTAAAAGACCATTATGTATGCTTTCTAAGGATGACTTTATATAAATACTTAGGCCTACTGTATCTAATAAACGAAGTGAGTAATTCGAGTTTGTAACCAATGATTTGTAGTAGGACGTGCCAAATGAAGCAGACTAATTTAGGACGAATTCCACTGATAAAAAAGCGTTATCTCCGTTCCGACTGAATAAAAATAACTTCGGTGTCTTTTTAAACATCAAAGAAATAATATTTTATGTAGAAAAATAATTTTTCTAATAGAATATATAGAGTACCGCTGCTTTTTATAGCCAAAATATGCTAATTTGCTTGAATTACAGAATTCCATGGAATTATACTATTGAATAGATAAATTGCACTTTACATTTTTCTTACAATGAATTTGATATTTCATTCATCTCCACGTTTGTTAGGTAATCTGTGTTCAGATCGACAGTCATCATCAGGGCCTAGAGAATATTCCTGTTTCTCTCTTTCAAATTTAGAATAGGCAGTTTTTCAACAATATTCACTCATTATTGAGCATCTAATACCTGCTCATCTTATTCAAGTGAGGTATGCATTCAGTCTTACAAGTGATCAATTGTAGAAAGTGATTTGAAGCACCTGATTTGTATGTTTTATTGAGTATTAGAATTTTTCATCAACCTTCCAACTCCAGTTTCCTGCTGGCTTCGATTTGATTGCAGGAGCGTCATTTTAGATTTTGTTTGGGGGGGGGGCAAGACCCCTTGATTTAAGTAAAATTTCTCGTTTTTCACTGATTTACCATTATTCTTTTGATAACATCTATATAAATCTCAAACTCAGGGCGGGCAATTGCCCCTCCCTGCCCCCCCCCAAATGACGCCCCTGCTTGATTGGTACACACGTAAATTATGCTGGCATGCTGCTTCAGATGTAGGTGGAAGTGCAGCTAACTGCATTTCAGTATGTACTGAAGGACGAACAACTTTATTGTAAGAGAATAGTAGAGATATTAATTTAGGGATATGACATTGTGTGATCCCCCGCAACGAGCCAAGGGGGGCGACGCCCCCCAGAAGAGGAAACTTTCTTATTTTATATGTATAAATAAAACGCATCCCAAAGTTTGGAGCCCTTAAAAGTAGCAGTATGACAACCCACCGCCCCCCAGAAGTCGGTCCTGGATCCGACCCTGCAACGAGCTAGTAGAAGAAACTATTCTTCTGCTTTAGAAACGATGTCATGTGAAACTCAATGGTTATTGAATACGGACTTCACTGTCTGCAAGTCCGTTTGCTGAGATAGCATAATCTAGACCGTTTTCTTACTCGGTCGAAACAAGGTAAGTACAGTGTTGCACCCTATAACAGCGTTAGGAAAAGTACTGACTGCTTCACTTCAATGATCTTCTCTTGACGATGCTGAGAATTGTGTATCTGAAATAGTGTTTTACCTCTAATTACTTTAAAGAAGAGGATGTTTTTTGATGGATAGGCAAATGTAACAAGAAGATAATCCACACCTTCATTCATAACACACATATTGTGCTTACCACGTGACATTAACTCCACACCAGTGCCAAAAATGGGGGTATCTGCATCACCATCTGCCTGTTTCGCTGTTACACCGGCATCTGCGAGTTTCTGAAGCAACTATGCTATCAGTCACACTTTGTTATGAATATTAGTGAGAACTTCTCTTTATGTATTGATATAATCTGCTCCTCGAACGTTATGACTGCACACAAACCTCGTCTTGATTGACGCAAATGATCAGTTTATTTTGTGTGTGGCGTGTAGACATAACAATCGAAGATAACAGTAGCATTACTGATGTAAAGGGTTAGTTCATATGATGCATACAGCTAATACACTTCATTATAATTAACACGTAGAGGCTACATTTTGTAAAAGATGATCTCCATACAAGACAAAGTGGTTTGCAGTCATTTCTCCGTTACTGGTAGATCCTGCTTTCAATGTACCATACAGCTTGAGATTTTTCGTTCCGTATGGACATATTGTAAAACAATAACAGAGAGTAAGGGGAAGTTCATACTGCAGTTAAATTTTCTTGCTTCTTCGAAATACTACAGATTCGTAGCAACTATAGGTTTTAGAAAAGACCTGTTTTGTTCATTACAATTTTCATTTTTTAAAAAATATTTGACATCTTTCACACCCATCATCCGGATTTTTCTTAGTTCAGTTTATCGCCAAACGGTCAGCTAAAGATGGCAATCCCCAGGAGATTTTACAGCGTATGGAAGGTGGACAAACACCAAATCTGCCACTCAGGTCCATCGAAACTTCCAGACACGTTAAAGACGCACACCCACATCATGTCCGATCATCTGGCAGTGGTACACGAGGTTCAAGGAAACCGAAATATCACGAAGAAGACGAGTTCTGGGCATCTAAGCACGAGCAAACTAGATGTGGACCGGGTGCAATAGGCACTTCTCCGGAGCCCAATCAAATCAATCCGTAAAGCGTCTCGACACTTGCGACCACACGGTGCACAGGATTCTATACAAGCGACTGAAGCTGCATGTCTACCTAGTTGCAGCTGCTGCTTGTCCTTCAACCTGATGACAGGTCAAAGCGAGAAGCATTTGCAGTTGAGATTTTGAATCATTGATAAGGACCAGACTTTCTGACAAAAGTGATGCTCTAGGACGAAGCATGTTTTTGTGTGTCAGGAGTGGTAAACCGACACAATGTGCGTATATTGCGCACGGAGAACCCTCCACTTTAGCCGGGAAATTGTGTGCGACAGTTCAAAGGTAAACATGTGATGTGCTTCATGATCGTGTGGTTTTTCTTTGCAGAGGCGTCAATCACCGCGGCTATTTATCTGAATATGTGGATCAGTTTCCATTTCCACAGGTCGAACGCCTCAACCTGACATTCTGCTGCAGTAGAACGGCGTCCCTCCTCACTGGGAAGCGATCTTTAGGAGGGCTTTGGACGACACATTTTCAGGTAAGCTGGATTGGTCAAGGATGATCCATTGCCTGGCCCCAAGGTCTCCGGACATAGCGCCACTAGATTTTTTTCTTTGGGGTTTTGTGAAGGATGTGGTGTGAGACCAACAGGAATTGCAAGCTCGCATCGGCGCAGCACTTGAACACGTAACGGAGTACATACTAGGTCGGACTTGGGCGGGATTGGAAAACTTGTGTGCTATAGATGACGCACACATTGAACTCAGTTAAACGGCTACTTCAGGTGTGTGGACATTATGCCACAAACAGCATCTTTCTATCTACTCCCATTTCTGACTGATACGCGATCAAAGTTGGAAAGATCATTTGGGAACTTTTACGACTGTTCGCTGTAGTTTTCGGAATTATGAAGAGACAGGTATGTTTATATATCTAACACGAATTCAATATATTATTAAAAAATATATGTATTTTTTTAAAAAAAAAGTTTTCTATTAGACTTCTAACTGCCAATTGAACCACTTATTTCGATTTTATCAAGTGGAAAATAGAAAAGATAGGCAAAGATTGGAGAGCTTTTGTAATTAAAAAAATGGCCTTTAATAATTTATTGCTCAGGCTGGAACTTGATGGCATGTAGAAGCAGGCGGCCAGGGCTTTTGCTATGTTGCCATACAGACATACGCCTGGTAAAACTGAGAAAACGTGGCAAATCTCAGTTAGGATGGTCGCCTTTGAGTTTCTCCGCAGTCTGCACTGCAAATCCAAAGTTCCGTACTCGAGCCATTCGAACATGGGAATAGGAACGTTGGCGTGCTCGGTAATGTCAAAGCAAAAAAAAAAAAAAAAAAAAAAAAAAAAAAAAAAAAAAAAAAAAAAAAACTTGGTCATATTGAAGTATTCAAACCACAGTTTGTTATTAAATCATTAGCTTAATATTAGAGACGTTTGGCGTTTATGTCTTGGACATGGGACTGTTCTCTTTATCCAAGTTTTCCTTGGTTTACGAAGCAAATGCCGAATTGGTTTAAAATGAAACACAGGGTTACATACTTTCCCCTGTAGCAGTAGTGTAGCCAGACCAACTTAATTGGGGGGAAGGCCCTTTTAGAAATACAAATGTAACACTAAAAGAACTCTTTCCCTTCCCTTGTGCTTATTAGGAGAAAGAACGATGTCTGATTTTCAACTAACCTGCTACTTTCCCTTCGTACATTAGGTAGTGTAGGAGCTTAGTGCAAATCTATTTTCCTTTCCTAATATAAGCTAGTGATGATCATCTACGCACATTTACATGCACACAATAGGTTGACCATTTTAGGCGTACACATGTAGACAACATCGTAAACTATAATAGCTGTCTAAACTCTAACTTGTGAAGCTTTGAAAATTGTAATTCATAATTAAACATGGCACGAAAAAGTAAACGAAAGGTTTGGAGACCTTAATCTTAAGCTAATAAAAGAGCTCGGAAAATATTATGTATTTTGTAATTAGGTCTACTGCAAAAAGAATTAACCAACACAGTTGCTTCTAGACTTAAGACACATAGGTACCGTAATAACCGTTGTTATATTTAGTCGATATATCACAATTTTATTTTGTGATAAGTGAAAAATGACATCTTACGAGGGCCCACCATAACTGTAACATTACGAACCCTAGTATTTCGTAAGTATAAGGACCAAAGTACTGCGAAATGACATTACGCACATATAATTTTAATTTACCGTTTCTAATGCAAATTAACTTAATCTCAGCTGAATAAAGCCGTATTATAGAAGTTGTCTAAGTGACCGCGAGGACTCTTGAAGCGTGGGTTCTACACAAATCATAGAAGTGCTTTCTCTTACGTGTGATTCATCGGAAGAATTCGTAGAGCTGCCTTCCGAACGCACACTTGAGAGAAAGTGAAATAGCAGAAGTGCACTAACAATGTTGCCAAACTTAGAAGGCATAGCAAACGTTCGAAGAAAAAACAGTGCTAAAAATACTGTAACATGAACACTAACAATTTTTTGAAATTGAATGGTAACAATAATAATAGCAAAATATAGAATAACAACCATAACAATAACAAAACGAAACTTTAGGGATGCGCACGAGACGAGCCGAGACAGGATTTTCCTGACAAAATTCGAGTCGAGACACGGCTCTTCCAATAGAAAAATATACATTTTTCGAGTCGAGACATCACTTTTACAGCACATTTTCGAGACGAGATAGCCACAAATCTTGTCTCGTGCGCATCACTACGAAACTTAGCGACAACGCGGAAACACTGTACCCTCAGGAGATATTCTCCATATAGAGCGACATAGATCAGCATGATTAGGGGGTAGATGGGTTGCACACCTTATGGATAACATTGAAAGAATTCTTATTAGGCTTATTAATGAACAAGAAGTGGTTTATTTATTTATTTCATTATTTATACATTACTGCTTGCGATGTGATTGGCTGGTTCATTCTAGGCACTGCGCTGTTCTCCCAGTCGTTTCAACTTCAAATATCAGGGGAAGGATTCACACTCTATTAATTTCTATGAATTTATCATACAATACGGCAAAAAAGAAAATGCGAAATCCCAAATAATGGTATGAAGTGAGTTTCTACTTCTCTCTCTTTAAACTTTGAGCGAAAAGTCTGTGTATTAATATAAAGTTGTGGTTACACCATTCAAAATATTAGGTATCAAACAGGTATCTTGAATTGAATATTACCTTTCTCATCTACATAAAAGTTGCGTGAAACAATATTTCCTTCATAAATAAGTAGAGTTTTGCATTTGGGAGGGTCTGTCTTCCCTGTGCCTCTGGTAGCTAACGTGCATCATCGGACGTTAAAATTCAAAAGTTCACACTTAAATTTCCGAGGGTTGTTATATTGGGTGGATATTCACATGTTACTTTCTTTCTGTTGTGGGGTTCCTTTTCACATTTTTCATAGAAAGCTGAGCCGTCCAGGGACAATAAACATAAAGATCGCAATGGAACTAAATTTACAGAAGTCACTGCAGCAAAAAATGTAACGTAAGTAGGTAGAGATACATTAGTCCACTTTTTAGCATGCATGTCCTAGTTTATTTTATAGTATAATTCATAAAAATGATAGTTACGATAATTAAAATATTTTATACATGAAAAGAACGAGTTTTAAAATTTGACAAGTAAATGAATTGTTATAGTAATGATAATAAGTATGATTTTTTTGTCAGGAATGCATAGAAAAAATCAATATTGAAAAGAATTTTAATTAGTTTGTTTAAAAGTCATGAAATGGAATTTAAATAATATCTGGTTGAGATTGATGAAAACGAATTGGTGTTAGTATGAGAAAATGTTACATATTAAACAAATTTAAAAATTTGTCAGGTAAATGAATTGTTATACAAATTGACAGTGCGGATGAAATTAATTTTAATTAGCTTTTTAAATCAAATAGCAAGAAGTGGAATGTTGAATAATATCCTGATGTTGAAAAAGAATGGGTGCTGGTATAAGAAAATATTCTTAAATTGGATTCAGGTCTGTGTTATTACGGAATGCAAATATCTAAACATTAAAAACAACCTGTTTACATATTTTGAATTGATATAAAGAAACAGAAAAGGACTTCTTTATTATGTATACCGATAATTTAATTAATATAGCGATGTTTCTGGTAAAGATTTTTGACCTATTCAAACTAGAAAATTAACATCTATTTATAGTAAAGACTTCTGGAATCGGTATCGAATCCGGTTTCAAGTTATTAACTGAATACTGAATTCCATTCCTTTTAAAAATAATAATTTGTTTTCGCTAGATATCTGACAGTACCCCTGAGACGGTAGCAGATTCCGTTCAGACAGGAAAACAAACGAAGACAAGGTATATGGGTCATTGAGAGAAAATGGGGCGATAGAATACGATAGAATGCTGTAGAAAAATCCGAATCATTTTATAAATTAGTTGGTATAAGCTAAAGCATCTTCTGTTGCATTGAAAGCAATTGTTTTGTAATTGCAAGAAAAACGAAAGAGAAAACTGGTGATAAAACCACTTACATCTATGGAATCTGTGTATTAGAAAATCTATTGAATTAGTTATATTGAGCTGTCATTTTTATTATCATAGTCGCTTAGTCATAGATATTGTGAAAACGAAGATATAATGTTACAGCGTCAAGGGTTGATTTTGCTTTGGTTCTCTTTAGCAGGTAGTAAGGGTCTTATCTGTTACTGTGTATGTGTGTGACCTTCAAACATACCATGGGGCATAAGACACTTGAGTTGGATTTTCTTTTACCAAACATTTTTGTATAGGACTTGCTACACGATAGTAGGCCTGGTTCTTGAAGTTGGAACCGGAGAAGAGGACATGTAAAAAATCCTCAACGCGCTGAGCGTAGTACCTTCTGAGTGTATAGGAATCTCATATAGAAACCGCAAAGTACTCGAACACTGATGAATTTAATTGTTATCTCGTCCATCTATACATATAGGGTATGGCAGAGTTTGGCAGCTCAGCTTTCTCTGTTCCCTACTTTGTTTATCTATTTTCAACCCTTTCGCGTGATACCTTGTCACATTTCTTATTACTGAAGTTTGTGTATCTTCTAAAATGCTTGTTATGGGTATAGATTTCTGTCTTATTTTATCACATATATAATTTCGTTTACATTATGTTATCCATACATCAATATCCGAACATCCCCCAGCGAAAACAATACACATCTCCAGATTGAAAATCCTGGAAAAATCCCTGTTGTCATATCGTTTATAAAATAGTTACAGAAGTATATTACTGGTTAGCGATTGAAATTTTCAGTATCAAATTAGCTACCTAGGTAATATGGAATTCGAACATTGAAGCCAAACACATGTCACAATTGGGAATGGAACCTAGGGTCGTGTGCATAGAAAGTACGCGTTCTAACCGTTTAGGTAAGCGGAAAATCGGATATAACGATGTCATGTTTAGAAAAGAGTGGGTTTCGTTTCACAGTGTGAAATCACGTAGTCTTCCAAACTATGCGAATTCAATTCTCGAACTATAAGTAGTACACGTATAGTAGTATAGTACTCGTATCTATAACCTCTACTTCCAATAGAGGAATAAGATCGAAGATAGAATCTGTTTCCGGACGCTGAGTCCATATCAAATAGTCATTACTCGCTCTCTTGCTTTTTTGCCCTATGGAGATTTGCATTAAACCTGAAGTGGTAATTGATGTTTATCACTTTCGGTTGCAACAGAGGAATACAATCAGAGGTGAAACATGTTTTTGGTACTGAATCCGTATCAAAATCTGCTTGTCACTAAGTATTTCAGTGTTATCCATTATGCGATCAGTGTTGTAAGCGTAAAATAATAATTTTTTGCCACTTCTGGTTTCGACAAATAGATACAAGCCAAGGCAAATTTTATTCTTGGGACGCTGAATCTGTGTCAAAAACAGCTTTTTGATATCCCTTATCGTTTTTGCTCTATGGAAATAAGCATTGAAACCGGAAATACTAGTAAATTTAAACCTCTTCAGGTTTTGGTATAATGTTGCGGGTAGTGATAGTATGTTCCGTTGAAAGGTTGAGTTGATTGCTGAAAACCGCTTCTCGTTATTTATTGCCGTTTTTCTAAAACAATCAACGTTAAAAACGGAAGTGGTTAATTTCTACTTCCGATTTGAACAGAGTTAACAGAAGAGATGAAACCCATTCATGACCCTAAATAGAGTGCAAGAAACAATTTCTCGATATCTCTTACCGGTTTGCTTTACGGAAATCAACACTCAAACCGGTCCTAGTAAATTTCAACTACTTCCGGTTTTCGTAAACCGTTGCGGATAGTGATATCTCTTAAAACCCTGAACCGATTGGAAAACACTGTTTGCTCGTTACCGTTTTGGTTCTATGGCGCTAAACATTAAAACCGGAAATGGTTGATTTCTTCCACTTTCGGTTTGAATAGAAGGTTAAGAAGAAATTAGACGTATGAAAATCAATATTGAAAGCGGAAATACTATTAAACTTTAACCACTTCCAATTTGGTTTCGGTAGAGCGTTGCGGATGATGATATGTTGTCTTGAAATGCTAAATCGATTGCAAAAAGACATTTGTCGCTTTCAATTACCGACACCATCGCCACCATCCTTCGACTTAGCATCACTATGCCGCCACAGTCCTTTCGGACGTTGTCCACGGCGGCGAGCCAGAAGACAGTAGCGACAATACGCCCAAACCGGAGAAATGATGCCATTCTGGATTTTTGGATTCCTTTGTCAGTGAAAGGTGAGCAGGTTAACCCTCTCGCGGACGTCCCTGACCAGCCTTGGTCATTACAGGAGCCTCTTGCTGACCATATCGCAGAACTTGATCTTCGATCGACATACGATGGTCTTCCGAAGACCCTCGAGTCCTCTTTCTTTACATAGCTCAACGTCCTTTGAGATTACGCATCCAGGAACCCTGGTACTGCTTCCTGGACGATTGGGACTTTTGGAGGGATCTCATTAATCGTCTCAGTGGACTTCCGCCTCCTGATGATAAATCTCAGGAGGATGCATCGGAGGAAACTACTCAACAACAATCCAGGGATAAGTGTCTACTACTAGTGATCCACAAGGGGAATCCTTTACAGCTTTTTATAACCTACAAAAAGTGGTACTGTCTTCCGTGTCAGTGAAGCGAAAGACATTCCACCTATACAGGCACGTGTCTATTAAGACGTACAAAGTATGTGTATGCCAATGAGCTCGAAGAATTATTACAGAATATTCGTTAATTCTTAATTCTTTTCCTGTGTTTTGCATACCAGAATAAAATAGTGTCAGAATTATTTATGACTGTTCTAAATGGACTCGTTTCTATAAACTACATCTCATATTACTCTTCCTAAGTGTCAGATATTTCACACGTGTCTCAGTCTACATACTATTTAGTAAAAATCGACTTGTCAGAGGTTTTTACTATTACAGGTTCGTACAACTTACCCATGGGTTGGGCTCTTGGTCCTTTAATTATACAAAATTTTGTCCTTCTAGAGCTCCATCATCATTTGGGTACTCTCGTTGTTAGTGTATTATGACGACATTTCGCTCATTCGTCCTTATGATATACTAGTGCAAGAAGTTCACATTATCTCGGCTACTATATGGGCCATTAATGTTATTAAATCAGTATTAACCTGTTCGAAAGTTGTTGTAGTTAGGAGTGTGGGTAGATCTTGACAATAACTCTCTGTCGATCGACGATCGCTATTTATTAACTGTCAAGTCCCCTACACTCCTCCTTTCCTCTCTCCAAGCAAGGCAAGTTCTTGCCGGATATAATGTATGGTGTGAGTCAGTCATAAATTTATCATCTTCTCTTGCATTTTCAAAGTTGCACATCAAATATTTTAAGTTTATCTTATATGTTTAACACAATGTTCAATTTAAACCTCAGCCCAATTGGCAAGTCATTGTAACCACTCATGAATGTTACGTTGACGCCAGACCTACTTCGTTAGCGGTGGTAATGTTTCTGGTAGTGTTGTTTCAATGGACAGGCCTTCAGCCGTTGCCCACTTCTGTAGTTGAATTTTTAGCAGCTGCCTTTGCAGCGCTTTTGTATTTTCATATCAAGTAAGAACACATCCTCATAACATGGCTGTTATTTACTGCTTCCGTAAACGTATTTGTCGTGTGTTCTATTTGTTACCCATTTCTCATTTCGTGTACAATTTAAACAATGTTCATTTTGTGTATGCACCTACTAGTGAAAATAAAGCAGATGGGGCCTCACGAGCATTGGGCTCAATCCTGCTGCTACCCTCTGCCAATCAGGGCTTACCACCTGGCATCCAGTTTAACAAAACCTGGAAGGCAGGTGGGGAGAGCCCTGTTCGAGCACGGTCAGTCAGAGCGCGCATGAGGATTCCGATTGTTCTATGGCAAAAAACTGAAACCGGAAATGGATGATGTCAACCATTTCCAGTTTGAACAGAGGGTTAACAGGGAAGATGGAACCTATTTTGAGACACTGAATCGATTGCAAAAAGCCGCTTCTCGATATCTATGAAAGTATTTTTGCTATGATACCTGTCGACAGGGAGACAGACGGGCAGTCATAGACGTTCTTCCAAAATTTTCTGCATAGAATAGTTTGAAAGTCCCAAATTATTCAAAATTACAATAGTGTCTAGATTAACGTTTATGTTTATTAAACTCTTAACTTATCGTGAAATTATTTCCGAAAGGAGGGTGTCTAAAATGTTCTAGCAGTACTTTGATGCAAATGGAAAGTGTTTCGTCTATGCTGTACTTCTAAATATCATTGCTTATATTAGGATGTCATTTAAGTTTCCATGTTATAAGTCTGAGTTGTTACAAAGTCCATAAATAAGTTTCCTCTTCTGATATACTTCGGCAGTTGTTCTAGAACATCTGTATTTTGTGTAGAAGTACGTATGTGCTCTATTTCTCTACATACTACCACTGACGTTAAAGCACATGTAATATCGGTGAATTAGCTCGAAGAATGCCTGTTCATAAACCCTCGGGTGTGCATATAAAAGCATGGTGGTTCTCATCTCTTCGTTGTTTGCAAAATGGTACCCACATAACCATATTTTCATGGTAGAATAAGTGAAAGTCACTGGGTCCAAAGCCCGGACCATAAGTTGAATGATTAATGCATTCCTAACCAACCAACGTTATGCACATTTCGCACTTCTGCCTTTGTATGACATCTGGCATTGCTTTAGTTTGATTGCAGCCTTAAAACGTGTTTTGCACACTAACAGTTTCTTCTTCACGAAACTCTGCACAAGAGAATCTCACGTATTCCAGGAGACGGTGAGAAACACTTTAATCGCCGATGGCATAATTTTGAACTTCTGGTAGACTGATGAACTCGAATGTTTCCTTTCCATGGATGCTTATTTTTATCTCTGAATTGTATTTTATACAATTGCTAAGGCACTAATCACACAGAAACGTTTTGGTATTGCAGGATATTATGAATGATTGCATGTGCTCGTGCATGCCTAATGCTAAGCTCGGCAATTTCATAGACTGCCACACTCCTGTTCGCTTAAATAAGTTCACTCACCAATTCAACGTTTTCCACACTACTGGATGTCGCTGGTCACTCTGCCGATCCTCGTCAACGACACTTTTACACCCACTTCTTACAGGGTTTGAATCACTGCTTTATCGTTTGATAGCACTGGACAACAAATTTTAACTTTTTTCATGCTTCGGAAATGAAGAGTACATTTTCTTATGCAAATGAGGATCATGAATACGAAAATGACAGTAAAAATGCTGAATTGCTTCGAGTTTAAGTGTAATCGACAGAAATGTGTGTTCTGTAATGTTGGCACTTTTTAGATTCTTGAATTTTCTATTTGGCTTTTTACTCAAGTAGCTATTGCTTCAATTTCGTTCATCCGAGTATTATGGTTCATATGTCATTCGGTTCAGAATAAACCAAACTTGCAAATAGTACTTTGCGCATGTGTACGTGATGTATAGCACGAGGGAAATTTAAGGTGAAGTTTGGAATTTCCGTCCAAAAGTTCCTTTTTTAAATGTAGCACCTCCTGCTACTGCCCCGCCTAAAGGTACCCAAATATAATATACCCTTTGAAACTACTGTAGTTTATACGTAATACATGTGCCAAGTTTCATTGTAATATCTACAATAGTTGTGAGAGAAAAATATTTCTTAGTTCTGCTTGACAATACCAAATTTCATACAGCGAAAAGTGATATAAAATAAAAAAAAATCAAATAATACTATTCATTTCAGTATCATGACTTATACGTCATTCTCTTCAGAAAACAGACTTTCAAATGGTACCATGAGAATGTGTGCGGGTGTGATGTACCAGATTAGGGAGAATTGTGGTAAAATTGGGAATTTTCCGTCAAAAATCTTTCTTTTCAAATGTAGTGCCCCCTGGTGTGGTCCCAGCTACAGGTACCAAAATACAATATACCTTGAAATTACTATGGTTCATACGCTATGTGTATGCCAAGTTTCATTGCAATATCTACAATAATTATGAGAGAAAAGCATTTCTCAATCATGCTTGACAATGCCAAATTTTAAATAGGGAAAAATGGGATACAAAATAAAAATATATAAAGTGATGTTAGTACGTAAAGAGAGGAAAATGCGTTATGTTATAACGTTAAACCCTCTACATATGAGACAAAAAATCACTTGACATATAGGTTATAGGGTATTACAATTGATTGTGTGTGTGCTTAGCACAGTGTTTGTTCCAAAGAATATAAAAGTGTCAATAAGAAATTAAAACTGTATAAAATGAAAGTGATAAAACATAACTTACATGGATATTACAAATGGTACCTCTTTGCCTGTCTCTTGCATTGTGGTTCTGGAGCATCTCTAGCTATTGTCCAACAACAATCGGGAAGCGCAGACTTCCTTCAGTGGTACTGATATGGTTTTTCCATCATTGTTATAACTTGGTAGAAATGTTGCCCATGTTCATCAATGACTGCTCCGCAATTTTCTGGGAAGAAATCTATGTGGGAGTGCAACATACGAATTTTTAGGGACATATTACACTACACCCGCTTGGTAAATAATATTAGGTGTTCCACTACTTCTTTATAGTTCTGAGACTGCTCGTTTCCTAAAACATTCGTCACCACTTTCGGGAAAGAATCCCATGCAATCCTCTCCTTATCTTCTAACACTGCATCAATTCAGGATCATTGAGGAGTTAGGGAATTTGAGGGCGAGTAAGGATTCCCTACCTGATTTTAGTTTCAGCAATTTGTGGAAGTTTACGCAGAATATATTTGAAGAATAGTTTTGATGAGTCTATGAACAGCCGCCATTCATCGGGTATATCTTCTATGTTAAGTTTACTCATAAGACCAGTTACATTGTTACAACATACTATGTCACTTTCCACTAAAAATACTGTTCCAGGGGATTATGACGTGTTCAAAACACGGACACTTTTAGATCTTCAGAATAAGTTGCCCACTGCTTCAGTCTGGATGTAAGTAGTTCTGCGCCACTTTTTGACAATCCCAGGTAATTTAATTCAGGTTGAGTATCATATGGAGAATAGATAATGATATGTTAGTTTTGTGAAGTCAGGATCGGTGGAAGACGATGAATCTGCGACAGAATTTGACAGCCTGGTTTGACTTTGTCCGCCTTTTGCTCTTCATTGGATAAAACACTGGAGGTACGGGAGGTTGTGGAATCTTTAGTTCTTTAGAATGTGGCACAGTGACGAATATCTAAAGGAATATTTGGATAAGTAGTAATCCACTTTTTTCTTTCTTGGATAGACTTTTAATTGGAGGAACTATGCAAAAATAGCAGTTTGAAGTATGATCTGTTTATTCTCTCCATATCATTGGAACTCAAATGGCATGCATGGCCTTTTTCCATGTAGCCAGTCCCGCAAGTTTGTAGAACAAGTATTACAAGAAATATTTGATGCCCACTTTTTGTCCATATCAAACACTTTACAGCCAAAGTATAAGTGATAGGCTTTCTTTATGATAGGCATGAAATTCTACTTTTCGTTTCACTTCGTTAAAAACAACAATTTACTCTGCACTGTAAACAAATTTAAGCAATATGTTTCTGCTCAGTACAGTCAGAACGATAAATAATAATAATAATAATAATAATAATAATAGCACACACCCAATATCTCACCACGACCACGTCCGGGATGCCAAATTGTAACTACAAAACCTTACACACACGTTTTCTCTGGAAAACTCTTCAGTACAAAATAAACCGTGATGTGGTTGATGTTTCTTTGTCAGCGTTGAAGTGCGAGGAACAAGAATAGCCAGAGACGTATGCAGAAATTTATTTCGGGAGGGGTCCTAAGTTTTTCGGGGATCCAAATACAATTTGAGGCTAAATTATATTAAAACTTGTAAAATTGCACCTGAAATTAGACTAAATTTATAAAAAAGTTGGAATTTCAAGACCCGTAGGACCCACCCCTGCTTACGTCCCTGAAACCAGCAATGAAACTAACCGTCAAACAATGGAAGTTTATTGAAATAAGCAAACAGCTCCTGTTGCCACGAACCCTTAATCTGCCCACCTGAGTACATCCGGTGATAATGTATTTCTTTGAAACCCGAACCAATCTTCAAAAACTACTTACATATTCGTTATCAGTACCCTAAAATTAGAAAAAATTGGTTACTTTTACCTCCGAAGCATTTTCACTGTTGACCAGCGAAAAATAGTAGAACTCACCTACACAATAACATTACAAACGTCTGTCTTCTATACTTCATACTCCATTATTTTCATGACCTAAAGAACATTTTACCACGCAGGAAAGAAAGAAAGAAGAAAAAAGAAATGATGCGGCAAGGACTTCTGCTTTGACTAAATGAATTTGTACAATAAGGCAAGGGCTGATTTAATGAATACATTAATCAGCCTATGATCAAACTGTTATAATTATTTTTGTTTTCTTTGAAATGAACTAGAATTTTAATGATTGATTTCTTCTCCAAGTCTAGTTAAATGTCCTGTATAAAAATCCTCTATATACGCAGATACTAAATCACGAGAAAAAGTGGATATTAATTTATTAAACTGATGCCACCGATGAATCACCTGTAGTAAAGATATAACAGAGCATATAAATTTAACATAAAAGATCAAAACTAATATCCGAGCTATTTATTGATGTTTTATATTAATTCCTGTACAGATATGCTGAAACATATTTTATTTTGAAACTTATTTTTCAAATACACAAACAACGGCTGCATATGTTACACAAGAAAATATAACCTACACTTTAAAAACATATCATTGACAATAGACATTTCACATGTAATGAATGAAAGTACAGTTAACAGAGAGGTAACTATTGCCTATTTTTAACCTTGTTGCAAAAATTATGATTACAAAACTAACTAAACAAAATAGTCTATGAGTACTTTGTTTTGATATACAAAAATAGGTTTACTTTTTTGATTGCCAAGAGAACATTTCTTTCAGTCTTTGTTCTCTTGTTATGTAACAAAAACATTACGAAAATAAGTAAAACAAACAATAGGAAACAACTAATAATTTTATTATGCAGTTAAAAATCTGTTGTTCCTTAAGATTTTGGACCCTAAAATTACGTTTGTTACCCCTTATAATGACAACGATGCAAAATACACGACAATTTTAACACAATAAACTCCAGGCAAGAAACAAAGAGGATTCCCGTTCTCAGTAAGTCTTCACATATATATATTTATATATACATACAGCTTTTTACAGTAAAGAAAAAACTGCGATTTCAATTGCCACTCAAGGACTATAACTTATATGGAGTCTAAAAGCTTAACTCAATATAGGACTACGAAGATAAATTGATGTCTTCCTTTTCCCCTAGCATTTCTTAGTTTTCCTGAAGTTCTAGTCATTTGCATTCAAAGGATCCTATTTACTTTGGAACTACCTAGATTTCCCTATTTTATAGCTCAGGATTACGGGATTGTAATTGAAGTGAAACGAAGCTCTAGTACTAATTTCAAGGGCAGAGCGCCACAATGGCTGCTTATTAAATACGTGATATGAGTATTAAATATAATTTTCTTTCTAATTTGATTTTATTATATTTATTGTTTCCTTTTGAAAATACAACAAATCTGCTGGCTAGACACAAAATAGTAATTACCATTATTCTTACACGGAGGATACACTGAGATTATTTTGCGTTCTAATGTGCGTATAACAAAGATATAGCAGTTTCACCATTTTCATTGTATATAAAAAGCGAGCACGCGATCTGGCCGGGTTAACTCTTCACTCTCTCGAACTCCCTTTTCTTATCCAACTTTCATCACTAAACATCTAAAATGAAGAGCGCTCCAGTATAACAACGCTCGCCTCAACCCTGCATATATATATATATATATTGACGTGATGTTCTTTTGCTATTGCTCTTGGTTTTCGGCAGTTACCTTCTTCCTGATTCTTTACTTCTCTGTTTAATGAAGTGTCAGCGAAAGAGCTTACAAGATGTTTTCCTTCTGTTTGTGTTCCGTCATAGTATTTCTAATTTCTGGTAAGATATAATCAACTGTTGTCTATCTAATGTTGGTTGAAGGTCTCTCTAGCCCTTCTATCTTATACAACTCTTTTTTATATTACTTTTCACTGCACCTTGACTTCGCTACACCATCGTGTATAAGGTCCTTCTTATCTACGAGTACCCAATCAAGGATCATTTTGTCCATTGATCCACTGGAAACAAACTTTTTTTGTGTGTGTTATTTACTAATCAGAAAGTATCAGAATTTACATCCCACGTCACATTCTCGACATAAAAGGTGTACACCAAATATGCAGCATATATACAATAATAACTGCAAAAACTTCTTCAGTAGTCTTAGTTCACTCATGAGTATTTTTTTATTCGTATATATACAAAAACTTTTCCACATTTGTCTAGAGCCTTCGCATATGAACGGATTAAACCAAATTAGAGGTGAGATGGAGGAAGTATTTCCTTTTCAGGTAGAAGAGTAGATGCGACAAATTCATTATGCCTGGCAAATATTGATCACGTGTTGGCTAGTCCTTGAAAAGGTTGTATCATCACGCCCATACTATATCAGAGAAAGCAGCAGTGCTTCCTGTACCACTTGCTTCACGCAATACAGCCATAACTTTGAGATTGCTACAGACATTCCATTCATGGTTATTGTAAATGATACCTGCGAGGAGCTTGAGTATCTTAAGTTCTTTGACTTCTACAGCACACGCCATTTATTTCCATCGTGCAGAAGCATTGCTTTGGAACTGAACTTATGCATGCGGTATATAAATAAACGCATGCATTCTTATACAATTTCATAAATCTGCTCTCTTAGAGACTTACTTCTACTTTTATTTGAAGTTATTATTTTCTCGATTTTAGCAATTAGTGAAATCTTCGCCACAAACTCGTTATTTCTTACAAATGAACACTTTATGTCTCACATGGCCTACACTGTACAAAATGAAATTAATAGAACACAATCATGTTAAAATAAACAAGCTTAAAACAGAAGAAAAACACAAAGTATTTCGGGAGATCGGCAGACATACGACTAAAGAATATACCATTTTAAAATAAAAGTATTCAATGCTCATTATCACAATTTGATAGTCAGACTTTTTTTTTAAAGTTTAAATATTTCTATATTCTATAAATTAATATTTATTCAGAAACGCATAGTTAAGAAAAACTAACTGCATGACTTTCGCAAACAAAGAGCCCAATTATTACTATTTTTTAAAAGCAAAGAATTACAGGCTTAATTCGCAAGCTTTAACCGATACTTTCATCTTACAGTATATTATGTTGCATCCTTCATGCAATGATGATTTATTATGCTTTTATTATTTTGTGACTTAGTTTGCAGCTTACACAATTTTGAGAGCGGTGACCACTAGCCGATTTCCTAGAGCCTAAATTTCCATATTGAAATAACCTGTTTTGGAACAAGTGATTGTGTTATGTAGTTACTTATATTTTTGAAACTTATTTACTGTATTTATCTTCTTTATGAAATACTTTATGCTAACATCTAAGTACCTTATGAAATACTTTAAAAGATATACCAACACCTAAGTACTGAAAAATTGAACTTAGGAGTTACTCTAGCTGAGAAATCGAAGCGCAAACAAGCTCAATTTCTGTTAATAAGGAATTCTAAACGCGTAACGAAAACGAAATTTCTGAAGATGTTAGTTCTGCTTATATTACGCTGCCAAGGTGAAGGAAGGGACTGGAAGGCTTACTCCTCTCCTATTACAGATTTTCACGTGTGTGGCTGAAAGTAGTTTTCCATCTTTACAAGATCTTTAGTTTTTTAAAAAAAGTTTCAAAATTCTATTTGCAAGCAACTGAAAATAGCTGCCAATCCAAGAGTTGCCACATACAAATTCAAGTTAACATCAGAATATTAACGAACACTATTCTTAATAATTCCGGCTCCCTATTAGAATAGTCATTGTGTGGCATGTAAAATCGCGGATACTATAGCACCCACTCAAATTATGAATTACGTACGTCTCAAATGTTCTATAATTACGTACTAGTTTAAAACATAATTTTCAATAACCAAATTGCAGCTCCACCATTATAAACATGAATATTAAGTATCCTTAAATAAAATAGAACTGCATTGATGACTTGTTGCCAAAGTACTTACTGATTTAAGTATTCGGAAGAAGAAAGAGTATCATAAATATAAGGGTAAGTCTTAAGTCTCGCAGCGTTCACACAAGCCAAACAGCAGCCGCATGTATACACCGCGATCTACCGTAAAGTGTAAGATCAAATTGACGCAAGAGGTAGTGGAAAGTGGACTATTTAACACGGAGGCCGCTACTCCGTCAGTGTCTTCAATTAATTTATAGTGGCAGGGACGATGAGTGCTGAATAATGTATGATACGTGATTGTTATTGTATAAGCTCACACTCCAGCATAACGCTGTGCCAGCAACTTAAAACATTTATCATGTAAAAGGGTAAGTTGCAATGAACTGCAGCACAGCAACTCATTGGTTTCTGAAATTTCGTGCGGGTTGTAAAAATGTCGAAGATTAACTAAGGTCCCAGGGTAACAGATTCTGAAGTCATACGACACACCATGGAGGAAATTTCATTCCCAGCACTCGATGATTGTCAAATCAACTCGGCATGTCCCAGTTCACTGTAGTGCGAACTCGGGAAAAACATTAGGAACTACCGTGTTGTACCACATGCGTTGAACTAAGCTCAGGCCTAAATAGTGGATGTGTGCAGATAACTGCTCCAAAATCTGGATGATAGGCGTTTCCCGAAATGGGCTGTTACATGCGACAAACAGTGGGTATTTTTCCGAAATTCGAATATCCACAAACAGTGATTGAGCATGGGTCAACTTTCAGAAGTGGTCGTCAAACAGGATCGTTTCTAGAATAAAGTCACGATCTGTGTATCGTGGAACTACAAGAGGGATAATTCACTTTGTACCTAATCATCAATCCCTACTTTATTTCGAACAGTTGAAGCAGGTGTATGCTCCTGTGTCAAAAATATCTTGTACTGGTGAACCGAAAGCGTGCCATGCTGCTAAAGGACACACGGCTCGAAAAACGCAACAAAAAATGCAGGGACTTCATGGCATCAAACTGGTGCCACATTGGCATATAGTCCAGACTCTGCTCTTTTGGATTACTACCTGCTTCAGTTCATGGTGCACTTCCTAAAGTCATGATGCTTCCCCACCCAGTACGGAGATGGAAACAGTAGTGACTGACTTCTTTGTCTCTAAGGACAAGATATATTACCGACGTGGAATCGAGAAACTTGCAGAAAAGTGACTGCAGACAGTCCAATACGAAGGACTATCCTTTGAACGTTAAGCTGCTTTCATTGTATCGTAATAAATAGAAGTATGTCGTATTGCAAGACTCATCCTTATATTAATAATACTTATTTATAGTTGTATCTTGTTATTCGTATTCTGTTTCTTTGCATGTATTTGATATTAGAAGTAGTGACCAAGGGTAAGTTTAGGAAAAAGAGATACTGGTAAATTGAACAATAAATTCGTAAAATTTACCAACTTACAATCTACAAAATAAGAATGTTTGGTAATTTTGAGAAATTTTGCAATTATTCGATATAATTGTATCTGTACAAAAAGTTCAGGGCCATAAGTCACCTCCGTTATGAGTAAAGATACGAAAAAATGGGGAGAAAAAAATTGTTAGAAATAGTTGGTTTTCAATGCAAAATCGTGGAAACTTTCCAATCGAATCCGCCGTTTGGGCTCAACACTGATGTGGCGTCCTGCTGTTAAATGAAATAATAATGTTTCGAGCTTAGCAGGCTGTTCGAACGATACGTAAGGACATGCAAAAATGAAATGGTAAACGTGCACATTGTTGCGCGAAGGAACCTAGAATACCTTAAATCTATTTCTCAACAATGCTGTATTGTTGGTATTGACAGGGCCCAAACGAACAGCCTCTTCAACTGGTATTTTTTTTTTTTTTTCATTTTTATTTATTTAACATAGACCGTCTTACCAGCTTGGGGCCCAAACGGCTGGTGCAATTGGAAAAATTCAACCATTTTGGATCGAAAACTAGCTATTTCCAACAACTTTTCTCTCTTCTCATTTTTTTCGTATCTTCAATCATAACGAAGTTGATTTATGGTCCTGGATTTTTGATACAGCTGGCGTATACATGTAACGTAAATAATTAAAATGTAAATTCGTAAAAATGACCATAATAATTACTGTACTTGCATTTTTGTTATGCTTCAATATGATTTCTAGAAGACTTACGCTATAACAATAAATAGTTCATTACAGAGCTAAACAAATATATACATATAGTGTTTTTCCTCGATCACAACTTCTTATTGCCATGAACTTTATTACTTTTATAATGTACTAAAACTCTAGTTTTGAGAACTGCCCCCCAAAAACAATTTCTTGCTTATCACTAATTAGGTACAATTATTTGCGTAAAGTAGCTCGCCTCTATCCAGTTCCACAATAAATACTACTACATTCTTTTTCAGGAAAATGGAATTATTATTTATGTACTATTATTATTACTCCGTAAAAATTTAAATAAGTAACAGTTCATAATGATATTCAAATGCACTTACGCTTTAAAAATTCGTTTTTCTTTGACGAAAATTGTTCTTAGCAATCTATTATAGCCCATGAACAATTCAAGGGTACGGGAGAGGAGAAAAATTCCAAAATTGGAAAGAGAAAGAAATCTTGAACTTCTACGCATCCTAAAGAATGATTTTTCTTACATCTTCAATAGTTTTCACTCAGTTGGTTGTCCTTTACGACTGTTGAAATTTATGATATACTGACATAATATTATTTTATTAATTTATTTATTACCTCTGATGGACTGTGACTGAAATATTGTTTTCTTTTTTAAACATTGCATTATTGCGCGCTTGAAAGAAAAAGAAGAAAAACTTACGTATTAAGGGTTCGAACTAAACTTTTGGATCAATCTACAAATCAGAACGAACACTTTAATCACTTAAGTACTTTGGCAATTGCCCGTTTCGATCAAATTCAAAGGGTCAACCCCTATGTAAGATGATATTGAAAACATGCTTTATTGTTTACCCTAAATCATATTACCACTATGAGCAACAAACTTACACATAAACTTACAATCAGAAACTTCAATGCATAGAGGAACCTAAGCTTCCAAGACTATGATCAGATTTGAAACAATACAGTTAACCCTGCAACATATTTAGTACTATTGTAAACAAAATATTTATGTACACAGCGAATTTATCATTTCAACTTACACTGTAATACGAAAATATATTTGTTAGAATACAGTTAAAAATAAGTCTGATACATACACTAGCCGCATAATAATGAGGTTTAACTTTTAGACAGTAATTACTGGTACATATTATTGACAGTCTATATCGTAGGAAGACTTGATGCGAAACTTTTGTTACTTTTCGACATATGGGATAACAGAATTTCTTTTATTTCGCATGCCATTGTTTGTCTATATTACATATCGCTGTACTAAGTTCTATTCTATATACAGATACATATGATACATATTCACAACATGAATTTACGGTGCTCTGTTATAAAACTGCGATGTAAATTCTATTAACTAAATCATAATACGTATATTTAGGGAACTGATTGGTCATGTTTAAGCAAACATTGTGTGTTTTGGCCTACTTAATTAACTGAGTTTTGACATACATACACAGTATTTGATTAATAAGAGTGCTCAATAGTTTATTTACTAAATACATTAGCAAAATTAACAAACTTAATGGGAATATGTAATCATATGACTAAGTTTCATTTTAGGGAACCTGTTTAGTAAATTTCATATTTATGTAACTTAATATTTTGTAGACTAGACTGTGGTCTGGTCTTCATATTTTGTGATGTAAATTCTCATATTAACATACGATCTTATACTATGACTTAACTTTCATCCTATAGCACTTATGGCAACTAAATATAACGTTGCTTTATTTAATATAAATGTATTAATAATTAAGTAACGATTTGTATTTAAATAACATTTAAAAAAATCACGAATGCAAATAAAGGACGTTCTTGTACCTTTAACATAAGTACTCACATGAAATTTAAATACCTGGAAAGATATAATATGCCGTTTTCAGGCAATTCTCATGTATTACATTTACAGTACAGCACAATGAATACGTTGGGAGTTATGTCATCCATTTCGAACTATTTTATCTCCACTGCGAAGTTTCCCTAATATACTAGTTACATTGAAAATTATCCCTTCTTTGTGCAAGCAAATAAGGTAAATACGGTAATATCAGTGATAATACACACACACTGTAATATTACTTCAACATTTGATTACAATTAAGAATATTCAAAGTATAACTTTTAAATTGCAATTTTCTGTCACAGAACAGTAACACAAGAGAATTCATAGATGAGGAGAAATTTGTATATATTTCTTGAAATGAGTACTGAAAACAGTCTCAGGGTACAGATATACTGAGAAAGAAATATAAACTAATTATTTGCTGAGCAAAACTATATATTTTTTCATTAAAATTCAACACGTGTTACAGTTTCGCCAACTAACTCTTTGACTTCATCAGAGAGTGTCTGATGAAGCCAAAGAGTTAGTTGGCGAAACTGTAACACGTGTTGAATTTTAATGAAAAAATATATAGTTTTGCTCAGCAAATAATTAGTTTATATTTAATTATAACAAAGCAAAGCTTCTATTTATGAGAAAGAAAGTATCATATCTGATTCAAATTAGTCAGAGACAAGTGAGGAATTCACCTCATTTTTAAAACTTGAAGTATATTGTCCCTAAAAACTTTTCCATGAAGCATAGCATGTGCTTTGTTCAAAGCTTTCCCGTGGAGCCACTTACTTGGGGGTGACATCAGTTACGGACAAGTGGGTGAATTTGTCTATTGGTTTGGATTGAAATTGCTCTAAGAGTGAGGGGCGAATCCTTCTCGTTTCACAAGAAACATATTTCACGATAAATTTATGTGCATTCAAGTTATGTACAACGTAATCTGTTCCTTATTTAGATTTTCTTATATTTAACAACTCCATAGATAACTGTGATGTGCATACAATTTTGAAAATGTACAAGAAATGCAACAATTAAACTTACGATTGAATACAAATATATCTGCACCTAACTCTAATATAATATACATTTCCATGTAAACAACTATGAGGAATATAAATAAAAGAATGTTAACTTATAAAACAGTTTGACCTCGATGATTTATACGCTTCTTATGCTTTGATCACTGTCTGTGATCCTGCTCATGGATCCTTAGTTGAGGTTTAAACTGTCACTGACAAGAACATATTTTTGATCCGAATATATTTTTGTTTTCATGATTCTATTCTGAATATAATTTTTATTTTTCTCTGAAATAAGTTTTGAATCTGAATCAGATTCGTACGCCAGATCACATGTAGGGTCTGAAATGTTGGAAATGTACAAATATTACAAAGTAAGTAGGTATTATAAAGGGCAGCTAGGTAAGACAGTAAGGTGATTTTGTATAGTCAGTGGGTTCTAAAACAGATACAACGCATCTAAATTTCTTGCAAATACACAGATAACACTCGAATAACTTCAGAGTATCATACCATATCGAAATTAAATTTTACATCAGATGAAAGCTGGATCTTATTTCACACTTCCCTTATTTATTTATTTTATCACTAAATCTAAGAAAAACACAATTTTCATGCGACAACTTCGGCGAAGATAAATTAAGTCTTAGATTAAGGAATATTCATAGATATAACAAGACCTTGGACCAGACTCTATTTTAAATTTCTAGTATTTGACACATAAGTGAGACAGTGCTTATTTGAACTACATTCGGCCTTACTTTGGAAGTAATGCTTCAGTTAAGGTCTTGATTTACTTTATTTTCCAAATGGATTCAAGGAAGGACATAAATGGGTAGGTCTCATCACATCATAAATCGTTGATTAAAATAAAATATATTATGGTATCTTGCATTCAAATTATTTGCCATATTGAAAGAAACATAAGAAATATAGCTTGATTGAGAAGCATTTAAACCTGTTTACCGAGATTTTTCCAAACTTGTTTCATACTTACATCGAAATAATTTACAATTTGTAGGCACTCCTCATTTAAAAACAGAAAAAAAAAAATCAAAATAAGAAAGGTTAAACGAATCCCAGAAGCTGACGAGTTAATTATGAGGGGTAATAACGAGGGTGATGGATTTCCCAATCAGTCCAGAAACAGGTTTTGGTAAGTTCTTTTAACACTGTATCATAAATATTGGATCTTCTTTTTCTTCTTCTTCTTCTTCTTCTTCTATTATTATTATTATTATTATTATTATTATTATTATTATTATTATTATTATTATTAATTTAGTTTACTGTATTCTTGTTAGTATTTTATCAAAAGTATACTATAGGCAATTAGAGCCAGTTTTGTATAACAAAAGAGTGACCGAAGTATAAATATACAAATAAACTGACTACATCATCTATTACCTGCCATATATTACTTTTACTTAAGCCAATATAAGTACATAATTTGGCAATTTTCTGAGAAGGAAAAAAATGAGAGTAGTTTGATGAATAGGCAAAATTACTTCGTGAAAGAAATAATTTTGTATCACACGAACCAGTGACTATTAAAGTACAGCACAGTAATTTAGTTCCTATTCTATCCTTAGTTCATTCCTTTCTCATTGGCATTCTACATCAATTCAAGTATAGTCTGTTGATAAATTATACCTACAGATTTTTGAAATACGCAATAATATTCGATGAACTTATGTTATACGCAATAACATTCGATGAACACGATGAAAACTATGCTAGCGATAGTAAGCGCTAACATACTTTTCACAAAAAAGTCTAGAAATCATTTACGCTATGTTGACATCAATTAATTCTATGAATATGAACTCTTTCGTTAACATATGAACTATATCACGGTTAGTACACTATTTATTTTGAAGTTGCAGCGATTTAGAAAATGACACCAATCTCATTTTAACATGTTTCACTTGCTTCTCAAGGGAGAGAGTTTTCTTATTTATATATATTTCTAATTCAGTGTAAGCTTCTCTACTTCATTGGTAATACGAAGTTCTCTGATCTTGCTAATTTTGCACCAATTAGCAATACTCATGGTGATTACTCTAATTCAAAGATAGTTGTGGATTTACATAAAAAAATGGCACATAGATCGAAACTTAGTGTTTATCAGTACCCATGTCACTATTAAAAAAAAAAAAAAAAAAAAAAAAAAAAAAACTTTCTTCAGGAAGCGAAGAACATTACAAACAGAAATGCCAATGATCTGAAAACAGTCTTCACAACGAGAGAATATTATTTAAACATGTTTAATGAACATTAACGGTTGCACGACAGTTACACTGATCTTGAGACCATTTTTGATATCGAAATTAGTCATGGCTGAAAGCACAAATAAATTTTACGATTTGAAGTCGATTCACAGTACCCTTAGAAATATTGAGTAACTAAATCGACTTAAAAAAATAAAATAAAATACTTCGCTGCTTTATCCAGTGTATACTACTCTGTGACAAATCCAGCTCAATTATGATTAATATAATCTCCTCTTCCCACGATTCAGCTTATCTATTCCATTCTCTTCATGTTCTACTACCAAAGCTCGTTATCCCTTGATGAATTTTCCACACAAGCGACGCATTTCACCCATTTTATACACCATATATGGGAAAAATAATAGTAATAAATTAGTCAAGCCAATTATAAATAAAAATAGAAAAAGGGAGATTATCTCTTCTAAAATGAAATACTGAGCCTTTACATTTTGATTGAAAGTTTAGAGAAAACAATGACACAATTAACAGGCAATATTACGATCAATTTCATACGAAGTTCAGAAATTATAAACAGCGCCATGTGTTATCCACTTATTAGTGTGGATAATACAATGACTAAAGATACATAATTTTGTGAGTCTGGAATAAAAATATTTGAATCTAAAAATCAATTTACCTACAACACACAGTTGCGTACTATCACTCATGTTCCATGAAATATTCCATATTTTACAGATTTCTCTTTATGTAAAGAAACTCTTCAAATTCCATACCACACAAAATAATAAAAGCGCAGTCTACAAGAAATGGCTGTATTTCGAGTATACTTGACTAGTATTTGACTAGGTAAAGTATTTTTATTCATATAAAACGTATATTATTTGCCTATACGTTAAAAGAATTTTATGTACATTTAGTATTCAGAAAGAATTCACATAATGATAGATTCACTGTAATATGACTTTTGTACTTTCAATGCTTCAGTGAACCCTGGAATCAAACTATTCCCATGTTGTGATTTGAATTTGCAAATCAATGCTTACTAGATTGGTTTATTAATTTTACTATTTAATTCATCAAACTGAAAATTTATTTATATGATCTCTAAGTTAGTATCTACATTTTTTTGGATTAAAATGCAATATTTCTCTAGTAAAGAACAGGGAATATTGTCTTAAATTACTTATAAAGCAAGAAAGAAAAAAAAAAATAAGTACTTGAAATGAACAAATTAGCATTGTCAAAATTCATAAAATACAATAAGATAGTAAATTCATTAACTTAATCACTTTCATTAATACGGTTAATATTTGCTTGTTTTCTTTGTCAGCTATGAGACATACTAATAATTCTCTTTTCTTCATTATTTACATGCGAATAAGGTGAATTTTCAGTTTTCATCAGTGATAGATTAAAAAATCCAATATTAGAACAATTAAAATGAAATGAAATCTCTCAGTTTAACATCCCACGATTATGTCCTTTAGGCTAAGGGAGACGGATAAGAACAATTAAGAAAAACAACATATACAACATTACTAGACTGTCTTGTTTAGTAGTTATGTACATCCTAATAAACATATATTTCATTATAATATTGCAACAGAAATTAATAACTATAAAACTAACATTAAACATATAATGATCATATGCGGAAATTTTATTATAATAGAAGTCGAAAGCCCAATAAATTTACGATAGCTGAAGAAAGAAAGAAAAAAAAAAACACTGGCAACATTGTCGACACAATAGATGCAAAGTCTTTTGTTGTTCCTAGTACGTATAGTGAAAAGACGAGAGCTATTCACTCCACTCAGTGCGTGCATATAGAAGACTTAGCTCGTGGCAAAAATGCAAGGGAAAGTCATGCGAACATGTTACTGTTGCAAGTGACCATTTGGCACATTACAACGTACAACACGTATTTCTGCACAGAATCATCGTAATGGACGAAATCTTGGCGCAATCATACAAGCCACAATTCAATAACAGTCCAATGAATGGTACTACCCATCGTCCCCCAAGTCCCAAGAAGTCCGAAAGTCCCGTGAACCTGAAAGTGGTACTGGTAATGGCACATGATGCAGAGGGAGTCATACTATATCATGTGGTTCCTCTAAAGTTGGACAGTGAATACCGTGCACCACCACAGATCCTCAGAACATTACCCTCAGCTTACTTCGTGAAGGAAACGGCGGCAGTTCCAACCACGTCCGCCTATCGTATCGTACTGATTGACAACATACCTTGTTGCAATACTGCTCCCGTGAGAGGCTAACTCCAACCATGGGAATGGGAGGTTCTTAAACATCTCTCATATTCCATAGATATGGGTCCGTACAACTTAGTTTTCTCCCAACTGAAATAACCATTTAGATGACAGTGCTTTCCACCAGGGATGCTACTGTGTCCATCGTCTTCCATTAGTATGGCATCGGGTCATAAATGTGACTAGGAATTACACGGAAGGCATGTAAACATTTGTACGTTCAACAATACAGAGTTTATACTTTATGGATGTGTTGCCATAGATACTTTTTTCCAACCTTCGTAGTTGATTATATCTGGAAGAGAGTTACTTCCGTTAATAGCTTGAGCCTAGCAATTCATTATTAGAATAACACACCCACCCCTTATTTTGTTAGAAAGGTTTTATTAATGTGGAGGGCACGTGTATGTGTAAACATATTACTGAAGGCTATGTCGATATTTCCAAACCCTTTTTAAAAATCAAAACCAACTGCTACACCTCATTTTGTAACAACTAGTCAGACACACTTGTTTCCCATTCATACACAATGTTCTGCCACTAAGTTTATTTTATGTTGGAAAGATATCCAACTAGCCTATAGTGGAAACACGTTCCTGTTTTACCACACACTCACAGAATCTCACAACTAACTATTACTATTATCACACTGACCTGGAAGTATTCATGTGAAGATCAAATAATTTTTGAAAAGATCGTCTATATTTCAAGCAAATTTATCGACTTCTATTCTCCAGGAAGGCTTAAGATTAAACCGTGTTACCCAGCTGTCTAATCACATACTGATATGTGGTATACTTCACTGGTAATAAATCAATTGTAAGAGTATCGATCCCAGTAATTAAACAATAAATAAATAAATAAATAAACCTCTTTATAGAGAATGTTTTATATACACTTATTTCAAGCTCCAGTCATTTTATGAATGCCTACATAGTACACTATTTTAAGTCAATAATTAATTACTATGTTCTATTTACAGATACCAAATTTATGAACAATTTGTTTAAAATTCTGTCTTCTTTAAACATGTGTATTTAAAACACACTGTAGAGATTTTTTTTTTGTTTAATCACTGGAATCCATAAACTCATATAATTGATTCATTAACACTCAAGTATACCAAACATCAGTATGTGATTAGCCAGCTACGTAACACGAATTAATCTTAAACCATCCCAAAGAGCAATCGATAAATTTATTTGAAATACAGATGAACTTTGGAATAACTTTTGATTTGATTTTTTGAGTTTAGCTTCCCTTTCAGCAGCGAAGCTGTATGACACGTGGACCTACAGCTTAACGTGGGATCCGAACCATATGAGCTCCTCCGGGAATCAAACTCGGGTCTCCCACGCCAAAAGTACGTACGCTAACCGCTTAGCCACGAGAAACTCATTTTTTTTTTTAAAAAAAATCTTCACAGGAATGCCTCCGCGTCAGTATTGTGACAATAATTAATATGTATTTCTTACGTTCGATTGGTAATTATTACTAGTTCATTTATATAAAATCCCCGTTTATGCTCCGTTGTTTACGCTTGACGTTAACTACTATCTTAATATATATCGGAATAACCACCCTTTTTCCTCCAAATTTTATGTCAAAAAATAAGTTTATTACAGTTAGCCACTTCTGTAAATTTGATCACAGATCAGTGTAACTATCGATAATTTCCCTGGAATTCCATTCCACGGACTTCAGATGACAATATTCTTAGACATTGATTATACCCAATTGTAAACGATCATAAATTTCTTATGAACTTACGATAAAACCTAACAATAATTTAATTTTGAACTAAAAAACACTATTGAACACTCTTACTTGGGAATTTCATCGCGATTTGTAGCTTGCATTTATACTACATTTTGTCACAAAGTAAATTCTTTAACAAGTACAATATCATCTACAAAGCACTACTTCTACATTCCACTTTACGCCTTCCTTTTATAAAGGGAAGGAAAAATACAGTTCAAACTGGGACGTACATTTATTTATACAAAAGACACAATTACGAAACTACTGTGGTGCCCATATGTGTCACGGAGTAAGGCACAGTCTAAAGTGACTTCCATGCACTAGGATCACATACTCCTTATCATGAGGTCTGTTTAAGTACGCTGTTCGGGAGTTGTAATAAAACTCCAATCAAGACATAATATTCTCACAATAGTTACAACAAATTCAATACAATCTTGCATCGAACACACTTATTTTGTAAATGCCGGCGTTGAAGATAGGTTCGAGCAGTTAACTCTAGTGACACAATTTCAAACATATTTGATTAAAACGAATTAACAATATACACATATTCTTTTAAATGCGTTACACTGAAAATAAAAATTTATTTTTATGAGTTTTGCACGTTAGTAAGTTAATTAAATTTGTACGAAACAAAAAATTTTTGTATGTATCATTGGTGTATACTAAATGCATCATACTGAAAATGTTTGAATTATTTGCAGATTGTGATCGTTGATGAAAACTACCTTTTATCTGACCAAGACAAAATCTCAATATGTATTTATGCACTGCTTGCTGAATGAATGCATATGTGTAAAGAAACCGCAATTTTAATGCAGTAATCACTGATATGTCATCGCATTGGTATACCATTTTACTAATCTATAATATACCTGAAATTATGCATGCTGTATCTATATATCCTCAAAAATACAGGATAAACCTATGTATTCTTCCATATAATTACAATTACCAAATACTGCAACGCATGCATAACTATTATCATTTGTAATTTTTAAAAACTCATTCTTCTATGCAGTGAAGGCAAACTGGATTATCTGATTATACAGACCAGTTGAAAGGCAAAACGAGTACATTTTAAATTCCCGTTGGTTACAGTATTTCATTCTCTCTTTTCATGATTTAGGTTAATTCCATTTCTGATTCGATGGTTGTTTGTTGGTGACGATGGTGGTGATGATGTCTGACGTAACAACTGAGCTTGATGCCTCAACTGAGCTCTTTTTAATTTCGTCATCAACTGACTGGACTGCCAAAGCCAATTTGCCTGAAAAACAGATTTACCATTTACAAAGTATTAATGATAAAAATAAAAAATTCGTTTATAAGAGTTTCCATTGTAACTGAAGAGTGCAAAATCTCACAGAATATTTAGCATATAACTAGGAATATCTGTAATTTTTCTAATTCGCTTTTGACTTTCCAGCTTCACAAAAAATGAACTGTCAGAAATCAAAGAAACACTTAATGCTGAGAGTATTTCTGATGAAGCACTAATTACAAAAAATAAACAATTGAGAGAAACAATGGACATACTTAGAATAGGCTACAGAAGTAGAAGTCAAGCTACAAGTGATTTGCTCTAGAAAAATATTCTCAGCGAAAACATATTGTTGTTTATGAGGTCAACGAAGAACATGATAACCGAAACGAAAGTGAAGGGAAATTGCATTATGTGGTACGCGAAAAGTCACGTAAAATACTAATCGATAAGAATATATAACGTGCGCAACGCGTAAGCAGAAGGCAAGGACAAACTAGACATCGGACAAGGCAAGAACATATATAAATTTCTTGCTGATCGACAAAAACAAAATATGCTTTCAACTAGCATACATATCAAGCAAGCTTAATCTGTAATGAGCGTCACAAGCTTAAACACTTTAAGTTTGAAACTCGAGAAAATGGAAAACATGCTTATTTACAAAATGGATATTTAATATGCACAATGATAGCACCCAGAACTTACAGCTGAATGGCACTCATCAGGTTATAGCCTATGCTGACGATGTAAATCAGATATGGGACGATACGAGGACAATAGAAAGAAATGCAGAGGTGTTATTAAACGCCTCTAGGAACATGAGTTTAGAAGTAAATGCAGAGAAAACTAAATACATGGAAGTCTGCCGTTACTGTAATACTGCAAATCAGGGACACTTAAAATATCAAATAATACTTTCGACGAAGTGGATACTTTCAAAATCTAGGAATAACATTAACAGACGAAAACATATCCATGAAGAAATTAGATACAGACTGAAAACAGGGAATTCGTGTTATTATTCAGCCCAAAATCTTTCGTCTTCGCAAATTCTGTCGAAGAATTTGAAACTTAAAATATATAAAATGATAATTATGTTTGTTGTATGTATGGCTGCAAAACATGGCCTTTTACTTTGAGGGGAGAACGCAGACTGAAAGTATCTGAAAATAAAATTCTAAAGCGAATACTCGGATCGAATGGAAATGAGAAATGCTGGAAACTTCAAAACGAGGAACTGTATAATTTATACCGTTTACCAAACATTGTTACAGTCATCAAGTCTAGGAGGTTCAGATTGGCAGGTCATGTACCAGAATGGAAGAAAGTAGAAATGTTTTCCAATTTTTAACTGGAAACCCAACCAGAAAAAGACCACAAGGAAGTCCTAGGAAGGACAGTATTAAGATGGATCTCACAGAAATAGGAATACAAAGTAAAAAGTGGATCCAATTGGCTAAGGACAGAAGACAATGGAGAGGTTTCATGAATGCCGCATTGAACCCCGGGTTCTATAGGCCATAGTTAATTAGTTAATATGAACAAAATAAATTAGCAAAGATATACATTATCCACGAACTTGGTGCAAGAAACTAGTCACATTAAAAGGGAAGACAAAAAAATGAGGAAGTGCTTCTTCAGTGTAGTGTTAGCCCGAAAGCATCTGTCAATCAGGATTTAGAAGTAAAAACTACAGATGCCTCCCCTCTCATTTACTCTCATACAGTCAAGCGTTTTATCTACTGGTGATGCTGCGCATTGTTTAAGCAAGCGATCCTTCCTTTTTTCCTCTCATTAATTTCAACATCAAATTATACGATTATGTTGCTAACGTCAAGCAAAACACACATTATGTTTTACAGAAATCAGAGTATTGTTACGAAATTCTCACGGAAATATTTTATTTACGGGGAGAGGGGGACGGATTCACTTTCTAATTATTTATCCATTTCAACTCTATCAGTAAAATTGACTGGGAACCATGAAAAATATTTACGCCATATTCCACCAAAATCGAACGGGAAACCAAATGTAACCTACATACTTATGATCACAACATGAGAGGTATACGAACGAAACTACCAAGGTGTCCACAAAATTTGTTAAGTTAAATTTCCTGAGCAGATTTTTTAAAAAGATCGTAACTCACACACTATCCAATTTCGTATTTTTGCAAAATATTCTGTTTTCTTTTACACGCACCTTCCACCATCCCCATAGCTCTCCAACTCTCATCTGAGTAAACAAATTTTATCATAAGCGATTTTTTTCATTACTTCATTACATTCAAAATACAATAAAATTACATGATCAAAGTTTGTACTATAATATTTTGCAAAAGTACTGGTTAAAATGATTCAAACTTACATTTTCCTCATGGACAATGTCTTGTCTTACGATAGGGCAAGCCAAAGTAAATGCGAACAACTACTATACACTTATATGAATAAGTTCTATGAATATATGCAATGAATATTAGACTATTACAATAACTAAACAATATCATAGAATTTAAACAGAAGTTTCAACAACGTTCACAGACGTTAATTTTACAATTTCTGCGAAAAATCATTTCAGAGAAAGTTCTTACTCCATTTCAGATTTTTGTCTCAACTTCTTTTAGAAATGAAATGAAATCTAAATTCTACGTCACACGGTAATGCCGGCTAGGCCAAAGGAGACAGCGATGAAAAGAAATGCGGAGAACCTCGAGGAAACCCACGCGCACGGTGTTTGTCCACCACAACGCTCATTTGGCGCGAGCTGGGATCCAACGAAGGACCCCATGCACGAGAGTTGCTTATCTTCCGGTAACTTTATTTTATTCGTGATTTTTTCTTTTTGGTAGAATTATTCTCTTCTGTTTTTTTAGGGTTACGCTTGTTTCTAAACAATCTTCATATCGCCTCCCAGCAGATCTGGCATCCGTGAGCTTTTATATCTGATAACAATACTATGAATTCCTTTCCAATTGGTAACAGCATAATGTATTTTCGTCAGTGTTACAATCGTATGTTCACATTGGTTTGCAATTAGGGTAGACTTGTTGACTGAGAAACCACGCTCATCTGTAGCATTTCCGCGGGAAAATATCAAACCCAACTTTCATCGCTTTCCACAGTGATGAGTGTTTCAGACTGATTTAAAGAAGGGAAGTACAGAAATAATCGAATCTCGCAATTTCTTGCTTATCTTGTAAATATGTTTAAAAGCTTTGTGAATAGGATGTTCTGGCATTTTTCCACAGTAGCGAGTGCTCTCTTTTTGCATTATCTGAGGTGTCCTATTGTACTCTGTTTGCTTCGAACAGGCAATGAAACAGGCATTTGAACCTAGTGCAATCAATCTGTGATTGGTTTAAAATTAAAGGAGTTAGGAAAGATAGTTCTCTGAGTAACTGATATCTCAAGAGGCTTCTTTCTTTTAACTAATCCACTTTAGTACTCAAAAATATCTGGCGTTCCTTTCACAATTGCAACAATACAAGTTCAGTATCGTTGCACTTCCTTTAGGAACTTTTACGTCTGGAAGCCAACATCAACTTTATTTGCAGGAAGCAAGTTTACTTACAGTGAGAGCTGATTTGAACTTATTTGGCTATACAAGCCAACTCATAAATGATCTCATCAGATTATGGAATTTATGGCCGTATGCACCAACGAAGTTCAACTGTTGAACGAGGGTTATAACCAAGCTCGGTGAAAATATCTATTGCACCAACAACGCTCAACGTTAAGTCACGGTCAAATGGTAGATAAACTTGGTTTTAGCTTGAGCGGCTGAATTTGGGGGTTTAAGCTTCGTTGATCCAAGTCAGTCTGTTTACACTCAATAATATCATTGTATTTTTCCACTAATGAAACTACAATACATTTCTCGTGTATAGAAATATTTTTTTGGTTGTGGTTTCATTATTTTTTCCACCACAATTACGATCACTAAAATTAGACTACTCACAACTCTATGCACACAATCTCGAAAGTCGAAAAGACCTACACGATTTTTTAATTTGTTACTTTGTTAAACGAAGACTAGAGACAAAAGACGACAACCAATCAGAGTCGATTTTACAAATTGACCGAAGTTTACTTAAACGAGACGTACTGAACTTCGACTTTTAATGGTGCAAAACAAAAGTCCTGGAACCACGTTTAAACTTGGAAGTTTAATGTTAAACGCGTTTGAGTGAACGCTCGTTTAAACTTTGTTGGTGCACACGGCTGTTAGAGAATAAATACAGAGCATAAATACAGGAACTTGCAATGAAAGTGTCAACAAAGGCTGACATTCAGAATATATAGTCTTGCAAAAAAATTACATTTGATAAATTTATCACTAACTTGCTCCGCAACAACTTTCTTAGGTTTTGACTTTACCATTTTTGACTTTTTCATAAATTCTTTCATTTTATAAGTATTTCATGAGTCCTTTCAGCACGAACATTTTTCAACCACCTTTCACTACAGTTATTGAAATGGAAATTTGTCACAACCATTAATTGCAGTAGAACCTGCACGTCGTGCAGGTGAATCTTGGAACAGGAAGAAAATGTCACGCAGGAAGGTATGCAGTTCCTACCAGCAGACTGAATTGTCACTCTTCACAACATCATTGACTACATGCACAGGCTAATGGAAGCAATGTCAGACAAGTCAGGTATCCCCGTGATCGTTAATCCACATACTCACAAGATGCAAGCTTCTGAGAGAAAATTTTCCTGACCCAACAGTATATTTTGTACTTCTCCATTAATTTTAACCTCATATTTAACTAAATTTCCTGCCTTTTCCTTATTTTTTCCTGTCTGTGGGCACCCTTAGCTGCGCACAATTCATGAAAATATTTTAGCAAATAATCACAATATAATTTTGATGAATTAAATATAGTTAACAGGGAATTACAAGGGATCAGAAATTTTTGATGAAAGACTCATAATAATAAGGTGCAATATAATTTTAGGTACGTCAAAAAAATTGATATTCCTATACAAGAACATACAAGAAATACATTGGTATTCTTATACAAGAAATTTATCAATTTGAGATCATGAGTGGAGCAACTGGAATATTACACTATTCCACTTCCAGTGCATCACTCAGTTCCGTGAGAGAAAATGGAGCTGGAAATCTGCGCCGGATTCGTGTCCTCAAAATGGACGAAAATGTTCAATTATGTTCAGTTTCGGCCAGTGGATGTATTCAACTTCATCCCGATGTTCTTCAAACCACGCCGCAACAGTTTTAGCTGTGTAGATGGGCGAATTATCATTCTGTAATACGGTGTCATTGCCCGGAAACAACATCTGGACCATAAGAGGCACATGGGCCCCTAAAATGGCAACGTAACACGGTCAGTGACGCGACTGGTAAGCGTCATCACAGGACCCAGTGAAAATAAGGATATTAAGGCCCACAGTATCACATAGCTTCTGTCACGTATAATGTAGATCGAGATGCGGTACACGGATTTTTCCCTCATTTTTTTTTTTTTTTTTTTATTTATCATAAAGTCTCTATACAAGTTTATGTACACTGAATTGCAAATAAGTAATGTTTCTAAATAATCCTTTCTCTATGACTTTGACCTCCTGCCAGGGCAGGGCGAAGTCTTGTAGTTTGTTGCTTAGGAATCTCCTGCTCAGTGTAGCGCGGAGATTGGAAAGAAACTTCTTGTTCATAGCAGCGCAGAAGTAGATTGGTATCTCCTCCCAGGTGCAGCGCGGAGATTGGTAAGGTAAGGTAAGGTTGTAACTCACGGCGAACTGTAATTATTGATACACGTTGTGGAAGGTGCTGCTTCAGTTGTTTGATAAAAGGCTACACGCAGAAATTGCACCAACAATGCCTTAAGGAAGGAAAATAACTGGTTTAAAAAAATCAACTTTTTCTTGAATCTGTTTTTGCATGACAAGAATTTCACTAGCAAGAGTCGACTTAAAAATACCAATATTTCAGAAGATTCCATGTACCTTAGGAGTAGGAAGCATTCCTTTTACTTCCAAAGACATTTCACTTAGTCAATCCTCTAAACTGAACATGAGTTATCCCTACGTGATAGACTAAAATTGGTGTTATCTTTTTTGTCAATTTAACAGAGTTTCTACATTACAAATATAAGAGAATTTGTTCACAAAATTACTTGAGTGATACGTCATAGTTATACAAATATAACGGTACAACAGTTAATTGGATATTGTGGTTAAAGAATAAATCCCACTTGTTCATTTAATTGTGTACAAAATAAACTACTGTGATCCAATTCCTCTCACTGCCTCCGGCGCGGAAGACTAGTTCGATTTTCGGTAGAAATAAGCGTGTTTGTTGTTGTTTGATGCGTGTATGCTAAACTTTTTCAACGCCGAGGCTAAATGAAACGTAGGCTTACATTTTAAGGTGGAATCAGAACCATCGTAATGTGTCCAAGGCTCTGAACTGGGGATCACATGCACAAAAGGCGCGCGCTAGCCATTAGACCAGCGGGAAGGCCTGAAGCTTATTTCGTTTGGATTCCACGTTAAGTTATAGGTTCATGTTTTATATACCCTTGGTGCTGAAACGAAACGAATATTAAACCTCAAATCAATCAAAAGAAGAGGGTGCGTAACCAAATATTATTCATATGTTTTACTACTCACAACACTCATCTAGAAGTTGTGAGTATCTGTACACCACAAGCTTTCTCATTTAACATTAGAAGATTTTTTTGCTTGTGAGGGAAGAATCAATACTTTTAGTGATTGTACTACAATTAAAGATGATCTTACTGTTACAAACACAGATTCTCTTAATGTTACAACCACGTATTCCCTTAGTGAAGACAGTACATAATGGCATATTAATTAACTCATGCCACTTTTCTGTAGTTTGTGGAAGGCAAAATGAACTCAGCAGAGTATTAAAGAATACAATACGTAGTGTTTAATTTCAAAGAAAAGTAAACTGTACTGGGTAAATTCACGTCCTAGTACTCTATCACTATCTGATCTTAATTAACTGTTTAGCATCACTCCAGGATATTTCCTTATTCGAACGCCAATGTTGACAATACGTGAACCTGGTATAACTGGCTGTCAAGACGGCAATTAGCCACGTTGCAATAGCATTCAAATTAGTGAAAAAATTACAAGAAAATACAGGGTCTGTATAAAAAGAAATGAAACAATCTTTTTCTGACGCAACTGTACGTAGAAGCGCGGTCGCTCCAGGCAGGCTCGATGGATGGGAAGTGACCTTCAAAACGCACCTGGCGTCAGTGGCCTACGAGCTTCCGTGTGGATCCTATCGTAGTTTAACTGGACCGCTGCCTATCGGCTCGGTCGAAGCTTAAAAATACAACGTTCTATCGAACGGTGCTACGCCATTAAATACTGTGTAGACTCGCAAAATCGGCTATGGAGAAGTTGGCTATGATCCAGCAAAAGTTCGGAGTGAAAGACCATCAAAACCAACTGTTTTGAAATGGCACAAGTGCTTCAAACACAATGCGAGAGAGTGTGGAAAACGAACAAGCACAGGACGTCCGTCCACGAGCAGAATGGAGGGTAATGTGCGACGTATGCGTGATGTGTTGAACTCAGACTGGCAGGTAAATGCTCGAATGATCATAGACCGCGTAGGAATTGATAAAAATGATTGTGCAACCATCATTATTAAGGATTTGCAGATTAGAAAAATTTGTGCCAAGCTAGTGCCGAAAATTTTGACAGACGATCAGGGACAAAACCTTTGTACTTGTCTGCGAAGATCTTTCGCAGAGCGTTCAAACAGACCCTGCGTTTTTGAACGTGGTAACCGGCAACGAAACGTGGGTGTTTCAGTACGACCCAGAGACAAAACGCCAAAGTGCAAAATGGTACACAATAGCATCCCCTCGCCATAAAAAGGCTCGAATGAAAGACTGAAGGTCAAGGCTAAGCTCATTATCTTCTTTGACGCCAAGGGTGTGGTCCATCAGGAATTTGTATAGAGCATCACGGGTGCTTTCTACTGGAAATGTGAAAAGATTGAAAGAAGGGGTCAACTGAGTGACATTGCCGTCAATGGGAAATTGCATCATGAGAACGCAAAAAGGCACACCTACTTCGTGGTCAACGACTACCTGATCCAGAACGGCATAGCAACGCTTCCCCACCTCCCTCCTGTACAGTCTCGATATCGCCGCTGCGGATTTTTTTCCTGCTCCTCGAGTAAAGAGCCTTCAAAGAACATCACCATGGGATGTAACAGAAGTCACAGCGGCTTCGACGTGCTGAATGAAAAACACTCCAGAAAAGAACTTTCAGGGCTCTCTCTAAGCGTGGAAAACTCGTTGGCAGAAGTATGTTGACGCCCAAGAGTCATATTTCGGTGTATTTTATTGATTTGTAGCAATATGTTCAATACATTTTTTCCTTCAAATTTGGTCTCATTTTTCATACAAAGCGGTATTAATTGTAGAATTAGTTCTACTTGCCAATGATTTATTTCTTTCAAATGAAATCTTGGACACATTTTTTTATACGTAACAATAACATTCTCTCTGTCAGATGTAGAAGAAACAGAATACAATCTCGCATAATTTTACCTTATATTGCATGTTCCGTGCGTGTATATGCGTGCTGGCTGCATTGTATCGTGGTGTAGTTTAAATTCTGTATATTTTTCTTTAACTTATAAGGTCTCTGAAGAAAACTTAGGTGAGACTACAAAATAAAGAATACAAACTAACGTTTTAATCCATCATCACACATTCTCATTATTAACAAGCAGGTTCATGATCATGTTCACGGTTAATAAGCAAAAAAAAGATACTTACTACCATTATCATGCAATTGAGCAGTATTGGAACCGAGAAGACTAGTGAGATGAACATTCCCTTGCTGTCGAAGTACTGTTGTCTTGAAAACAACCTAAGGAGAAAAAATATGAACCTTACTCAACGTAATGAAGTAATATTACTAATAAAACTATCCCAAACGAAACAAAAACAGAACACAAACTGATCATAACATACAGTAACAGTACCATGAGAGATACAAAATATATCATCAGAAGGTATATGCATTTAATTTTGTAGAACTCTAATAATTTAGTGACACAAAAGAAATTTGCAGATCGTTGTTGAAATAATACTGCAACATATCATTAAATTTAGGAAACGTAAAATAATACTGCAAATGTGATAAATTTAGGAAACGTAAAGTGATACCATAAATTTATTTCCTGAATTTAAAATCATTATTCATACGTTACTCTCGACTTGCTTTGACTGAAAGATTATTTTCAGCATTGCTGAACTCCCACATAATTCATACTCACAAGGTATTACACAATACGAATAGGTGTTCAGAAAACATTTTAATGTAAAATAAACGTAGATTATTAAAATTTCTATATCATGTGTTTTGTCCTACCATTCTCTTTCAAAGTAGTAAGATGTTAGAAAGCAACTTAATTCCCTACAAATTTTACTTGGGACTTAGTATTTATTTTTATTAGTAGACTGGCTGACATATTTGCTGATTAGTATACACGAAAATTGTAGCTAGATTTCGCTTAAATAACCACGAATATTCTTTGGAATACTACGTAACGACGACACGTATTGAAGATTGGACCCAGATAAATTATAGCCAAATACTTACGATCAATGGTGCTATTCAGCCGGTTCGCACCGGTTCGCTAGAACCGGTTGTTAAAATATTTCGAGTTTGCAGAACCGTCTGTTATCCCCAGACATAAACACTCACATGTATATTTAACACATGGCTCAACTAAGAATGAAAGAAAGAAGCCAAAAAAAGGTCGTCTCCACCCAATGCATTGCTGACTCCTTACTTCCTTGACCGGTGAGTACCAGGGTCGATATTGGTATGTAGAGAACCAGTAGGCTCTATAGGTCTCGAATACGTTGGTTTCAGTGTCGCAAAGTGAGGTGTGTTCGAACAGGAGTCGAAAAACCGATCGACGGTCCCAACAGTATAGTAGTCACTTCTCGGCCATCGTGCGCCACTGGAGAGCCTTCCGGTGGAGATCTTTGGGTTTATCCTCATCTCCTAAAGCTGCTGCATAATCTTATGTCGCACACTATGAAACCACAGAGATGCAGCAGCATCCTCATAAGAAGTAACGAGAACCGGACCACAAGCACGGATTGTTTCTATGTGGAGGAGTGTATCTCCGGTGACCGACGAGCCCTTCGGGCAATGTGGGTATAAGAGAGAACGGACAGATATGCTCGTTTCCGAATATGGAAACCCCGATGTCGAATTTGAATTTGCTCCAGTGACAGAGCTCAAAACGGCCAGACACTGCTAATCGCTCTCGGTTATTTCAAGCCACGTGTCAGCTGAGCTTGGTTTGGTTTCACCTGAAACTAACTGTTGGGCCTGGTTGTGATAACCTGCAGGCCTGTAGCTAGGAGTGTGTTATGGGAGATTTACAGTTCAATTTGTTCCCTGACACACACACACACAAACCAAGTTCACCTGACGCATGGGTCGAAATAGCCCGGAGCAATCATCAGTGTCTGGTTGTTTTGGCTGTGGCACAGGAACAACTTCAAATGAGACATCGGGGTTTGCATATTTGGAAACTAGCGTGTCTGCATGTTCTCCCCATACCCACATTGTCCGAGAGACACGTTGGTGACCGGAAATACGAACTCACATATTTAAACAATTCGTGCTTTTGGGCCGGTTCTCGTCACTTCTTATGACGACCCAGCTGGATCTCTGTAGTTTCATGGGTAATGTGCGACATAGAATTACGCAGCAGAGTCAGGAGATGAGGATGGACTCATATATCTCTACCGGCCGAAAGCCTCTTCAGTGGCGAACGGTGTCCCGTGAAGTGACTACAACACTGTCGGGACCGTCGATCGATTTTTCGACTTCTGTTCGAACACATCTCACTTTGCGATATCGAGACCAACGTATTTGTGACCTGCAGAGCCTACCGGTTCTCTACATACCCGGATCGACCCTGTTCCTCACCGGTCAAGAAACTAGGCAATTGCTGGAGATGCCCTTTGTGAAAACACCTCTGTACTTCTTCTGCTCGCTTGCATTGTTGTGAATTATTTCAATCAATGGGCCTACAGAAATTTGAATGGACGATATTTATCTTAAGCTATTAATAAAGAATTTTTCAGTCACGTCAATAAAAGGTTTCCAGGTCTTAATTGTTAATTCTTTTGAGTGCTCCATATTTGTATTGGTGAGAATAAATGTTTGAAATTTTCAGACAGCAAAAAAATTACTTTCGGTAAAGCCTAACTAACTCTCACTAACAAAATACACTATTATACATTCTGCCATATGTTTTCCCCTCCTAAAGTCGGTTTTGTTTGAACGTAACGGTACAAAATACAATAGAAACAGTTCTTAGTTCGAACCCAAGGTGGTAAAATTTGCGTTGCGTTTTAGAACGTAAGAACTATTTTGCATGGTTTGTTTCCTAAGACAATTATATCTATTTACCTATCAATTTACTATCTCTCCAAGATTATATGTATATCAGGTATTCCAAAAATGGCTTTCTTTTTGTAAAATATGGCCCTGTAGGCGCCATTTTTAGAACACCCAATATTATATATATATATATACCTAGGTGTATAATAGCGAACCGGTTGTTAAAAAATTAGAATAGCACCACTGCTTACGATCCATCATTATAGTGCAAGTTCACACTTTAAAACCAATCAACTATACAAAGGATAGATAACTATCTACTAGCAACTAAAAGCGATCTAAATATAATATTAACCTTGTTTCCCAATGCTTATCATAACTCTGTTCCCCATTGTGTACTGGGTTCTAGTGTAATGAATTATATTCACAAGTCTTAGCCAGCTGTACACTATAGTTAAAATTGTGTTTAATTGAAAGCTCTTGTTTATTTATATTTAATAAATTTATTTATATGAATTTGTCCACAAACTACCTCAAACTCTATATCATATTTTCTGTACAATTATTCAAACATATATTCTTCTAGATATTCCTGGATTCTTTTACACAACTTCTTGCATGTAACGACATCTATTAGTAATGCAATGAAATATTTGCATTTATTATACGTAATTCTCGTTGTACTTCTTGTCTTTCTACAACGAACATCATACGAGTATATAATTTAAGTAGGATCCTGTATAATATTCCGGGATTGCATTACTCACAGACTGACATGATTTTGTATTATACACAGGATTTACTCAATACAACAGTACGCTTAGAAAATTTCTCCGCAGTGAATTATAGCACAGTAACTGGCTACAATATAACACACACTGTGTTTATCGTGCAGTATATATCTCTTTTGAGCTGAAGTTAAAGTTTTGCCTCATGTGTGTTAGACATTACCAGAACATAATATCCACATATACAAGGATAAAAGTGATTGTTTCAGTATTTTTCTCACAATAACAAGACTACATCAACTGTGGAGAGACTTTTAAACGCATCGTGTTTATTTACTTCATACAACTGAAAGGCAATACACATTTTTCTCGTTTATATAAATATATAAATGCTACTGAAAAATATGAACAGTGAATCCAATTTTCCATAAAACAATGTTATATATACGTCTAGATATTCTTGGATCACTGTAAAATCGCTATGAGTTGGTGATCCCTTGTACTACAGTAAAAAATGCTTGTAGTGGATATTACTTTTTAAAATTATTTCTTCAAGCCCTCCTAGAAAAAAAATAACGGTACGTTTTAGCAATGAATCCTATTATCTTCAGGAAAACGCAAATCTTACAACGTTTTTACGATTATCTTCCTTTGGATAGAAAAGGAAAGGGATGATGGAATACGAGGGTAGGTTGATAAGTTCTCAGCCTACCCAGATTCAAAAAAAGCTAGGTATAAAAGTTATATACGTTTGTGAGATTTATAATTTGTGAAGGTACTGTGCAAAATTTGGTTTGACTAAACCAATTTTAATTTTTTTTTTCAGGTCCAAAGAGAGGATGTCAGCCCACGTCCCATGAATTAGTAAATTTGAACACCGTGCATTCATCAAGTACCTCTTCCTAAATTACTCGTCAAAGGAGATCCACAACGATCTTGTCACGGCATTGGGGGACAAGGCACTATCGTATGCCACTGTGAAGAAATGGGCAGCGAACTTCAAACGTGAGCAGTTTCGTCTGAACGATGATCCAAGGTGTGGCAGACCAATTTCAGTGACCTCTTCCGAAATGATTGACACCATTCACCGGATAATTCTCGACAATCGCCGAATCCCGCTCAAACAGACAGAGGATACATTGAGCATTAGTCATGAACGGGTGTGGAAAGCAACACTAAAGGAGAAGAGACGTGGAGAGCTGTCAAAATGGATAATATTCCTCCAGGACAATGCACCCTCACACAAGGCACGTCTGACATTGCGAAAATTGGAGGACCTACGGTTTCGAATACAGGAACATCCATCTTATTCGCCTGATTTGGCTCCATCAGACTTTTATCTTTTTCCTAAACTGAAAATGTTTTTAAAGGGAACGCATTTCAATGGCGCCGATGACGTCATTCCTCAAACAGAGGCTTGGTTTGCAGAGCATTCATCCGATTTCTATTTGTCTGGCCTGCAAGCACTGCAGTAGTGATGTGAAAAGTGCATTGCAATACAAGGGGAATATGTTGAATAAAAACACATTGTTTTTCTTTAGTAGTAGATTTCATTCATTTGCATTAAGAAGTGACCACTAAACAACAACAACAACAACAACAAAAAAAAAAAAAAAACTTGTTCAACAATTCTGAAACATAAGCGAGTCATTTTTGCATCGTCTCCTGACAAAACTGAAAAATGAATTTAGCAGGTTTTGCTTCTATACCCCTGATGTACCATCCCTATTGATTACCTCTCTAGTAAGAAAGAAAAAGGACTTACACGGAAGGGTTCCACAAGTTGTCACTAAAATCTGACTGCCGCATAGCACATCTGATAGAGCATCATGAGAAATGAAAATGAGCAAAATTTAAGGTGCTATGGGACCAGAAGGATAGGAGCTACCCGGGGCTTCAAAATTTGAATATATCCAAAAAATTATATCATGAAATTAGTACGTTTAAAGTAAATATTTTGAAAACCGTTAAAGCAATCAAAACAAAAGTTGCGCAATATAATGAAAACAAAATGCCCTATCGGAAACCACAAACAGTGTTGCCATAGGTGAAGCAGTGTTGCCAACTCAACATAAAATTATTTTATTTGAAATAGCACCATATACAAGTGTGCAAAGATTTAAAATGCACTATTATCACTAAACATAACAGTGAAGTGTAGTGGTACAGTGTTGCACACTATTGGGGCTACATGTACTGAAAATGTACAATGGAGAAGTCTGATATGTGGCAACAAAGGGTAATAAAGGAATGCATTAGAAACAAGTGAGGATTTTGCATTATACTTCTGTAACCCCGATGAATAAGTAGACAACTCGCGAAAACGAAATTATACACGCGAGGAAAGAAATACGTGTTTTCTAATTCTGTAAACTGGTTCTCGATTATCTTATCAATATTTGGAAGAATAACTTCTTGGTTTCTGTCTTTCGTGTTGAGTGACATATTATTTTATTTCCTCTCCTACATGCCATATTATTATGTTTGCATTGTAATATTACCATATTCACACTGGAAATATTTTATTACTACCTCATTTGGCTTTTAGTCGGCCAAGATAGCCATGTGGTCTAGAAGGTTAGACAACCGACATATTAGGCATTGCGGGTTCCAACCCCCCTCCCCGCCGGACATGTTTTTGTTGTACTTTTCACCTTACATTTCATTGTAATCTTTCTCTTTCATAGTGATTCGGATCCCACTTTACACTCCTATATAGCTTCGGAGCTGACACAAGAAGTAAAAATGGCATCAATCAATTTTGTTTTTCAAATACATCAATATTTTGTGACACTGCTGACATTTTGCTACGTTATACTATCTGTGTTCTTTTATTACCATCTGTTGCCACATATTAGACTTCTCCATTGTACATTTTCAGCACATGTAGCTCCAATAGTGTACAACACTGTACCACTACACTTCACTGTTATGTTTAGTGATAATAGTGCATTTTAAATCTGTGCACACTTGTATATGGTGCTATTTCAAATAATTTTATGCTGAGTTGGCAACACTGCTTCACCTATGGCAACACTGTTTGTGGTTTTCGATAGGGCATTTTGTTCTCATTATATTGTGCAACTTTTGTGATTGCTTTAACGGTTTTCAAGATATTTACTTTAAACGTACATAATTCCATGATATAATTCTTTGGATATTCAAATTTTGAAGGCCCGTAGCTCCTATCCTTCTGGTCCATAGCAGCTTAAATTTTGCTCATTTTCATTTCTCATGATGCTCTATCAGATGTGCTATGTGGCAATCAGATTTTAGCGACAACTTGTGGGATCTTCCCGTGTTAGAAACTAAACATTATAATTAGCTCTATAGTGCCAGACACATGTAGCCAATGGGAACGTTGGTCGACATCTACTATCCATTTCATAAACATAGGCCCCTGACTTGGCGATGCTGCCGTGACGCTCACTCAAAACTTATATTGCATTGTCGTACCTCATTGGAATTGCTGGAAGTTGTCTTTTCAATACTTAAGACATACAAATTTTCTTTGTACTGTGTAGTGATTAAAAAAAAAAAAAAGCATTAATGAAAAAGTGCGTATTTTATAGTGCTTTTTTTGGGTAAACCAATGTTTATAAGACTATATCTCGGAAAGGAGATCACGTGAAATAATTTCCTGTGTACAATACGTAGATGAATTCATTAACTGTAGGTTGTGAAAAATTCAATTTTTATCACTTGATACTTTTTGTGTAATTAAAATAAATGTATGACGCTCTGATCTCCTTTATCGTGGTACGTAGAGAAACGTACAAAACACAGTTCGAAAATTTGGAACTTTAGTGTTCTAAATATTTGAAACTATTAACGAAAGAGAATTTAGTTGGTAGAGTACTTATTTAAAAAAAAAAAATGTTCAAATACATTCTCCACGTTACGCGGAGAGCCATGTTGCAGCCCACCCTTTAAATTCCCCGCGCTTATATGAAGAAACAGCATACAGTACTTGGAAGTGCGGCAACGCTGTCGTGCTGTGTTATCGCGTTCAGGAAGTTTGTAGCGCGGAGCCTACTTCATAAGAATGAAATAGGAAAAAGTATTTAAGATCTCACAACCTTTCACAAGATCTTAAAAATAATAACAATGCATGTACGTATCTCAATGTAATCGAAATAAAACGTTCAAGTAACACATCCAAAAATATATTAATCTAATGACCTCCTTCACTTTCGTTACTTGTTGACTCATCGCTGCTCCTATCTTCCTGGACGCTTATTAACAATGGCTCCATTTCTACCTCTAGATCTATCAGTATACACACTTTGCAGCTTACGAACATATTAAAGGGAAAAAGAAATGTAGCCTTGGCAATTACGTGTTCATCCAAATTGTTCCCTTGCCGAATGTAACAGAAACATGGGCCCTCTGTTTTCTTTCAACGAAAGAAAACTATGCAATGTGTAGGTGACAAGGGGTGTTTTTGCGTCTAATCACGTCGCACTGATTACGTTTTGAACATTTCTCTTCAGTTAGTTGGAGTCAAAAACTTACACACGCACTAACATCATATAGGTTCATTGCAGAAACGTGCATTTATATTTTCCTGAGTATTTCTCAAGCATTTTTATTGAATATATATATATATATATATATATATATATAGATAGATAGATAGATAGATAGATATATAGATAGATAGATAGATATAGCTATTCCTTCTGCTAGGGTGGTATTACAGAAAGAAGCAGCAACATTTTGAGCGATAATGAAATTGCAGAACTGACGAATGACTCCGATTCAGACGGTTATGAGTTAGATAGTAATGACATTAATTATTCGGTGCTCAGTGGCGTATCCGGGAGTGAACAAGATAGTAATTGTTTCAAGTGAACCTGAGGTTGCGCCGAGAAAAAACCGTCGTTCCTATTCGAAGGCAGATTCTGAAGGTAGCTTGGAACGATAAAATTCAAGTAAATGCAAAACCCCTGTTCAGTGCTGTCTCGGGAATTGATCAAAATGCTGGGCTATCTACAGAGTATTCCCCATATAAAGTGTTTCAGCTGTTTTTACCGATGAAGTTTTATAGTAAAAAAAGTTGAGTTGATTTTAACGTCCCTCTTAGCAGCGAGGCTATATGAGATGTGGCCCCACCCATTAACGTGGAATCCAAACCACGTGAGCTCCCACCGGGAACAATATGAAAAAGAAATGAATCAATACGCAAAACATCAGACTGAAAAAAAATTACTAAAACAATTTTTTTCCTAAGTGAAAGCGTGGTACTTCAATTGAAAACAAGAACATTTTTACAGTAATTATTCACATGTGCCTTGTACGGAAGCCAGCTTTACGCGATTTTTACAAATCAACTAAGCAAGAGCTATTGGTATGTCTGTCAAATGGTGGAAGAAGCTGCTTTTTCTGCTATTTGACTCATTCGTCAATGCTCACATACTGTACAGGAAGAAAGCAGGACAGCATATCGCACTTCTTTGGACTTTTTATGCGAACGTAGCAGAAAAACTGCTGCACTCAGCAGGCACTGAAGAACAGGGATCATTCCAGTCTTCACCTGGTGGAAGGCTGGTAGCACGGGGCCATTACCCATACAGAGTTCCACCAATATCCGCAAGTCCTAATAAAGTAGGACAAAGGAGATGCAAAATGCGTAGCATCCGCATGGTGAAAGGGAGTTTTTAATAAAATATTAGCGTTTATTGTCTGATAAATGAAATTGGACTTTGCGTGGGAAAGTGCTTCGAAATGTACAACACTAAAGATAAGTACTGGGATTCCTAGATCTGAAAACTTATTTTCTGTGAAAGATAAACTCAATATTACATATATTATATCAACTAAGATTGTATCATATAATAAGCTTTGTGAGTGTACTTGTTTCTGTACAAGTGCATTTTGTACTGCATGCAGCAAGTGAAGCAACTGACAAAAAGCAACACCTTTTCGAGGACCATCACATGCAAATGCAAACAAGATAAACAGTTAGTTTTTCTAAATTTAAACAATTGGTACGTTTACCATATATCTTGTTAATTTCTAAGAAATTGGTTAAAAATCTGTGGAAACATGAAATTTTAAAAATACCTCTAAAACGTGTCGGACTGTGTGCGTGACAAGTTTAAATACTCGTAGGGCTGAGATTGTATACGCGCCAGGGAAATGTGGCAACGCAGCTCTCTCTATAAACTGCGATAGCGAAGGGGGCAGAGCAGAGAAAATCATAATGTTATATTTGTCGTTGTTTATCTTTTAAAACGAATCGAAGCCGTTTGGTTGAAAAAGTTACTTTAAGATTTTTCTACAAGTTTTTTTTAAGGTTGATAATACACCGCAACAATTCAGAGATAATGATGCCTCAATTTTTATTGAATAACATGAAAATACTACTACGTGTTGAGTAATGAAATTTTCAGAACTTACAGGTAATAGATGCACCTAGATATCGTGCATAGGAAATTATTTCACGTGGTTTCGTTTCCGATATATAGTCCTATAAACATTGGTCTACCAAAAAAGTACGATAAAATAAAGACTTTTTTTTATTAATTTCATTTTTTTTCTCAATACACACTAGAAAGAAAATTTTTATGTCTTAAGTATTAATAAGACAACATTCCAACAATTCTAACGAGGTACGACAATCCAGTATAAGTTTTGAGTGAACGTCATGGCAGCACCGTGGAGTCAGGGGCCTATCTTTATGAAATGGATAGTAGTAGTATCTTCTGTTAATAGTCTAATAGTGACAAAGGAACGGTATTGCAATGTTTATTTACTTTGCGATATAGGAAATATGAATCACAATAAAACACGACAGGAGCAAAAGGGGGCCACCGTGCTTATGCGTGTCGACAAACGTAACGTGAATGAAGTTACTCGATCTGCTCTGTATCAAAGCATGCGGTATAAAGGGTATACAAAGAATTGTGTACCTCGCCATGAACTAGGATGAGTGTGAAACTGCGGTCAGGAAAATCCTTTCACCACATAGATATTTTACACTTATAGCCACAAATCAATTTCACCCTGAGCAAAAGTAACAAAATATTGAAAACACTCTTGATATAACGTCGCCTGTATTGCTAAATAGAGTGTGTCTTGAAGTCAGAATGCAATATCCATCCAAGAGAAAACAGAAAGAAGAAAAAGACAATCGAGACCTCGTTGAGTTCTCATTTCCAAAACGTGGTACAAAATAACCACAATAATGTTTATTGGGAATAATTTTTTAGTTGAAAGATTAATATGATCAGTGTTAACATATTGAAGGTCACATTTTTTTTTTTTCCCTCCGGATTATCATTTCAACTACAATATAATTCTTTGTTCATGAATAAACTTATATTTTCAGGGAAGAATACACAGTAAAGTACAGAAAGTTGTTTCATTATGTTTAACCAAATGCAGTTTCTTGCTCCTGTGTACAGAACGAACTCGAGGCGCATCTGTCTGTGTAATGAGTGAGCTTTGAGAGTGCTTTCTCGCTTGGCCGGAAATTCCTCCCAAACTGAGCCCCTTTTAAGAGGAGTCCGTTGTAAAACTTCTCTGTTTTTGTTTACTTGCTGGACCGAAAACGCAGTTAAAACTGAGTCACTTTTGGAAGGGTTACGTTGTAGCTCTTTACGACCTAAAACTTGGTGCTTCAATGATTAGAAAGTAGTGAAAGTAGTGTAAGTAGCTATGACATTAGCTTGACTTTAAGCAACAATATGATCGGCAAGTGTAAGGATTCCATGAACCCAGTGTTTGGTTCTCCAAGAAAGAGATGGAGAACACGGTCATGCATACAAGACACAACCACCATGTACAGGCGAAACTTTGAAGCATAACCATGAAAGAGAATTCCCCGACCCAAAAACAAATGTCAAATCGTTTTAATGTGTCTTTGGGAACTATCAACCGCACCTTGCGTTAACAAATGAATCTTGAAAAGGTGTTCCCGACTAGCTTTCATCACCTTACCGATGCCAACCGATGGGAAGTATAACGCTCGGAAGTTATACGAGCGGCATCTGGAAAACCAAAGGTGGTGGTGCGTTGCTACATTGGATGAGGTGTGCGTGTATCCCTCACAATGCGACACACCAAGAGTCAACATGTACAGAGACAAAGACACGAAGAATATCACAAAGTGGGTCTGGGCATGGCAAGAGCCTTTTCCGAAAGAGTTCATGGGGTGGCTGTTGGCTACTGTTACGGAAGCAAACTGACGATACGCAGGATGAACTACACAACCAACTAGCAGAAACTGCCAGTGGAAGATCCTGAAGCCGACCTACGAGCAGGAGATACCAGAAATGTACAGAGATGAGAGTAACATTGTCTGTATTCATCAAGATAAAGTTGCATCAAACACTTCAAGATCGTCCCTCACATTCTACTAGAATATAAAGGAGGCTACTGGAATACAAATCATAATTTTTAACGAGGCATCTTTCAAGTCTCCCGATCTAAGTTCAATGGACTTTTGTGGATTTGCACTGCTTAAAAGGGCTTCTGGGAAGAGGTGTATGACAACTGTGAGTGGACTCTAGAAAGTTGTAAAAAAAAAGGAACGGGGAACGGAACTAGATACTCCTCGTAGTTCTTCAGCGGAGCCTTCTGCAATGGAAACTACATTGTCAAGCCATCATTCCAAGCCACAGGAGAGATATCGAGCAGTGCCACATATGCCGTCATGGATTTTCATGTGTTCCATTCATAACTATTTACGCAATTATGGATTTTCGATTTCAAATGATTGATTGATTAATTAGAGTTGAACGTTCTTCTTGACACTGAGGCTACAGGAAAAGAGTCTTTCTACTTAAAAGCAGGATCGGAACCACTATCCGGGCCTCCACTCGAAGCTTTGTACTTCAATCGGGACTTAGTTCTGAAAGCACAAGAGTTAAGAATTTGGCTAAGAAGATATAAATTTCTATTTCAAATATGCCTTTTCATTTTATAACAGTACGAAAAGAAGTTCTATGGATAAAATAACTTTCTAACGACCGTTCTAGACTTACAACATGCTCAGAAAGGCAATTTGTGAGCTGTTAAATTTTACAAAGCAAGCTCACATTAGGTTCTTCCCACCGAATACTTTGAGAGTTCATGTTTGCACAGAGAATGACATAACAGTACTTTTATGTGGTACTTAGAAGAGGAAAGAGTACAACTTTCGTACTTTCACGTCTACTTCCTTGATTGAAGTATTATGATATTTCTTGCTTCTAAATTTGAAATAATATAACACAAAAACTAAATGACATGATCTACAGGGTGGTCCAAAGTAGGTATACACCTCTGCATTGATCAAGTATAACGTTCTAGTTTATGGGTTTACTTGTGTCGGCTCTTCCAAGTAAGTAAAAACACATTATGAATAAATAATAAAGAAACATGGATAACAATAAGAAATGATATACAATGCAATAAGCTGATCAGTACGGTACTATATACCTACTTTTGGGCCACCCTGTATAACTTTTCGGCACTGATAAACCCAAATAGTATTAATCAATTTGGGTTGCAGATGAACAAAGAAATGCTACTCTGAAACTTGATCAGGCCAGTAGAACCTACGACTCTCAGTTTATTCTATAAGTTTTCATTAACTAAGATATTTAGTACAGGGAATCAGTGCTTGTAATTAGAAAAGAAGTACAAAAGAAAAAAGATCACTTTCCATCTTTTCTCTACAAGCCGGATTATATATATATATAAATCTTCTCACCTAAAATAGGTTTTTCTATTACAGCTAGTTCGTGGTACATTTCTCTTGTGCAGCGAGAACAGTAACCTATTGTTCTGAAAATAATTTTTGTGGAGTAGCCATTCAACGTCCAGTATCTCTTAAAACGGAACTGTATTCCGTATTAAATGTTTTCAGAAGAAAGAAAAAAAAATAAATATGCTCATTCTGTTAATAGGATGCGATCTTCAACAAATACTTGAATACGTACTACAGTAGACGAGCGATTATTATGCGATTGGAAAGGATAACAAATGAACGTAGGTGCATCTTAAACGCTGATTCTATATTATGTATCACATTACTGCAAAACGCTACAAACCTATGACTAATCCTGATATAAATACAAGCCTAGTAAGTTCATAAATAGAAAATATGTTTTTATCCTTCGTGAGGTTCAGTAACATGAGGTTTACCCTCAGCTCACATGGAAAGCAACAAGAAATTTATAACTTTAAAGAAATTATTTCACACAGAACAAACGGAAATTTCCGATTTCTAAGTGTGGAATTTACACATCAAAAAACAAGTAGCACAGAAGTATAGATTTTGTTTTACCGATATCTTGCTTTAGACTACGACGCAACAATAGCAGTTACAATGGAATTGCAAATACGGATGGATACTGAAGATCATTTGCATGATGTGTTTTAAGGTAAAGAGAAAAAGAAATTTACAAGCTTTAACTCCGGCGTACTATAGGCTTATATGCTGGATCTAAGGCTTCAGAAGTACACCTTACTGCAGAAGAGTATCATTTTGTACTAAACACCCGGACACGAATATTCTGTTTCAAACAGTCATCCAGTGGTACTTCCTTCTTGCCAACACTAGTAAAGTTTGAAGCTGAAACTAGACCATTTTCATGTAGTGTTTTCCAATGACGTTCATGAAAGTGTGTCTGCAGTTGAATGGTGAAGTCACAAGAAGAGCTTACTGACAATAGTGTGCTGTAAACTATACTAATTGCCTCTGTTTCATCACCAAAAATAGACAGAAGAAATCGATTAAGCAGGGAAAAGGCATGTAAGTTATTATCAGACTTCCAAACTATGCTATACGTAACTATTGGAAATCTTATAGAACGGTTTGTCCGTCCGTCGACAGGTTTCAGACCAAAAATGGTAAGAGATATCGAGATTCGGTTCTTTGCAATCGATTCAGCGTTCGAAGAATAGGTTTTATCTCCGTTGAAGCTCTATTCAAACCGGAATTGGTTAAAATTATCCATTTGTGGTTTCAACGTTTATCACCACATAACAAACATTGGTAACAGATAGCGAGAAGAGTTTTCTTGCAAATAATTTAATGTCTCACGACAAGATATCATGATTACCCACAACTAGGGTTGCCAGATTTAGTAAACGAAAAACCGGGACACCAATCTCAGGCTATACGTATATAACGTCAGGGTTCCTACTCATTTGGTCAAAATTAATTAATTATATGTCTTTTCCAGACTACGACTCACAATTTTCCAGATCATTCTATATACAATTAACATAAATGAAGCCCCACAAAGGATGTAGAAAGAATGTGAAAAGGTAACAAGATGATCTGTCTGCCGTCACTTATTCCGAATTTCGATTTATTGAGTTTAACAGGTCCTAAATATTGCACCAATTACGACACACCCTCCTGTTTATGATTGAAGGGACACATTTTTTTCTTTGTTGCGTCCTCACCTGAGTCAGAAACACTAAAAAGAAATACAAATTTAGCATTTAGCAAGAAATACATTTACGCTAAATTCAGGACGACAAACAAAAAATATTTAGATTTACGCACGCTCTCCAAAAGTTTGAAAAAAAAAAGTATCAAAATTAAACAAAACACGTGTTTAACTGCCACTTCTTGTGTTAGAGTAAGTTGTTACAGATTTTAACCTCAATATTACTGAAAATTTTATCAGATAAAGGAAAAAATATAAATCCGAAATTATTGAATGCGTGAACCGTATCTTTAGAAATATTTATTGACTCATGGGAAAGTACATTAAAGACAACTCAGTTCTGTAATCGTTGAAGTGGGATTTCAAATGAAACTTAGATGTAAGACTATAGATCTAAATGTGACAGACACTCGGGTAACTTTCTATAATATTCTTACAATACTAGCAGTGAATTATTCGAAAAATGAAGCAAATTCTTCAAATCAAATATATAAAACACCTAAAACATCTTTCGAACCCTTAGATTAATTTGCGAAAGTAATATTGCCAGCAAAAGTTTTAAACGTCTCTTCCTAGACCACAGGTTTTGCTATTACACAACATTTTTCCACTGTTGTAAATTTCTGCTGGCAAAAATTATGGTTTTACTATTAAGATGTTCTAAATGCTCTTCCCTTGCTAAGGTAATATTCACGAAGTTCTTGAACTCTTTTCCGCTAGGTCGTAATGTTACATAAGGGCGCAGTTGGTATGGTTTCTAAAACAAAGGTACTGAAACTAACAATGGATTTTGTTACAAGTGGAAAGTTAAAACCACGAGTCGGCACCTCTTTCAAGCACGTCTTATAAGAAATGCTTGATGTAGTAGAATGGAAGTTTGAAACAATACGTTCAGACTAGCTAAAATCATCCACTCTTAGGCCAATACTTTGACTTTTCCAGCTTCACGCACTCTCTCATTATATATATATATGGTAATACTGTCACTATCTTGTAACAAACGCACGTATATGAATTTTATTTTCAATCTGAAGAACGGAAACCGGGACAAACAGGCGTCCCGAGAGCCTTTTTCGGGACAGTTAATTATTTCATTTTAAAACCGGGACGTCTGGCAACCCTACCCACAATACACTTTCAATACCGAAAGTGGTTCAAATTTACTAATATTTCCGGTTTCAGTACTGTTTTCTGTAGAGCAAAAACGGTAAAAGATATCAAGAAACAGCTTTTTACAATCGATTCAGTGTCCCAATAGGTTCTACCTCCTTCCTTAGCCCTCTATTTAAAAGGAACGGACTGAAATAAACATTTTTTTTGTTCGATCGTTATCGCCATAGAACAAAAATAGTAATAGATAGCGAGTAATGGCTTTCTGATATGTATTCAGTATTCGAGGAACTTGTTCTATCTTTGATCTTATTACTCTATTGCTACAATTTACACATGCACTACTTCAAGTCTAAATATTGAATTCCCATAGTTTGGAACCTAGTTTCACACTGTGAAACGATACTCACTTGTTATTATGTATTTATTTATTTCCTTTTGTTTAAAGACAATGCCACACAATTCTAACATATATACATATTTAATTTTTTAAATCAAAGTATTACAAACAAACGGAAGGAAGTTAAATTATAAAAGGAAGTTGTATTTTATAGGCTTACATGATTCTGCTTAATGTAATTGTATGCAGTAAGGAAGTCACAATTGTACAAATTAATCCTTGTGGGCGCGCGGTCATCATAACACATGTCGCTACTATATGACATGTTATTTTTCGAGCACACTAGAAACTCACCTATTTTTGAGTGAAATTGTCTGCTACGTGAATTGATAAGTTTCATTTCCGTACATTATTTACTCGAGCAGTTACAAGTGGTTGAAAAGATATCCGTTGTCAGTGGAAAATTTTTACCCTGCACGCACCTACTTTTGTTTCTCATACATTTCTTGAACTGCTTGTATATCTGTACAAGCATACAGACGCGGAAGCTGAAGTGATTTCAGAAGATTCAGGAAATGAGATTGTGGGGGGAAGGCATGTTTTCTATCATATGATGATCCCGTAGAAAATGGTAATGATTCTACATCAATACTGATCGCAGAAAGTGATCTGTATAACAATATGTCGGAAGATGACACTCCTGCTTGAGTCTTGAAGACGACATTCCCCTCGACCTCATGCCTATAAAGAGGAATATGGCATGATACAGAACAAAGAACCACCCAATGCAAGGTGTAGAATTGAACATTGTAACGGAGCAATCTAGCCTAGAACAAGTAATGTAAAATCCAGAAAACCTTTATAGATGTGTAGCTGGTTATTTACAGGCGATGTGATAGAAGAGACAGTAAAAGAACAAAAATATTAAGATAAGCTTCATAAAACCACATGCTTGAACCAAGGAGTGTGACTCCCAGCATTAGACGCAGAAGAGATCAAAACACTTTTTAGAATACTGTATATCTGTAAATGCCATGAAATGTTCCCCATGAAACATCACTAGTGGATGGTACAGGTATAGAAGCTATAATTTGTACAATGTCACAGAATGCATCTATTTTCTTATAAATTGCCCAAAATTAATATTTAGAAGTGAGAGAAAAAAATCGAGATATTTGAAATTTTTCGTAAGAACAGACTATACATACAATATCTGAGTATGTAATCATACACAGTAATTTACAATAATTCGATAAATGCTCGATATTTTTTAATCCAACATTCACAAAACCATATTTACAGGAAACAATATTCTATGTTACAATATCTTGATATAATATATTCAAACAATCGCATTCCTGAAAGACCAATTCTAAATCAATATAGAAGGAATTGTTTTTATTCAGTAGCAAATAGAGCATCCGCCTTATTTTCAAACGAACACGCCAGAAAGTTGATTTCAAGCTCTACATTCAGAATAATGAATATAGCCTTTTAATAATAATAATAATAATAATAATAATAATATATTTTTTATTGCATACTGGAAATTACAGACAGAACTGCACGCTTACAATTTCCATGCAAATAACAAAAATAAACATAATACATTATAAAATACAAATGATACATGCACAGAAAAGGAAAAAATCATGCATAAAATAAACATGCTGTTATATATAAGAAAATAATACTCTCAGCTGATAATGAAATGATTATATAACTGTCTTTGTATATTACTAAAATTATGATCAAAAATGTCAATAACACTGGCAAAATCATTGGCTACTGATAAAATTTTATACAAAGGAACATCATTGAGAAACTGAATGGGTTTAAATATTTTCTGATTTCTTATATGATAACTGTTGTATACATAGTTATTATTAATAACAGATTCAAATTACCGTGAAGAATTGAATGTAGCATTTTAAGATCCAAAATAATCCTTCTTTCAGACAACCTTAACATACCTAAGGACATTCTAATTTCAGTCAACGACATACGTTCATAACACTTAAACTTCCAGCGTAACCAAGCAAGAAAAAGATTTTGAACTGTTTCCAGAGTAGTAGATATTTAATCTATATTTCTATTCCATATGATTGAACAATATTCAAGATGACTTCTAACATTGGAATAATAAGGCATGTTTCAACAGACTTAAAATCACTGGACATCCATTTAAGAATTCCAAGATTCCTTCTCGCTTTCGAATTTATATTCTCAAGATGTTGTTTGAAAAGCAATTTGCTATCAAAAACAATACCTAAATCTTTAATACAATTCTATTTGGAGTATCATTTATGTTATATAAGTGAAAAAAAATTGGATTTGTTTCATTCGTAATATTCATTGAAAAGGTTTTGTTACAATTTAAATGTAGTACATTTGTTTTGAGACCAAAGTAGTATTTTATTAATGTTATTTTGGAGCACCAAACAATCATCCAAATTTACAACAGTTTTGTAGATTTTGAGGTCATCTGCATACATCAAACATTTACAATCCAAATTTTCAGTTATATCATTAATAAACATAAGGAATAGAAGTGGTCCGAGATTTGATCCTTGCGGAACACCGGATTATGTTATATACGTCTGAAAGATTACCCTTATACCTAACCACAAACTTTCTTTGGGACAAGTATGATTCTAACCAGGTAATAAATACAATAGAGAGATCATAACGTTTCAATTTGTAAATTAAGATGTCACGTGGTAACTCATCAAAGGCTTTAGAGAAGTCGAAATAAACTACATCGATTTGACCATTACTTTCAAAGATAGGAAGAGTATCAGCCATAAAACATGTTAAGTTAGTTGTAGTTGACCTATTTTTTATAAAGTCATGTTGATAGATCGTAATATTGGGATAAACATGATTATACACTTATTAACTTATCAAAAACCTTGGGTATGATACTCAACAGAGAATAATAATAATAATAATAATAATAATAATAAAGAACGTTTACACTCTGTATTAAATACTTGTATAATTGAGTCCAGAAAATTCTTTCATTATAAATCTTCCTTATTTTCATTTCAAAGAATTAACTTCAAAGTTCGATTAAAATCAACGATTTCTATTTAAAACATCAAGCTATTTAAATTAAATCATCCAACTAATTAGCCCTGTCAGACTAGGTATTCCGTAGGCCTGTAAGACTAGGTAATCAGCACTCAAAACCTTAGGATGCTTCAAACCAAATTACGAGGCTTCCTGTCTTTGCCCCTTCTTGTCCATATAAAATCTTGAGTTTAGGTTTATGTGAAAAATTAGTACGTAATGGTGCAAATATACGTTTCTTGTAATTAATGTAGCTTTTTCTCTCTCCCTCTCTCTCTTTTAAGGCTCGATAAGTGATGGTGGAGGCTCAGGGAAGTTTCACAGCTCTGAAGCGTCGGACCGTCGTCAGGTTCCTGTCTTTCCAAGGAAAGTTTGGAAACGACTTTCACACTGAGATGTCAAAAACATTGGGGAGTCCTTCTTAACAGTACCATCAAAACATGGATACTCGTTTCAAGACTTGGCCATTTTGCCACTGAAGATGAGCCGCAGCGGGCGCCCTCCAACTTCAGCCGACTCGACATCAAATGATGCTGTCCATGAACGGATCCTTGAGGACAAGCAAATAAGAGCCAAAAATAGCCCAGATATGGAACATCTCAAGGGAGCGCATTGGATTCATTATCACCAGTATAGTGGACATGCGCTAAGTGGGGTCCCGAAAATTGCTGAACAGTGGTCAGAAGAAGGAACGAGCTGATGCACCCAAGGCAGGTTTTGACCATCTTGAGGCTAGTGCTCTGATTTTTTTTTTTTCCCAATTAGTAACAGAGGATGAACCCTGGCTCCATATATATGATCTTGAGACCAGGGAGTAGAGTCATCGAGATCATAGAAGTCTCCCATTCAGAAATTAATAAAGAAGGTAATGGATTCAATTTTCTAGGATAAAAATGGTATTTTGTTTGTAGACCAACTACCTAGAAACTCCAGTATCACCAGCGAGTATTATGGTACCCTATTGGACTAATTGAACGAGGCATTAAGGCGAAATGCAACGGAGAGTTGTTTAATGGGCTTCTCATTCTGTACAATTGCCCAGCTCACAGGTCTCACGTTGTGGCTGCTAAATTGAACACTCTGGGATTCCAATTGGTCTGCCAACCTGACACGACTCCCCCTGATTATTATTTGTTCCCAAACTTGAAGAAACACTTCACGGGACATCATTTTGAGGACATTTCTGACGTCAAACATGTCGCGGAGACCTGGTTTCAGAACAAACTAAAGGGATTTTATTGCAAACGTTAGAAAAGCTGTAACATCGCAGCAGTATGAAGTGCATCAGTCTCACGGGGAAATATGTCGAATTACTGTGTAACTTCATCCTTCTAGCTCTACCTTCTGGACACAACCTGAAACTTTTCAGCTTCTTTCACATATTGAAATCAATTTGTACCGAAGTCGCTACTGAAATGGAATAGTGTATAGTGAAGAAGGTTACCATAAATCTTTGAGAGGTGTTCTAAGAGTTATGTACGGTTGCTGATGCCAAAAAGTAGTAATTTTTCACTTCTCTTTTGTATTAATGATGAACAAGTTCCGTTTGTGTTTCCTTTTTCTATTCTCCTTCGACTAGAAAAAAGACATTTTTCAGGAGGATAAAAAGGAAAATTCAATAATATAACTAAAAAACGCAGGTTAATAAAAAGCAAATCCTAATGGATATAGATATGGAAATATATCATTCGAAAGGGTATCGGAAAAAATTAATTGTCACCATGAACTAACAGAGACATAATGCTAAGTTTTATGTCCTTTCTTAATACTCTGTAAACAGAAACAAGTCACTTGTTGCCAGATCAGGAGAATAGAGCAGATGCAGTGACATTTCAAAGCTACATCTAGTAACTTCCACTGACCGCTGCTTGGAATGTATCAGCAACTGCATTGTCCGCAAGGAGACGTATCTTTTTCGTGACCATACTACGATGTTTTTGCTTAACAGCGTTTCGTAATTTCCTCAGAAGTAAGCAGTAGTATGTGCCTGTGATAGTACCACCCTTCTCAAGGTATTCTGTACGAATGACCTACGACAGTCCCAGAAAACCAAGAGCATAATCTTACCGGCAAACTTTTGCACCTTTGATGTTTTGCGGGTAGGTTAGGAAGAGTGCTTCCACTCCCTGCTTATTTCTTTTGTGTGAGAATCAAACATTCATCCACAGTTATTAGAGAGGGGGGAAAAAATCCTCCTCATCTTGCTCTAAAAGATTTGACATGTCACGCCGTGTTTGTCTCCTGAATGATGTTGTGACTGGTTATTCGTCGGTCTTCCAGGACCAGCTCCAGGATTTTCGTCACTAAGGCGCATCATCCATGATTAGTGGTTCATCTCTAAGGGACATATGACCTGTTTGGAAATTCCTCTTTCACCTTACGACAGTGTCACACGATGGGTAACTACAATCACTTCATTTCATCATGAATATAACGGGCGCTGTAAACCTTCAAACCCATAAACTTAATCACGCTACGAGTTTTTATCTTCTCCATCTTACACCTTATTGACAACTAGAGCCACACCTTACTAAAGTAAGGAAAGTAAATGACATATATGAATAACTTTCAATAATTATACATGTAAGGTCTAACGTCTACAAGGCGAAGTTACATCAAAATCACTTAATAACTTCTGAGAGATAATAGAATTTTTCGATACCCTCTCATACTTACGCTATAGAAACTCCAATATTTTTATCTGGACGTATTTCCTGTGCTCTATACTTAGAATTTTAATTCATGACACTTTTTCCCCCTTTGGATCGGAATTTTCGAAAATGCTGAAACACATGTTCCACTATTTTTAAATAGAAGTTTATACGAATTTCACGACTCTAAGTTAAGCGAATTTCCCCACATTCGGCACTTTTATAAATAAATAATTAAATGATAATTTCAGTATTATAGAAACTGCTCCCCTTTCCTCCCTTAGAAGCGGAATTCTAAAAACGAAACACGTATTCTCTTATTTTCAATATACCAAATTCACACCTTCAACTTAAGCAAATCCTAAGATTGAGCACTTTCTCAATAAAGAAAGGGAAATTCGGATATTACAGAAATACCCATTAGGAGCGGAACTTTTGAAACCACTGAAACACGTTTTTCGTTATTTTTAACGACGAGGGGTTATCAAAAAGTTCGTGCAACCACCTAGAAGTTGACAAACTACGAACCTTTTCGGACATGTATTTTACAACTAGGTCCTTGTATGTAAACATGCAAATTCTAGACTCGTTAGAGCAACTCTTTTTTACTTTTTTTTTCCAGGCTTCTTTTAAGGTGCGATGATTGACAAGCTCATTAAACACACGGAGTGTCACTAAGTTCCTCCATTTTCAGAGGAAATCAGAAAAAAAACACGAAGAGATGAAAGAAGTCTATGGGGATAAAAGCCCATTCTATGAGATGATATCCAACCGGAAACAGTGATTTCAAAGTGGACACATGACCACGGTGGACGCCTTTAGATCTGGAAGACCACTTTTTACTGATGATGGCGTCTTGCGGAGAAAGCTGAGATCATAATGGAAGACAAGAGGATAACCATTGAAAGGGTTATGTGTGCAATACGTATGAGTTATGGGTCTGCTTAGAATATCATTCACAACTGGCTGCATCTTCAGAAAGTATCAGCACGGTGGGAGCCACGACTGGTCACACCTTTCCAGAAGAGATATCGCGAGGACATTGCAAGATAAATGTTGCATCGCTGTGAGGTGGATGAAGAAAACTTTCTCGGCAGAATAGTGACAATGGATGGAAGTTTGGTTTATCTTTATAATCCAGAAACAACGGAAATTAGCAAACGCTGGAAACACCGCTAAAAATGCATGAGTGCAGAAGTCTGCCGCCAAGGTGATGCTTTCCGTTTTCTGGGACTGTAAGGGAATCATCATGACAGATTACCTACAACAGAAGCAAAATATTACTAGTATGTACTTATTCCCATCTCCTAAGTTACGAGAGGAACTGAAAAAGAAACGTCGTGGATTGGTCACAAAAGAGTGCTGCGTTGGCAGATGATATACCAGATCATTCCGCTCATAATCACATGATGAAGTCAGTGAAATTAGAATATGAAATATTGTCCCTTTCCCACTCACTGGGTCTAGCACCAAGTGACTTCCTTCTCTTCTCAGAAATGAAGCATCCGCTCAGAGGAGGCCATTTGGACATTAGGGATGATTTCATTTCTGAGGTTGAACTTTGGATTTGAAGCCAAATTGCAGAGTTTTACAAAACAGACTTAGCAAAGTGAAGAACTGCTCGCAAAAATGTGTCGCTAGGCACGGTAACTACGTAGAGAAGGCCTAATACCATCATAGTGTCAGGGTTCTCCAGAGTGGATTTCTTTTAGGTGACTGCACGGAACTTCCAGAACTGCGATTTAGATATCCAGAGTGGAAATTTCTGATACATTTAATAAAACATCTCTAAAACGAATCAATAAACTTACAGCAGTTACAAGACTTCCTAGTATATGCCTAGTTTCATTCAACTTTAGGGATTCGTGAGATATAATATTTGTAGTCCCCCTCCCCCAAGAAAGAAAAAGTGAATCCTCTGTACCTTCTTAAAATAAGCATTTCTAAAGATCCTTTCTTATTCCTTGCTTTCGTGACAACACGAGTATTCTGTCCAAATTTTACGTTTCTAACATATAGCAGTATGACCTGAGCGATGATGAGTCAGTCACTTCTATTGTTTTGTATAATATAGAATAAATTTACAAATATGCAGAGTCATACACGAGAATGTATGAATAAAACAAACTAAAAATAAATAAATAAATAATAATAGGTATGGTTTAGTTTTAAATCATATCCAGGTACCGGATCAAACTCAGCAGGAAAGAAGACATGAAATCATTTGGCAGTGAAATATCAAGATAAGTTTAATAAACGCTAATCTATACGTAAATAAATAAATCAATAAATCTCTATATACAACAGAAGAAGTCCTGAGTGAGTAAGTGACTGACTGATCAACACTCAGGCAAACCGCTTAAGCTAGAAACTTGAAACTTAGACAAGGCATGCAATTTGTGACGTAAGATAGCACTAAGGAAGGATTTTTGGAAATTCGACGGAGAAGGGCAAAACAGGGATGGCAATGTCCATATCTCAGAATTACTAAGCTGATATTACGTATATGTACTCATCATTTAAAATAATAAAGTGGGGGTGCTCTTCTAGCGGCACTGTAGTTATACAGTAGTATAACTTTGGGAGGGGAGGAGGTTCAGGTATATATGTTTCGTTGTAATACACCCCATAACCCCGAATTTTCATCGAAAGAAAATTTGTAAATATTCTATTCAAAGTTATATTTTTCTTTATGAACGAAACATTCATTTTACTTTCATATTGTGAGCATTTAGCTTCTGCGAAGCAATAACTCTGGCGCCACTAAAACTTTTTAAAGCCCAGTGCATTTATATATAAAACAAAGGTTGCTTTATTCAGTGTTTTAGAAAAGTTTATGTACTCACGCACTTCTAACTATAGCCTGGCGAGACGACGGGAACCATTTTCAATCATTTTTTTTATCTTTCTTATTTTTATTTATTTATTTATTTTTGATAGCTGAAAGAAAACCATCAACCATGAAAAACTCCGACCAATTGTAGCAGATGACACTCAATATGATTTTATGCCAAAGTGTAAGCCGGTGAGTCATATTTTGACTGCAGAAAGGACATACTTTAAACTCCAAGTCCCACTTGTGACGTGGCCTTATTAAAAAGTACCGAAGAAGTAAAAGCATTTTATATTATCAGATCTCAAACTTGTGAGTGCAAAGTTGCATCATACTTACTAGTGTTCGTGAAAGTTCGTGGATAAAACAGCGACATCCTAATAGTGACGGCGAACTTGTGAGGCAGTCAATGTAATCGAGAAGAGTATCGAAAAATATTTTGGATTCATACAACTTAGAGAACTCTGAAAATCAATATGGAAGCAGATTGACACAAAGCATCGGCGCCTATGAGTGCTTCCGTAAGATGCCCATACAAGACGTTCGAATTTTGTGCAAAATTTCGAGCTCAGACAACTTCTATATAAAACATGCAGAAGAAAGAACGTAAAATATTGCCCACAGTAACACGTGGGGCTACCTGTTATAAATATATATGAAGCGTTTAGTGTTTATATACTGAACATAAATACTTCCGATTGTTGATTCTGTAATTCAAACAGAGCATAAAATACAAATATTATATACATGTGCCTTGCGCAAAATATCATTGTAAAATCTTCAATTCACCGAGTATTAAGGATTTATTTCCTATAACAAATCAAATAAAAAAAATATATGAGACAATATTTACCTCCAGTTGTTTGCCGCTATTTCATTGATGCTTTCTGAGAAGTACACCAACAACACTGCAAGGAAAAGATATCAAATGTTTTATACAGACAAATGAAATATTAATTGATAAGTCTTCTTTTAATATTCTATCATAATATTACTTTTCACGGAATAGTTAGGAACTCACTGAATTCTCCATAGTGCCAAATCTCTCGTTACTTAGTGTCAGTAACTTCATTTTTCTATTCCTACTTCTTCTCCTTCCGAATCTCTTCTTAAAGTTTAGCTGTTTAATATGCTTCATGAATAATATATACAGTAAAAAACTACAAAGTAAATCATGTAGTACTTCCAAACTGTTTTTAAGTAAATTAGTAGAATGTTCTGGATTCTTCTTACAGCCCAGAAATCTGTGGGCTCAATTTTTGACATGATAACTGGTGGGTTTTACGGCGCAGGTTGCGCCCATTAAAATACTACGAGGATATAATTTTTCATTGAAAATAGTAGTATCAAAATGGAGAATGATAAATTTGGGGAGCGGAATGGTAAATTTGAGGTGAAAGAGCTATAAATTTGCGCCAGGGCCCTTGGGGAGATGAACACCCCTGCAACAGAACGGCAATTATATATATTAATAAAAAATTGGGTAATACACTGACGAAAAATAAGGAACTCTATGCTGCTACTGGGAAAGGTCTTGAAAACAACTATTATTTTATTTAATATTATCTTATAAGCATAAGAACGCTTACTTTCCAAAATTATTATATTGAATTTATTGCGTTATATAAAAACCATCGAGAAGGGTATCTAAGAATTTTAACATGACATAAAACAAAGAATATTTAAGAAACCCGTTTAAAAGAAAATTTACATATTTCATTTGTAGTGAATGTAATGTCACATATGAAAGCACACTGTATTACGTTTCTGAGCATGAATTTATATTTCTACTTCCGTACTGACTTGTCAGATTAGTAAATACAGAACTCAAAATAAAATAGGCTCAACGTCATTAAATGAGCATCTATCTGATATCTGGAAGGTGATTAAAGAATCAAAATTGGCACACAAATTCATAACTGAAGCGAACATAGTGAGCTTCTACCATTCGACTTAACCGACTTTCCTGTCTGATCGTATCTCTGTTCCACAATAACTCCCCTAAAACGTATTCAATTTCGATGAAAATTTGTATGTCCCCCCCCCCCCCCGCCACTTCTAACCTTCCAAAATAAGTTTGCTGCTTAGGGTTGCAATTAATCAAGAAAGAATAGGAAAAACACACCCCATGTTACAAATTTACCCATTGTACATTCGAGAAATTTTCTCCCATTAACTTTGTGAAAAACTCATTCAATTTGTATAAAACAGAGCATTTAGTTAGGGCATCCACATTAGCTACGATTGAAATCGATCGAGGATAAGCGAATAACTTCTCCAAAGAACTAATGCTCATCTCACTGATAAAAAGTGCCCACGCTCCGATAAATTTGTAATTGCTCTTTTTATACCAATTTGAGGACGCCGAATCCAACGGAACTCGTTTAAACATGTCTGTCCACGACATTACGAAGAAAAAATGACCTCACTGTTAAGCTCTTTTAAAGTTTAAACAACATGATAAGAAAATATTTTCTTAACTTTCACCAAATTGAATCGTTTTTGATGTAATACGGTGAATATTTTCTTTGAGGCTTATCAACAGTCCAAATTACATGGAGTTAAAATCAGACAAGAATCTGGGGTAGAATTTAGCTCCTTCTAATACATTTTATATTTTTATTTTTATTTATTTATTTCTTTAATTCAGCGATAACTTTCGTACCTGGATTTTTAAACAATGATGTATATGTTCTTTGAATCCCTATTTTCCTGGATTTATCACCAGTTTTCATATTTTTCTTAAAGATTATACACAAAACTATAGCTTCATGTCTTATAAACATGTACATTATCTGTTAGTAAGACATATTAAATTGCAATCAACCATGTTATCTCTTTTCCTACTTCTAGAATGTGTGGAGTTATGTTCAAACAACCGCATTTTAAAAATTTACAAGTTCTGTCTGTAACTTGAGCTAAAGCTTACTATCAAAATACTACGATCAATTATGAAAATTTTCCGGTTTTGAAAACCTTTCTCCTTCTTTTCTACTTGTATGTTGTGTATTACTAAAATTGTCCAGGATTGTTTCAACTGTGTGGAGTGAAGCATCCGTATAATAACAATTTTTCTAAAAATTTCAAATCGAAAAAATCGCAATACTTTTTGAGAGGAGCAAATTTTAAATTCTTTTAGATATTCGGTCACATGGTTAATTACAAGATATCAGGGGATATTTTGACATAAGTAACGTTACATTAGAAACTGTATGGACAATTTGACTTCCTGAAAATTTGAATTTAAAAATATCACATTCTACGCATCTTGTTTCCGAAAAATGGCTATACTTAGCAAGAAAAAGTTTAACACCCTGTTTCACATATCGATTTATATAGTATTGCTTACTGACTCATAAGACATTTGACGCAAAATTTCCCAACTTTTGCTATAAAAATATTAAAGAAAAGACCTTTCTTGTCTGTAACGACATTTTCTGTAAAGCAATTCAATAAACGAAACTGCTATAATTATTTTTCCCTGCGATTTAAATATGTACGTAACAACATATACCGTTCTAGTTAAATAATAAATAAATAGTTGCTCTTTAGAATTAGATTAATTAAACAGAAACTTAACTTAGACATTTTAAAATATTAATTTTTACTCAAGAACTTTTCATTAAGAACATGATTTTTCCGATATATATATATATATATATATAGTGAATTAGTTTCTGATTTATATCATTGACAAATAATAAAAGTTACTTCATGTTGTAAAGAATTTATACCGGTAAGAGATGAATTATACTTATTTTCACATCGAACTGCTTTAAAATATGCACTGTTTAAAATACAAAATTCGTTTTAGAAAAAATATGTATCCAGTGGAAGCCGAGTAACCACATTTAAATCATTAATATTAATTGCCTATGTTAGGACTAGATCATCACGAACTAATTATATTGGACTAGATCATCACGGAACTTTCTCTCGCGAACAATGAAATCATCATTACTGAAGGTTAAAAGTGCAATTTTTATATAAAACTGACACTACATACACATATCACTGTTACTATAATTTAATAATTATACCAATATCTGCTGCTGCTGTTGAAGTTTAGGATTGTTGCTTTTCACCACCGAGACCTGAACTTACAGATGAAGACGAAATTCGAACCACAATAGGCTTCAAATTCATAAATTCTCTCCCATCAGGAAGCGAAGCCGGGACCCCGTGAACCAAGATGCACACTAGCCGTGAGATCAGCAGGGAGAACGATTTCTATCTATAGTACTGATAAAACTGTTTCGTAATTTTATGAAAATTTCATTTTATTAGTTATCAGGATTGTTTGAAAGCTTAACTATTCATAGGAATCGATTAATTTTCCATGTTCTTAAATTCATCCATTAAATTTTCATTATCTTTCACAGTTTCAAACATTTTTCATTGCACATTTTGTTGAAAACTGGCATTTTTTAAGATTAGTTTAATCAATTACTTTTTCAGAAATTTAATTTTTAATTTTACTTTGTTAAATTTTTCATTAAGTTTTCTAACTATGAAGAAATCACATAGGGAATAGTGGACATGAATCTGTATTTTAAGTCAGACAAGGCTTTGGTGTTATTTAAGTTGGTATGTAAATTCCTACAACAATAACCATTGGAGTTCTGAAGACATACATGGAGACATGAGACCTCATTACATTCCCAGAAACTTAGTGTCTGGACTGTAAAAAGTATCATAGCTTTTTTCTTTCTTTCTTTAATGAAAGTGCATATGTGAAACAATAGTTGGATCCCCTTGCTGATCAGCTGATTGAAGAAAAGTTATATGTTTACCTTCAAAAAGATGGAGCGACAGATCATTACTGCACGACATTCGATACGTAGGATTTTGCAGGACTTATCATAAGGAGCATTCCAATAACCTTCAAACCACTGACAAACTTAGGGTTACCATTACAACAGAAATTGCAAACATCACTCAGTGTAAACTTCATGATACGTTTCAAACTACGTTAAAATCAACTGACCTGCACCAACAGGTCAGAAAATTTAACTTCCAACCCTCCTGAAATGAAACTGAATTTACCTTGCCATAATGCACTATGTCACAATATAGTTACAAGTTTTTGTAAAATGTTTGATTTCCTGCATCAAAAAACGACGAACGTATGCACAGAAGTAATAAGAGAGTTCACTTTTTAAAGAAGAACATCTTCAATACTAAACTACTAAAATCGTATATTAATATACAGGTGTGTATGCAATGATTAATGTAAGTAGCAGCACTATGATCTACCATAACCTTCTACAACTTTCTAGAACGTTTTAATTTCTATAACTTCATAAAAATTTCTATATCTTTACTGGAATTTCTAGAACTTAGTAGAAATTTCTTGAACAACTATGTTTCAGGGTATACTTGCTGAAATGTTCGTTCTTCGCACGGGAAGAATTGACATATGGATAATATCTGAAAGGTATATTTGAACTCTGTTTTCCGCCTTACAGGATGTATTTAAATCAAAGTGAAATTAAGAAAACTATACTCAACTGAAGTACTAGCTATGTTAAAAACAATGTATTTCCGACTGTGCACCTGTTATTCCTTGTGAAAAATTTAGACCCTTCCCTCTGTCTTAGGATATTCATTTCAAAATGAAGTGATAAAAAGCCAGGCCGATTACTTCAAAAATTCGGTTCAGCGGTTTTCCCGTTACTAAGAGACAGATTACTTAAATGTCAATTTTATACGTTGATAAAAAATAAACGAGTAGCAATTCCTCGTGTACACCATGTGAAGTAGTTTAGTTTGCATGACATGATATTTGCTCAATTATGATTCGAATTGGAAGCGGTAGAAGATTTGTATCGCTTCCGTTTTTATTAGAGAGAAGATTCTATAATCTTAGGACGCTTCATTGATTGCAGAAAATCGCTTCTTACTATCTGTTAGTTTTCACTCTATAATGAACAACCAGAGGTGATTGATTTCTACCACTTACGGTTTGAGTACGATAATAAGAGAAGATGGAAGCTATTCTTAAGAAGGTAAATTGATTCCATAAAACTGTTTCTCAACATCCCTTTTCGTTTTTGCTCTATGTAGATCGATACTGAAACCAGAATCCATAGGGGTTTAGTACGAACTTATGGATAGAAATGAAATATATTCTTGGGACACTTAATCGATTGCAGAAAGCAGTTTCTCGCTATCTGTTATCGTTTCTACTCTACAACGATCAAAGTAAAAATCGGAAGTAGTTAATTTCTGTCATTTCCGGTTTTAACGGACACCTTAGAGTGAAGGTGGAATATATTCTTGGGACACGTAACAGATTACAGAAAACAGTTTTTCACTACTTATTACGATTTTCATTCCATGGCAGATAACGTGGAAACTGGAAATAGTTGATTTCTACCATTTCCGGTTTGAATAGAGGGTTAAGAGAGACGATGGTACCTATTCTTAGAACGCTAAATCGATTCTTAAAAAACGCTTCTCTTTATTTGTTATTGTTTCTGCTCTACGCGGAATGTGTAATATATTTCTACTACTTTCGGTTTCAATAGAGGGCTAACCACGGAATTGTAATGTATTCTTGGGATGCTTAATCAACTGAAGAAAATAGCTTCTCTCTATCTATTACCATTCTTGCTCTATAGCAATCAACGTTAATACCGAAAATGATTAATTTCTACCACTTCCGGTTTGAGTATCGGCTTCAAAAACAAACTGGATTCCTAATGTTTGACCCTCTACATCCCGACCAAATTTAGTGATGAATGATCAGGTACTTCTTAAATGTTTTGGTCTCCCGGACGGACAAACAGTGTAAATAAATAAAGGAGTTCTTGATAAACTCCTTAATTATACGGAAATTGACGTATATACTCCAGTTCAATCAATTTACTACTTCAATGTCACAGTGTATTCGTTTGTTTTTGTAGGCAAAGCACTCACCAGCACATCGTTCAATGTTTTTGTTTTATTCCGACGCTTTCGACATAATAAGTCAGTTACTAATTTGGCCCTATATAGTGCAGCCTTTATGCTGGATGTGTTTGAATTTATTTTGAGTGAGTCTCTATTGTTACTCAAGTACCTGTTCTCGAATAAAAATTTACTTAAGATGGCAGAGCTTTTGAAGTAATTAACTCCTTATCCTTGACTTTCTAGATTAGCCCATTCTTTGACCACATCGTCCTTCTCAGTAATTTTCCTCTTCATTAATGTCTCCAACATGACTCGCTTCAATTCCATTTCGAATGGATACATTTATCTGCCTCTTATCTGTTTTCGATTAGTCTGAGACAGCTGCTACCAACTTCTCTCCGAATTATAAATCTATAAAGGTAACCAAGAAAGTTCTGTCGCTTTTTCACCCACTACCTTCGAATAGACCCGTATTTAGGTAAGTGCTATTCTGTGCTTGAGCATAGAGCGGCAGAATTTAGGAGGTGGCAAAATTTTGGATTCTTTTCTTTATACGATTCACAAAAAACTAGTATTTAAAACAAGCAACCCGCAGAGTTCCGCGCAAGCGCGAGAAAATGTTGTGTTTAATCCGCTCTAATTACAGTAGTTACTAATTAACAAGTTTATCTAATCATTTTTAAAAAGTCATCCTATCCCATCCCCACCCCAAGAGGTGTGGATGAACTTGAACATCACCGATAACTCAGCATCTCCAAAACTATGAATTCAACACTAATATCTGTCATTTTCGAATACTTTTAAACTCTCGCCCCTCCCTAGGAAGTGGAGTATGATTTTGAAGTTAAATTGGATTAAAACTGTCACTATTCATCTCAGCGATCCCAAAAATTATGAATTCAACTCTAATGTTGGTCGTTTTTGATTATTTTTAAGATGCCGCCACGTTATTCTTATGGAGACTTTGCACCTGCATATCGCAGCTCAAGTGTGACGTAGGGACCTGGAATAAGTGTGACTTAGGATTTGGATAATTTCTCTGAGAGCTTTAAAACGTATTAAAATTTCATGTTTCTATCTATTATGATTCTCGAGTTGAAAAGCGCTACAGACAGAGACAGACAGACAGCTTACTGTATAATTAATATACATGCTATTAAATCATTACTGACCATACACGAAAAAAAAAAAAAAAAACTTGCAAACACTTTAGGAAGAATTTTTTTTATTCTAGTAACCTAAAACATGAGAAAAACGCATACAGGAAAAAAAGTTTCTTTTGCAAATACTTTGGGAAGTTTTATTATTATTATTATTATTATTATTATTATTATTATTATTATTCGAGAAACCTATAAACACGAGAAAATGCATGCAGGAGAAAAACAATTTCTTTGCAAATACTTTGGAAAGAGTTCGCTTTTTATTCAAGTAACGTAAAACACATGAGAAAATACATACAAGAGAAAAACAGTTTATTTATAAATACTTTGAGAAGAGTTTTTTTTTTTTAAATTTATTTATTTGGGTAATCTAACAACATAAGAAAACGCACACAGGAGAAAAAATATTTTTGGAAAGTTTTGGGACTTTTTTTTTTATTAAGTAACCTGAAACATGAGAAAAGAACATGCATACAGGACAAAAAGTTTATTTGCAAATACTTTGGAAAGAGTTTCTCTTATTCCTTCGAGTAGTTTAAAAGTTATGAAAGAATCCACACTCATTATGTAAACTAATGTTTTTACATATAAAGTTTTATAAAATGCCTTTTTACTAAACTCACTATAATCTTTAATTATGTGAAAAGTTCAAAATAAACAATGTCGAAAACACTGCCTAGTATTTTAAATTCCATATTTTACTATTACAATGATACGAGTAAATATTTAAGAAATTCAATAATAATTCAAGTGAAACTATGATACATAAAAGTGCCCTAACGGCTGACTAAAAATTAATAGAATGCATTTTCTCCGGACTGTAAATTACAACCTACATGAGTAAATTACAAGCCAGTATTGAGAGAATATACCCCCGATGGATAAGTGGTTAAGCTCGTTGCCTTGTGATCAAGGGGTCACGGGTTCGATTCCCGGTAAGGACACAAGTGGTTCGCATCCCAAGTTAAGCTGTAGGTCCCGTCCTTGTACATCATCATCATCCCATGGAAGGTAATGGCAAACTACCACGGGTTCACCTTGCCCAGGGACCTTCGGGTCCGATACCTACCTTCGGGCAGAACACTACATCATAATCATCATTGAAAGAATTAGGCCATTTAAAATTACGTTGTAACTTTTTGTAACTTGTAATACCTAAACTGCTAGTCAACAAGAGCTGGTATGTTTACAGAATTATGGCTTGTTTCCTCGTTTGACACGTAAGTTTGTGCGAGGGACGGCAAATTATTTAGTGCACAGGGGGCGCACAATATATAATTACGGGCCTGCCTTCGAACAGCGATATCTTACCTAAGACGTACCTGGAAGATCAAAAACAGTCCCCATCAGCATCGACAACATTCTGCCAACGTCCTGGAAGGCCATGGATTCCATCGCGGAAGAACTTGGTGGGCTTTTAAGTGAAGAAAGTATCAAGTGCATTTTGCACCTCTACTAGGGATTTGAATTAGCGCCCTCTAAGGTGATTGTCCAAGGAATGGAACAGGTGATAATCGGACGGTGCAATGTCTAGGGAATATGGCGGATGCAAGTTTCCCATCCAAGGCGTAGAATGGTGTCCCGGGTCATCTTAGCCACGTGGGGCTTTAGTGTTGTCCTGTAACAGGAGGATCCCTTTGGAATTTAGAAGTGCTGGCTCCAGAGGTGTTTTTTTTTTTTTTTTTTTTTTTTTAAATACACGGCTCAACTGCTGACAGTAGACAGTGCATGGATACTCTGACAGGCTGGTAGCAGTTCCTGATGCACGATACCGCGAGCAGTCCACCAAACACACAGGAGGATCTTCTTCTAGTGCAGTGCTGGTTTCGGCTATTTTGGAACCGCTTTACTGAATGCTAACCAATGACGACGGCATCGTGGAGCTTCGTACAGGACCCCTCTTCTCTTCACATGTCAACACCCTGTCCAGAAATGGCTCCTTCCTCAGACTAGTCAGCAAAGAAACTCATGTTCGCGTTGACTTCTCACCCGGAGTCAAATCATGTGGGACCCATCGATCCAACTTGTAGTGCTTCCCAAGTTGATGGAGGTGCTGCCGAATGGTTTCTTCACTCACACTGAATTGTAGTCCCAGTTCCTCATTTGTCTGGCCTCTGTTCGCCTCAATTGCTACCTGAAGATCTTTATTTTGTACATATGTTGTTCTTCCGGCACGTGGTGCGTCTTCGAGTGTTTCGTTACTATCCTTAACCTTGTTAAACCACCGCTGCACTGTTCGCGTAGTCACGACACCCTCACCAAAGGCCTGGCATATCTTCCGCCCCACTGCAGTGGCGTTTGACCCCAGTTTAAACTTGTACAGCATATACGTCCTCTGTGGAGGTCTCATATTCGTTTTGTCCTTACGCAAGTTCACGGTGTAACTGAACTGCCAAAACCAGGTAGTATGTTGGGTACCAACAACTGACCTTCGTCTTATCTCCATTCACATTCAACTCATGGTGTGAGGACCAACTGAACAAAGACCTCGACGAAAAAAGAGAGAACTTTCTTGGTTACCTTTACAATACATGGAATAGGCAAACAGCGTCCCTCGAAATGAAATCTTCAAGTTTTACGTCCCACAGTTATGTCGGCCAGGCTAAAGGAGACGGTGATTATGAGAAATGAAGGAAATGGTGGAATAAAGAAAGTGGGAGGAAACAGAAGAATCCTGAGAAAACCCACACACACGGAGTTTGACCTCCACAAAGTTCACTTGGCGGGAGCTAGGATCGAACCAAGGATCCCATACACTAGAGGTGAACGCTGTAATACTGAGCCACCACAGCATCCAAATCACCTCTTTTCTCGGGGCATAAATTATATCACTAGTATTGGAATTATGCAGATGTAAAATTTTCTTAACAAAACACCGCATACTACCATCAGTACTGTCCATTACCGTTTCCTCTATTTTTGCTACTGTCCAAATGTAATTGAATTTTGCAAGAAGGTAGGTTCACAACAATTTAATTTTTTTTCTAACTCGGTTCAATCTAGTCGAGCTCTAAACACCCTTGGGACAAGTGGGCAAACTTTTCATACTTCATCGTGAACATACAACTCAACTATTTACAATATTCATTCGCCATGTCTATCTGAACATTTGGGCTCTGTTGGTTACACACCATGATCTACGGGATGATACTATTTGAAAACTGACACATTTCACTACTGAAATTTTTATGTCTAGATTATTCATAAATTCATGCACAACATTCAACTCTCTTTGAAGATATCCGAAGGTTGTATAAACTAACAGCAAATTGTCGATATACGCTAGTACTCCGATCTGATAGTTGTGAATCTCAATTTTCTCAGGTGTATCCTCCAGTCTTGGCAGTAATTCATCAATTATTATGTTAAAAAATAAGGGGCTCAAAGGATCGCCTTGCTTAACTCCTCTCTTAAGTTCGACTCCGTGATCTTCAATTGATCTCAGAGCTTTAATTATAGCTGCATGAAGGGCTACATTATCAAAAGCTTTCCGTACATCTAGTATACAAAATGCTCTCCAAGTTGTATTATAGCTTCATGTAGCAAGAAGCAACTGGATATAGTATTTGGCCTGATAAATCCTTTCTGAGCTCTTGATTACTGTATCACTTCTGTTAGTCGGTTCCGCATTATTTATATAAAGATTTGTATTAATATCCAACCGATGAGTATTGACTGCCAATTCTCAGCTTGATTCAGACTTCTCTCCTGTTTGGATATGAAAACTGTATTTATTTCTAATTTGTGTATTGTATGATCTGCTATAAAATAAATAATTAAATACTTGTAAAACTACACAAGTACTATCTAATTTCACAAATAGAATTAAAAACCTAACTTTTATAACATATTTCCGTTTTTTTTTTCTCTTCCACGTAAGGGTAACCTTTTCCGAAAGCTTAAAACAAATTACTGACTTTTTCATTAGTTTTGAATAAAAGTTCAACGATTTATGACACAGGAAAATGTGATTATGTAAAAGTCATAAACCTAATGCAAATATACACTTAAAAAAGTGAAAAGTGTCCTATAAAATCTTTCGCTAAATGCTTCGAAAGGAAAGAAGTACGGAGGCAAGAAAAATTAAAGAATAGAGGAAAAGCTGTGAAGTGTAAAGTTGGACGCTGTTTAGAGGGAATTTGGTGGAGGAAGATAACACTAACTGGATGGATACGAATGCAGCAGACCGAAGGAACAATAAATGATGAAAGGAAATGTATATTTAAGAAAAAAGGATTGAAAGATAAAATAATAATAATAAAATATGAAAAATCATAATAAACAAATAATGGAAGATAAGGCAGAATGAAACGTGTGTGTGGAAAAATAGTAATATAAGAAATTTACTAAGATAAAAATATATGAGAAATGGAGTGAATGTGGTGAAGCAGGATATTACAGACGGTTAAGACCTGAGCGGTAGTTCGCGAACGAGATGGTAGTGTAATTCTTTTTTAATTTCTGTCGAGAGATACGGAAGAGTCGGAGGCGGGGAGAGTATTACTGAAATAGGCAGATGGAAAATTTGAGTCCTGCAGGAGTATCTACGATTGTTGATATGAATACTAAAAGGAAACAGAGTTTTACCAATATAGAAGGCTGGTCGGTGGATCCCTTTTAGGCTATTGGAAGAATCGCAACTACCAGAATGGTAGAAAGTGTGTTACTTTTCCGATGAGATGAATGTAGGAAGGTCAAACTGGTATCCATACATTACATCCGGTTTTCAGACATTTCTTCGGTGGAAATTTCAAGGAATTGGTTCTAGCAATGGGGGTGTTGAAGTTGGATGAAACCTTTAGTAAATGACTTCAGAATGTGTCTTTCTGGATTTAGGTGAGACGGTACTCGGTAAGAAAGCTGGGATTAAGATTTTTGCAATTATGGGTTGTTTTATTTCCAGTGATTTTTTTTTTTTTCTTTCTTCACAACTGAATAGTTTGCTGAGAGATTTTTCTTGGGGAGTCGTGGGTATTGACTATCAGTAAACCATTCCCTCCCACTTTTGTGTGTGAATGAAGAGATCATTCACTTTTATAAAGGAATTCGTAAATCGATAATAACTAGCCAGCCTATATAAATTATTAAGGTTATTGTATATTTGACAACAAATTTACACTCAATCAATTTTAACAACAACTGTTATAGAGGAAGCTCTTTTGATTTAAGTATTCTGCTAAGAAAGGCCAAATTAGATGTAATAAAACCATCAAGGGGCTATTCCTGAGTGAAAGTAGTGGGTTGCTTGAGTGTTTTAGCAGAGACATAAAGAAATAAGCCTACAAGACCTTTTTAAATATGATGCCAACTCTTAAATAATAATTCACTTCCATTAATTGCTTCGTATTCTGAAATCGAATCATAACTTATTTAGAGTTTAAAACAAATTATCAAGATTTTTCTTTACCGACCGGACTAATGAATGGCAACGCGACTGAATACACAATCTTCTTTAGATTTATATTTTTCCTGTTTACTCTAAATATAGCACAATTTTCCTCTGTGGTTTAACCCACAAAATTCTTTTTTATTATATATAAATTAAATATACATAACCGAAAACGAAAACTGGCCAGTGTAAAGTCCCAAACTTCCTTACTCAATATCATTACAGCCTCTATTCTCTACAGAAACTAATGTATCTGGCGTATCCCATAGTCACCACCTACCTGAAATCGGAAAGGTTTTTCTGACCTGCTTTAAAGTTGTTTACGGAAGTCTCCCACCCATTTCCAACATTACCCAGTTGTTACAGAACCTGTTTCTTGAAGTACCCCAAACCTCCACAGAAGAAATGCCCAAAACCAGGGTGTAAAGCACGTCCTATATTCGGTACCAGTTGGACATTCCTATATCCATCCCATTACAAAGAGAGTACGCACTTTCTACCATTATGGGGTATTCCATTATAAATGGTCCAACACTCCCCAGTCTGGGATTTCGATTAAATTTGACACATAGTTATCTACATCCTTCGCAAGAAAGCCTGCATTTTTTTATTTTCTGTCCCTACCAGTTCTTGAGAAATTGACTTAGAAGTGAGGCAGTCCGCATCGTGATTTGCTGAACACACTGATTATTTAAGTTTTCAATGAGCAAGGACTCAGTTACTAATTATGTTACATGACTCAAACTTTTTCTGCAATAAATATATGCATCATTGTAATGAAGTAGTATGTTGAAAGTGGCATGACCATTTTATGTACGGATATATAAAATGTCAGTCAGCACTCTTTTACATCACCGTTTATAAAGCTCATTTTTTAACGTGGGGCCGCGGTGGCTCAGTGGTAGAGCGTTCATCTCTGGTGCTTGGAGTCCCGGGTTTGATCCCAGAGCCCGCCAAGTGAATCTTGTGGTGGACAAGCACCGTGTGCGTGGGTTTTCTCGGGGTTCTCCCGTTTCCTCCCACTTTCTTCATTCCACCATTTCATTCATTAATCATCATCACCGTCTCCTTTAGCCTAACCGGCATAACTGTGGGACGTAAAACTAAAAGATTTCATTTCATTTCATTTTTTAACGTGTCACAGATTTCCTAGATAAAACAACAAATGCCTGTGTTTGTGTACAGTACCTCACAGGGTAGTGAACTATATGCACCAGTAAAGCAGAGATGTTTACACTTTATTTACAGGATTTATGGGAGGTTAAACTTGATATCATTGTTTAAAAAAAAAAAAAAAAATATTTTCTGAGTCCTATTTAACTATGTTGACAGTTGAATATGAGTGTGATATTTTGGATGAACATTGCTACTTATGTAACAAACAACTTGTGTGAATTTCAAAACCCTGATGTATTTCCTTCCATTGTAAATCATCGCTTTTGTCAACAGGTGTCGGTAGTCTTTCAGGTTTAGAACGGATATGGACAATGGAAGTAAAGACGTACATGTGCGCCAGGTGCAATCACTTACACTGATTGTGCACTTGAAAACATATATTGTAAGACTGTCAGAAGAAACAACCTGCTATAGAAAGAAATTAATTGTTGCAAAATAGTACAGTTCTGTGGTTCAAAATTACATTTTAGTATTAGTAGCAAGAAACTGGACGTTCAAATAAGTAAAGTAAAGACATGCAAACAAAGTGAAAAGGAACATAATAAACCTGTGGAACAGGTTACGTAGACAAATGATACGTGCATGTTCTGAAACATAAATGATTTGAAATTGTGGAAACTCATATGAACTAACACTTTGCAAAACAACATACCTTTCTTTACTTTTTAAGACATGCTAGTACTTTTTGGTAACTATTATAATCCAGTCTGTATGTTCGTCCACTGCTACCTTGTAATAAAGCTACTTCTAGGGTATAGATAACATCATGGAATGGTATCCAGACTTCATCTTTCCGCAGTGGCCATGACAGCACAGAGGACTCAGCTGATACCATGAAATTCACACGTACATCTTTATTTTCACATGACACTTCGTTGACCATACCAAAGTACCACTGTCATACATGCATGCAACGTACACACCACTATGAAGCTTATGTTACCATTCTTCTCTTGCTTCTACCAGATACACTGTAGTACCAAACTCGTCTGCAGAAATTATCTTCATGAGGACTGTGTTTGACTCAGTTGGTATAAATGCATGGTGAGAGTGAGTCCCAGGAATAATCTTTAAGTTTGTATATCTTTTCTATGCATTCACTTTCCCTCGAGATATCTTTAGCAGACACATAAAATAGTATATACCTTTAAAGTTGCTGTCAGCCCATTCGCACATTCCTTGTGCAATAACAATTGATCTTGCAGGTGACTGAAGACTGGCTCTGGCTGTCAATCTTTTTGTAGTTGCTCCTGTACTATGACGTGGGCTTTTGCCGTGGAATGTTGCAAAATAGTGCCATTCTGTTTTGATTCCGAAGACAGTTTCATGCTGACATAGATTGTAAATGTTCTTGTAATTTTTATACTGTGATCCAGCACCATCACTGAAGTAAATTATCTTATCAATCTGCCTATCTTGAAGGATTTGTGTCAGATGTGTCATGAAATGCCTTAGAAATATACAGACAGTAGTAGCATTATGCTGTAAATTGTCTGATATGCAACAGAAATTGATACATTGCAGGGTTCCATTATCATTACAGTACACCACGAAAGGATGCACAGTTGCCTGGGATTTCTCCCAATGGTACCCCTGAACCTCGACCTGTATAACGAACGTGTAATTTTCGGCGACGTCCAGTAAAACAATTAACTCTGTTTTCTGAAGTGACGTTTTTATGTTACTCAGGTATGCAGCTTGAGCCTTGGCTATGTAACAGTGCTCTCTAAGACTATCAATTCCCCTGAGCCAATGTGTCACAAAACTCATTCACCGAGAGCTGTAGGGTTTGTAATGTCAACCGCTCTGTGTGAACCTAGTTTTTAAATTTAACACAATCATCACCTTCAAGTAAGTGATCATCAAAACGGTTTATAAGATAATCTTGTACAGCCTCCTTCCTTCCACAATTGCCAAAGTAATGTAACATACACTGTTTCTTTAATATCTTTCAGTTTCTTCAATTCTGTGGCAATTGTCGCCATTCCTAACACTTAAACAACAAGGTTCCACTTCTCTGATGTGGTTCACAAATGCAAAATGCTACTTCTGTGATAATCATATAGTAATTCCATCTAGTGGCCACGTATAAGAAGTATGTGATAAATCAGGCTCCCGTAATACCATCTGTTGAGAATATCTCTAATTACTTCCATTCTCCATATTCGTTCTAAACCTGAAAGACTACCGACACCTGTTGACAAAGGCGATGATTTACAATGGAAGGAAATACAGGATTTTGAAATTCACACAAGTTGTTTGTTACATAAGTAGCAATGTTCATCCAAAATATCACACTCATATTCAATTGTCAACATGGTTAAATAGGGCTCTGAAAATAAACAAAAAGTTTGTTCTTTTTACGATGATATCAACTCTAATCTCCCATAAATCCTGTAAATAAAGTGTAAACATCTCTGCATTACTGGTGCATATAGTTCACTACCCTGTAGGTACTGTACACAAATACAGGCATTTGTTGTTTTATCTAGGAAATCTGTGACATGTTAAAAAATGTGCTTTAAAACGGTGATGTAAAAAAGTGCTGACTTTGACATTTTATATATCCGAACATAAAATGGTCATGCCACTTTTAACATATTACTTCATTACAACGATGCATATATTTATTGCAGAAAAAGTTTGACTCATGTATCATAATTAATAACCGCGTTCTTGCTCATTGAAAACTTAAATAATCAGTGTATTCAGCAAATCACAATGCGGACTGCCTCACTTCTAAGTCAATTTCGCAAGAACTGGTAGAGACAGAAAATAAAAATAATACAGGCTTTCTTACGAGGGATATAGGTACCTGTGTCAAATTTCATAAAAATCCCAGATGGACGACTGGGGATTTTTTTTCTGATTTCGGTGATTATATATGGACTGACCCTATAGTAGTTGCGATTCTTCTCGCGTCCTTAATTGCACCCTATATCCTATCCTCTATGTTGAGAAACTGATTCCTCTTTCTATTCACATTAAAATCGATACTTCTAGAGCACTCAAATTTCCCATTTGCCTGTATAAGTACAAGTAACATATTACAATAATCAATTTTACCACACCTTCGGCATAAGTATTTTCAACTCGACCAGACTCTTCTGTATCTTTCTGAAATTGATGGGAAAACAATTACATTATCATGTGTTAGCAAACCGATGTTCTAGTCTTAACAAGAGTGGTTTCAACATAGCCCTAATTGTCTCTATATCCCTATATAATACAGGAAGACTATACATGAATATCAACTATGTAGTAACCTGAAGGACTTATAAGTGAAGGATTTTCGATAGAAAGCTGAGTATCTATTTTCTTCTGAGTTTCATTAGCAAACAGAATTTGGCAACCCTCTGACAATTTATTTAAGCAAATGGTTCATATTCAATTCCGTAACTACATTCCTCAAGTAATTATTATATTTCAAAAATATTAGATGAAAAATTCAATACACGAATAAAATTACTTACGTAAAACAAAGAACAGAAGAACTTGGAAATTTCCATGGTTTCTTGTTAATAACGTCATCAATGTTATTCCTATGTGAAAGCCTATTAATCCAACAAGCCATGGATCCTGCCATTCGATCTGTAACGTAAAATAAAGTCAAAGTCAGGATTTGCCTACATTGTTATAAGAAAGTAAATTTTTAATAAGGGAACTTTATTATAAATGCTTAATCTGAAGTTTTCTATACTTCGTCTGAAAAATCCAACTCAAGTCAAAACTATAGTAGATGAGGAAATAACATCGGAAGCATTTAAAAGAAACATAAACACTGTCAGGGCAAGTTTAACTTCTACACCCTTTTTAATAAAAGCTATATTACTGACTAAGAGTTACTAAAATACGATCATTAACGGAACCTAAACAATTCTTAAAGGAGGCAAAAGTACCGTTATGAATCTAGATTTATTTAAGTTACTCAGGTACTGTTAGTACTAATCTTTTACTTGTTTTGCATTAGGTGATGTGTCTATAGTAAACATTTGCCCTAAAATGCATATATTCTTCATACTCTATTTTAAATGGAAATTCAAACCTGTATACAGAGGTATTTAAGGAAACGCTTGCCCGCTAGAGGCAAGTTTAGTTTGCATCTGCCTGTATTACAGGAGTGATACTACTTGTATACATATCTAATGGCCCTGAGTCCACTAATTACCTCAAAAAGAAATATCAGTGAAAAATGTCGAAGCCCGTATTTTATTCATTTAAGGGACTGGTGTTTTGAGATAACCACCACAGGTATCACGACAGGGAGTAAATTTGATCAAATTTTAAAATTTCAAATGGCAAAAGAAGTCCAGTATATACCAATTGAAGAAACATATTCCTTGTTTTTAACTAAGATGTCTCTACATTAAATTTCAGACTCATAGAAGAGTAAATTTCACAAATTGATCTGCATTAAAGTTGTGAACTTCAGATTTTCAGTCATTATATTCTGCTTTTATTCCTAAAGATTAGGAGAGTTAGTTGATTTATGTTGGACATCGATACGGGGAAAGACATGTGACATTTTTTTAATGACTCACACCTACCTTTTCTAGTGATACCTCTTGTAGAACATGATTATCTCAAAACATCAGCCTCTCAAGTTTGGCGTTCCACGATCATGCTCCGAGGTTAAGGGAGACAACAATGATGATATCGAATGAAATGGTGGAATCAAGAAAGTGCGAGGAAACGGAAGAACTTCAAGAAAACAATCCACATGGTGTTATCCAACATAAATTTCACTTAGCGCAAGCTAACACGAGAGATGAGCGTTTTACCACTGCGGCCTCCTAAGTGAAATATAAACCATCAAAGACATTTGTTGGTTCTTCTGTAAATACACTTCATTACTTGTATTAGACTACCAAGTTTTGATCTTTGATATGTGTATACTACCTACAATTAAATAAAACGAAGCAGTTAACACCATTTCAATTTAAGACTTATTTACTCAGTTTAACCAACTAACTTCTATTGTTTCTTCAGTGCTTTCTATTCGATTCCACTGGAAGAGTTGATGCAGATGTACAATTCCACATAACTCAAATATACAACACTGTAAAATCACTTCCAAAGAAAACCAAGCAGTTCAAGTATCATATTACACATAATACTTTCAACTTATAATCATGTTTTACAAAGTTAGCGTAGAAGGGTTCTTAACCTAGGGTAGATTTTTTCACCTCCAAAATCTCACAAAGAGCCTCCAATGTGGACTGCACAGTAGCAATTGAAATTATAGGAGAGTTAAGAATCGAAGTCAATACAGAAATACGTCAAAGGAGAACTACAGTGAGTATATGGGTACATTTAACTCACGTTCAGAAATCTCCCGATAGTTACGCGACTGTGAACAAACTACGATCCTGAAACCAAACTTCAAAGTATGAAATTAAAATCTTAGGGGTCTCCACCCCCTACTAAGTTCAAGGTGACGCCACTAGCAGGTGAAACCATATTACATGATTTCTGAGATACAGAAGATGTTAAGCTTATGAGAACCGTCATCCAGCCACACACAAAGACCAGAAATTGAAAGAGGATATTTTTTTGTGGATTATTTAAGAGATGTCATAATAGCAGGTTATTACTATAGTTCCTTAATTATAAACTTCGTGCTACCATCAAAGAGAAAGTCATAGAAAGTAGTCACAGTGCGTGCTCCTGTATCAAACACTTGCAACCATCGGTTTCATGCTGAAATAGGCAGGCTCTATAATGCTGGAATAGCCTGCTTATTCACTTAATCTAGTACAAAGTCAATACAGATTCTCCTCCACTGCGTGCGATGAGAAGTGATTCGGATAAAGTCAGGGATGCCGTAAATCAGTACTCATGTAAGGGTCTGAGCATTGCTAGATACATGCATTAACATTCATACGATGAATTCTTAAAATTAAGTACGAATACTGTCACCACACCAGTAAGGAAAGCTAGTACAAAAATTGGTGAAGGATACATAATAAGGATTAACTAGCTCTCTGTTATAAGCAGGGTTGGCTGGTTTAAACCAAGGTGATTTAAACCAGCTGTTAAAAAAAAAAAAAAAAAAAAAAAAAAAAAAAAACGCTGGTTTAAATTAAAAAACGAAACATTTTCGTAAAATTGTAAGTGTTCGTAAAATCTCGATGAACACACACTTGTTTGTTACCACGATTCACTTCCGTATATTATTCGTATTATATTCAGATCTAAATTCCCCATTCATTACTCAAAGAGATTATACTACAAAAGCACCTTTATATAAGTTTATTGATGTTTCTTTTGTGATTTTTTATAGTTTATTATTATTGTTATGCAATTGCAATCAAAGAAAAACTAAATATTATTTCATTTTAATAATGTTTACTATTGATAAAATACATCGAAATGCCGTACTTTTTTTTTGGGGGGGGGTCATACAAACCCCACGAGAGGCATTTATTAAAATCAGGAATATCTTTGGTATCTATTTATGTATAAATGGGTCATAGCCAAAGTGGACTCAAACAATTCTTATCTTTATTCACTTTTCTTACTGATATGCAAATTAACTCGTCGTATTTCTTTAATTTGGACTAATAATAGCCGTAGTGAACTAATTTGGATTGAAATAGTTCTTCTGTACTCTGCACTACTTTGAAATTGTCCATATAATTCTGTATAATGGTTTCACTTGTGCAACTATTCATCTTTTTATCCTTCTGAAATGACTCTTGACAGCTATATTAACAAGTATGTAAGGATCGGTGAAACGTATTTTTTATCAGTAGTCTTTCGTGAGTGAGTCGGGAGACGTATCGCATTCGTGGCCAATTAGTCCCGGTTTCGAGTGCAAATGGAGGACAATTTCTCTCAGATGTACGCCGAGAAGCGGCTTGGATTCCGCTTTTGCTTATGTGACCTCTTCCTGCATAACCAGATTGTTGCATAATAACACTAAGGCGAAACAAACTTATTTCTGTCCATATGTGATACAAATACATAAAGCAAATTATTTAAACAAAAAAAAAACAGGTTTAAACCCAAAAAAGCCTGGTTTAAACCAAACAAACCGGGTTTTTTGTTTTTTTCAATAAAAACCATGGTTTTTGCCAACCCTGGTTATAAGTAATAACGGTCTTAAAATGGTTTGATGTGTAGTGACATACAGATGGTTACGGGAGTCGACATGGTAGCCTATGTAAATCAGCCTGAAGTAGAATAACGTTAAATAGTTATGAAAATAATAGATTTGTGGAATTAGCTGTATCTTAGTGGATTGTAATGACGTTAGATTTGAGCAGACATTATAGTGAGGTGGGATAGCATGTCTATGTTTGAGAATGATGAGTAGTCTCAAGCGGAGATTTAGAGAAGCAATGAAGAGCAAGCTGAAGTGATTGTCTGTACAATTACGCTATATACTGATTTACCATATTGGCGAATGACTCTACCACTTAAGGATTTTAATCAGTAGCGTCTTCTCTGGGTGTGCGAGTCGTGTGTTAACGCCCAACGAAAAATGAAGAAAAGAGTATTTTAATTTAATTAAACGGATCGTCAAAACTTGGGATTTTTTATTTTCAAGGAGACAGAATCAACTGTTGAAGTGCAAAAGAACAGAGAAGTGCTGTGCGGTCTGCGTCATGTTTTGAGGAGGCAACTCTGCGAGTAGGTCGTTGGCAACGCTTTAGCTGAATTTTCACTGCTTTAGAAGACTCCTATTGTGCATGCGCTTCGTGTTCCTCACCTCGTGCTTGTGTGATCCAAGGCGTTGGTTAGGAAATCAACGTCTTGAGTTTTCTGCTTCTCTCAAGTGTTGCCAAGTCTGTAGATTTATTTATGGATGTGTAGATATTTTATAGCAATACGGAAAACATTTTTGGGAGGGAGAGAAGAGGTATGATCTACGCACTTTTTTTTAATGCTAAACATATCATTCAATTCAAAAGTTAAGGTGCAATCGACTTCCTCCTAAAATACGTGTAAGGAGTACGGTGAAAAGAAACATGATTTTTTTTCTCGATCCAAGTTGTGTTCGAAGTGTCAGTTGATGAAAAAAAAGAAGAAGCCTGGACGTTAAGCTACAAAACGGTTTTCCATTCGGCCTTTTTATTTCCCTAATTTTCATTTACTTTGTCGTTAGTGGGTCATCCTCAAGATTTACGGTTTCGGGCCCCTATTACTGTCTCTAAAGCAGTAATCCAGAGGTTTCTACGTAAAGAAAGACGACTTGAACTGAAATTCACGTAACTGTAAGCAAATAATTGCTTTTTTTTTTCCAATTTCATATTTTGAGGGTATATTTACTTATACTATAATTATTATAACTAAATGTATTCCTTACGTAATAACATCCTCCTTGATTGCTCTTTATAATTTTCAGACTAAATTGTTAGAAGTAAATTGCTATTTATAGGTTGGCATAAATAGGACATTATGCAGTGACGATCATGGTTCCTTACTTTCGAAAATTGCGAGAACTTCCAGGTACAGGCTATATTCAGGAAATCGATGGGTGGGCAAAGTATAGTCACTATTAAATACTCGTACGCTGAATGCGAATGCCACTAAAATAGTTATGCGTAAATTGAGGTAAATTTATCACAATATTTTTGATCAGTAAAAAAAAATGTGGGTGGGCCCCATCTTTGCTCCTGGTTCCCCCTCTAGTATTGCCTTTGATTGTGAGGGTTAATATATTTTTCCTTTCTTGCCAACGCCCTAACATCCACGTCAGGAGACGCTACTGATTTTAATTAGTCATACGTTACTTACTTTAGTACCATTAGGTACACTAACTTATTGCCCTCTTAACACGATGAAGAACACCCTCACGTATTCAATTTATACTTTCTGTCGGATGAGAATACAAAAGATAAAGATTAACAAAAAGAAATGAAATATAGGGCTATCGTAATCATTATCCAGCTACACACGAAAAACAAGAAATTCTACCAACTACTAAAAAAACAACTATTGAATATATGCTTCATATTTGTGTACGAATTTTACACTACGCCATTTGTAACTGGGAACGATAGCGAGACATAATGAATTTTGAAGCAGCAGCTTGTCCAACACTTCCAAGTACCGCTAATATAAACAAACCAATAAAAGTAATGGACTACTTCCATTCGATGCCAAAAGATGCAATAATACCCAACGAACTTCCAGAAACAAAAAGTAAATATCAAATATGAGGATGTGACAGCTTCCATAAAGTCCCTTGAGAACTTCGTAATATTTGCTGAGATTGTAATCATATTATAATAGGAAGCAAAACATAACTCATGAAGAAATGGAAAAGACAACACATCTTGAAGAATTATTGTATAACGCCTATAAATAGAACAAAATGTGAACAAGTTACTCCTGAAGTTGCGCCGTCCTCCTGAATGTCAATCGTAAGAAATTATTTGTATTCATTTCCCACGTTTAAGAAAATCTTTATGCAATCCCTGGCCTTCATACTTTACATTAAATAGCGTAAGCTCACTCCCGTTACATTATTTCCATCAAGCATGACGAAATAATTTTCAGACAGAAAAAAAAGTAGCATGAATGCCATACCTATGTACGGGTACAATGTGCTGAAAATGAGACTGATAAGGATTTTTTGATCAAATCAACAAATTCACAAATACAATCACGAAATAAATGCATTCTCTAGCAGCAAAATTTCACTGCCAGAAACGACCCAGCACCGTTCCTCTTTAACTTACTAAAATAATTTTGTAGTATTCTGCTTTTGCAGTTCAACTCAAAAATAAATATCTTCGATATAATTTGGCTCGTCTTCGGTTATATTAGTAAAATCATGAATTTAAGTATAATGTTTTCCCTGGGGCATATACAAGAATTACATAAAACTATGATGAAATCAGTTCACTCATCTAGAAATTATTGGCACTACAAATCATTTCAGCAAGACCATAATTTAACTTGCATTAAAAAAAAAAAAAAAAAAAAAAAAAAAAAAAAAACGAGAACTACCTGTTCAAGTATTTGATTCTTGTTAAATAAACATTAGAAGTTGAAATATGATTATGGTTTTCAAAACGATTTCGTTATACGGTAGTACAGTACATGTAACTTTGAGGAAAACTGGATGAGATCACGTACAGATGTATCAGAATTTAAGGAATTCAATACTCACCATTGAAAAATAAAATATATAAATTACAACCAATGAAATCCATGATAGTGAGGCATCACTACTGTTAGTCGGAAATAGGAACCGCTCGTACTTGAATGAAGAAGATTAAACTAATCATATAAAACGTGAAATTCAAGTTCATAGTTCCAGAATACAGGGCTCATAGTGGTCTGGTCTCTTGTAAATAGTTGAAAAGTGACCAAAAGCACACGCAAAAGTAACCAAAAAGTGACCAAAATCTCATCATGCCCCTTTTTTCCTTTGTCAATTTCTCCATCACCTCTCTCTTTGTTATTTTGTTACATCTTTCCTTCTTTACTTCTTTTTCAGCTTCCTCCTTTCTTAGGTTTTCTAAGTATGCTTTGTAGTTACGGTAAGCAGACTTAGCAGATGTAAGAAGGTTCTGAGTAAGTGGAACCAGTTCTGGCCTATTTCCGAATTTCTTCATCCCAGACATTATATTTAACTTAGCATTGAGAGTTCTCAAAGCCATGAAATATTCAAATTCATCACCTACTCTTAAGATGAACATACAAGAAGTGTAACACAAGACGAACATGATGAACCACACAAACACACACACATAACGTTGAGCGGAGCGTTAACTATTAAAAGAGAAAACTAAAATGCTATTATGATAGAAGAAAGAATAGACACAGAAAGGTTCTCAACCCCACCTTGAGAGCTTAAGCATCCACCAACCAACCAGAAAGAATAAAAGCTGAAGTGAGAATAAAGCTGACTGTTTCACATATGGCAGCAAGCACTGAAGTTTTCACAAAAAGTAACAAGTTTCTGCCTTTTTCCATTTATTTTTACATTTTTCTTAGAAAACTGCCGATGCAAAACATAAATCACACGAAAAAGTCACTTTACCTCCCAAAAAAGTAACTTTTAGTGACAAATTTGTAAAAAAGTGACCCGCTTTGAGCCCTGTGAATAGCAACAGACAATTAAAAATTAAACAAAGCCTATGCACAGAATATCGAAAAAGTAAATATATAGGAAGAGAGAGAATACCGAACTCATCTTTTTCCATGCTTTGGCTTGAGATAATAAGCAAGTTTTCGAAAAGAAGAATCTATAGGAATGCAAGACATAGGCTACAATACAAACAAAGATAATCTAACTTTTTGTTTTGTTTCAATGTTCCAGTCACAACAGTAAAATACTTTCATGTACCCTCCCCACTGGTCTAATGGCTAGCGCGTGCCCTTCTGGGGCACGTGGTCCCAGGCTTGACTTCTAGTGGGAGAGCAAAAAAGTTAACTTTACAATCATTTGCTTCCATTAGCTATCCGTCTTCTTTAGCCCACAGGGCATAATGGTAGGTCGTTAACTAAAATAAATCAATAAAAATTGCTTAATATCTCATAAAACAAATCGAAGGCACATACTGCGATAGCAAGGACGGGAAGTTCTATATCATTTAACTAGCCGTTTCACATAAATAATCTCCTTAAACATTATTATTCTTTTCTGAATTAAAAGCTTTTCTGCACCTTTTCTAAAATACTGGCCACATAGTCTTAATTTGGGATTAAGTTCCGTTAACCCCTGCCGCAATAACTGAAAATTTGCAAAATTTACAGGGAAGAAGTGGTAAGTGTGGCTGTCATACAGGGTGCAAAACTTCAAAGTCAGACGCACTCGCCAATCCAAAAATGATGGGAGGTACACATACAAATTAAGGGAGGTCCCCCTTCACACACACACGGCCTTTGGTTTGACAAAGAAAAAGATCACATCAGGGCATACAATTTCAAAACCAGGCAATCAGATTTAGGATAATCAATTTTGAATTGGACAACTCATATACATATTAAAAAATATCTTACTTTAAGAATTCACGTTTGTGTAACGCTCTTTCTCTCTGCACTGAAGTACCAGTTGTCGATTCCAGTTTTCGGATCAAAGTCCTTAAGTGAAGGGCCATTGATGGAAACTGCCAGCAAATCATCCAGTGTGTCAGTCTTTAGTGAACCTCTGTAGGCAATCTTAACTCTGTTAAGACTGCTGAGGCCTCTCTCACATGAAGCAGTACTCACAGGTAAAACTGCACAAAATGTGACAATTCGAAGCAAATTTGGGAATCTCGTAATGATGTTTTCACTGAAAAGTGTCTGATTCAACGTCAATGAAGAAAACAGAAGTTCATATTCTGCCCACTCTGCTACGATAAGGTCCACTTTTTTCACTGTATAAATCTGGTTGCAAGTACTTAGAAAGCACTTTCCATGTTCGTTGTGAAGACTTCACATTCCTTGTTCTCTCACTCAATGACAATTATTTTGGTGCGAAACAGAAGCTGTGCCCCCCTATGAGTTTAGGCAGAAACTATTCTTACGGAACACTGGTCGCCAGCTTTGAAATTTCTAGTCGCCAATGGCGACTGGAAATTTTGCGCTCTGTCATCATAGAGCGTGATAAGAGTAAGAAAACAGTAAAAATTAGTATTTATTTACGAATAATAGTAACAGTGAAGATGGATATAATTCGTTAGGGCGGACGTTACGGCAGAAGGTTATCCCATTGTGGAGGGAGTATATTGAGAAAAAGGCGAATATCTGTGCGGACTACGATTTAACAGTGTTTAGTTTTATACAATTAAATATCGAGAACGAAGAAAATCTACTGAAATGTGCGAAAGACACGATTGCAAGGCATTTAGTATCTCCCCCAAATCCATATGTAAGGTAAGTGTTTTATGTCATACTGTTTACTATGCTTTGCGCTATCCTCGTTTGTGTATACTTACCGTCGCTGACGCGCCTGCTCTGACTGTTAAAAAGCAATCGTGCATTTTAGTGGCCACCTAACATAAGTTGGTTAATGTCTTTTGCACACTAGTGCTTATCGCATATGTACACTTAAGTCCTCTTCACGTGAATATGCACAGAGGAATGTAAGTCCACACTTCCATCGACAGCTCCAGATCAGGTACTTCAGCCAGAGTCACTACCAAGTGATTCGGGGTAGGAACTAAATAATACCCCACGGATTAATTAATGTAAGGATGCGAAGTCGAAAGTGTGGAAAAGATAAGGAAAAATAAAGGAAGTTATGTTTTCATATGTAATGCAAGAATCAAAGGTGTGAAATATTATTGAGAAAAAGTGGAAACAAAGGGAACATTTTTTCAAGATAGCTCGATTATCAATGGAAAAGGTGCTGTATCTTACTCCATATCGAAAACATGATGAAATAAAGGAGTATGTGAAGAGAATATACAAAGTGGTCATAGAAGTGTTGCAAAACTGTGTCACATGCACACTGTTTTTATGCCATATGAGTTGTTTCCCCACTACAGGCACGTAGCGAAGGGGGAGTGTCCGGACCCCCTTCGAAACCAGAAATGAAAAATTTAAGGAAGAATGAAACAAGAAGAAAAGAGAAAAAGAAGGATCAGCGTTAAAAATCAAAAGCTACAGCAAGCTTTTGGTTGCTCTTTCTTATGAGGAGATTTCTATTACTTGCAATACATGGTGGGAATAAGCGGGATAACCTGGAAAAATCAGGGAATTTGAAATTTCTAGAAAAGTTACGGAATTCTCAGAATTTCTGCTACTAGGCATGGAAACTTCAAGTTTTCGTAAGCATAGTGCCATTCTCTAAGAGTGTGGACATTTTTAATCACAATTTTTCGTCACCTCTTCTCTGCAATATGAAACATGTTATTTCAGAAACAGTTTTCTACTGCTCCTTTAACCTGTCATTTGGAACAGATAGTAGTTGACGGAATAATGAAAACAAAAACTTACGTGGAAAGATAGTTCTGTTAACATTTGATTTAACAGAGAAAGAAACGCAGATATTGTAAAATATTTTATAAGACATTATTGAATATGAACTTTGATATTAGTGAATATGTACTTTTTATAATAGTTGAGATCACAGTGAAAGGAAAATTGTCACATTTGAATGAACAAAGGAAGGAACGTAAATATTGTAAAACCTTTTTCAATACTGTATTGTATTCTTTTACTCGAGATTACTTCATAGTTTGTTATAAAAACACCTAATAACATATCCTCATTTTATTGTCCTAACAAACCAATATATGTTGCAAGGAAAATAGTTTAGATTGATTGAGACCTTAAGTGATAATCACAGTATTTCATGTTACTTCCCAGCTCCCCCCCCCCCTCCTCCCAACCGCTATTACGAAATCCTGGCAGAAAGAACTAATATATGTTGCCAGTAAAATAGTTTAGAATGATCAAGTTCCTGGTGTGATGAAAATAGTATTTCATGTTACGGACCCACACCCCTTTACGAAATCCTGCCTACGTGCCTGGCCAGTACCATGTTTATGCATATACCCACTGTAGCTGACGCGCCTGTTTCATACGGACGCACCTCGTCGGTACGCTCGAGCTTTTCTGCTGCGCTCCTGCCCTCATTCGCTCAGATACTAAAAATTAGTCCGTGATTTTAAGTTGGTTCATGTTTTATACTCAGTCCTCCTAAAGCCAATCTGCAGCCAGTAATGCAACACCTAACTTAAGAGAAGATAACTTCACAGGTGCCCCTCTAGTTTCAAATTTACAAAATTGCACTTAAGACATTAAAAAATGTTAGGTTAGGTTACGTTACCTTTTAAGGCTAAACTGCCGGATAAGAGCTACATGAGCTTCTTTTCAGCGTTGCATTACTACTCATTTGTTCTCTGGTTTCTCCCCGAACCCTGCACATATAAGATCTCCAGTGTTACTTACTTCACAAAATATAGCTGAGCGAGAGAAGGGGGTTAGAAGCCCCGCAGGGCTCGTTGTTTTCTACTTTTATCACAATTTAGACGAAAACACGGTACACTGTTCTGGAGCAATGAAACGTGTTGCAGGAGATTCTAAATGCCATTCTTCATTTTTTCTTTTCCTCATGCTGACATTCCGTCTGAATCTGCTGATTTTTCCATCATTTTTGTATTTCGGGGCCACCATCCGCGGAAGTTAAACCCCCTTTTAAAACACTACCGCCATGCTCCTGAAGCATCGAAACTTTTCGCGACATGCCAACAGTACCAATTTCTTGTATTAAACGTAACTTTATTCCCAAGGTTACAAACCTAAAGACCACATAAGAACTCCAAATCGCCATTTGCTACTTCTTTTCTCCTGTAAATTACCCAACTTCTTAGTAAAAACGGAGACGCATCACTAACATTAACCCTAAAAAACATTTTCTAAGACAGTAAGAGTGTATTATAGTATTTCATGAATGTAAGTGTGCCCCCAAATTTAGAACAGTGCTATGATAGAAACGAAATGTAACATTACCAACCTATCAGCCAAAACTGGCAATGCTTCCGGCGGCAGATTTGTAATTTTTGATCAATTACTTCTGTTCATTAGATGGCGAGGTTTATATCTTAATCTGTAGAAGTATCTTTCTTGTGGGTCTTGCACCACAACTCATATTAATGAAAAATTCGTGCAGGTTTACTTTTGGCGCACCACTCGAAATAACTGTTGAAAAATTAGAATTCTTTCACTAATTTCCTTCTTAATGTTTCCTAAACGACTTGCGCTGGAGAACATTAAAATATCTTAAATGGTATAGTAAAAAGTCAGGGGAGACATCATAAGTAATTGTTAAAAAATTACAATTCTTTCACGATTTGCTCATAAATACAAAGTCCGGATGTATGCATAAAAACTACAGTGAAAAAACACAAAATAGCCTTTGCTAGGTGGCCACTAAAAAGCACGAATGCTATCTAACCGAGTCGGGGCAGGGTAAAGCTTTGGGGCCCGAGCGCTAGCGATGGGGTGCGGTCGAATGGATCAGGCGCATCAGTGGAAGTGGGGTATATGCATAGGTGAGGATAGTAAAGACGAGTGGGTTTTGGCAATGATTCGAGTTTCAATAGCACTTGTCATGGTTTCATACTAGTAGCGCTCCACTTTTAAACATAAAATACAACTTCTGTACACTGTACAGAAATACAACGTCGGTGGAAAATACTTTCTAATACAGTCGTCTTTCATATGCACTTACTTATTTTACCCGTAGTAAAGTACATGTAAGGATTTTACACTAGTAACCCTACACTTGTAAACATAAAATACAGGTATATTATTTATTTAATTCTACCGCTTGCAGAAATTTGGGTATTTGTTTAGAAATTAGTGAAAAACCAGATGATTTACAGGACAAATGTGTCGAGAAAATATCGTACACAATTTTTTAAAGGCAGTGGGTAAAGGTAAGTGGATGATTGTCCATCTTATGTCGAGAACAAAACCCAACCAACCCCTGCGGGGCTTGTAACCCATTCCTACTACTACTATTACTACTCATACCATGGATCCTAATTTAGCGTATGCAACCATAGAACGACCGAATCGGAATAGAATATCGCAAAAAAGGAGGTGAAAAGGCTGGACCCCAAAGGTAAACAGCCGAAATTTGTTCTTTATGTATATATCTTTTTACGCAAAGTACTGAATTTTACCTGTAAATCTTGCAAAATGTGGTGTATCAAAAGTAAACCAGCAACAAAAAATTTATACACATAGTAGTTTATGGTCATGCAGTGCTATTTCAATGCATGTATAGAACGTAAATTATCTGTTTCGTGGTTACATTTCTTACAGGATTGCAGAGCTAACAACATATTTCGAAATTATTTACTTATGAACAATTCAAACAAAAGTTATTGCAATGCGGATTCCTGTTCTCAGTAAAACTTAATACCGACAACCTTTTATAACTGTACTGACAACTGTCGCTTACACTTACATGTTATTTATTGTATTAACGAAGATAATTAAGTGTATGAAAAAGGAATTTAGATTATTTAAAGCACATTACAGATCGTTCGATAACCCAGCCTCCTCGTTCACGCCCACAACTTCTATTTCATGCACTCAAGACCACCATCATGCGTTAATACTCATTCCTTAGTTTTCTTTACCGATATTTGGTGTACAAATTACAAATACTTAAAGTATTTTACGTGAACATTGGTTAAAAATGACTTTTAAGAGATATCATGCAACATTATCATGTCAACAACTCATCATTGATGCTGTAAACAAACAGACGATGTCTTCGTAACCAATAAATAACTATTGCATAATCGTATTTATCCTCTGTAACAATAAAATGAAATAATACACGATTATTTTACTTTACACTACTAATATGTAGCAAATATTGATACAGACACTCTGTAAATACGTCCAAATTCCATCTATTTCATCTGTACGCACTAATCTCGGGTCCACCATGGTTAAAACACCGTCACTTGTCACGGCAAACCAGCACAAACCTCACACCCCCTGCCGGCGACAGACTAGAATAATAACCGGCGGAAACAACATTGCAGGAGAAGCGCAAGGACGTTCCCAAACTAGTTGCTGGAAAATTATCATTTAACAGCACAGCGTTGCCACTTTAGTTTTCTTTATTTTAATGTATAAGAACATGTATCAAAAATGTCAAAAACAAGTTAGATATTTCGTCACCTTAACTTTAATTACTAGCAGGTTTAAAAACGAAAACAAATAAACAAGCTGTACTTTCAAAGCAGCATGAAAATATTTATCGTGATTGAAAATTAAACTATAAATGGTTTGTTTGTATTTTAATCCACGAATTTTACCAGAAAAGTATTTATCCGAATATAATCTTATTTAATACACAGCACTAGTGTTATTTCAGGAGACGGCCTGCGTGGAAAATCTCCCCGGAGCTATTATTCCCCCTTTAGCGCCCTATCCATTGTCTTCCAGAAAATTTTGTGGGGGGGGGGAGATCGAAATGTTAGGGGAATAGCTACATTGAAACATAATTTAGCAGAGAGGCATGTAATCGCAATGTAATTTATCTTAGATCTGAAAACAGCAGTTGTCTAACTCCGCCGTCTTTGCTACCCCTGCAAGCCAGGAGCCAAGGGGGTGAGGACCCCTAAGGGAACCTGGACCCCTTTTATTTTAAATTCATTTTACTACAATCCTTTTAAGAAAATACGAGATAAATAAATAACCTACAGGAAAAAAGTTAAGATGCATCGGCGGCTTAGTGGTAGAGCGGTCACTTCTGGTGCGTAGGGTCTCGGGTTCAATCCGAGCAAAGTGGACACTCTGGTAATCAAATACTGTGTGCATGGGTTTTTTCGGGATTCTCCCGTTTCCTCCATTTTCGGCATTCCACAATTTCATTCATTATCATCATCAGTACCGTCTCGCTTAGCTTCGATGTATAATAGGGAGATAACACATTAAAATGAAATCTTTCTGTTTAAACTCTCACGATTATGTCCTCTAGGCCAAGGGAGACAATGATCAAAGCAATTGAATGATGATGGAAGAATTGGCGGAATGAAAAAGTGGGAGGAAACAGGAGTAGCCCGATAAAACCCACGGATACGATGTTTTCCACCACAAACTTACTTGGCTGGGATCAAACCAGGGACTCCACGCACCAGAGGTAAGCACTCTATCACTGATCCATATAACCTCCCGGAGAATGCCCATATTTTCAACAAATTGTGGTAATTCCTTAATGATATTGCAATAAAATGTATCGAGTAATTTGAAATTATTTAACATCCCACGATTATGCCCTTTATTCTAAAGGTGATACATGATTAATGAAAATGAATAATTGTGAAATTAATTTTCTGGCTCTCCCACCGCGAATTGAACCTGGGACTGTGTGCACCAAAGGCACAGATGCTACCCATTAGACCTGGAAGGACGGTAATTGTAGTAACCGGAATGGTGCGAAACACTTAGAAAAGGCCGAAGTCAGGAAGGATACAAAACAAGTGTCAGGAAGTTTCTCATTGCTATAAATATATGGTTAGTGTACGCGCCTTCCGAGCGGAGGTCAAGGTTCGATTTTCTGTGGAAGTTCATGTAGCTCGGATATCGTGTTATGTTGTAGGCACTAAAAGTGCATTACCACCTGCAATTCTCCTTTTCCTGCAACAGCAGGCAACCCAAAAAGCTCGGTGGTTGGGTTAGTTGCGATTTCGAAAGGGCATTACCAAACCTAAATTTTGTAAGAATGACAATTTTATTATCGTGACGGAGTTGGATGACATGAAAAGTTACAAAATGATCTTACTTAAGCAGTTCAAACAAGATGAATGGCAAGAAAATGATATCAGAGGAGAGCATTTCTCTCCTTCCTCCCCCCAAAAAAAGAATATCATAAAAACGAAAAACGTTATATAATAGTAAGGTTTAATATAAAAGCCCCACCCAAAATTTTAGAAGTTGACACCCGAAAGACAAAAAGAAGTGAATAAAATTGTGCACAGATATTGCAGACGTAAAATGAGGGCATACGGGTTCCGTATTTTCCTGGAAAAAACTGTTGGGTGGGGCACGGACCCCTCCAAACCTTTGATCACGAAATATTAAAAGTGCTAGTAACAGTATGTCAGATGTGTGTAAAGGACATGAAGAATTGCAACGAAACTTTGTGTATGGACAATTCGCAAAAAGTAAATGAATACGGGTTTTTATATTCTGCGGAAAATCTGTTTTAATGGGCCAAAGAATTTTGAAAGTTGACCCCCGAAAGGTAAGAAGAAGTGAAGCGAAGTGAATTAAATTTTGCAGATACTATAGACATAAAATGTGGGAATACGGGTTTCGTATTTTCCTAAAAAAAAAAAAAAAAAAAAAAAAAAAAAAAAACCGGTTGGGTGGGGCATGGACCCCTCCAAATCTTTGACCACGAAATATCAAAAGTGTTAGTAACAGTAGCTATGTTAGAAGTGTGTAAAGGACATGAAGAATTGCAACGAAATTTTGTGTATGGACAATACGCAAAAATAAATGAATACGGGTTTTTATTTTCTACGGAAAAATGGTTTTAGGGGGCAAAAGCTACCATCAAAAATTTTGAAAGTTGACGCCCGAAAGGCAAGAAGAAGTGAACCGAAGTGAATGAAATGTGCACAATATTGTAGAGGTAAGATGAGGGAATACGTTTCTTGTATTTTCCTGAAAAGAAAAAAAAACTGTTGAGTGGACCGAGGCGTTGAGTAGCGGAAGGAGTGGATCGAAGCGAATGAAATTGTATATAGATATTGGATATGTAAAATATGGCCTTTCGTGATTCACAAATGTCGTGTTTCCATCCGATTTCTTCAAATTTGGCAGATCAACTACAAGCACAAACAGTATAGCGTATTTTATAGTATTTTTGGAGGCACCTTTAACTCTTACAATGTTATTGCTCATAAACAAAAACACGCGTCGATTTATTTCCAGTTTGCTGTTGATCTGCCAAATTTGAAGCAAAACGGATAGGGACACTTGAGAAACACGAAAGGCCTTATTTTACATAGGGTCTATAAAATATCCGATTTCTTCAAATTTGGCAGATCAACTACAAGCACAAACAGTATAGCGTATTTTATAGTATTTTTGGAGGCACCTTTAACTCTTACAATGTTATTGCTCATAAACAAAAACACGTGTCGATTTATTTCCAGTTTGCTGTTGATCTGCCAAATTTGAAGCAAAACGGATAGGGACACTTGAGAAACACGAAAGGCCTTATTTTACATAGGGTCTATAAAATATCCGATTTCTTCAAATTTGGCAGATCAACTACAAGCACAAACAGTATAGCGTATTGTATAGTATTTTTGGAGGCACCTTTAACTCTTACAATGTTATTGCTCATAAACAAAAACACGTGTCGATTTATTTCCAGTTTGCTGTTGATCTGCCAAATTTGAAGCAAAACGGATAGGGACACTTGAGAAACACGAAAGGCCTTATTTTACATAGAGTCTATATAATATCTACACACAATTTCATTTGTTTCGGTCCACTCCTTCCTGCGCTATTACGGTAATATTTACTTTTTCGGATGGGGCCTAGGCCGCAACACTGTTTTTCTGCACAAATTAAAAAACGTTTCATTTAATGTTTTGCAAATTGTCCATATGCGAAGTTTCGTTGCACTTCTTCATATTCTTTACGAACTTCAGACGTATGCTTATTTGCAATTTTGATATTTCGTAATCAACGGTTTAGAAGATCCGTGCCTCACTCAACCGCATTTTTCCTGGGAAAAAGAAACCCTATTATCTCATTTTACGTCTAAAATATCTGTTCGCCATGTCATTCAATTCGGTGCACTTTTTCTAGCCTTTTGGGCCTAAAATTTCAAAATTTTGGGTGGGAGCTTTTGCCCCCTAAAACCGTTTTTCCGCAGAAAATAAAAAAGAAACCGTATTCGTTTATTTTTTGCGTATTGTCCTTACACAATGTATCGTTCCAATTCTTCGTTGTTCAAGCACTTCTGACATAATGTTATTAGCACTTTTGATATTTCACGATCAAAGTTTTGGAAAGGTGTGTCCCACCTAACGGATTTTCTTTTTTTCCGGGAAAATACGAAACACATATTCCCTCATTTTATGTCTACAATATGTGTGTACAATTTTGTTGAGTTCGGTTCACTTGTTTTTTTTTTTGTTTTGTTTTTTTTTTATTTCGGGCGTCAACTTTCAAAAATTTGGGTGGGGCTTCCGCCCCCTAAAACCGATTTTTCGCAGAAAATAAGAACCACGTATTCGTTTATTTCATGCGTATTATCTACCTGCCAAATTTTATCAAAATCGGAGTGTTACACTTCGGAAGTGTTACTTGTTAGTAACTAATATTTCTTTAAAATTTCTATGAAAAAATAGTGTTAATTAAAGATGATATAAGCGAAAAAATTGAGATCAATTGCAACTTTCGGCTTCCACCAACATTGAAAGAAATGACAGCACAGGTATTTGGATTCAAATTAGACATGAGATTTGAAACTGATATTTCACTATATTTGTGTCATCATTTTAATGCACACAGCAAAGTTCTTAACTGCTAATTAAGTCAGGATTTTACATCCAAATTAAGGTGCAATATAATAATTCTTGTTAGAAAACCCGAATGGGCAATGCGAATTTAAGCTTAGCCGATATTTTAGATACCATGAAAGAAAGTTGAAGAGTGTAATCTAAGGTATGGCCAAGTGGGTTTCGAGGCGATTTAATAAATTGCATGTCTTATACTCGGCAGAGTCCACTTCATCCGTTTCATTTTGTTTTAAAACAAAACATTTTTATCATAAGTTACATTAGCACGCATTACATGAGTGACAATTTACATTATGATAGAATATACTATAAGCTTTAATAGAAAAAGTGCAGACACTCGATAATTATTACGTAGTAAGACTTCAATAGACTCAGTGCTTCATCGTGCCGTGTGTGAAGTTATGAAATATGAATTGGTTTCAACAGACGCGGATCCAAGGAGAAGGTTATAGGGGCTATAGCCTCCCTCTTGACGCTCAAGTATGCACTGGATAAAATGGGTTTCAATCCTACTTTACTTACACTGGATAAAGTTGGAAACTATGGTTTAGTCCATCCCTTGATCATATCCTGATTCTGCGGCTGGGTTTCAATATTATGATGATCAAGGATGTTAATGTGTGTTCAGAACTTGCTGTTCTAGACGCCTCAAGTTCATACGCGATAAAATAGTATTTCTGCATTACGCACCTTTTAAAACTATTTTTAATATGTGTATGTATCTTCAGACAAACACTCCTCGAAAAGTTTGCTTTATTGGATACTGTATTTCTGATGATGCTTCCATTATTAAATAGCGCATGTAGTTTTATTTAAAATAGAATTGCATACGCCAAAACAGTTGAAAACTTTCTGATTGTTTTAACTTTTTTTGAGTTGGTTTTGAGATTAACATCCCTTTCAGCAGCGTAGCTATAAGAAACGAGGACCTACTAATTAACGTCAAATCCGAACCACGAGAACTCCACCAGGAATCGAACCTGGGTCTTCCATGCTTTAACTTTGCTTGAATTTGGACTTGAACGCTCTCAAGCGGATTTAAGCGGGTGCACTTGCTACCCCTGAGTTTTTCAATGAATGCATTTTTAGTAATTAATTTTACTTTTGAAAAGGTGTAAGCATTACGCTTTTCTTTCTTTTTTTTTTAAATCCTTGAATTATACGTAGTCAGTGTTGAACACAGGCTTCATTTTTATAGGAGGCAATAGTAACTTCCATGGACCCCTCTCTTCTACCTCTAGGCACAGAAATATTGCTTTTAATAACTGCCAAATTATTATTATCAATATTATTATTATTTATCAATAAGGAGAAGCTGTTCTATTAACTCTGGTATCGATTTCCTGCTAAGCAGGGGTAAAAGTGAATTTGAAAAGGTAGGGAGACGGTAGGTAGCGGCATCACGTCACGCCATTCCCATGCCTATCTTTGCCCATTGTGATTTCTTAGCAACTGGGGGGACGCCCTACACATTTTTGGAGGTGGGAGGACGGCGTTCCCCCGCGTTCCCACGCACTTTTACCCCTGCTGCTAAGTATTAATTGCTGTGAGGACTAGCGATAAATATTACGTGATAATAATAATAATAGTAATACCAATACTACTACTATTACTACTATTACTACTACTACTACTACTACTACTACTACTACTAGTAATAATAATAATAATAATAATAATAATAATAATAATAATAATAATAAAAGATCTGCATGATAAAGATATTTTTCAACTTTCTATTACAATTCGTGTGGGCTTCTGTGAATCTGGATATGTTTTTATAAGGAATAAAATGGCTTCAAACAACAATTTGGCAAATATGATTTATATAAAAGATAAAAAAAGCCTTATCAGTTGTTTTACAAAGAACTAAGCAACTGACTTTGTGTCTGTTTTTTTTCTTTAACACAATGTTACAAGGCACAAAAGCCACGCCTGTGGGAAGCTTGGTTTTTTGCCTGAGGGCAGCTTCAGTACTAACGTAAGATTAAGACTTTCATTCTGTCAATATATTGTGTAGCTATCAGTCAAACACACAGGTTGTTTGCAACTGGTTAATCAAACCCCGTTGTTGTAGACAGTGGTGGCGGACGATGGCAACCTTTGCCCGGGCTGAATTTTACAAGAAACGTTTTGTTCATCTCGTAGGAAAGAAGGTCCATCGTACGTTGTAATCCCTTCCCCTTTTCAATGCACTCTATGTGAAATTTAACTTGTATACTGTAGTGAATTACAGAAAAGAGAATGCTATTTAAAAAAAATGACATTTCAAATAACATTGACCACTATCATAATATATTCAAGATGAAATATATTCATTTAACAATCGTCGTACTTTGTTGTCTGCACTGAAAGTCTCATAATGTGCTCTCTTCTTTACTAATATGAACTCCAAACTTCTTCGTGGCTAAGTGGTTAGAAAAATGAAAAGAAATCTTTAAGTTTAACGTCCCACGGTTATGCCGGTTAGGCTAAAGGAGACGGTGATAATGAGAAATGAGTACAATGGTGGAATGAAGAAAGTGGGAGGAAACGGAAGAACCCCGAAAAAACCCAAAAGCACGGTGTTTGTCCACCACAAAGTGCTAAGTGGTTAGAGTACGAGCCTTTGGCGTGAGAGACCCGGGTTCTATTCCCGGCGAGAGCTCATGTGGTTTGGATTTCACGATAAATCAGTAGGTCCTGTCTCATATATCCTCGCTACTGAAAGGACGTTAAACTCAAAATCACCTCAACTAACATGAGTTTCTTGGCAATGGTACTGGGTTATTTCATAATTTCTTCGAGAATATCTTTGAAGGAGTGTAGAATCATCAAGTAGTTAATCTATGTTGGGTCATGGTACTCCGAAGATAAGATTTCATTCTTCATACAGTCGAAAATAATGTTTCTGGTGTCACTGAAGTCATAGGAACAGTAAGGTAAAGCATTGTTTGCTTATTAACTTCCAAAAATAAACAATAAGTTATCTCTTTTGGTTCAGATTTCAATAAGACAACCAGATCTTGAACACCTACAATGACATTTAAGAAATCATTTTTGCTTCGGTGAAGCAAGGAAAGCATCTTTAACTATACTTTTAAAATATCAAAATGTATGTCCTTTGAATACTTTTAGATTAAAATTGGGGATATGTGAACAGATTTTCCATTAGTATTATTAATCAGCACCTGTTAAATATCCTTCAGCACAGACAAAATATAGTCCTCAAATTTTCTGATCATGGTGTTTAAGACCAAGTCGTAGGCTTTAAAGTATCTTTCACGGTAATATTCTTTCAATGCTGAACATGATCAGTGTCGTATTTTGCTGTATGAAGCTTTTTAGAGATTCTTCTCTGTCGTAATGTAAACTCAAAGTTAAATTTTCTGCATTCTCCAAAACTTTATCTTAAACTTCAACGAAGTCGTTAAGTTTCGACTGAAAGGAATGCTTCGTTATTTCTACTCGTCAATTCATCATTTCAGCTTCAGTACTGATAATACTTTTCTGTAATTGTTTGAAAGAATGTTCTGCCAAGGTAAATGTAAAAATATATGCTATGACACACGGACTTGTTATTGTCTTCTTTCATTCTCTTTTTCTCTTGCTCGTTCGTTCGTGGGATATGCACCACAGTGGCGTTAGAAATAATGAGAAGGTATTTCACCAGCAAAGAAGATACATAATTTTTAGTGTTCTCCATTTTTTTCAAAACAGAAGATTCTCTAATCAACCTAAACAAAGTGCACGAGGGAAGAGCAGAAGCTTGTGTAGTAAGCAAGAGCTCTGTTCGACTATACTTGATTCTAGTGTGCTGAAAAATCAAGTTTATTTTTTTCTCGTTCATTTAAGTGTCTGTTCGTTGTCACTCACTCGATGGACACTGAGTACAACAAGGTTGGGTGAGAAGCAGAGAACAACAAAGCAAAAACGAAACAATACTGTCAATGCTCCTGTTATTATACTCTAACTTATTTGACAGAGCGTTGTCTCTTCAGTGCTTGCGTGGTAGTTGAAAGCGGAAGAAAAAAGGAAAAAGCCTGAGGATCATGGACGAAAAACAAAAGTAGCACACACAGTCTTTGGAAGAACGTTATTTTTATTATTACATCGTTGTCAATAATTAATTCCGCGGAAAAACTAAGAGTGGTTATTGATTACTTGATTTCTATTATCATTTATAATACGTCGTGATTGTTTTAATTAATACTTCCCTAAATATTGATCGGGCTATAGCCCAAACAGTCCAGGCAGTTCCACCGACTCTGATTGGAGAAAATGGATTAGAATCCAAAGATCTCATTTTAGCCATCGCAAATGTCGGCTTCAACGTCGCACAAGCAGTGATACGTGTTGGAGTTTCCATAAGGACTGCTCAAGTGCTCAACGATGAGTAAAGCGATATCGGGAAACTGGAGAATCTGCTAGACGTTCAGGTAGTGGGAGAAAACGTGTACCACCACAAGAGCAAGATAATCGACTCATTGCTGTTGCACAGCAGAGACCACATACAAACCTCCCGGCTACTCAGACAGGTAGCGGTAGCGAATTTCAATGCTTCACGATCTACTGCTAGAAGAGGGCTTAGGACAGCGGGTCTTCATGCTTGTAATGTTGCAAGAAAGGAAGTCCTCTCACAGGATCATATTCGACTGTATCTTGAATTTGTAGAGACGAATAGGCATCGGAATTGAAACGATGTGATCTTCTTAGATGAATGCGTGTTTTTCCCTGAAAGTGCATGACCAGTTGTCGTGTGTACGCCAAAAGGAACCAGGCATGACCTTACGTTATGTCTACCACAGACGGCATTGTGGGCGTGTTTCTGTGTTATCCTGGGGTTTCTTTATATCAAAGGGTTAGGAGTACTCCATCAGGTAGAGGGACGTCTAACAGGTGGACAGTGTGTGCACATTCTTCGGAATGTCATGCTGCCATTCACCCGTCCACATGTCCCAGGTAGTTCAGAATTGGTTGGCGCAGCAGGACGATCTGGATGTTCTGGGTTGGTTCCCACGTGGTGCCGACATGATCCCATCGAGAACGTGTGTGCGGAACTTAAAAGAATTATGATGGAACACTTGCCTAATCTGTAACCACACACGTTCGCAAGCATGTAAGCATCAAAAACTATCAGAGAAAGTGATTAAATTTTTCGCGTCACTCTTACCGTTCCCGTGACATTGGCCAAAAATGGCCAATTTCTAGATATTTAAGGAGCCATAGCTCGGGAACCGTAACTTGTAGAGAGATTATATTAATGTTCATCAATACTTAAGAGGATATGAAATATTTTGGTGCCAAATAGTAACCGGTGGCCATTGTCCAACTGACCACTGGTTTGGCTAATGGCCAGTTGGCCAGTGGCCACCAATTAATATTGGTACCAAAATGTTTACCATCCTCTTAGGTATTGATTAACACCAATATCTTCTCTCTATGACTTACCGTTCCCGTGATATTGGCGAAATGATAGTTCCGATTTCGGGAGATTTAAGGAACCATCTCAGAAACCGTAGCTCACACAGAGATCATATTAGTGTTGATCAATACCTAAGAGGATAGTAAACATTTTGGTACCAAATTGTAACCGGTGGCCACTGATTAACTATGTACTGGCCTACTTGCTACTGTTCCCCAGATATTGGCCAAAAAGTTCGAATTTCTAGATATTTAAGCAGCCATATCTCGAGAAGTGTAAGTCATAGGGAGATGTTATTTTGCTAATTTTTGCGACAAAAAGAAGATAAAAGATTTACTTTTACATCTAGGAACAATGACAGTTATCCTTCCCGCTCCATCTCTTAATTCTTTTTAAGTTCATTCTGGCAATGCTCTTGGAGCATTCTCAACTGCATTTTTTTAAATCTCAGCTATAGGGGAGATTAGAACTGCAAACACCTTGATTTGAAGCTCAGCGCCTTTCCCCTAATCCATGTTACCTCCGTCAAGATTTACTGGACAGAAGTATATTCTACTTACCAGTGTCTAGGAAAACCACATTGGAATAGCTTGAAAGTAACATTCTTGAACGAAAGGCTACAGTCATGTAAAAGCAGACATTATGAAAAACTAAACCTCCGTTTTATTTTATCACTCTATCAGTTTTCTCCTTGGTTCCAGGGTGCGAATTGGCGGGGGGGATGCCAGGGATTTCCCCCCCTGACAAAAATCTTTCCCACCCTGGAGAAGAAAAATTTTATCCCTGGCAGGGATAACTTTTTCCCCCTCTGGAGTATTTTTAAATGGACATAAAGATAAGATAGAAAAAGGGAACAATTCTTACTTTGCGTAGCTAACCTAAATATTACTTGAGTGAAAATTTATGAAAGATCTCACATCTCAACTGTTTTGTACTTGTTAGTATATATATATATATATATATATATATATATATATATATATATATGTGTGTGTGTGTGTGTGTGTGGGTGGGTGGGTGGGTGGGGGAGGACTGGGTGCGCATATGGGTGAAATTCGTCCCCCCCTGGGAAAATTTTTCAATTCGCACACTGCTTGGTTCTTTCTCAAATCAATAGTAAACATAAGAAACGATGCACCTGTTTTACTTTACTGTTATTATTCAATACAATATTTTACAATTCAGGTAGTGTTATAATGTTTTTGTCGTTTCTATTCTCTCTATCTTCAACGTTTAGATCTATTCCGGACTTTAAAGTAAGTAATACGAAGTAACAAATTATAACAGTCTCAGTCTGATATAGCGCAGTACAATCAGTAATGTATGGTATTCTAAATCCAAAGATCGTTGTTTCGAATCCTGGTATGGCGTATGGGATGCTTTTAAGAACGTATTGTACGTACATAGTTTCTTTGAATTTTGTGAGTCCGGTTAATGTTGATCGTTGATATACAGATGTGCCGAAGTATTGCCTCTAGTATACCACTGACGGCAGGGTTCGTCGGGTCTAAACAGATAACCAGAGACGGGGTGTTGAAGTTACCACCGCGTAACAGCGAGGACTTCATTTTGGTCCCCGCTCCTTTGATTCGTCGCGTATAATCGCAAAGGGATCAACACGAAGTATTATCAGTCATTTGCAGGCGGGTATTATTATATATTATTTTTTCTGACGAATTGTTCCTAAAGTGAGCACCGGGGGTCAAGAGTAACCCCTGCCTCTACATGATGAAGTAAAAAATCTTGAGATGAGTGCGTATAATTGTATGAATTTAAGTGGAAACTGTCGCCGATCATTAGAAAGTCAATGTGGGAGATATATGAAATAAAATAAACAGACACGCGTCATTTTGTAATAAAGTATCATGGCGAGTGCATTTGATCTGATCCGAAGCTGTTATCGTCGAATATACACGATTAAAGGAGCTCTGATTGGCCAAATTAAAAAGACCTCAGCCATTTATCCCACTATAGATGAATTTTTCTTCGTCGCTACCGTGATGAAGTCTTAAGAACAGGCGTTTAGTAATCATAATGTCGGTGGTTCGCGCTCACCCCAGGGTACTAGTTTTTAGTGCTTTTTAGACTCACCTTTAGTGTAAATAAATCACGCATATAGGCGATTTAACATATTTTGAGGGAATAATTTTCTGATTCATTGGCGTTTCGTTGCTTCTCTGACGCTGGTGGTATAATTTTCAAAACGTATGTGGGGCCACATGCGCAGCCGCCAATTTTTAGCGAGATGTCGCTACTTGCCCATCCGTGGTCCACTGACGCTTACGGCGTGGGGTGGTTTTCAATGATCATACATATTTCAGATGTAATTAATGGAAATAAAACAAAGTCGAAGCTTATAGTTAGAATACTACAAATTTATGGTGTACCAATTTTCACTGTTACAAAGAAGCACGTATTCTTTCGCGTAAAAATTACTATTTTTGCAAAAAGTCTCTATCCCAAACTTTCATTTGGAATTAGAAGTAATGGAAATATACAAGTTAACAATTACATTTTGCATCCAATATTACACCCTTTGCCACACTCAATGTTCAGTGAAAATATATCGTTAATCATTCTGACACATTAATATGAGAGAACTCCTTCGTGGCTAAGCGGTTAGCTAAGCGCCTTTGGCGTGGGAGACCTGCGTTCGATTCCCGGCGGGAGTTCATATGGTTTGGATTCCACTTTAATCAGTAGGTCCACGCCTCATATAGCCTCGCCGCTGAAAGGGACGTTAAAATCAACTCAACTCAACATTAATATGAGATATGTGATATCATGATGTGATATCACCATGTTGTAAGCGTCGGTTTACCACCGGTGGCCCACTAGAGACAGAGACGCGGCAAAACGCCAATCAACCAAAAAATTATTCCATTCAAAATATGTTAACTTGCCTATATGCCTGATTTGTTTACATTAAGGTGAGTTTTAAAAAGCATTATAAATCAAGGAAACAAGTATTATATCCTGTCTTCTTCATCTCTATTCTCAAATGTCTTTGCGTTTGAAATAAGGCATAATTACAGACGAAAATCTACTGGTAATATTTATAAAAATATACTAAATTATAATATTTTAGAAAATAGAAATGGGGTAGAAGTAATTCCAACCAGCGACCCTCTCACTCGTAAACCGAAACACTACGTACGTGCCACGAAGCCAACATGAAATACGAACCACAAAGAATTTACAGTGTGTGTGTAGATATAATAAGGTCTGCAATTGAAAAGAACGTAACAATTACTCGTTCTTTTCACCTCGACGATATTACACATATCTAGCTACTTTCTAAAATATTTCTCGGCATTTGTTAATCTACATCAGTACAGAGAATGGTTTGTATTACGAAAAGGTACTATGAACATTGTCGAATGGATTGAATAAGACTGGAACTGCCAACGGTACGAAGTGAACATTCAGAAAGTAAGAAGTTACTTCCTTACCAATACGCTAAGAACACGGCTGCTAGAGAGTGATTTTGAAGGTGTTGGCGTGGCGCGTAGAAAACGTATGCTTAATGCTTCTCTATGTACAGCAAGCAAGAAGTGATATAACAATAGGAAAGTTATACCTCTCTCTGCAGATCTCTAACCTGTGATACTTGTCTCCACGAACAATTAAGCTTGCCACAATTGGAGATTGCAATTCAGAACATCTGAAACCAGTAAGGATCAGAACAAGTCGAGTTAGAGGTAATTTACCCGATTTGAGTTGCAAGCCAAATCATTGTTTTGAACTTAAGTTTGCAGCAGAATTGAATTTGATATTTTACTCGTCCGCGAAGTTCGTTTACACTGGTTTTGAAATCAATGATCTCCTGATTATTTGGAAAACGAAACCTATGAGAAACGTAGGCAGTAATGTGGAACAGTTTTAATGTTGTTCACGAGAGGGGACAATTCTAGCATCTCAACTTGTTTCGATAACGAGAGGAGAATGTTTTTTATGAGAAGACAGCCTCGTAAAAACTTGTCTTGTGTGCTTGAATATCAATATTTACTTACTATCAAGGTAGAGACGGTCATGGTCAAATGTTTCAGCCCAAGCCGAAGTCCAACCCGAGCCGATAAGTTTTGGACGTGTTTGGCCGGCGCACGATAAGTTTTAACCTTTTTTGGTTAAAGAAGAAATACATGCTTCTTCGGAACTCAAACCGGGAACTTAGTGAATAACATCTTTGCCTCCTAGACTTTTCGACCATCGATGTCACCAGTCAACCAGTAAACAAATACTGTACTTTTTAGTATACGCAGAGAAAAAGCAGCCCATCAGGAGGATATATGAAACAAAATGAAATGAAATATTTGAGTTTTACGCCCCAAGGTTATACCGATTAGGCTAAAGGAAACGGTGATTATGAGAAATAAATGAAAGGGTGGAATGAAGAAAGTGGGAGGAAACGGGAGAACACTGAGAAAACCCAAGCACACGGTGTTTGTCCAACATAAACTTCATTTGGAGCGAGCTGGAATCGAACGAGGGACCACATGCTTCAGAGGTAAACGCTCTACCACTGAGCCACCGCGGCCCGATATATGAAAGATACAGAATCGAAGTTAAAAAACTGAAAGAAAGGAAAAATCGTTTCAATTTTCTTCTTGTTCTTCATATTATTATTATTATTATTATTATTATTATTATTATTATTATTATTATTATTATTATTATTATTATTATTAATAATAATAATAATAATAATAATAATAATGGTATAGAAATCATAACTACAGTGCAGTGAACATTAAAGTCCTGTGTGATCCTTCGTACTCTTGTGCCTCCCATTCTTCCAGAGTACTTAAAACACAGAATTTGCTTCATTTTGAGTGGACTCGACTTCAGTTGGAGAACATTTTTCGATTCAAGTCACGTTTCAAATAAAACTTACTCCAATTTGCCTATGCCCATCTCCAGAAAGTAGAATCAGTAACACCGCACAAGAATATGGTAACATATATTGAATAAACATATCACTCACATTCAGTTTGCTCGTGTCAACAAATAAATAAGATTTTCATTGCCTTCCTATTTTTGTGCATGTATAATGCATTCTACTTAACTGTTATGATTTTTTAACGTTTAAAACTAATTATTCATTTTTCAATAATTGTAAATGTATAAGTTCAGTAATTCGTCATGAATAGAGGCAACCAAAAGTGTTTTTGTAACAAATAAATAACAATATGAAATATAAAATCTGTTTTAACAAACTGTCGAGATTTGAGAGTCGACAAGATTTACACTTTCGGGCACTGATTACTTCGAAACTCCGGTAGCCAGAATTTTAGTCCGAGATAGGGGAGTTATATTTAAAAGAAAATGTCAATCTCAGCAAAATGGAGTTTTTAGTGTGACAGAAAAAAGGTTCTATTAATTCTAGTTCTATTAGTTCTAGTTCAATTAGTCTTGTAGCTCAGAGTGTGGGTGGAAAACGAAAGCTATGAGAAATGTAAGGAGTAATGTGGAACAGTTTTAATATTGTTGACGAGAGGGGACAATTCTAGCATCTCGTCCTATCTCTATAACGAGAGGAGAAGAAATTTTTATGACAAGACGGCCTCGTCAAAACTTGTTTTCTGGGCGTGAATATCAGTATTTACTTACGTTAGTATCAAGGCAGAGAGGCAGTCCGGGACGAACAGGTTTGAACCTGTATCGCCGGAGCACGATAATTTTTAACCATTTTTGGCACAAGCCTAAATACAGGCTTCTTCGGAACTCAAACAGGGAAGCTCGTGAATGACATCTTTGTCTCCTAGACTTCGGTGAGCATTCAACCAGTAAACAAATACTGTACTTCTTAGCATTCACAGAAAAAATTACATCTTTCATGTTTATACACCGTGTTATAATACAAAAGAAAAAAGGTAGGAGGATATATGAAAGAGGCAGTAACGAAGATAAAAAAACTGAAAGAAGGGAATTTTTAAATTTTCTTCTTATTATTATTATTGTGTCTCATGTCCTCATGTCTTTTTTTTAGAATACTTAAAACTACATCTAATATTTGCCTTGCTTTGAATAGGCTCGACTTCAGTTGGAGAAAATTTTTAGAGACGAGTAGAGTTTCAAATAAAACTCTCTCCAACTTGCCTATGCTCACCCCGAAAAAGCAGGATCCCAGCCACAATTAGCCCGGAATAGGGGACTTATATTGAAAAGAAATGACAATCTTAGCAGAGAGAAAGAAAGGAATGAAATCTCTAATTTCTAGTTCTATTAGTCTTCTAGCTCTCAGTCCGTGGCAAAAATACTGATAGAAATATGGACAATGAATAATGATTATTTTGTAGAACATTCGACTTTAATATGACAGGAAATTCATCTTTCGGTTTGCTTGATTGCGAAAAGTTATAGAGTACAAAGTTTGGAGTGGCGCTGTAGGCATCTGGAGTTTCATAGTGCTGCCATCTGTGTATAAAGCGGAAGATGTATGTAGTGTGTGTTTGACTGTTCATGACATACGTTGATATTGTACTGAGTTCTGATGGAGTGAGGCGATTACGAAAATCTTGTAGCAGTAATTGCACTACAAAAGGTCGGGAAGACAGCAGGTGAGATTTTCAACCTCCTGGAAACCCTACAAATCAGCAAGAGATTCGTGTATCGCGCCATACAGCGATACACCGAGACTGGAACGGCAGCTGACCACGCAAGGAGTGGCAGACCACGAACGGTACGAACCCCGAAGGTCCAGAAAGCAGTTGCAGCAAGAATTCGAAGAAAGCCTGTTCGAACGACAAAGTGTGATGGCTGCTGAGGTGAACATCAGCAGAAATTACACGTCTCGTGTGCTCAGGAGTGACCTACATCTACAGGCGTATGAGGCGGACTGGTCACTTTCTGACCCAAACATTAATGTCGCAGAGGGTCCTTAAATCAAAGAGACTGTTGCGGCGTTACACCAACAATCTGCACAGATATATTCTGTTCACTGACGAAAAGGTGTTCACAATTGAGCAGGCCTACAACGCCCAAAATGACTGTGTGTATGCCACGTCATCTACTGCAGCTGCTGAGGCAGCTCCAAAGGTTCAGAGCCTCATCCTGCCTCAGTGATGGTTTGGGCAAACCATTGTCTGCTACCATGTTCCCTGGAGAAAGGTGAACCTTCCAGAAGGATTCCGCTTCAGGCCACAAAGTGACAACAACTCACGACTGGCTGGCACGGAACATCTCCGACTTCATTTCTACCGCTGATTGGCCTTCTAGCAGCCCGGACCTTAACCCGTTGGACTACAAAATTTGGGAAGTCTTTCAGACAAAGGTGTGCCATAAACGGTATCCATCTGTCAACAGTCTGAAACAATCCTTGACCCGAGCAATGAACAATTTTCCCATGGACGTGGTGCGTAATGCTATTGACCAGTGGCCGGACAGACTTCGTGCCTGCATCAAGGCCAAGGGAGGACATTTCGAAAAATGATTCATGCGTCAGATGTACAACATATCAATGTAAAACATGACCAAAATTAATTGCCTTCGTGTTAATACTCTCTGTGTTGTTCACATTCAAACTTGTGGCAATATTTATGATATAACTAGGTACTATGTAAAATATGTATACTGTAGCAGGCACGAAGATAGGATTTCTTAATGGGTGGGTCCTTGACATGAGATACTGTGGTTATAAGACCAGGGGCTCTATCATTCTAAGCTATTATAGTGGCAACATATATTGGTTCGTTTAGCCAGGATTTCGCAACGGGGAGGGGGCTGAGCGTGACATGAAATACTGTAGTCATCACACCAGGTGCTCGGTTAATTTAAACTGTTTTGCTGGTAACATATTTTGGTTTGCTTGGACACTAAAATGAGGATATGATTATAAGTATTCTAATAACAAAATATGAAGAAATCTCGAGTAAAAGAATTAAAAAAAAAACTATTGAGAAAGATTTTATAATATCTACATTCCTTCCTTTGTTCATTCAAATATAACAATTTTCGTTTCATTATGACCTCAACTATTATAAAAAGTATACCACTATTATAGAAAGTACATCGCGAACTGCTATCTGTTAAAAATGATAAGTTATTTGAGCAGTAGAAAAACTGTTCCTGAAATAACATGTTTGATACTGCAGAGAAGCGATGACGAAAAATTATGATAAAAAATGTCCACACTATTAGAAAACGGCATTGTTTTCGAAAGCTTGAAACTTCTCTGATAGTAGCAGACATTCTGAAAATTCTGTTATTTTTGTAAAAATTTCAAACTCCCTGACTTTTCCAGGATATCCCGCTCATTCATCACCATGTATTGTAAGTTGCGTTCCCCATAAGGCTGGGATGGTGAGGAAACAATGAGAAGTACACATGTCGACAACGTTATGCTCAAGTTTGCGTATCATTGGCTACTGCTTATATAGCTTATCATTTGAAACACACAGTAAAAGACTCGTCAATAACTTCTTAGCGCTGATTCTTCATTTTCATGTTCCTTTTTGTTTTATCTTTCCTTAATTTTTAATTTTCGAAGGGGGCTGCGGATTCCCGGACCCCCTCCCTTGGCTACGTGCCTGTACTGTATCTGATTTATGACTACACTCAGGAAGAGAAGTAATAGGTAAATAATAGGAGAAGTAATAGTTTTCTATTAATAGTATTCTATTAACAGAGAAGTACGGTGTATAACTACTCTTATTTTAACACATTTTTGGTTTAAAATTTTTATTCGGTTTCACACCCTTCCCCCTCAAGCTTGGACACAGAAATGGAAGAACATATTTAGAGTTTGATTGTTGATTCCAGTATGTTTCACATCATTTCTCGGATCTAGGTCTGTGCGATATGTCGATATACCAATATCGATATTCTCATATATGAACTTTCGATATCGCAAATATATCGACATCGATATATCAATCCTGAATTTTCGTTATCGATATTGGGTGAGGGCGAGGTATAGAGGGCACCCTAAGACTTGCGATGGATAAAGAAATAAAACACTTTTTACAATAACGTCTTCTAATGATAATTCCTTTATTACCACAAACTGCAATTGAAATAAATTCACTTGCAAATTTGCAATATTATATAGTATAACTTCTTAGCCGCCAGAACTTTTCTGTTCCCGGAAAAAAAAAAAGCACCTGTTTAAAGCAACTGCTTCGAACTCTGATCTAGAATTTATCATAAGAAAGTTTTTCTATTCCTCTCTCTCGGAGATTTCCATCTCTTTTGGCCTTTGGGACCGCTCATTGACAAAAGATGCACACATGACTGCCATATGCAGACATGCTCTTAGGCATAGTCAGAGATTTTGAAGAGGAAACGTGTTTTTCATAATAATAATAATAATAATAATAATAATAATAATAATAATAATAATAATAATAATAATAATAATAATAATAATAATAATTATTATTATTATTATTATTATTATTATTATTATTATTATTATTATTATTATTGCGTTTACAGCTATGGTTCTCTTGCTTTATCTTGCGTGGGAGGTCCTAAAGTCTGGTACGCCACTGGTGTCTTTCATTCTGTGTATCTCTTTCCATTTCGTGTGGATGTTTGTTTTTGCTGTTAGGCGTTTATATTAAACATGTACCCTCATGCACAAAAAGAATGCTCGTATACTGTAACCTACGATTTTTCACAATTATTCCATTTTCCTTACGTTTATGGGTAAAATTCAGTTATTAGTAAGTGGAAATAATAGAAAGCAATCCATCTAAGAAGATATTTCCATAAAAGATAATAAAATAATAAAAATATAAGCAAAAAACAAAATTATGCTCGGTTTTGTGTATTTTGGCATTACTGTTTTCGAGGGATTTTGGAGTAGCAGAACACGTTTGCAGACGGAATAACACGATTGGTAGGGGAGAGCAAGAAACTGGAAAGTGGAGTAACATATTGCATTTATTGGCTTAAATCTAAGGTTTAAGTTGTCTGCCAAATATAAAGCTTCTGTAACCAAGATGTTGTACGGAAATATAGAAACATAGAGGAAAACTGTTTTCTTAAGTTTGGAAGTGACATGCTCTATAGCCATGAGCATTTATTTGTTAAGAAAAAGACAGATAACAAAACGTAGTCACTGTGGTCAAGTGGGTAGAGTGGCGGACTGTTAGTTCTTATACTGTTTTGACATCAGATCGAATCCCATCCCACCATTTTATTTTATGTTTACAAAATATTGTAGAAAGGGTATAGTTTTTATGTTAATAAGAACCCAAACAATATAATAAGGAAATAAGTTTTTGTTTCCTCTGATGATGTATTTATTCAGAATTAGTGTACTATTAGTAATAGCGATTGTTTTAAATTTATGCGATTGTATAGTTTCTTCTCTCATCATCTTTTCTTGAAAAAAGAACAATTTTGTCTCCAATAAAGTGTGAAAAATATATATAGACAGAAACAGACATCTTAGTACCAAACGTGATTTATTGTGAGAAAATGAACAAGTTTCCCGTTATTAAGAAAGAAAGGTATAGAAAATTATTAAAGTTGCTCTCTTCTTTAGATTTTCAGCATGCTATATATATATATATATTCTTTATAACACTATACTTTATAAGACAAGATGTGCAATCATACCCACAAATTTAGCTAGTGAGTGAAAGATGTTTTCTGCACAAATATATTACAGGTTTAGGTGCATGAAACACCAATACGCCATGGTCTCTCTTATTTGACCTTCGTTTATTCCACGTACCGTATTATCCGACATATCATTGCAGGTAAAAAGTAGGATCAATCGGCAAGAAGAACCGCAAGTTGTGGTCTTAGTCTGTTTCTGATGCTCTGGACTCTATCGCCTAGCACACCCGTCCATACTATGACTCATACGTCTATCATTCAGTGCAGGCACGTATCCAGGTTTTCTTTTCGGAGGTGACCCATCACGAATCATCGTAAGCACGTAATTCTAATGTTTCAAAATTATTATTATTATTATTATTATTATTATTATTATTATTATTATTATTATTATTATTATTAATAATAATAATAATAATAATAATAATAATAATAATAATAATAATAATAGAGGTAAAGGTGGTATTGTGGAACCCCATTTTGTTTCTGGCATGTAAAATTTTATAGAGCACATAAAATACACCCGGACTTTGTATACACAATCTGTATTACGTTTGCCAGTGCAACATACCATCAAATTCAGATCATATGCATATTAGATAAAAATAATTCACATTTTCATGAACACTCCAAATTTGGTCGTTTCAAAAGTAAGGTGGTAATGTGGAAACTCCAATATCAGTATACTTACAAGAATTAAAAATATTATCAAATGAAATGCAGTCTGGTATTCACAACAAATGTATCTTTTATTAAGATATCTAGGTTTGCATTCTCCGTAATACGTCTACAAAGGCAATCCACGCTATTGTTGACTATGTAGGAAAAGGTCTCTACTTTCTATTTACTGACAAAAGTCATAGATGTATATGTCCTTTTCACATCCCGGACAATCAACATGGCACCCCAATTCACAACTTACACATTGATTTCACAACTCGACTCTAGTGTCAGCAAAATATACACGCTGCATCGTCAGTGTCCTGACAAATCTCTCTAACCAGGATACTTAAAGCTGATTCCCCAGAATCAATTGATTCGTCTCAGACGCAGATGCAACTTCAATTGACAGTTTTCGTCTATATTTAGTTTTTGTTCTTTGTTCTGCACCTGTTGCATCCTTCTTTAATTTGAGACGATTCTTCAACGGCTTTGCATTGTTTCCCTTAGTTTTATGCAATGTTCCCTGAAATGCTAACTTGTAAGGTGAAGCTGTAAGAACTAATGCACTGGATGCCTTCCATTCTCTATTAGAACGCTTTCTCGTAAACTCACGTACTCAGCTGATTTCTTGAGAAGACACGAGAACACTTTTAAAGAAATTGGTTTCCTGTTCCTTTGCTCGAACATCTTTGATTGCATGAATCATATTTTCACTATTCCATTTCTTCAAAATAGTTTTCGGTTTTGGGTCTAGTTGTTTCCTGGGCATCTGGAATGACATAAGAACAGCAATTAGTGATTTGTAGAAAAGTTCAGAGGGTTCCACTTTATCTATACAGGCAGGGTTCCACATTACCACCTTCGTCATATTGGATTTTTACTTCTACTTACACCTTACTTTTGAAAGATAACTTAGGCAATTAAAGAAAGGAAAAACCTATAGCTATGACAGATTACGATAAGCAAATCATTTGGTGTCTATAATCAGTAAATGTATACACGACTCCAAAAGTGCATTACCACCTGCATTTCTCGTTTTCCTGCAATAGCAGGCAACCCAAAAAGCTCGGCAGTTGGGTTGGTTCCGAATTCGAAAGGCGTTGGACCAAACCTCAATTTTGTAACAAATATATCAGTGTTGCAAACTGCAAATAAGGAAATAAAACACATTGTTAAGAATGACAATTTTATTATCGTGGCGGAGTTATATCACATCAAAAGTTACAAAATGATCTTACTTAAGCAGCTCAAAAAAGATGAATGGCAAGAGACAGATATCAGAAAAAATCATTTCTCTCCTTCCCCCCAAAAAAAGAATTTCATAAAAAAGAAAAAGCTACATAAAGAAAAGCTTTAATATAAAAGCCCCACTCAAAATTTCGAAAGTTGACACCCAAAAGGGAATAACAACTGAACCGAAGTGGATAAAATCTTGCACAGATATTGTAGACATAAAATGAGGGAACACAGGCTTTCCTGGAAAAAACGGTAGGGTGGGGCGTACCTCTCCAAACCTTTGATCACAAGATATCAAAAGTGCTAGTAACAGTATCTCCGAACTGTGTAAAGGACATGAAGAATTGTAACGAAACTTTTTCTATGGACAACATGCAAAAAATAAAGGAATACGGGTTTTTTTATTTTCTGCGGAAATACAGTTTTAGGGGTCAAAAGTCCCCACGAAAAATTTTGACATTTGACGCCCGGAAGGTAAGAAGAAGTGGACCGAAGTGAATGAAATTCCCCATAGATATTATAGACATAAAATGAGGAAATACAGGTTTCTTATTTTCCTTTAAAAAACGGTTGTGTGGAGCACGGGCCCCTCCAAACATTTGATCACGAAATATCAAAAGTACTAGTAAAAATGTCTGATGAGTGTAAAGAACATGAAGAATTGCAACGACACTTTTTGTATGGACAATACGCAAAAAATAAAGGAATACGTTTTTTATTTTCTGCGGAAAGACAGTTTTATGGGGCAAAAGAACCCACACCAATATTTTAAATATGACGCAAGAAAGATAAGAAGAAGTGAACCAAAGTGAATGAAATATTGCACAGATGTTGTAGGCTTAAAATGATGGAATACGGGTTTCGCATTTTCCTGGAAAAAAGGGTTGGGTGGGGCACGAACCCCTCCAAACATTTGATTACGAAATATCAAAAGTTCTAGTATCAGTATGTCAGATGTGGGTAAAGGCTACGAAGAATTCCAAAGAAAATGTCTGTATGGACAATACGCAAAAAATAAAGGAATACGGCTTTATAATTTTCTGCGGAAAGACAGCATTAGGGGGCAAAAGAGCCCACACTAAACTTTTGAAAGTTGATGCCCGAAAAGCAAGAAGTGAGCCGAAGTGAACTAATTGTGCACAGATAGTGTAGAGATAAAATGATGGAATACGGATTTCGTATTTTCCTGGGGAAAATGGTTGTGTGGGGCGCCGACCTCTCCAAACTTTTGATCACGAAATATCAAAAGTGCTAGTAACAGTATGTAAGATGCCTGTAAAGGACATGAAGAATTGCAACATAACTTTGTGTATGGACAATACGCAAAAATAAAGGAATAAAGGTTTTTTATGTTCTGCGGGAAAATGGTTTCAGGGAGCAAAAGTCCCACCCAAAATTTTGAAATTTGACGCCCGAAAGACGGGAAGAAGTGAACCGAAGTGAATGGAATTCTGCACAGATATTGTAGACGTAAAATGAGAATACTGGTTTCGTATTTTAATGGAGAAAACGGTTGGGTGGGGAACGGATTTCTCTAAACCTTTGATGACGAAAAATCAAAAGTGCTAATAACAGTATGTCAGGTGTGTGTAAAGGCCATGAAGAATTGCAACGAACTTTTTGTATGGATAATACGCAAAAAATAAAGGAATACGGTTTTTTATTTTCTGCGGAAAGACGGCTTTAGGGGGCAAAAGAACCCACCCCAAAATTTTGAAAGTTTACTCCCGAAAGGTACATCTTGTCTCAAAGGTCGAAGACGTTCTTTATTGCTGTTTTGATGCAAACATTTTCTAAGTCCAACTTCGGGTATGCTCGGGAAAAAGTAAACCAGGTTCGAACATCGAAGCCAACATTTGCAATCGGGAATAACTTTGCAGATGTTTTCCTTGTTTTAAATATAATAAGACTTGTTACTAATTGTATGAAGAAAACAACATTGATTGAAATACTTAATGATACAATATTTCGAAACTTTGTATTAAGGTCAGCACATGCTTTTTTTTACTTAGCTCTCCATACGTAATTAAATTTTTAGATACGTACACGAATCTTTCCATATCTGAAAGAATTCATCTGTGTCTAGAGGTAGAAGAGAGGGGACTATGCAAGCTACTATTGCCTCCTATAAAAATGAAACCTGTGTTCAACACTGACTACGTATCATTCAAGGATTTTTTTAAAAAAGCGAAATGCCATTCCAAAAGTAAAATTAATACAATTACTAAAAAATACATTCATTGAAAAATTCAGGGTTAGCAGCACTCTTAAATCCATTTGAGAGCGTTCGAGTGAAAATTCAAGTAAAGTTAACGCATGGAAGACCCAGGTTCGACTCCCGTTGGGAGTTCATGTGATTCGGATTCGACGTTAATTAGTAGGTCCACGTATCATATAGCTTCGCTGCTGAAAGGGACGTTAAGCTCAAAATCAACTAAAGAAAAGTTAAAACAATCAGAAAATTTTCAACTGTTTTGGAGTATTCAATTCTATGTTAATTAAAACTACATACAGTATTTGATAATGGAAGCATCGTCAGAAATACAATATCCAATAAAGCAAACTTTTCGAGTAGGGTTTGTCTGAAGATATATACAAATATTGAAAATACTTTAAAAGGTGCATAATGCAGAAATACTATTTTATCGCGTATGAACTTGAGGCTTCTAGAACAGCAAGTTCTGACCAGGTATTAACATCGCAGAATCAGGATATAATCAAGGGATGGACTAAACCATAGTTTCCAACTTTACCCAGTGTAAATAAAGTAGGATTGAAACCCATTTTATCCAGTGTATACCTGAGCGTCATCGGGGGTTGTAGCCCCTATAAAATTCCCCTTGGATCCACACCTGTTGAAACCAATTCATATTTCATAACTTCACACACGGCAGATCAATCCTGAATCTATTGAAATCTTACTACCTAATAATTATCGAGTGTCTACACTTTTTCTATTAAAGCTCATAGTATATTCTATCATAATATAAATTCTCACTCATGTAGTGTGTGCTAATGTAACTAGGGATGCGCACGAGACAAGATTTGTGGCTGTCTCGTCTCGAAAATGTACTGTAAAGGTGATGTCTCGACTCGAAAAATGTATATTTCTCTATTGGAAGAGCCGTGTCTCGACTCGAATTTTGTCAGGAAAATCCTGTCTCGATTCGTCTCGTGCGCATCCTTAAGTGTAACTCATGATAAAAATGTTTTGTTTTCAAATAAAACGAAACGGTTGAGGTGGACGCTGCCGCGTAGAAGACATGCAATATATTAAATCGCCTCGCAACCCACTTGGCCACACACTTAGGTTACACTCTTCAACCTTTTTCCCATGGTATCTAAAGTATCGGCTAATCTTAAATTCGCATTGCCGATTCGGGTTTTCTAACAAGAATTATTATGTTGCAACTTAATTTGGATGTAAAATCCTGAATTAATTAGCAATTAAGAACATTGCAGTGTGCATTAAAATCATGACAGAAACATAGTTAAATCTCAGTTTCAAATTTCATGTCTACCTTGCATCCAAATACTTGTACTTTCATTTGTTTCAATGTTGGTAGGAGCCGAAAGTTCCAATTGATCGCAATTTTTCACTTTAATTCCCTCTATTTGTTTGTAAAATTTTAAAGAAATATTATTACTATCAAGTAACATTTCCGAAGCGCAACACTCCGATTTTGATAGAATTTGAAAGAAGATACTACACATGAAATAAACGAATACGGGTTTCTTATTTTCTGCGGAAAAAACGGTTTTAAGAGACAAAAGCCCCCACCCACAATTTTGAAAGTTGACGCCCGAAAGGCAAAAACAAGTAAACCGAAGTAAACGAAATTTTACACACATATTGCAGACATAAAATGAGGGAACACGTGTTTCGTATTTTCCTGGAGAAAACTGTTAGGTGGGGAACGGACCCCTCTAAAACAAAAGTTAAGGCCCGGAAGGCAAGAGGAAGTGAATCGAAGTGAATGAAGTTGTGTACAGATATTGTAGACAAAATGAGGGAATACGTTTTTCTTAATTTCCTGAGAAAAAGAAAACCGTTTAGGTGGGACACAGACACCTCCAGTACTTTGATCGCGAAATATCAAAACTGCTAATAAGAGTATGTCAGAAGTGCTTGAAAGACATGAAGAATTGTAACAACACATTGTGTAGGGACAATACGCAAAAAACGAATACGGCTTTTCTTTTATTTTCTGCGGAAAAATATTTTTAGGGGGCAAGAGCCCCCGCAAAAAATTTTGAAATTTAAAGCCCAAAATGCAAGAAGAAGTGTGACTGAATGAAATTGTGTGCATATATTGTAGACGTAAAACGAGATAATTGGGATTCGTATTTTCTGGAAAAAAAGCAGTTGAGTGAGGCACGGACCTTATAACTGTTGATTACGGAATATCAAAAGTGCAAATAAGCATACGTCAGAAGTTCCTAAAGAATATGGAGAATTGCAACGAAACTTCGTAAAGGGACTATTTTAAAAACAATATATGAAACGTGTATTAATTTTTGCGGAAGGACCGTGTTGGGGCCTAGGCCGCATCCGAAAAAAGGAAAATACTACCATAATAGCGAAGGAAGAAGTGGACCCAAGGAAATCAAACTTGTGTGTAGATATTATATAGACTATATGTAAAATAAGTCCTATCGTGTTTCTCAAGTGTCCCTATCCGGTTTGCTTCAAATTTGACAGATCAACAGCAATACGGAAATAAATCGACACGTGTTTTTTCTTATGCGAAAAAACATTGCAAGGGTTAAAGGTGCCTCCTGAAATACTATAAAATACGCTATACTGTTTGCACTTGCTGTTACTTGATCTGCCAAAATTGAAGAAATCGGATAGAGACACGACACTTGTGAAACACGGAAGGCCATATTTTACATATCCAATATCTACATATAATTTCATTCGGTTCGGTCCACTGATACCGCCACTCAACGCCTCGGTTCACTCAATAGTTTTTTCCTTTCAAGAAAATACGCAACATGTATTCCCTCATCTTACTTCTACAATATTAGTGCACATATCATTCACTTCGGCCCAATTCTTCTTGCCTTTTGGGGTCAAATTCCAAAATTTTGGACGAGGGATTGTGACCTAGAAACCATTTTTCCCTTGAAAATAAAAAAAATGTATTCGTTTACTTTTTGCCTATTGTTCATACAAAAATCTTAGTCGCAATTCTTCATGTCCTTTATACACATCTGACATAATGTTAATAGCAGTTTTGATATTTCATTACCAAAAGTTTTGAGGGGTCAGTGCCCTACCCAACCGTTTTCTCCAGGAAAATACGAAACCCATATTCCCTCATTTTATGTCTACAATATCTGCGTACAATTTCATTCGCTTCGGTTCACTTCTTTTTGCGTTTCGGAAGTCAACTTTCAAAATTTTGTTTGGGAGCTTCTGCCCGCTAAAACCGTTTTCCCGCAGAACATAAAAAAACCGTATTCATTTATTTTCTGCGTATTGTCCATACAGAAAGTTATGTTCCAATTCTTCATGTTCTTTACACACATCTGACATACTGTTACTACCACTTTTGATTTTTCGTGATCAAAGGTTTCGAAGGGTTCGTGACCCACACTACCGTTTTTCCAGGAAAGTACGAAACTCGTATCCTCATTTTACTCTGCAATATCTGTGCACAATTTCATTCACTTCGGTTCACTTCTTCTTTCCTTTCAGGTGTCAAATTTCAAAATCTCGGGTGGGGGCTTTTGCCTCAGAAATCGTTTTTCCGCAAAACAAAAAAAACATATTCCTTTACTTTTTGCGTATTGTTAATACACAAAGTTATGTTGCAATTTTTAATGGCGTTTGCACACATCTGACATACTGTTACTAGCACTTTTGATATTTGAAGATCAAAGGTTTGGAGGGGTTCGTGCCCCACCCAACCTTTTCTCCAGGAAAATATGAAACCCGTATTACCTCATTTTATGTTTACAATATCTGTCCAGAATTTCATTCAATTCGGTTCACTTCTTTTTGCCTTTCGGGCGTCAATTTTCAAGTTATTGTTTGGGAGCCTCTACTCCCTAATGCCGTTTTTCCGTAGAGCATAGAAAAACCGATGTTCCTTTAGTTTTTGCGTATTATCCCTATAAAAAAGTTTCGGTGCAATTCTTCATGTACTTTACACACATTTAACATACTGTTACCAGCACTTTTCATTTTTTGTGATCAAAGGTTTGGAGGGGTCGGTGCCCAACCCAACCGTTTTTTCCAAGAAAATACAGAACCCGTATTCCCTTATTTTATGTCTACAAAGTCTGTGCAAAATCTGTGCACCCCTTTTTTCCTGGAAAATAGGAAACCGTATTCTCTCATTTTACGTCTGCAATATCTGTGCACAATTTCATTCACTTCGGTTCACTTCTTCTTTCCTTTCGGGCGTGAACTTTCAACATTTAGGGTGGAAGCTTCTGCCCCTAAAACCGTTTCCCGCAGAATATAAAAAAAAACCGTATTCGTTTACTTTTTGGCTATTGTCCATACACAAAGTTATGTTGCACTTCTTCATGTCCTTTACACACATCTGACATACTGTTACTAGCAATTTTCATATTTCGTGATCAAAGGTTAAGGAGGTCCGTGCCCCCACTCAACCCTTTTTTCCAACAAAATACCAAACCCACATTCCCTCATTTTATGTCTACAATATCCGTGGACAATTTCATTCACTTCGCTTCACTTCTGTTTGCCTTTCCGGCGTCAAGTTTCATAATTTTGGGTGAGAGCTTTTGCCCAGTAAAACCGTTTTTCTGCAGAAAATAAACCTTATTCATTTATTTTCTGCGTATTGCCCGTACATAAAGTTTCGTTCCGATTCGTCATTTCCTTTACACAAATCTGACATACTGTTACTAGCACTTCTGATTTTTCGTGATCAAAGGTTCTGAGGGGTCCGTGCCCCACCCAACTTTTTTTCCAGGAAAATACGAAACCCGTATTCCCTCATTTTATGTCTACAATATCTGTGCAGAATTTCATTCAATTCCGTTTACTTTTTTTGCCTTTCGGACGTCAATTTTGAAATTATTTGTTGAGAGTCTTTGCCTCCTAATGCCGTTTTTCCGTAGAACATAGAAAAACCGCTGTTCCTTTATTTTTTGCGTATTATCGATAGAAGAAGTTTGATTTCAATACTTCATGTCCTTTACACACATGTCATACTCTTACTAGCACTTTTCGTTTTCGTGATCAAAGGTTTGGAGGGGCCGGTGCCCCACCCAACCCTTTTTTTCAGCAAAATACCAAACCCATATTCCCTAATTGTATGTCTACAATAGTTGTGTACAATTTCATTCACTTTGGTTCACTTCCTCTTGCCTTTCGCGCGTCAAATTTCAAAATTTTGGGTTTGAGCTTATGGCCTCTAAAACCGTTTTTCCGCAGAAAGTAAAAAGGACGTTTTCCTTTATTTTTTGTGTATTGTCCATACAAAAATTTCTTTGCAATTCTTCATGTCCTTTACATACATCTGACATACTGTTACTCGCACATTTGATTTTTCGTTATCAAAGTTTGGGACGGGTCCGTGCCCCACCCAACCGTTTTCTACATTAAAATGTGAAACCCGTATTCTCATTTTACGTCTACAATATCTGTGCACAATTTCATTCTCTTCAGTTCATTTCTTCTTACCTTTCGGACGTCAAGTTTCAAAATTGTGTGGAAGCTTTTGCCCCTACATCTGTTTTTCCGCAGAAAATTAAAAAAGCCCATATTCCTATATTCTTTGCGTACTGTCCATACAAAAGTTTCGTTGCAATTCTTCATGTCTTTTGCACAGTTCTGACATACCGTTAGTAGCAATTTTGATATTTCGTGATCAAAGGTTTGGAGGGGTCCGTGCTCCACCCAACCGTTTTTCCATGAAAATACCAAACTCGTATTCCCTCGTTTTACGTCTGCAATATCTGTGCACAATTTCATTGACTTCGGTTCAGTTGTTCTTGCCTGTTGGGTGTCATCTTTCACCATTTAGAGTGGGGTTTTTATATTAAAACTTTACATTATGTACCTTTTTCTTTTTTATGAGATTCTTTTTTTGGATGGGGAGGATGAAATGCTTTCCTCTGGTATTAATTTCTTGCCATTCATTTTGTTTGAACTGCTTAAGCAAGATCATTTTGTAACTTTTGATCTCATCCAACTCCGTCACGATAATAAAATTGTTGTTTTTAACAATTTGTTTTATTCTCTTATTTGCAATTTGCAACACTAATATATTTTTTTTTTTACAAAATTGAGGTTTGGTCCAACGCCTTTCGAATTCGGAACCAAACCAACCGCCGAGCTTTTTGGGTTGCCTGTTATTGCAGGAAAACGAGAAATGCAGGTGGTAATGCACTTTTGGAGTCGTGTATACAACAAGTGACATTAGGAATCTTACCTTGCATAAAGTTCACAAAAGAAGAAAATCAAAACAACTTCCTCCGCATGCATGTCTCATTAAACTTGAACTCAAGCACAACAGTGGGCTGCTGGACAACTAAATGCATAATTTCTCGCTCTTTCCAGTAGGCTGCTGTGCTTGGAAGCTGCAATGTGCAGGGGTTCCACTTTATTAGCAGGATTCCACAATACCACCGTTACCTAATGGAACAGTTCTGTATTTCTCTTAAACATTTTCTTACTTTTAATTTATGAACCGGTTTACTTTAAATAAACTGCATTGTAGAACAAACGAAATGAAAAAAAAATATTTTTGAGACATGTAAGGTAAACTGTCTGCTACGTATATCACATAACAAAAATAGCAAATGGCGATGACTCAATCGTTCTAATACATTAACGTTATAAACAGAACGGAATCAAAATTGCAATCCCATTTAAAAGTGTTCTTTAGTTCCACCTGGTATCAATGGCATTTCGGTATGTTCTTAGAATTATAATAACAACGTATTGCCCACAGTTTGGACACTGCCTCAAAGTAATCTGATATAAAAGAACCTCAAAATGGAAAAAGGTTTATTAAAAGTGCTTGAAGTTTGGAAGGGGACAGCCTCCAGTACCTCACGCTGATTCAATGCATTATATTTATTTCTTACGAAACATAATTATTAGATGCGTAATATGTAAAATTATATCCTAGTTTGACTTTTAATAGGCGTTTATTAACACATCCATAAATACCGGCGTTCTCCCTCCCTGTTTTATGTGGGATAAGCGAAACTCTACTGTATTTCCAAAGGTAGCATACACACAGGAGCTAGAGGTCCGCATGGACCGGAATTTTTAACCCGGCCCCGGCCCGGACCCTTGAATCTATAAGCATTACCTAATTAAGGGCGGAGCCAATGGAGCCCAGGTTCCAAGACTCCAAGCTCAGGGGGCCCCTTAAAATCCCTCTGTTTAATACTAAAATATAGTAATCAACTTATCATATTATAGGCTTCAGACCTATGCTAAATTTCTTTCGGCTCGCTACGCTCGCGGTATTCCTAGATTTAAGTATTTCCATCAGCAGTATTTAACTGTTAATAATGAATATATTTTTTAATAATGAATGTAACTAAACTAATTATTGTAAACTTGGAGCACATTAAAATATTACAGCATAGTTCTCGGTGGTTCGATAAGCCTATGAAGCAGTGGAAGGCAGCAAAGAAAATTTATGCGCTGGAAGTATTCGTAACGTAGGACCCCCTTGAAATAGTCGGCTCCAGGTCCCCAAAAGCTTTAATCCGCTCCTGTCTATAAGCAATATTTCAAGAAAAGCTGGCATTTTTTTAAACAAATGTGTTCGTCATAAAGTTTTCATAAAGTAGTCCCTTTCTCCTTTAAAAAATTTCAGAGGCCGCGGTGTTTCAGTGGTAGAGCGTTCACCTCTGGTGCATGGAGTTCTTGGTTCGATCCCTGCTCGCGCCAAGTGAACCTTGTGCTGGACAAACACCGTGTGAGTGGGTTTTGTTGGGGTTCTCCCGTTTTCTCCCCCTTTCTTCATTTGACCATTTCATTCGACCAAACATGGGACATAAAACTTAAAAATTGCATTTCAAATAATTTCAATCAAAAAACAGTTGCAGGATCGAATAAAACGTACTACTATATAAAATTCTGAGTATTATTTTTTAATGAAATTCTCGCGAACCTTATTTCTAAGTCGAAGGGTAAAAAGACTAAATTCACTCTCTTGTTATTATAGATCTGATTCAATTGAAGCAGTTGAAATAGCTTAAAAAATTAAAAAGCCATACCCTATATTCCAGTGTGCCACAATCGGTATTACGTGGCACATTGGTGACGCATAGTTTTTCCTAATATTTGCAAGAATTTGTGTTATTTATTATTATTATTATCAACGATTCTTCCATGGATGAGCTGTCTGTATACAGTTAAGCAACCACAAGTATCACATTGAGGGAATGAGTATAATTATTCACTTTAATAGTAATAGAAAATTCCATTTACTTGTATATTCTACCGGGAATAACTACATCCGTATAGAAAGTTAGGACTAACAACAAAGGGATCCGATGTTCTGACCACATACCGCCCAAAGTAGTGAGTGCCACAAGTTCTCTTCTACGCCTAGGCACAATAAGGGCTGTTGTGTTCATGGAGAGAAAGAAACAACTTAAGTCCATTGCAATTATATGCTTTAATAAATATTAACTTATGTTTATAAATTATGTAAGACATCGTATCGTTTTCTGTTTTTTATTATTATTATTATTATTATTATTATTATTATTATTATTATTATTATTAATAATAATAATAATAATATTTCTTAACAGGTTGATTGCCATGTGTATGGAATTAAATACACACGGCTTTCTCATGCAGCGCCGCGTGATGATTTTCCATATACAAACAATATAGATATTCAAAGTTTGTTGTATTCGTTCTATAGGTGTGTATGTAATTAGATACATATGGCGTGGAATTCAAAATTTAACTCTCTCTCACCCTCTGTATTCTCCCAACATGTCTCCCAGCGATTACATTTTTCGTATCTCAATCACTTCTTAGTAGGATAGCTTTATCTAGAGGCCACTGATTAACCGGGCATTGTATTTTTCACTTTTTTACCTTTGGAATTGACAATCATCGTTTGTACATTTCAGTCGCACCTAACAAATATTAATAACGTTTATTCGATAATTTCCTAAGATTGTATTATTTCTTCGTATTATTGATTAGCTTGGTTAGGCTTATTTAAACACATTTTCTTTGCACCGACGTGTCACATCTCGTGGACGAAAATACACTAGCTCTCACTGGAAATCAAATCCAGAACCAATGCACTTGAACCATTTGACCACAATAAGGCACATTTAAAAAGAAGTTTTGATTTTGTTTGGAAAATTGTGATTATGAAACATTTAAAAATGTATTTAAGACAGGGTACGGAGCAAACGCACTGTACTTTCTCACTATAATTTCTTACACTGGCTCATGTTAAGCTGAAAAAAGTAATATACCACTTCTAGATTTTCAGGATGAGGGAATTATACCATATAGCTAGATTATTTATGTAACATTTCTTTGCGAAATATGAACAAAATTGGCTGAGGTGTTAATGGTAAAATCATCGGTGAAAAGGTACTCCTTCTGAATGTTTACATAACGAACGTGTTGTCATATTGTTAGGTATTAATGATACGTTTATTTAGGAAATGTGGTTGAGAAAATTGTGCAAAAAGAATGCATACCATAGTAAATTACACCATATGTATTTTTCAGAAAAATGATTGAAACTACGGTAGAGAGTTGTTAGTAATATATATATTTCTAAAAATAAATATCGTCACAGCTGTTTTTTTAGAAAATTGAATTATTTTAAATTTTCATCCTTCAGTAAACTACCCTTACTTTTAGGTGTCGAAGGATATAAAATTCGAAACGATAGTATATCATTAAAACGTTATGTCTAGAATTCGGTCCAGATACGTTGAACAGTATGGCGAAGGGTGACGAACCGACAGACGAATAGATGGGCAGACATCGAAAAATAATTTTTTCGATATGTAGGGGCCATGTAACTTGAATTCATTGAAATCTCGTATTCGATTTTTATAACTATCACCACACTTTCTTCTTTCGTCGCTCGAATGTGAAAACGAATAGGCTTACACCGACACGTAAAGTGATAATTTGTAATCCCAAAGCTTTAATTTGTTGTGTTTGATGTGTTGTCACGCTAGAAAAGAAACTTGTGGCTGTTACATCATTTTATTATCAGTTTTTCACGCTATTGTATAATTCGGAAGGACGGTATGATTATAGTTAATATCCATGGCATATTTTGGAAGCATTCGTGTTCGGCATACATAAATCTGTATAATTTAGTATTGTTTCAAGAAAGCATTATTTATTCCTTACACAGACTTATGATTGCATTTCTTGCACTTGTGGATATGAAAAAAGGAGAGACAGAGAGAGTCAATACTCTAAAAAGAAACACACACATACAAACACTAGAACAATAATTTAACATCAGCTTTTTTATGACAACGAGCTATTCTACTTCATTCGCTGTGACTGTAAGGCTGCAGGTCCCGCATGTTTTTTTTTCTGTTTCCGACTCACAGACACACTCGAAGTGAGTTGAAGTTTCTTCTGCTGTGCGAAAACGGAGAGGGGAGGAATAGGCATACCATACCATAAACTGAAAACAATCACTATTACTAGTAGTACACTAATTCTGAATAAATACATCATCAGAGGAAACAAAAACTTATTTCCTTATTATATTGTTTCGGTTCTTATTAACATAAAAATTATACACTTTGTGGACATTTTAATGTTTTGTAAATAGAAAGTACAATGGATGGGATGTGATGGGATTCGATCTTGTGTCAAAACAGTATAAGAACTACCAATCCGCCACTCTACCCACTTGACCACAGAGACTACGTTTTGTTGCCTGTCTCTTTTTAACAAATAAATGCTCATAGCTATAGAGCATGTCACTTCCAAACTTAAGAAAACAGTTTTCCTCTATGTTTCTATATTTCCGTACTACATCTTGGTTACAGAACCTAATTTATATTTGGCAGTCAATTTACACCCTAGGTTAAACCAATAAATGCAATATTTTACTCCACTTTCTAGTTCCTTGATTCAACTTCTGGATACTACGATACTACCAATCGTGAAATCAACCTGCAGTCGTGCTGTGCTAGTGCAAAATTACATCGAAGGCATTATTGCCAGTATACACAAAACCGACCATAATTTTGTTTTTTGCTTATATTTTTATTATTTTAGTATCTTTTTAGGAAATATCTTCTTAGAAGTATTGCTTTCTATTATCTCCACTTACTAATAACTGAATTTTACCCCTAAACGTAAGGAAAATGGAATAATTGCGAAAAATCGTGGGTTACAGTATACGCGCATTTTTTTTTTGCGCATGAGGGTACTTTATGTAACTTTTTATTTTTCTACGAGATTCTTTTTTTTCTGGAAAAAGGAGAGAAATGCTTTCCTCTGATATCTATTTCTTGTCATTCATCTTCTTTGAGCTCCTTAAGTAAGATTATTTTGTAACTTTGTCAATTATTGCCTTCACAATAATAAAATCGTTATTCTTAATAATTTATTTTATTCTCTTATTTGCAGTTTGCCACACTGATATATTTGTAACGAAATTGAGCTTTGGTCCAAATGCTTTCGAATTCTCAACAACACAACTTCCGAGCTTTTTGGGTTGCCTATTATTCCAGGAAAAGGAGAATTGCAGGTGGTAATGCACTTTTGGAGTTGTATATACTTTCATGTCTAATAGCTTTTGTGCTCAAAGGGACGTTAAGCTGTAAATCAATCAAAATCCACAAATTTCAAGTAGATATCAACCGTTCTTTATGCTAGCAAGAGAAAATGAGATTGATAACGAAGCAAGGAGAATGTTACAGTATATTTTTTTTCCGTGACAGCGTTGATACATTTCTGTTTTTCGATAGATAGAGGATAGGAAAATTTCAAGAGCGTCTAAATAATTGGTTTTAGGAAGGGAGGGGGCAACTGCAGGCTCTCTATTTGCGAAACTCTTATTTTAAACATTACATTGGCAAAAGTTTCGTGGTAGAGGAAAACAGGCGGTTATGGAATAGAGATGGAGTTATGGAATGGTGGCTTATTGCCTCTGTTGTGTACGGTATTCTCGCGGGGATAAGTGAAACTATGTTCTCGAAGAAGTTTCATGACGTGGCAGTATTGCGCTAGTTGTTACTGGTGAATGACTCGCTGCAGTTCTTCTCTTCTAAATTTGCACCTCCGAAAAACTTTTGCAGGTAAGTTTTCGTTACTTATTTCGTGGAATGATTGTGCAAATTAAATGCCAAATTCTGTAGCACTGTGTGTGCCTTATGTTGTGTTTCTAGGGCCAGAATGTCATGTTGGGTGCACGATTTATTTGAGATGTGAGTGTTTTGCAAAATGGTCATGGGAGGGGGTTATGGAATAATTCTATTGTTCATAATCCATAACTCCCTCCCAACAGTATGAAAATATCAGCATAATAAGAGACCTCCAGCATAGGTTTGTGAGTCCAGTACGGTATTGTAAATAAATTAAGATGATGAATAACCTAATAGCATAATATAATAGTCTCATATATATGAATAGATCTATTACAGCTAAATCAGTACAATGCTTATTAAAATCTACACTCAAACGAAAAGAGGTTCCACTGATTTCATTTCTGCAGATCACGAAGCCACATCCACGTCCGTTGGACAAAAGTCTTCTCTGCAAGATAATTCGGAGTACAAGGGCAACGAACCTGATGCAGCAGAACCGATTCCAGATTAGAGATTAGGTAGAATAGTCTAGGTCTAATTTAGAAAAATTAGATATAATAGGGTCTATAGTAGACTAGACGTAGATAGACTTCAACCATTTCATAGAAACCTAGAACTGTAATTGATTGGTATAGACGTTTTTTTTCTTCATGTACATAATCTTTTTTTCATTACAAAACTGTAGCGATTGCGATGGACAAAATCGGCTCACAGATTAACTTGGTTTTCAACAAAAATGTAAACTCTGCAGTAGGTTGCTATTCTACATATTTCTTGATGAATAGAATAGATTATAGACTAGTCTATTAGAAGCGGTAGGTTAGGTTGGATTCTTTTTCGTTTAAACTGCTCATGAGCAGTTCTCTCAATAATATCACTTTGCTGAAAGCTTTTCTCTCTTATCTTCAGGACTGTCGACAAGCTCATCTATCACTCTCTGTGACATTTCACTACCACCATTGCAGAAAAGCAAATCATCTACACGTGGACGTCCAAGGGTCTCAGTTCATGTTCTGACTTCGTTCGCGTGAGAGACGAGAGTCCAGGCGTGGCACTAAATGTCTTTCTAAAAGGCGTGTTCCTCCGAAGAAGGCGCGGAAGTTAATGGAACAATCTTCATCTACTGATTCTAGTAGTGAATCTGATGAACTGCATCTTCAAAATTCCAGTGATGGAGAGGTCATAGCTCCATGCATCCAACCAGAAGATGGAGATGTTAAGTGCATCTGTTGTGACAGTAAATTTTCGGACGATGTTCGTGGAGAAGTGTGGGATAAGTGTGTGACTTGCACAATGTGGGCTCATGAAGAGTGCTCTGGATCCGATAAGGACATGCGATTTCTACAAATGACAACTTGAAGAGTATGCGAGTTGCGAAAATGTATATTTACTTTTCGTAGAAAGACATCAATTTCTAATGGACTTCCCTACTATTCCATATACCCCTCTCTATTCCAAATCCCCTATCTTTCTTCTTCATCTAGTGTTTTTACTGTTATATTCTTTCTATGTCTACTAGAAACTTCTAGTTGTCATATTATAGTCCTCATTAAATATCCTTCAAGTCTATGTACTAATTATTTATTTAACATGTATCCTCGAACAGTTGTATGTAAATGATATTCCATATCCCCCTGTTTTCCTTTACTGAAATACGCATTAATAAAAGTTCAACATGTATTTGTCACAAATAAAAGTTACTAATAAAATAACTACAATAAAATTACGTAATGTTCAAACCAAATACACAACGACATAAACGCATAATTGGAAAAAACCAACAGATAACATAACTTCCTTACGTTTTCCACATTGTTAAAAATGATTTTTGATTTTCTTTGAACCATGGGCTCGTACCTCCTGGCTCACGAAAACAACTTGAATTTCTTAAGATTTTCTTAATACAAATAAAAGATACCAAACGTAATAGGCCTATAGCAATCAGGAAGGTAGGAACCTTAGAAATTTTTCTTCGGGCGCGTATGCTTTGAACGTCAGTCAAACATTTCTTCTTTCCTGTTCAAACTTAATCACTTTCTAGCACAGATCCATTGACTCTCTCAATGGGCACTTAGCATGCACAAGCTATGTACTGTAATCGTTTTTCACACATATTCGAGCGGAGCTAGGGGCGGAACTACATGGTGGCTAGACTAGCAAAAGGCCCACAAAACAAAGGAACTCGCTCCTGAACCGATACTTTTGTTTACTATGGGATCAGTAATTAGTAATGAGATCTTTAAAGTGACAATAGCAAATGAACTACTTCTTGGTATAGTGAAAAATCCCTTTGATTCATCCAGTAGCGTAATTTCAGGTTTTGCCAGGGGGATGCAAGACTTCATCAACAGGAGTTTCACTTTTTTGTTAGTATTTTAGTATACAATTTATTAAAAAGCATGAGTTTCTCAAATTCAGAGGAAAATTGCCCTCCCCTTCCCTTCCCAAATGACGTGCCTAGTTTCATCCCGTTTTCCGAAAGTCTGTACAGCTTTGATGCTGCTTCTGGCAATTCCTCACAACTACAAGTGAAGGTTCACTTTTCAAACTTCAATCATAATAATAATAATAATAAAATAATAATAATGATAATCTGAGGAGCACTATGAATCAAGAAAAATTAGAAGGATTACCACTTCTTTGTATCGAGGAATCTATTGCCAGGAAGCTAAACTTCGAGGACTTAATAGAAAATGTTATAGAATATCACATTTATGAAGCATTAACCTAGAAATAGACTGTACGTACATTTTGCATGAAAATAATATTTATAGTTGTATGCTTCTACTATGTGGTGTAAAAATAATTCAATTGTTATAAAATTTATAAGAATGTCAATTGTAAGTTTACGAAACCAGAAAAAGAGGAAGGAGAAGACCACGAATGTTAGCAAGGTAGCAGCAAGCTGTAGTTATGTCCCTGAACAAAGCCATGTCTTCCTTCTTCGTCCGTTTTTTTTTCAAGTCCAGAGGCATTGTAGAAGACATTACGTATGGTTTCACACCTTCCTGCGTCGAGACATAGGCGATGACGTCATAAGTCTAAAATTTATATTTTCGTGTAATATTTTTTGGGGGTTTATGTAAAGTATTTTTGACGGGCTTATTTTTGCACGTAGAAGATTTAAATTTTGCCCAAACATGCAGTCCACCGAGTAGTATTTACCAATTTTTTTTTTTCAGATTTCTGCGTTAAAACATGGGGATCCAGAGGGTCAAAAAGTTGAAAAAAGGGGTATTTTTACCCAAAAATCCCGTTTTTCCTCATTTTCCCGCCTTAGATACATGATGGAGATAAGTGAATGGTACCGCCTGAAAGACAGTTCTATTCTGAAGAGAATGATGTGCGACACATGGCCCTAGGGTAATTAGGGAAGTGTCAGGGAATTTTTACCAAAATATACTTCTCTATAGGGGAATTTTGGACATTTTCGGTATTATTTTTTGCAGGCTTATTTTTGCACCTAGAAGATTGAAATTGTGCACAAACATTCAGTCCACTGAGTAGTATCTACCAGATGTTTTCCAGATTTCTGCGTTAAAACAGGGGGTACAGAGGGGCTAAAGGTTGAAAAAGGGGAATTTTTACCAAAAAATCACTTTCACGGGATTTTCCCGTCTTAGTTATATGATGGGGACAAGTGAATGGTACCGCCTGAAAGGCAGTTCTATTCTGAAGAGAATGACGGGCGAAACATGACCCTAGGGTAATTAGGGATGTCTCAGAGAATGTTTAAAAATTTCCCTCTGTATACGGGAATATGGGACATTGTCGGTATATTTTTTTTGGCGGACTTACTTTTGCACCTGGAAAATTGGAATTAAGCATAAACATTCAGCCCACCGAGTAGTATTTACCAGATTTTTTTCAGATCTCTGCGTTAAAACAGGGGGTCCAGGGGGGCTAAAAGTTGAAAAAAGGATATTTAGACCCAAAAAATCCCGTTTTTCCTCATTTTCCCGCCTTAGATACATGATGGAGACACGCGAGTCATACCGCCTGAAAGGCAGTTCTATTCTGAAGAGAATGATGGGCGAAACATGACCCTAGGATAATTAGGGATGTCTCTGGAAATTTTTTACCTGAGATCATGGTGTTTTACGGTAATTTGGGACATGGTGGGAATTCCTGATAAAATTTCTCCCGCCCTTGGTATTCAAGATAGAAACTTGAAATTTGGCACACACATTCAGTATACCAAGTACTGTTTATCAGATTTTTTTTATATGGCTACGTTTACACAGGGCCGCTCCAGAGGGGCCCAAAGTGCGAGAAAAAATTTTCCATCCGAAATTTTCCCTTTGACATCATTTTTACCGCTCCTGGTATATGGTATGAGCATGCAAGTGGTATCATTTGAAAGCCAGCTCTATTCTATTTATAAGAATGTCAATTGTAAATTTATGAAACCAGAAAAAGAGAAAGGAGAAGACCACGAATGTTAGCAAGGTACCAGCAAGCTGTAGTTATGTCCCTGAACAAAGCCATGTCTTTCTACTCTTAAGCATGTTGACGGATATTTCCACTCTGTATGGTGTAGGAGGAATAGTTAATTACATGTATATATGTATTAATCACAATATATATGTATTATATAATTATATATATTAATCACAATCAGGCTCACATGGCTTGTTCATACAGTATTACTTTCTGCTTTCAAATTTTCAATAGTACACCAACATTTGGGAGCCTTCATTTTGGGACAATATTCTTCAGCTTGATTTGTTTTAAAATTGTTGGAAGCAACTGGTTCGCAGTGTATTATACAATGCACGACCACTTTGATATAATTGTTTTCGTGAACAATATTTTTTTTAAATCTTTTTTAAAGAATTACGGCATTAGACATATTATTTAGGCTCTTGTGTAGCCAAGTGATGAAGGCATTGGCCTTCACTAGGCCTTCGTGTGATTCTGGTAGGAGCACGATGGTATTACAGTTCCTAACCGACAAGTTACGTGCCTATATGAAAACGAAATATTTATCTCGCTTGTGACGTTTTCATTTCCCTATATATAAAAATGTTTGTAGTGTTATTGGGGGAGGGGCGATTACCCCCTCGGTCCCCTTACGAACGGTGTTTATGTTATATATATATATATATATATATATATATATATATATATATATATATATATATATATATATATAATTAATACGTAGATAATAATTAGTTAATTAGTTATTTCACAAGAAGCTGTTACATTGAAGTTTATAACAGATTTTGATTCAAAATATTTGTATTTTCTGTAAGTTGGCCAGTTTTCAATGGAAACGATGGTGACCAACATAGACAGATTTTACTTTACTGTGAATGATAAAATTAGGACGTAGTACATTTCTACTCCTCCAAGCAATCTTGAAGTAGTGTTTTCGCTAAGCCTTATTTGAAAAGAAGCAATGTAATTATGACACTTTAAAAATCCATTTAAAAACGTGAAAAATGCCACGTTATATTCTTTTCTTTTTTATTTATTTATTTATAATATTATTATTATTATTATTATTATTATTATTATTATTATTATTATTATTATTATTATTATTATTATTTTATAATACCAGCTGCAATTGTTTAGTTGAACTTCCGTTTCCTTGTGAGCTAAATAATAACTACCACTAAATGATTATGTTTGTATAGGTGGAATAAAGACAATACAAGAGAAAAAGTTAGTTCTGAAAGACCCCCACTATCACATTGTCTGCCACAAACTCAGATAGCTTGGAATCGAATCTATGGACACTCGAAACCGGGGTGAATGCTCTACCGCTGAGCTATCGTGCGTTATAACACAATCAATCTTCCTTTCTGGTATTACGTGTACATTGAATTTTAGCGGAGGACTGAGTGATTCCCAGGTTTGCCAACGGAAAAAGGAAGTAACGCAAGAATAGAATCAGATAATGTTATACAGTATATGACCTTTGTAGCTCATACATGTACAAAAGCGTCATTCAATTATTGCTGTTACTAAGGTTTCAGTGAGCAGGCAAGATTGCTATACATTCGTTACTCACATTTTCGTTCTGTTTTACGGAGCAAAAATATTATGGTATTAATACAACTCAATTTCAACACAGGCCAGTGTTTCCAGTATGTCAACAACTTTAGCGTGTTATCTTAATACCAAGAGTGAGATGCTGGATTTAGCACAGGCCCGGTGTTACCATTTTGAAATAGAACGGGTATTGAACGGTGTGAAAATAACACCGTGGTGATGTTAAAGAATTAGGTGGATGAATGAAGGATCGTGGAAATATGAACACAACAAGGTTGATTCGTAACATCCTATTAGTGTAGTAGCTTAGCGACTGGATCATGCAAAATGTGATACCAACATGCCACTTTCAGAGATGATAGGCCTATTAATAAGAAGTAAATCCTGATATAGAACCACCTCGACGGGGGTCTTGTTTTAGGTATATGACGTCATCAATATGGCCGCCAACGAATTTCGATTTAACTGAGTTTAAAAATGTATAACTCCATTACCATTCAAGGTAGAAACTTCGTTTCTCCTTTATTTTGCAGAGAATACATTATACCTTTGTCGTCATTATAAATACTTGCCTTATATTGCCGCCATTTTTAAATATGGCGTCTCAAACTGGAAAAATGTTTATTTTCAAAACGATTTTCTATGTTTTATAGCAAATAACTTTGAAACTGCTATGATTATGGAAAAATACAATCGTCAAAGGTCATTTCAATAGCTTTCGAACGCGACCAGAATCACTGAGGTATCTCAACAAATAACTGAGATAATAAATTTTTTGTAGGACTAAATGTCGAACTTTCGTGAATAATGTTCGAATGTATCCGTAGATGTAGTTATATGGATTTGTAGTTCCACTGGCCTTTTAATAATAGGAACAAAGTACCGCTACCAGTATGTCAGCGAGAGATAAATTTACAACACAATAAACAGTTTTACAATTAAATATGTTAAGAATTTAGAAGAGAAAATATTAGTGATATAGTATGACTGTTAACATCTGAAACGTACTTCAGAGAACTAGGGGAAGTAATTTTTGTTAATCACATTTCTTATTTAGACAAGATCAACTCACAATAAAATGATCTTCTCGATCACACTGTCCATCGCAGGTACACAATAAAGTGCACACTAACCCCAAGTTTTGACACTTGCAAGAATGTTGACAAAGAGTCTTGCAACCACAGCGAATAAGTTCTCTACTGTGCACAGAAACTTCTGGAAGTAAGGACCACAGAGGATAATAACCACGATCCACCTTCTTCCAACCCCATTTACAGATTTCGGGTATTATGGGCACTTTCTGGAGAGCTTGAGACCAGTAATACCCGGCCTGTAGGGCAGCTCTCAGACAGTGTTGAAATAAGGCTGCCTCTGTAGGTGGGATCCCTTCGTAAGAACAATTCTTTTTCGTCATTAATCTTTGTCGACAGTCATTAACATTTATTAAAGAGCTAGAGCGATCGTACAGGAGTACGGTGAAGCGTTGAAGAGCTGCAAAGTCCTGAGCTGAAATTTCAACAGGAGTAATTGAAAGTTTGATGAATGTATCCGTTATTTCAGGGAATGCTTGCCACACCTGCCAAGCTGTCTTCTTGCCACGACCACCAAAAGCGGACACTGTGTCACACCCTGTAAATGCGTGCCAAAATAGCAGGGCTTTTGAGTGAGACTTTCCTAGGCTTGTTGCAATTTCATGGACAGGAATATATCTTTTATTTTTACCAGTCCCATACTCAATCCACAATTGTGATACATTGAGCTCAAAGAATAAAGCAACGGCAATAACAACTACATCAGAATCGACAGTTTTAATTGAAATATTCTTATGTCCGTGGTTGCTGGCATGCAATGCATGCAAGAACATGCGTGTATCTGCTTCTTCTTGTTAGCAGGGCATAAGGCTTGTTACGTCCATATTAGAGTTTGCTGATGCGGTATCATCATATGCACACACAATCTCTCTCTTACCATCAGAATCACGTATGTTCTGTAAGTGTTTACACAGAAGTCGAAATAAATCAGTTTTGTTTTCAGAATTATTCAAAAATAATGCCCATTTTTTGGGAGTTCGTGTGGAGTCTTTCACAAGTATTCTTGGTCCTTTTCCTCGTTGGTCTCGTTCTTCTTTTTTCAGACTGTCGGGATCATAATTGTCAAAGACTATGTCCATTCTAATGACATCACTCGCAAACTTTTCTAAAAATGGTTGAAATGTGTTAGTGTAATACATAGAAAACGTCTGTTCCGGAATAGGTTTCAGCATGTGAGCTAATACTGCTCCATCAAATATAACACACGATACACTAGGTACATCGTATTGTGATATTCCAAGTGGTTCTAAGCAAGAAATAACATCTGATTTTGTTCCCTTGCGCAATTGACCATTTGAAGAGAGTGACGGAGGATACGAAAGGTTTTCGTGAGCAAAGAAGTCTTTGATGTCTCCACCTCGACTTTGACAAGCTATGTATAAGCGAGAAAACAGGCTACAGTCACTCTTTAAAATTGACTCCTTGAGTCCCTTCTTCGTTCCTTCTTTTTGCGATGTGTGAAAGAGCGAAAGTTTATTTCTTTTAATCGGTTCTCTTAAAGGCGTGTTGCATTCGATGAGCCGTTTCCGAACAAATGTTTTGTACTGTTGCTTTCCCAATTCTTCTGCTTTGAAGACAGACTCAGCTGCTTTCTCATCCATAACACCATATGTGGCAATGCATATTAGGGCTCAATTTTCTTGAGCAAATGGATTTCTGTAATCATCTTCACATCCATTTACTAAAGCTTCCACATGTTTTTTGAACCTAGAGGAAAAAGCGTCTGTATCTTCATGATGACTGTGATAATCTGAATCGTCTATTATTCCTGCTTCTTTCTCAAATTCGGTTAGTAATCCTGCAATCACTGGTCCCGAAACCATCCAACGCAGAAGAGCACTTTCATTGTCAAAGAGACCAATGGCACCTCCTTCACATTTTAGATCCTTATTACATTGTTCATGTAACTGGTCATGGGACATGTACGAATAATTACTGTTTGTCTTTCTTCCCACAAAATTACCTTTCTGAAATTCATCATATACTTGAGGGTTTCGTACATTCAACTCTCCCAAAGACTTTACGAATACTGACATCCAACGGGCATAATTGATATGATCCAGAGCGAACATCCAAGGACAAATCTGATCCAATGCACTACAATAGGAGGAAAATTTCGCCGATCGAATACTGTCCAGCAAATAAAAAAGAAGTGATTCAAGGTTCATGGCCGTGTACCAAAATTTGAATTGGGCCGATTGAGTCTGTCTTAGTGCTACCCAGTCATGTAATGTGAGAATTTGCTCATTTTGAGTTGCGTTATTTGCGTACTCAGAGTAGGCTTTATTCAGAAGGATGTATAAGGCTGCCATTGTTACCTGATGAGCATAACGTGAACGTTTAACATGCGAAGAACTGAGACAACTCTCTGCTTTTCCAGATGGGTAGACATTCGCTTCAACGAGCATTTCTGTCCAACCACTGCCCCGCAGCCAGTCGCCCAAAACGCCCAATACAGCCATTTCTATGTGAAGGCCTCCCATCATCACAACTACTTGATCTTCTCCATACTGGTCGGGGAGCAACCACTGAAGTTGTTTTGCTATTGCATACACTGGCTGGTCGCAAGTGATCACTGGCGTTTGATTAGGATTTATTGAGCGCAATATGTTCCGTACAACGTCTATCGCATGTCTAACCATTCCAGGGGAATTAACTGAGTCACGGAATAATGGAAGTACAGCAATTTCACTTTGTGATGGTCCATCACAGTCTTCCTTATTATTGGAATGGAATGCTGACCATGATAAATGTTCAGTGCTATCTCCATATCCTAGCACGGTTGTTTCAACAGCACTAAGCCACTCCCTAGCTTCTACTAGACTGTTTGTGTGGGTCCAAACCAATGAATTCACGGTTGAAAGTGGCACTTCAGGACGCTGTGTTGGTGTATTTGGGAGCTGTGTATACCAATCTGGTAACTGATTAACACTCTTCGTCCATTTTCCGTTGATTTGCAAGTAACATGAGGCTGGTTGAAACTGGCTGTGTGACTGAATTAATGAAATAGCTGTACCATGAAATGATTTAACAGACGTACTTGATGAAGGATTGTGGTCCAGATTATCGATGGCAGCGCAGGTAAACACCTCTTTCTGAAAGTTTGGGATGCAGATGTTACTTGAATCAGCGTATGTTTCAGTTATCTGATTTGAGATTGTAGATGACACTTCCAGAACACGATCATATGAAATTGATAATCCTAAATGTGCCAATCTGTCAATAATACCTCGTTTTCTTGTTTTTGCATGAATCATCAAACCAACATATAGCGGTAAAGGTGTCTCTGTATCTCTCTGGTGCCGAACGTTCGTAGTGGGTTCTTTTCTCTTTCGCTTTATGCAGTTGTGACGAATTAACTGGGAAATCGATAGTGCAGCTGTATTAATTGTTTTATCCTCTTCTTTCTCTATAGTAGGACCTTCCAAAATCATGCCCACTAGTGCGGACAGAGCTGCTGGGACGGAACCTTCCTGACAATGTGATGAAAAAGATCCATTAAATGTGGACAGTGTAGAAAATATTTCTCTGCGTATGATAGCTGCTGCTTTTGCTATATATATACCGTCTTCTTCTATGCTCACTGTCCTATTTCTCAGTACATCGCCTACTTCATCTTTGCACACCAACAACACGTCTCTTCCACTTTGGTACAGAGATGTTCACCCTCGCGAGGGTGGCCCTCTCGAGGGCATCCTCACCCTCAAGTTCCCTCGCCCACAGTGACGCGAGGACGAGGGTGCGCGAGGGCGAGGACAAGCTTCGATGGCGAGGGTGAGGGTGCGCGAGGGCGAGGACAAGTTTTGACCGCGAGGGCGAGGGTGCGCGAGGGCGAGGACAAGCTTCGATGGCGAGGGTGAGGGTGCGCGAGGGCGAGGAAAAGCTTCGACGAAGAGGGTGAGGGTGCGCGAGGGCGAGGACAAGTTTCGGCAGCGAGGGCGAGGGTGCGCGAGGGCGAGGACAGGCTTCGATGGCGAGGGTGAGGGTGCGCGAGGGCGAGGAAAAGCTTCGACAAAGAGGGCGAGGGTGCGCGAGGGCGAGGACAAGTTTCGGCAGCGAGGGCGAGGAAAAGCTTCAACGAAGAGGGCGAGGGTGCGCGAGGGCGAGGACAAGCTTCGACGAAGAAGGCGAGGATGAACGAGGGTGAGGGCCAAGTGTTACTGCGGGAGCGAGGGTGCACGATGGCTAGAGACAACTTCCTTCAGGAGAACGAGGGCACGCGAGGGAGGAGGACAAGCTTCCTTAAAAGCAACTGTTTTGGAGTTTGCTGTTTGACCTCTTTTGGAGAGAGGCAAAATTTAAAATATCATCTGCCATGTCTCCTAGATGAAAAGTTAGTGTCATAGCAAGGTTGTACATTAATCGTATTTTTCCTTTCAATTAATTGCAGTAGACAATTTCTCGTGTGTACGTACATAATTATTAAAAATAATAATGCAAATAAGAATAATATTTGATTTTTCCCATGAAAGTTTCCGGGTAGAAATAGCGCTACATTAAGAAGTAAGTGTGCCTCATTGTTGCCCTCCCTGTGTTGGAGACGTTTTAGATAAGAAGTGTCTACTACACTGTCATGTTTAAAGAGTGTTGGTAGACAGACAGACAGTCACTCACGTCATTCAGCAGTAAATGACAAGAGCGCTGATATCTGAACAAACACAATCAATGAGAGAACCATCAGAATGCAGTAGATCAGATGGAGAAAGACTTGATGGAATGACTTTGGTTCATATATGGCCATTTTGCTCTGGATTCTCTCGGACTCGGGCTCATTTTTTTCAACTGGGCTCTCGCTCATTTATTCCTTTGGGAATCGTGCTCGGGCTCACTTCCCTCAGTTGGACTCGCGCTGACTTATTTCATTGGCGCTCGGGATGGCGCTTAATTATTGAACCCGAGAACGGTTGAGTGCGAATGCCGAGCTAGCGAGCGTTGGGCTCGTGAGTTTGGATGCCCATGAAATGGGCTGATTAATAGCATACGTCCTCCTCCAATGTCCACCACTGATGAAGTTGTTACAATTAATCGGAATTTTTAACTTTTCATAGTTTTGTGACAGCCCAAACTATTATCTGAATCGATATTTGTTAAAATAATGTCAGTCACTATTGTATCGATTTTCATTGTTTCTGCTTTTATAATCTACGTGGGTAGAGCTATCATTTAGTTACAAAATAAATATTTTTTTTCTTGTCCTTAAATAGAAATATCTGACACGTTAATACTGAAATTTTGTTAAAAGAGCTGCTTTAACAAAATAAATTTAATAAGTTCCACAAGTTGTTTATGCAGCCGAAATTTGCAACTGTTGACTGATTGCCGTTTAGCGTCCTCTTTCGTCGGCGAGGCTATATGAGAAGTGGACCTATAGGTTTAACGCGGAATTCGATCCACTGTCGTTCAATGTTCTCCCACTCGGAATTGTCCCCAGGATCCCAGGCACCAAAGGTTCGCGTGCAAGCCAGTGAGATAGGGTTTGTATGTTGTGTTGTTCAATGATTTTTATTAGGAATAAAATACGTTACAGGATGATATACTGATTGTAAATATTATAGTGCAAGTATTGAACGATTGTGTGGTAAAAGGAGAAATATAAATTTGGACAAATTAAAAAAAAGGCCTGAAAAAACTGTAGGATATATGAAACATATAAAACTTAGGAAAAGCCACTTCAGCAAAACGAGCAGGATTTTGTTGTGGGTAAACAGTTTAATCATATTACTATTAATTTCGCACAAATGTGCCACACATCATAGCATGGGCGGCGATTAGGGGGGCAAAGGGGGACAGTTATCCCCCCCCACTCCTTTGAAATGAGGGGCCGCGGTGGCTCAGTGGTAGAGCGTTCACCTCTGGTGCTTGGGGTCCGGGGTTCGATCCCAGCCCCCGCCAAGTGAACTTTGTGGTGGACAAACACCGTGTGCGTGGGTTTTCTCAGGATTCTCCCGTTTCCTCCCACTTTCTTCATTCCACCATTTCATTCATTTCTCATAATCACCGTCTCCTTTAGCCTAACCGGCATAATCGTGGGACGTAAAACTCAAAGATTTCATTTCATTTTTTCCTTTGAAATGACCCATTAATGTCGCTATATAGTTTCATTTGGAAATATAAAGTTTTTGTATGTATTAAGGTTCATAGAATGAAAATGAGTGTTCTGAAGTATTTTATTTGTTTGCTGACGGAGTTTCAAAATTAAGCTCTTTAGATCTTTCCCTTTGAATTTGTTCAAATTGCTCAGTTACGCTACATACATCAGAATGGCCAACGTGTTGACTGTCAAATTCTGACAGATAGTCCGCGGCAGTCACTCTACCGCCACTCATCAAACCTTGATTTCACCCTCACCCTCATGAGAGCCGCCCTTGTGTGGCTGAATACTTATGCTTGCATCGTAGTTCAAGGAACATTTTGAAGTAAAGGCATTGGATACTGTTGATAAATGATGTAAACGTCACTATCGACCGAGATCTCCATTGTAACAGTTGTTCCATTTTAGGTGTTCCACAGTAAGTTATACGATGATATGTTTAGTTTCCTTTCTTTAGGACGTATGTTAAGCAAGGGCGGATCCCGGACGGACATCTGGTGGGGGTGGTGGGTTGTAATACTGCTACTTAGAGCTTCTTTTAAGAGCTCCAAACTCTCGGATGCGTTTTATTTGTATATATAAAATAAAGAAGTTTCGTCTTCTGGGGGGGAGCGATCGCCCCGATCGCCCCCCTGGATCCGCCACTGACGATAAGGAAATAATTCAAAAATAGGTTGAATAATTGATGTTCTGATCCTCACGAAGGAGGCCCTCTCGAGGCCTCCTCACCTTCAATTACCCTCGCCCTCAATGATATGAGGGCGAGGGTGCGCGAGGGCGAGGAAAAGTTTTGAGCACGAAGCGAGGGCGAGCGAGGATAATGGACAACTCCTATCGCGAGGGCGAGGGTGCGCGAGGGCGAGGACAAGCTTCAATGGCGAGGGTGAGGGTGCGCGAGGGCGAGGACAAGCTTCGATGGCGAGGGTGAGGGTGCGCGAGGGCGAGGAAAAGCTTCGACGGAGAGGGCGAGGGTGCGCGAGGGCGAGGACAAGTTTCGGCAGCGAGGGCGAGGGTGCGCGAGGACGAGGACAAGCTTCGATGGCGAGGGTGAGGGTGCGCGAGGGCGAGGACAAGCTTCGATGGCGAGGGTGAGGGTGCGCGAGGGCGAGGACAAGTTTCGGCAGCGAGGGTGAGGGCGCGCGAGGGCGATGAACAATTCCATTCGCGAGGGCGAGGGTGAACGAGGGCGAGGGCCAACTGCTACTGCGAGGGCGAGGGTGAGTGAGGTCGAAGTAAAATGAACATCTATGCTTTGGTATGCTTCCAAACGTGGAATGCAGGCAAGTATTTTTGTCTTTAGCCTTGTGCTATGGACATATTTGGTTGCCTCAGTTGCTCCTAACATGGTCATTCTTTGGATGACAGTCTGAGTGATTTGCGACAGTTTGAAAACGGGAACTGTTTCGGAGTGTTGAATGATATCATCCAAATGATTTATAATGTCGGTGGATGCAGCGCTGTAAATGACAGCTTCAGAAGCATTTTGGGTATGTTCTTCGCGATCAAGTTTCCTGACACGATTGTACAAGGAAGCTAAACACTTTTTGTGGTATTTTGCTTCGGTTGCAACCAGATCACCAACACTTACTTTTGCTAGCAACTTTGTATCACATAGACGGGTAGCAGCCATTCGCACACGATCACTAAGCTCCAAAGTACGAACATTAACTAAATTGTCTTTGTTATCTTCCAGATCACAAAACAAACACGTTGTTCTTTCACTTGTCAACTGACAGGATGAACGGGTTGCAGCAAGATGCTCAATGCCATCTTTCCCTTTGTTCTTTCTAGCTCGGTCCAATTTGACTTGGTTGTATTCACTCCGGCATGATTTGTGAAACTTTGCTTTGTTCTGGAAAAGCACTTGCACTGTTTCACTACTATCATTTTTTATGCTATGGAATATTATATTCTTCGGAAGTCCAATTTCTGCTTCATATTCCCTTAAATCTTTTACGAGACTGGCATATTCTAATGTTTTCTCACTTATTTTACTATCTGCGGGGCATACTAAGTTTTCTGAAGTTAACTTCTGGCACAGAACACACAACTCCCATTTTAGGCACGACACTGAGGAACCAAGTGCTGCAGTACTGCTGTCTACCTCAACCGCTTTCCATTTCCTTTTCTTCGACATATCGGTTCAGTTAAAGAACATAGGAAATTATGTCACACATCACGTACTGTTTCCTGGAACACAAACCAAGAACAACAATATATTAAAAATACCAAAAAACAGAAAAATAAAACATATAATATTATGCATAACATATATTTAAGAGTCGACGGCAATCTTGGGTTTATGACGTCATATACTCGCCTTTTGCCTCAAAGAAAAGACAATAACTTATGTTACTTTATGATTCTACATATGAAAAAAAATATTGGTGGTTGTTGCACGTTTCTATCGTTTCTCTAATGCGAGAAATAAATAATTTTCATAATCCGTATGTAAGCCATGGCGCCATACTGTGTTTATGACGTCATATACTGGCTTCTAGAAACAAAGGGGAGCCAATCACATGTTATGTCAAGATTCTTCACATCCAAAGAAAGAGATTGGCGGTTATTGCATGTTTCTATTATTTTTCTGTAGCGAGAAATTCCCATTTCTCGTACCGGAAATAAACCGCGGCAGCCATCTTGGATTTATGACGTTATAAAGGGTTTTCATCACGGACAGAAGATAAACACTTATGATTTGCTATTCTCCACGTTAAAAGGAACATACTGGTAGCGGTACTATGTTCCTATTGTCAAAGGGCCAATGGAACTACAAATGCCATATAACTACATCTACGGATACATTCGAACATTATTCACGAAAGTTCGACATTTACTCCTACAAAAAATTGATTATCTCAGTTATTTGTTGAGATACATCAATGATTCTGGTCTCGTTCGAAAGCTATTGAAATGACCATTGACGATTGTTTCAGAGTATTTTTCCATAATCATAGCAGTTTCAAAGTTATTTGCTATAAAACATAGAAAATCGTTTTGAAAATAAACATTTTTCCAGTTTGAGACGCCATATTTAAAAATGGCGGCAATATAAGGCAAGTATTTATAATGACGACAAAGGTATAATGTATTCTCTGCAAAATAAAGGGAAAACGAAGTTTCTACCTTGAATGGTAATGGAGTTATATATTTTTAAACTCAGTTAAATCGAAATTCGTTGGCGGCCATATTGATGACGTCATATACCTAAAACAAGACCCCCGTCGAGGTGGTTCTATATCAGGATTTACTTCTCATTAATAGGCCTATCATCCCTGAAAGTGGCATGTTGGTATCACATTTTGCATAATTGGGCCCTTTTATGCTGCTAAGCTACTAGACTATATCTACTGTGATGAAAATGTAAACCCTAGATGTACCAATACTGATATCTGTATTATTTGTCAGTGATCCACCACGGTATTTGTTTTCTACGAACTTTATATACCTTGGCTATCAAAAGTAGCTTAGAAAAGGATTATAGCCAATTCAAAATTCTGTGTATCAGACAGGTAATCTATACTATTTTAAGGAATTGGTCTTTAATACACCAACTCCTCTATAGATACGAAATCCATGTTAAACAGAGTGAAAATGTGCATGGCTGTACCGGGGATCTTCCGCATACTGTCCCGAAGAGTTAACCACTATACTACCCAATGCGCTCCCAAAACAACCACACTCTCTCTCACTTCTTTCAGTCAAACCACACATGCCTTGTACACTTCTGGTCACAAAAACCTAGACTGCCTTCTAGAGTCTATGTTGAATCTATATCCTTATGTTCTTCGCATCTCTTTAGAAGGGAAATCTATTTTCTTCCCATTCACTTACAGAGCAATATACGTATTCTCTAATAGAAATATACCATTTGGACATTGCCTCCAAGTAAATATTGAAATTACGTGGTATGTAGTATAAGACAAAAAAAAAAAAAAAAAAAAAGATTGTCTACACTGGCATACTACATGATACGAAAATAAAACTCGTGGACAGTATAGAACAGTAACACAATGTAAAGGTAACCAAGAAAGTTCTGTCGCTTTTTCACCCACCAACTTCAAACACCGATATGTCACCTAAGACGTACCTGGAAGATCAAAAAAAGTCCCCATCACCATCGAACCCTTCTGCCAACATTCTGAAAGGCCATGGATTCCATCGCGGTAGAACTTGGTAGGTCGTAAAGCGAAGAAGGTATCAAGTGCATTTTGCACCTCTAATAGGGATTTGAACTGGTGTCCTTTAAGATGATTCTCCAAGGAATGGAATAAGTGATAATCGGACGGTGCAATGTCCAAGGAGTATGGCGGATGTATTAGTGTTGCCCACCCAAGGCGTAGGATGGTGTCTCGGGCCACGTGGGGCTTAGCGTTGTCCTGTAACAGCAGAACCCTTTTGCGATGCAGAAGTGCTGGCTCTAGAGTTTTGATTTTATTTTTTCTTGAGCACGGTTCAACTGCTGACAGTACACAGTTGCATTGATGCTCTGACCAGCTGGTGGCAGTTTCCGACGCACGATGTTTATTTTAACATGGGTTCAAAACCTGTCTACACTAGCCTTTTGTGAATAAAAAATTGCATTTTCCTGACAAAGAGCATTCATATTTGGATGCAAGAAATTCATAAAAGTTGTAGAAAAATAGGGGCCAAGCTTACCCAAGCCCCATTTTGAAGTGAATTTATATATGGAAATTGCATAAACACATTTTACGAAAAAATTCTGAGCCAAACTGTTTACTATTAAGTTAAATTGATTAGATTACTAATTAGCATATAGAACTATACGTAGAACTCTATGACTTTTAATCATAAAGAACTTATATCTTTAATTATTACACATAACTAAATTTAATCATAAAGAACTTATCTAAAATTATTACACTATAAATACGTACTATAATACTACTATAAATACATTCTACATTTATTTCTATTCTGTCTCATAATGAATCTACAGTAAGGTGTTTATACCATCTTTCAAAGCACATCTCTTATAACATATACAACTAGAGTGAATTTATTCACCTCTGCACTATATAATTCATGTTTGTAATTTCTAACTAAATTCGTCTTCTTGTAATATTCATTTCGATTGAACAGTGAGATTCATTACTTGTGAGCTCCTTACACAGGGTGTTTCAAAACAGAGTGTAAAAACTAAAATGTGCGCTATCCGAAAATACATGTTTCAGAATCCTAATGTACTCACGCAACAATTTTTACAGAGGGAGTTTGGTTACGGGCATATAATTCGTAGTATTCACCAACTACCTTAAAAATTGTTGCGGAAGTAACGGAGGATTCTGAAACTTGGATATTAAGATGAGGATGAGGCACATACCAGTTCCTAAGTGGAGTCTTGACCAAACTATTGTGGGTCCCACAGTTTTGGAACTATGAACCTTTAAAGTTCATTTTTTCATGCTTTGGGCAGCCTATAGCTCCGAAAGGAAGCATTTGTGCACCCAGGTTGCTTTATACTTTTTGTTTTATCTTGGTGTCAGGAATCACCTCCCAAACTTTGATGGTGATGTTTTGAAACATCCTGTATATTATATTTTTCTTAGCACCCTTTGCTTTTTTTTTTACACATTTCTTTATCGAATATACTTTTTAAAATTTTTATCTATTAGATCAATCTGTAATGCTTTAATTGAGTACATTTTGATAGTAATCTGAATAACTTCTCGATAAGTGTTCATTTAGCTTGATCCTTCATTTTATCAAGTACTTTTTACTTATTTGAGTTAATTTGTACCTATTGTTTTGCCGTTAATAATTTGTATCGAAGTAGTTAATAGAATATTTTATATATTCATACCATCTTTCGTTTAAATATGATAAATATATCTGCAGTGGCGAAGCGTAATCCCACAAGTAGGGTAAGCCCGACAAACTAGTAATACAAGTTACATTTAATGTATCATAAAATTTTTAAAATTATAGTCATAATTCTACTTATCTTATTGAGTTAAACAAAAAACTACCAATTATTTTAAAGAACTTTCTTAGCTGTATTTCTAACACTGTTTAGAGTTGAATTTATGTGCACTCCCATCTATAAGTTTAGATCTATAGTTCTTTAACCAATCAAACTGTTTAAACCCTATTACTCGATGAATTTTCTTTAATTTTGATCTAAGTGACAGATGTTGTTTTAACTTTCGATAGTGAATAATATATATTTCTTTATCATATAAAGTTGTTTATATCTTAGTTTGTTTTGAAGATCTAACTATTATTAGAGGACCTTAGGGATAGTCTTTGTGGTGGCAAGGTAGTTTTTGAGATATTCAAGATCAATTTTCAATATATAACCAGTAACATAATTGCTAGGTATGCTTATGAAATTTATTGTTTCTTTTTCTTTTTCATCTAAAGTAGAATACGATCTTCACTAGTCCAAAGCAAAGGACTAAATGACAAATTGGCGACACAGCTAAGGTCATTTACTTCTTTTCCTTAAGCAAAAGCAGGGTTTCATCCACCAGAGTGTAGCGACGGTGGGGCCGAATTATAGTTCGCCCATTTTCCGAGGGCACAGGTGGAATAGACAGGCTCTAAAACATTAACATATTGAATATGAATAAATCAACTTGCACGGAGAGAGACCTCCTTGCACATGAACTTCTTGTCTATTGGTTTCTTTTTATAGCAAAATTAAAGGTTTTAACTTACAGAATTAATAAAGAAGAGGAAACAGCCACTTCTACCATCGTTGTTGACTAGTGATTTAAATAATATGAGTCTTTGAGAACAATCCCAATCCGAACTAGCCTCTAGTTAGTTTTTCGTCACTTGTTTATCTTGTATCTCGTTTCTATATTCTGGTTGGGTCTTTTACCAGTTGTTTTTACCTTCAATCTGTTTTGTTTTTTCACTTTCAATATTATTTCTAGCCTTCTCTTCTTGGAAAATGAAAATTGCCTGTTTTCCAGGAAGCATTATTTAAAATTATTTTTACAATGGTATACAAAAATTTTTAATACACATTAAATAATCCAAAATTATATCACATTCACTTTTCTAGGAAAAGAAAAGAAACAAGTGCTGTGTATCAATCATTGGTTACATCTTGCTCTTCCTGTTTATTTTTCTAAATTTTTATATACATCAATTTGGACCAACACACTGAAAATTTAATGCCGGCTAATTCCTGTGTCGGAACAGTTTCACGAAGGACGGAATACTAGAAGTTCACTAGTACTAGAAGAAAACAAGTGTATCAAGACGGATATTCTGGTTGTTTCGATTTTATAAAAGCAATAATAAACAGAACAGAAATAAATGTAAACAAACGCAATGGTCTAAAAGTTTCTGTAACAATTGTTAATATAAGAAAAATACAAATTTTCGAGATTTTTACCTTACCACACATAATGCACAAATACTTGAATCAGCAAACTTAAATTAATTAATAAATAACAAATATGAACTGAATTTGGAAAATGTGAATAAACTAATGGGTTTTGGAAAAAATGTTCGAAGAAATTTTAGGCCCAAAAGTAAAGAACCCATTAGTCATATTCCCGTTAGAAATAACTTATGCCATATAGAATTATTTAGGAAATTATTTATGTGAACTATGAGCAAAAGCGTCTGAATAATTTCTGAGACAGTTGTCGAAAAAGTCACCCTCAAGAATACACTATCACTTGTGGATCTTTTCAAATTAAACGAGTTGTGCTGTGTTGTTACTGTTTTCATGAAACATTTATGAAATATTAACAAAATCGCCTGAGTCGTTCTTGAGGAAGTCGCAGGGTAAAACTTATTCCCAAAAGTGATATACCACTTCTAGATTTTCAGGATGGTGGAATTATATCATTAGGTTATTTATGTAACATTTATTTATGAAATATGAACAACAAAATCTCCTGAGTTGTTTTTGCGACGGTCATCGGGAAATACTTACCTCCAAAGGTAAACTATTCTTTCTTTAATTTTGAGGATAAACGATCTATGTATATTGTATGAAATTTGTACCAAGTAGCTCGAGTCTTTTAAAGCAAATCGTTAGAAAAAAATTCACCATCAAAGTATACGTCTTTTGGACTTTTCTTTTCGAGATAAGCAAATAGACTAATTTTATATAGACTATGATATAGACACTGAATTAGGAACGTATCCAGCGTGAGGTCCTGGGGGCTGTTCCCTTCCCAAACTCAAGCACTTTTTAATAAACTTGCTTTTATCCTTTTGAGGTTCTTTTATATCAATTTACTTTCAGTCAGTGTCCAAATTTTGGGCAATGTAATGTTGTCTTTTTATAATTTTAAGAACATACCGTAATTCCATTATAACAGGTGGAATTAAAGAACACTTTTAAATAGAATTAACATTTCATTTCCGTTTTGTTTATAGTTTTAATGTATTAGGACGATACACTCATTGCCTTCTTGCTATTTTTGTTATGTGATATACGTAGTAGACAGTTTTCCTTAGTTATAGTATGTGTCTCGAAAATATGTTTTATTTCGTTTGTCCTACAATTCAGTTTGTACAAAGTAAACAGGTTTATAAATGAAAAGTATGAAAAGTTTAAGAGAAATACAGAGCTGTTGCATTATTATTATTATTATTATTATTATTATTATTATTATTATTATTAGTAGTAGTAGTAGTAGTAGTAGTAGTAGTAGTAGTAGTAGTAGTATTGATATTTTATTGATATTTTTAAAACATTAGAATTACGTGCTTACGAGGATTCGTATTGGGACCCTTCCGAAGAGAAAACCTGGATACGTGTCTGTGCAGAATGATAGACATACAAGGCATGGGGTAGACGGGCGCGCTTTTAACAATATTGTGTATTTTTAACATCTTTACTTGTATTTACGGGCAATATGTGCTATTAAAATATGCGCAAGCTAGCTAAAAGAAGAATATATAAAAAGAACTAGAATTAATTTTCTTTCTGATATTATGATTGATGTTCTGTTAACAAAATAATCTGACGATATATGTTATTGGTTGTCATAGCAACGAGAAATATAAGATATAACAAAGGATCCATCTTGTATAATCTACATGCATGTTATTTAAAGGGTGTAAATGTATCCTTAATTTCCTTCCGAACTGTGGGCTATAGTGTAACGCTATAAATAAACGGCTTTCATGTTAATAAGAACCGAAGCAATATAATAAGGAAATAACTTATTGACATTTTCCTTTAATGACGCATTTATTCAGCATTAGAGTACAATTGGTAACAACGATTGTTTTCAGCTTATGTATGCTGACTCCTCCCCTCCTCGTGCTTGCACAGCGGACCAACTTCAACTCACTTCATGTGTGCGTGTGTGTGAGTCAGGAACAGAATAAAACACGCGGCCTGCAGCCTTACACTTCCAGCAAATGAAGTAGGATAGCTTGTTGTCATAAAAAAGAGATAGAACAAAGCTGATGTTAAATTATTGTTCTAGTGTTTATATGTGTGTGTTTGCTTTTAGAGAATTGACTTTCTCTTTTTTTATATCCACAAGTGCAAGAAATGCAATCATAAGTTTGTGTAAGGAATAAAGAATGATTTCTTGAAACAAAACTAAATTATATAGATCTATGTATGCCGAACACGGATGCTTCCAAAAAATAGTATGCATCTGAACGATAATTATACCATTCTTCTAAATTATACAGTAGCGTGAAAAAGTGATATTAAAATGATATAAGGCATAAGCTTTGTCTTCTAGCATGACAATACATTAAACGTAACTCATTAAATTTTTGGGATTACAAATTATCACCTTGTAAGTGTAGGCCTATTCGTTTTCACAGTCGAGTGACGAAAAAAAAATTGTGGTGATAGTGGTAAAAATCGAATTCGAGATTTCAATGAATTGAAGTTTTATGGCCCCTACATATCAAAAAACTGATTTTTCTATGTCTATCCATCTGTTCGTCTGTCGGTTCGCCACGCTTTCACATGCACTCAAATAGAGGCTATACTGTTCAACGTATCTGGACAAAATTCTACACATGAGGTTTTTATAATATTCTATCGTTTCGAATTCTATACCCTCCGACACCTAAAAGTAAGGGTAGTTTACTGAAGGATGAAAATTTAAAATAATTAAATTTTCTCAGAAGCAGCTGTAACGATTTTGTTTATTTCTACAAATATATATTTTACTAACAACTCTCCACCGTAGTATGAATCATTGCTCTAAAAAAATACATAAGGTGTAATTTACTGTATGGGATGCGTTTTTTCGAATAATTTCTCAACCACATTTCATAAATAAACGTATCGTTAATAGGATAACAAAATGACATAAATCGTTCGTCATGTAAACATTTCTAAGGGGTAGTTTACTCTTAGAGTGACCTTTTCCTCGACCATTTTCCCATTAACACCTCAGGCAATTTTGTTCATATTTCGTAAAGAAATGTTTCAGTAATAATCTAATACACTGCATAACTCGTTTGTCCTTAAAACATCCAGAAGGGATGGTTTTCTCAAGGAATGATTTATTTTTGACAATTTTATTTGTAATAACTAGATACCGAATGTTTTGGCATTAGAAACCTGGAAAATAGGCACTCAAATAGGCACTAAAATGTAACTCGAAGTAATGAAGATAAATTAAATACTTTCTGTAACATTAAATACAATTCCAAAAATTGAAATAAAACTTGATATATCTTACATGTATATAATATAAAGAAGCCTATTCGATTTATCTATTATGTCACAAAACAAAAGATAGAACAATATTAATTTATTATGTAAAAACAAAATAAAGAAGGAATTAAAGTTGGAATAAGTTTTTAAATAGATTAGCATTTTCTCAACTAAGCAAACATAAAAGAAAAAGATGCTTATGTGATAGAAGTTTGTCATACATTTATTTACAAAATACATTAGAATAACATAAACAAGATTGCCATCAAATGACACAGTAAAAATTGAAATGCCTAAAGAAGATATATACGTGTATATATATATATATATATATATATATATATATATATATATATATATATATATATATATATATCAAATTTAAGAACTATCAATATACTATGAAGATGCCATTTGTGATATATGCTGATTTTAAATGATTCAAGTACATTGGATCTGGATTTGATTCCCGGTGAGAGCTAGGTATTTTCATCCAACGTTAAGGTATAGGTGACACGTTGGTGCAGAGAAAAAAGTATTTAAGTAAGCCTAACCAAGCTAATTAATAATACAAGGAAATAATACAATGTTACGAAATTATCGAAGAAACGTTGCTAATATTAGCTAGGTGCGACTGAAATGTCTACAGTTGCAAAGGTAAAAAGGTAAAAATATAATACCAGATTAATCAGTGTTCTCTAGGTAAAGCTATCCTACAAAGAAGTGATTGATATACCAAAAAATGTTGTAATCGCTGTAAGACATGTTAGGAAAATACAGTAGGTGAGAGTGAGGCTCCATACCCTTCGATTTAGAAATACGGTTCGCGAAATTTTTTTTAAAAATAATAATACTGCAAATCATGAGTAGCAAGGACCTTCTTTTGAGGAAAAATGAAAATGAAGTGAAATCTTTCAGTTTTACGTCCCACGATTATGCCGGTTATGCTAAAGGAGACAGTGATTATGAATAATGAATGAAATGGTGGAATGAAGAAAGTGGGAGGAAACGAGAGAACCCCGAGAAAACTCACGCACACGGTGTTTGTCACACAAAGTTCACTTGGCGGGGGCTGGGACCTTCTTTTGAGGGCGAGAATTGAAGTTCGTATGTGGGTTTGCATTGAAATGAACATTAGAACACAATATCTGTTGAACGTTGCTGAGGGCTTGCGAACAGTTTTGCAGTGCAGTTCACGGGGTTCGATATTGTAACGATCCTAGCGAACTCCTGAGCCTTCCCCACTATACACTATAAGTTAAATTCGTGCTTAATTAAAACTCTATTTGTTTAAATTTAAAACTGTTGACCGTTATCACCCGTGTGCCACCAGCAACACTCGCCAGTAATACTTTGTTTCCGCCTTTGTTTAAGCCCCATAAATGTGTTTGTTCATAAATTTCTTTGTGTGTGGTTTTGCGTATACGTGTCATGGACATTCAATTTTGACTTCTACGCCATTCGTATCTAATTATATACACACCTATAGAATGAACACAACAAACTTGGAATATATTTTTTGTGTATGGAAAATTACACAGGCAATGCTGCACGGGAGAGACGTATATATGGAATTCCATACACGTGGCAGTCAACGTGTTAAGAAATGTATAATAATAATAATAATAATAATAATAATAATAATAATAATAATAATAATAATAATAATAATAATAATAATAATAATAATAATAATAATAATAATAAACAGAAAAAGAAACGATCACTTACATAATTTATAAACATAAGTTAACATTTATTAACGCATGTAGTGCAATGGACTTAAGTTATTTCTCTCTCTTCCTGAACAAAACAGCTCCTACTATGCTAAGGCATAGAAGAGAACTTGTGGCATTCACGATTTGGGGTGGTGTGCGATCTGCACGGTTGTAGGTATATGCTCAATACCAAACTGCACCTACATCTGTAAAAATCATACTTTGAGCAAAATCTGCACATGGAGCATTTTGAAGGCTCAGTAACTGTATGCACTTCAATGTAACTCCTCAAAGGATGATATATACTATCTATGATTTAAGTATAAAACTCTTCCCTACTTACAATTTTATCCTAATATCTATTATCGATTTCTGCCTTTCCTGGTATTTCAGTAACTTCTTGGCAGGGTAACTTTAACCAGAGTCTGGTTTCATTTTTTCAGATTTCATTTTTTTACCTTTGAAAGTGACTCATTTAAGATGGACATTTCAGTCGCTCCAATCTCTTTTAAATAATATATCATTGATATCTTCCTAATATTAAATGCTTTGTTTGAGTAATTGATTTATTTGGTTTGGTTTATTTAACACTCCTTTTATGCGCCGGTCACCGTCCCAGGTAACTATGTTTCATTATTCTATATTCCGTTGTGCAAAAGAAGTAATGTCGTCCAGGAAGTTGTGAAGGAATTTGTCCACCGTTTATATAATTCGTCCAAGTTGTCTCTGTTTATAATATCTAAACGTTATATTATTACCATCGTGTGTTTATTTTATTGTCTCACATCGTTTTATAAAGCAAAAACAATATATATATATATATATATATATATATATATATATATATATATATATATATATATATATATATATATATATACATTTATTAAGCATTGGTTCCTCAGTGTATTTACATATTATATGTGCATCAATTTTACAATGTCTATAATATCGTCCAAAGTAAATCTTGTCCGTAACATGTCCGAGTAAACGAAAGTGAGTCTCTATCCAGTAAGTCGAATCATACGCCTGCGGGGTAGTCTGATATCAACACCGTTTCTCTCTTGCTTTGAATGGAATCATTTCCCCGAGTTGTGTAAATGTATAATGTATCACTCGTTACCATCTAGCTTATGTCTGTCCAGTAGCGGGCATTCCGTATTGTCTATTTTCCTCAAGTACTACGTTTGATAAAGTAAAGATTGATTAGCGATGGCTAGCTCATGTCTGTCCAGTAGCGGGCACTCCGTATTGTCTATTATAATATATATATATAGTTTACAATCCAAGTATTAAGTCGCCACACAGAAAATCTATGTAAATACTCGAGTTGTCTGCATGTTATATCTTGAGCTATAAGCTGTTCACTAGTTCAGCAAGGCGCGCCGAAGACGGTGGATATACGATAATACTCGCACTTTGATGTGATAGTGTTAGGGGTAGAGTCTAATTTACTGGCTGGTCTTGTACTTCCTATAATGTTTCTGCAGTATGTATTGTTATTACCGCCGCTGTTAATTGTAAGTTATGTCGAGGGAAATACCCTCTTAACAGCTGGTTGCGGAAGTAGTGGAGACGTTATGTGCCTAGGGAGGAAGGTTAATCGACACAGCCACATGTTTACTCCCTCTACAATGAGATGTTTTATGAACAGTAATGTAATTGGTAATTTCCTCTCTGTGAAGTAGCCTACTGAAGATTGTGTACTAATATTTAGTCGAGGAATGTAAACAACTCTCTTACTGTTATTAAGGATACCGTTGTTACTTATTGTTGTTACTTATCTTTGAGTTGTGTTGGCGCTAGAAGTTCTCTGAAATCTTTTAAGACTGAATACATATGATTTTTTTCTGACAATTGAGTTTAGCTGTCCATGATCGCTAAGGTTAATGATAATTCCAATATTATACGTTGTTTGCAAGAGAGTTAAATAAATATGATTGCAATATATGAGGTGTTGTTCTGAAATGATTTTTTTTTCATCTTTTCTTCCTCAGCGTCGACGATGCCACTAGTGTGCAAGAGTCTGGAGTTAAATAGCGTTGTGCTTACTGGTCTATAATTATAGCGTAAGAAAGGAATAATGTCGGCGACCCATTTTTTATTTTTCTTTCCTTTCCCTTAATGTCAGCTACGGATACAATTTAAAGTAATAACGTTTCAAGTTGGCTATCCGGCCATAGAATCGAACTAGCGTAAATTGTTGCGTTTCAACTTGATCTGGTGTATGTTTTTCTTTTACCATTTTCTTGTTCTCTTAGTAGTATTTCATGTTCCTTTAACAGTATTTTTTCTTTTCAAAATTTCTCTCTCTATTAATGCTGCTAATAGTTAAAGATAGTTACGAATTACTTTAAATCATGTATTAAATCAGAATGTCTTCTCATATTTGTTATATAGAAACTCTTGGCTATTATGTATTTATGCAAAGTTAAATTAATTAACATTTATAAGTAAAAGTTACATGTAAAATTATATATTCAAAAGAGTTACTAAAGAAAATAATGCATTGTATTATAGAAGATATTCTCTGTAGATATGTTATGAATTCGAGACTCTCTGAAGAGCAATTATCTCAAATTTATAATTTATTATAACGAATGTGATGATGAATTTGAGTATAGTACTGAAGATTTCATACGTGAATATCAACACAAAGCCAACTGAAAAATCAAACCACAGAGCAATTATCAGAAGATTTTATAAGGGAATTTTCAGCTAAGGTTAATTGGAAAAGAATTTGTGAATATTCAGAATTATCAGAATATTTTATTGAAGACTGCGCAGTCAAGGTTGACTGAGGTAAGGTAAATTTATATCAAGATTTTATTAATAAATTTATGGATAAAACTAAATTTTAGAATATATCTTGTAGAAGTAAACTTCCAGAAAAAATATAAGAAAACATGCTGATAAGCTCCAATGGTCTAGTTTATCATCACATCAAACTTTATCAGGGGGTATTGTATGAGATTATGCTAATAGAGTATAATCACTATTTTAATGTATCAATGCATAACGAGATTTTTCATTTTAGAAATTTAAAAATAGTTTTTTTTTGGTATAACATCTCACAATATCAAGACCTTTCTATAGAGTTGTATATCTATTTAGACAATACTTGGATTAGAGAATTATAGTAGGAAAATATCACAATAACTCTAATTTGGAAGATGTTTTAAATATGATGGTTAGAGTAACTGCAGAAAGTTTTTTTCATCTTTAAGTTTTTATAGATACTTTTATGTAAAAATACACAAAAGATCAATCACCATTATTATCATTTTGAATTTTAAATGCTTAAAATTCAAAACTACAATAAAACAATCTTTAGCGTCATATTCAATATTTTTAATTATCTATCTATCTATCTATCTATCTATCTATCTATCTATCTATCTATCTATCTATCTATCTATCTATCTATCTATCTATCTATCTATCTATCTATCTATCTATCTATCTATCTATCTATCTAGATCAACCATAATAATAACAATCATAATAAACGAAACAATCATAATTTTCTTTAACTTTATTCAACAGATTAATCCAATTAGGATCAATAATTTCTGATTGTAAATAACGATTCAAAATCAATCTTCTGTATATTGTACTACTATTGGTTTGAGAGATTAAACTCTTATGTTTAAATTTCCTATATGTTATTCTAATTGATTGATGGTTCGTTCTTTAATTTTAATTTGTTCATTGTTTTTCAACTTTTTAAAATTTAATTTTGTGTTCTTGTTTATGTTATATTCTTGTATTTGTTTAAAATCTTGTATAAAATAACCCTCAATGATGTTATAATATTTGTCGTAAAAATGATCAGATAAACACAATACTGTACTCAGAAATTTTTTATAAACATATGTTCCTGATATAAAAAATAATTGTATTTATTTTATTTCTTCCTTTTACTACATATATAGACCGATAAACCGAATCCAGGGGATCGCCTTTTTATCATAATTTTTTATCAGTTCTTTAGAATGTTTATTCTCTAACCATTTATACAATTTCCTTCTAAAATCTTGTCACAATTATATAGCATTAAAATAAGTTTTTGTGCTCTCTTACTGGAAATCGAAGCCGGGACCACATGCAGCAAAGACACAACCGCTAGCCACTAGACCATAGGGAAGAGCTTTACCTAGGTACATAGTTTACTTCCCTAAAAGTGTTCATTTCCGTTTAATTAGAAGAATCATATTTTTGTAAACGTAGTTGTTCGGCAATTGCACACAAAACAACACAAATTATTTGTAACTAAAATAACTTCGTATTTTATGTAAACATGTCATGTAGTTGATTTAACCTCTGCCATTTTAACGATTTACTTCAAAGTGCGATGTAATTGAAGTCATAAATGGCTTATGCAGGGGTGTAGCCAGCAGGTTTGTGTAGGAGAGGCCCGTCGTTTTTTAGGGAGGGCCAGCTACAATGTACAAAGCCAAAAAAGATATGTTCCTGCTAGTGTTTTTGAGGCCTGAAAGAAGGATAATTTTGGTTTCCTTCTGGAAAACTAAAAACACTATTTAGCTTCTTCTTCTTCTTCTTCTTCTTCTTCTTCTTCTTCTTCTTATTATTATTATTATTATTATTATTATTATTATTATTATTATTATTATTATTATTATCATCATCATCATCTCCATAAATTCTATTCAAGATAGTTTTTGCTTAATCAAAAACTTCTGTCCGGGATCAAACGCTATACTTTTGTGCATAACTATAAAGGTAACCAAGAAAGTTCTGTCCCTTTTCAATTGGACATCATACCATGAGTTGAATGCGAGTTGAGATAAGGCAGAGGTCAGTTGTTGGTGTGGGTATATCCAACATACTACCTGGTTGTGGCAATTCAGATACACCGTGTATTTACGTAAAGACAGAGGGAACATGAGACATCCATAGAGCGTCATAAGAGCACGTATGCTGAACGAGTTCAGATGGAGATCAATCGCCGCTGTAGCGGGACAGAAGATATGCCAGGCCTTTGGTGAGGATGTCGTGACGACGCGGACAGTGCAACGATGCTTTAACAAGTTTAAGGACGACGACGAAAGGACCGAAAACACCACGTGCCGAAAGACCAACACATGTACAAAGAGGAACTGGGACTACAATTCAGTGTGTAGAGAAACCATTCGGCAGCACATCCATCAACTTGGGAAGCACTACAAGTTGGGTCGATGGGTCTCACATGTTTTGACTCCGGGCCAGAAGGCAACGCGGCAGTCGCCTGTGTTTATTTACTGTTTCGGAGCCATTTCTGGACAGGGTATTGACATGTGATAAAAAGTCGGTCCTATACGAAGCTCCACGGCGCCGTTATCATTGGTTAGCATTCCATAAACCGATTTCAAAACAGCCGAAACCAGCATTGTACCAGAAGAAGGTCCTTCTGTGTGTTTGGTGCATCGTACATCGGGAACTGCTACCAGCTGGTCAGAGTATCAATGCAACTGTGTAGTGTCAGCAGTTGAGCTGTGCTCAAGAAAAACACAAAACTCTGGAGCCATCACTTCTGAATTGAAAATGGGTCGTCGTTTAAGGAACAACGCTAAGTCCCACGTAGCTAGGATGACTCAGGACACCATTCTCCGCCTTGGATGGGAAACAATATTGCAACCACCATATTCTCCGAGTATTGCACGTCCGATTATCAGCTGTTCCATTCTTTGGACAATCACCTTAGAGGACGCCAGTTCAAATCCCTAGTAAAAGTCCAAAATGTACCTGATACCTTCTTCATTTCACGGCCCAGCAAGTTCTACCGCGATGGATTCCATGGCCTTCCAGAACGTTTTCAGAAGGTCGTCGATGCTGATGGGACTATTTTTGATCTTCCAGGTTAGGTGACATATCGATGTTCGAAGGTAGTGGGTGAAAAAGCAACAAAACTTTTCTTGGTTACCTTTATATTTAAATTTAAGACCTTGTATACAGAACCTATCTACACAAGATTGATTTTCTTTGAAATTTCACTTAATTTCTTTACGATTTCCTGACAAAAATATTTATTTCTTATTCGTGACTAAAAAAACATAATTATTTTATTACACTGAGTAAAAAATAAAAGAGAGAGCGAATGAAATCCAAATTGAATTAAAACATTGTTTCTCACCAAATTTTCCATCCTCTATGTCTTTTAAAACACTTGTTAAAGTATATAAAATATACTGTACTTACAAATCAGTTTAGTACCTTTGTTTTGTGGCTGTATTTATAGTACCTTGTTAAAACGTTTGTCTTCAAACTGTCAAATATAAATCGCAGTAAATTGTGTAATCAGTGTCACGAGAAAAGTATCCTATTTTTCGATCGGTATAAGGAAGAGATACTATACTATTTTTCGATCGGTATGGAAAAACAATATTTCTCCATACTATTTTACCGTAAATTATTAATTGTCAATAAACTGTGTTACTTTTAAATGAATGAAGCGAGATAATTTTACTATGATATTTTAAAAGCTGGTCATTTGGGGGGGGGCAGGAAACCATTTGGGGGGGCTGGCCCCGATGGGCCCCCCTTGGCTACACCCCTGGGCTTGTGTAAAATTTAACACATCTCGAGTAACACAGACTTAATGTTTTGAATTCACACCATCATTTCTTACGGTGTAGATAGTATTTCACTTGTTCTAAAAACTCCTAACTTTACAAAAGAACTACTGTTTATGCCATGGACACTGAATGCAATAGTGACAATAATCGTCCATGGGATCACGACAGAAGTGACTTCTAATTTGGAAATATATCAACTTTGAGGTCATTTTTCTAGTGACTCCATTTGGAAAGTTCGTAATTATTATAATGTGTTCACGTTGTTTAGATTTTTCTTTCATATCTATCTATTACATAAGATTAAAGGTGATTCACTCATCGACATTAAGACCATACATACTACCATAGCTAGAAAACTAAATTTAAACAAGAAATTCCTTTTACAATGAAAACAAGAGATAAAAAAGGTTTTTTGAAACACGTATGTTAAGGGAGGTTGATGTGTACAAATCTTTTTTTTTCTTTTTTTTAATAAGGTATCCTAAGTTAGGAAAATGAAACTCGAAATATGAGTTTCTCATTAAAAGTAACTGGACTCTGGGAAAACTGGTCTCTTTATAGCAAAACTGCCAAATGTGATGACTCACTCAGGTTAGATGTGTGATATTTGATTTTAAAAATAAGAAAATACATGTTTCGACATTTTCGACAATTCCGCTTCTAATTGCTAAATTTAAACTAGCACTCGTGAAACCAGTATATAAAAAAGGGTCAAGAAAGGATCTCAATAACTATAGACCAATATCGCTACTTAGTAATTGTGCTAAAATATTAGAAAAATGTGTTAAAAAGAGATTAGTTTCCTTTCTTGAAACTAATAACATACTTGCATTAAATCAGTTTGGTTTCAGAAAAGAGAGAAGTACATCTGATGCAATTTATAAACTAATGGAAATAATAACAAATTACATGGATCATAATGAAAAAGTAATAACAATATTTTTGGATTTAACCAAAGCATTCGATACAATATCTCATAATATATTGTTAACTAAGCTAGAACATTATGGAGTAAGAGGTGTAGTACTCTCGTGGTTTACTAGTTATTTAAGTAATAGATTGCAAGCTGTTAAAATTGCAAATGTTATAAGTGACTTAACACAGGTTAGCTATGGAGTGCCACAAGAATCCAATTTTATTTATAATTTATATAAATGATTTGTACAATATAGGTATTGATGGCTATATACAATCTTTTGCAGATGACCACTATAACAATAACAGGGAAAAAGTGGGAAGAAACTTATAAAAAAGAGGAAATAACAGAAACTTATAAGAAAGTAAAACAATGGCTTGAACAAAATTCCTTGGTACTAAACTTAACGAAAACCAATTATATTGCTTTCTCACCAACAATAACCGGACAGCCACAAAATTTTGTCTTAAAATATCATAACTGTATTAATACTTTAGACTGTAACTGTAATATAATAAATAAAGTAATTGAACAAAATTATTTAGGAGTGAAAATTGATAAACATTTAAAGTGGACATCGCATATTCAACATGTAGCCAAGACATCAAGAAAATTGGTGTATAAATTTGTACAATTAAGAGGGTGTTTAGAATTAAAAGTTTTACGTATGGTATATTATGCACTAACACAAAATATATTACAGTATGGTATCTTAAGTAGGGGATCTGCCTATGAGACGCATATAAGACCTTTAAAGGTTCAGCAAAATAATATTATAAGAATATGTTTAAATAAAAACAAAGAAGACAGTCTAGAAAACCTGTATAGAGAATATTCAGTCTTAACTGTTGAAAAATTATATATAAAAGCAGTCCTACTCTATGTAAAAAAACATGAAAATGAATGGAATAAAATTTCTCATGGGTATGGAACAAGAAAAGTAACTCAAAAAGATCTTGAAACAATAAAAGTAAATAAGGGTATATCACAAAATCAAACATATTATTTGGTTCCGAAACTTTATAATAATACTCCAAAAGAAATTAGGGAAGAAGGAAAAATGCATAGATTAAAAATACTAATAACTAATTGGTTAAAGGAAATAAAGAATGATGACTTAAGAGCGTTAATGTATTAAATTAACGTATTAAATTAATGTATTAAATTAGTAAATAATCGATTAAAGTCACTTGAAATATGCTTATCTACAACTACTGGGGGTTTATTTTTTATTATTTTTTAAAAAAAAGGAAAAAATAGAGGAGGGGAAGGGAAAAGAAGAATAATGGAGGAGAGAAGGAAGAAAAAGATAAAAAAAGAGGAGAAAATGATAAAATTTCACTTATATATACTTTATGAAGATGGTTTCTCACTCACAAGCGAAAGCTTCTGTGAAGAGCCATCTATCATAATCATATTATGTCATTAGGTTGTATTATGTATGTGTCTTCTTGTTGAAAGATAATGTAAAATTAATAATAAATTAAATGATAGTTAATTAAAATTGTAGTAAAAAAAAGTAACAGCTATAAAAATGATTTATAATATAATACTGATTAATATTAAATAAACCCTGCCAAGGACTGGAACCTCAAGGAGGTCCGGAGGTTACCAGTCATAGTGCTAATAAATGTAAAAGAAAAAAAATAAAATAATTTTATAGTTGTGGTGTGTGTATTAGAAGTGTTGCCACCAATATATATATATATGTATGTGTCTGTCTGTCTTTATGTATTTCATAGTATGTTTTAATTTTTTTTTTTTTTTTTTTTTTTTTTTTGCCTCGTGGAATACCGGAGGCCATCCGGCCATATAGGCTGGTAGGTAAACTAAGTTTTTTGTATAGGCCTGATAATAAGTCTCTGGAGTACCGGAGAATTTCCGGCCTAAAAATAGATATACTATTTGTGTGTGCAGTGTGTGTGTTCTGTATTGTTACTTGTATATAAATATGGAAAAGGAGTATTGTATAATATTCAAATTTTTGATTCTTTATAAAGAAAGGCTCAATGTGAAAACACGTTTAAGGTTAGATATGGATTCCTGTATATATACTCCTAATTGAAATAATTCGCAAATGTATTTCAGCCCTTTTCAAACATTCGGCTCCTAAAGGGAACAATTTGTAGTATTAACATTTTCAACTCTTTATTTTAAAATGTGGGTATTTGTTTGAGTTGTTGGTACGAAATCCGATATATAAACCCATAATCCAAAACAAATCAGTATCGTTTCACAGTGTAAAACTAAGACTTTCAAACCATGCGAATTCAATATTCAAACTTTAATTAGTGATTCTATAAGTATTGACCGCAATAGAGTTATAATATTAAAGAAAGAACCTGTTCCTCAGGCGCTGAATCAACATAAAAAAGCTGTTTGCTGTAAACAGCGGTAAATATTGCTGTTTTTTTTTCTGGCGATAAAGTTTGAAATGAAAAACAGTTTATTTCAAGCACTTTCGGTTTGAATAGAAGGCAAATTAAGGAGATAGAACCTATTCTTGGGATACTCAATCTATTGAAAAAAGGCGCCTCTTGATATCTTTTACCATTTTCGCTATACGGAAATCAGCATTCAAACCGGAAATATTAGTAAATTTCAATCACTTCCGGTCTTGGTAGAGTGTTGTGGATAGTCATGATATGTTGTCTTAAGACGTTGAATCGTCTTCAAAAACAGCTTCTTGCTATCTTGTACCGTTTTTATAGACTGGCGATAAACGTTGAAAACGATATTGGCACTGGAAGTAATAGAAAATTTAATCCACTTCTGGTTTATGTAGGTTGCTGTGGATAGTCATGTTATGTCGTCTTGAGACACTGTATCGTTATATATATATATATATATATATATATATATATATATATATATATATATATATATATATATATATATATATATATATAAAACTTGCTACCTCACCGTTTTCATTGTGTGGCGATAAACGTTAAATCTGAAATGGCTAATTTTAACCATTTCCGATTTCAACGTCTATCCACATAGAACGAAAACGGGAAAGATAGCAACAAACAGTTTTTTGAGACGCTTGGAATCGATCGCATAAAACCGCATTACGTATTTCTTACCGTTTTGCTATCAGTTTGAAACCAGAAGTAAACTTCTGAGTTTCCGTAGAGCGTTGTGAATAGTAATGATGTGTTGCCTTGAGACGCTGAATTGTTTGAAAAAAAAACTGTTTGTTGCTATCTGTTCCCGTTTTCGTTCTATGTGGATAGACGTTGAAATCGGAAATGGCTAATTTTAACTACTTCCAGTTTGAATAGAGGGTTTTACAGAGCAGATGAAAACTACTCTTAGGATGCTGAATCGATTGCAGAAAACCACATCTTGATAACATTTACCGCTTTTTGCTCTGCGGAAATCACTATCGAAATCATAAATAGTGAATTTAAATCACTTCCGGTTTCGGTAGACTGCTGTGGATGATAATGATATGTTGCATGAATAGTTGCACAAAACCGCTTGATGCTATCTGTTATGAGTTTTGTTTTATGGTGATAAACGTTGAAACCAGAAATGTTTTTATAACCATTTCCGTTTTGAATAGGGGGTTAACAGAGCTGGTGAATTCTATTTTTAGGACGCTAAATCGATTCCCCCCCCCAAAAAAAAATGTTGATAACATTTACCTTTTTTGCTCTACGGAAATCAGCATTCAAACCTTAGGAACAAGTAAATTTGAACCATTTCCGGTTCTGGTAGAGTATTGTGTATAGTCATGATATATTGCTTTGGGACGCTTAATCTTCTGGAAAAATTCAGTCTCGCTATCCGTTACCATGCTTGTTCTAAGGCAGTAAACGTTGAAATCGGAAATGTCTAATTTAAATCACTTCTGGTTTCAATAGAAAGTTAAGAGGAGATGGAATCTACCTTTGGGATACTGAATCGATTGCAAAAAACTGCGAGGCAACTAGATATTTACAATATTCAAATTTCTAGTTTTATATTCATTAAATCTTATTCTTTCTGTACGAAGAACAGGCAGTTACACTTGTTCTATTATAGACATGATTCATTTGCTGTAGTAAATATGTTTAAATAATAATTTAACAGACAAATTCATTTAGGGGACAAGAAGTTATTTTGGGAGTGGTAGCCCACCATTTGCCAACCGTGGTTACATCCCTAAATGTAGTAAAATTATGTTAACTTCTTATAAGCAGTTATATTAAGCGAGGCTACTGCAGTTATAGATAAACAAGACTATGGAGTCTATTGTAATAAAATGACAATATTTCTGTTAATACAGTACTACTAGTTCTTTTGTCCTAGCTTTCGATTCGCTAGATTCATCAATGCGACATATCAAAATGGATAAGAGCCAAAGAAAACATTAAATATTATTTTTGTTTTGCATCCATAAACAAGAAGAGAGTGGTTGTAGTATTTAATCCATATCTGTACCAAATACATGCAATTAGGTTATTAGTGGCTAAATACGAACTTAACAAATAGCGATGTTGAAATCTAAATATGGTTGTTGGCCCTTGTTCTATTTTAAAATAATTAAATAGGAAGAATAATAGTTTTAAATTTGTAATCAAATCGTCACATTTTGAAATAATTAAAATGAAACCCTACCGTTTTTAAGTTGTAATTAAAACGTCATAGTAGTGTCAAGCGCATGTAACAACGTCTATTAGCATCAGATAGGCAAATAATCGTTCAGGTAACATATTTGCGGATCCCAAGCGTTTCAGGTATTCTCTGACCTTATTGGCCGATACAGATAGCACGTCAAAAGTAATGACACACATATAGCAGAAAACAAACTCTAAATGTTGTCGCCCTCTTAACTGAGCGTGCTAGTGACCGGATTAGTAAGCGAAGTCAAACCCGGGTGGGTTCAAACCCGGCCCAGTAGTAATAGTACTAGTAACGGATTAAAAGAACTGCAGAGGTTGGTTGGGTTCTGTTCTCGACATCAAATGGGCAAATTAAAGACTTGCCCAAAATTTTCTGTACATTTTACATAACCAACTTAAAACAGTTGGCTAGAGTAGCGCGCGAAAAATAAATACAGGGTAGCGCGAGAATAGTGAAACGTTTCTGATCGGCAAAATGCGTGCACGTAGCTATAATCTATTAGCGTTACCATTTGTTATTAGGAATTAGCGTAATGCACAGACTGATATATTTATCTTTGTTATTAGGATACTATCAAAAGTTATTGTTGTTCGGTGTAATAGTTAGCTGTTGCCAATGATCTTTTAAAGTAAATAAAATGAATCACTGTCCATCATTGATGGCAAAAAGAATAAATTAACTATTAACATTCATTTGATTGTATACTCAGATTTTTTGAATTACATTCGAATATTGATTATTTCTTTCATACTTATATTTAGTACAAGCAGAATATCCGTTATTCGCACAAGAGGAATACGTTTCATCTTGGACATAAAGGGCTGAATGTGGATTTAAACTGCATTGGAAGTGTAATTGCCCGTCTTAGTGACGCAGAAAATTATGGATTCGAGACTAATATCGGCCATTTTTTATTATATATATATTCCCCTCCCATAAGTTGCAGCGTCAAAATGAAACGATAAAATCCATTCCAGGCCCGAACCTTATCTATGTGGCAAATTTGATCGAGATTAGTCGGGTGGTTCAAGAGTCACAAACATAGTCACTTTCATTCATATATATATATATATATATATATATATATATATATATATATATATATATATATATATATATATATATACTGGCTGAACCTGCACTCTGTACACAGCACATCATTCACATACCAGCATGAATTTCCCTGTCATTCCTCACAACACCTGTACATGTCCCTTTACAGACACAGGTGAAAGACATCTTGATAAAAATCGTCAAGGGGTACCATAAAGGGATTTTTTTTTCGATTTTTTCAATATTTCGCACCGTTTGCAAGATTTGAGCCTACTTCCGGTTGGAGTTTCTAATTCCTATATGATCAGTGTTTTCTTCCTTCTCGCATACAGTATGTAATAAGCAAATCATTACATACGCAATTAATTGTAATCTTATGGCTATATGGGCTGAACACTCCAAACAATAAAGATTCATCTTAGACTGGAGAAACGGTTATCCTTTGTTTTTCATTTTCATTTGGGCATGAAACAAACGCCTGAGAGATATACAACCCCTCTATACACTTATGTGGAGTTGGAATCGTAGGATATAATGTTTAACTTTTTTTAAAAAAATATAACACTTCCAGTATATCCCTAAAAAGGTAATAAAGAAATAGCGGCCATATTTTCAAAAATATTCAATTAGAACTGGACGATCTACACAAAATTTAGAATCGGCCAATAAAAACGCCACATTTCTAGCACTTATGGTTTTCGAGATCTCATTGTCGAAAGGATTGGAGACAAACATATAAACTTAGTATTTTTATATATAAATCCAGTGTATATCTGAGCGTCAAGGGGGAGCTAGAGCCCCTATAGCCCCCTTGGATCTGCGCCCTATATATATATATATATATATATATATATATATATATATATATATATATATATATATATATATATATATATAAAGTGCTGATAAATTGATTCGAGAAGACAGGCACATTACAGTTCAGAATGTTGCTGGTGGATTGAAGGACTGAGAGTCCAAGAATAGTTACTGACTTGGAATATCACAAAGTCACAGATTCAATGACTTGGATGAAGCTAAAACAACATTAAAAATTATCAAGAAGGAAACAACTGGATTTTTCGAAAATGGTTTTGAAGTCTGGTTTCTACGAAGGCCCAAATGTGTTCAAAATATGGAGACTATGTTGAACAGTAGTTTTCTGTAGAGAACAGTTTAGACCATGATCTGTAATACTTTTTGTTGTTATATGTTCATTAATACATTATTAATGCCACAGAGGATATTACTTTTTGATAATTCACCCTCATATATCTATCTATTCATATATATATATACAGTGGTGCCCCCCCTTATGTCCATGACGCACCCCCCTCAATTGTATATCCATAGGTGTTCTTCCATGAAAAAAAATCTTTTCGGTTAATTTTTACACCTCCTCAAACATATTTATATAGATTTTTAACCCCACCCCAAATATTTTAATGACACAGTTTGCGTCATAGCCCCCCTTGTGGCATCCCTGATATATATATATATATATATATATATATATATATATATATATATATATATATATATATATATATTAATGAAGCAAGAAGATTTCCTTTCATATTGTTGTACAGTCGGTTTAATTTGCAGAACTAAATTATAGTTTATTCATTAGTTATTTAGTGAAAATAAACTTTACTGTAGAGACTGGATCTCCTCTCCCATTTACTTTATAACGTACTAGGCATTAGTTCCAATAGATTTTGTAATAGAATACGTGGAAGAGCATACTGGAGTAATTTTTCCATATTGTGAGGTATTAAATATTACAGTCATAAAATATTAGGCCTATTGATTTACAACCATGTCCTAAGGATGTAAACAAATGGTTTCTTCTTATAAGCACAGTAGACATAGTCAAGTAGTAGTCCTTGGCAGGAAGACACTATGTAACATTTGAAGGTTAAAGAAGCTAAAATTAGTAATGACTTTCATTTTTAAGATGAAATGTGAGATGAGAGGATGAACTGACAATTAAATTTTTAAAAATCTTTTAAAACTCAGTAAATGCCGCCAAAAACAAAATAACTCATTTTTAAAAGAATGTAACGAAAATGATTTTTATCATGGAAGTACAATAAACACAAGTTAATATTTAATAATTATTTATTATTTCACAAAACACATACACAGCCAATGATAAATTCGTATAGAGTCGAACTCCCCTGAGTATATTAGCAGTTAATATATAAATACTTTTGCTCAAGTAGATCATACCCATTTTACTGAAATCTCGCTCTTGCATCTTTGAACTTACGAAAGTTTTCTAATGCTTTTTCCTTATATATAATATTAAGATTCACCTGGGCTTATGGACAGAATAAAGGGAATGTATTTAAATTTTACCACTGAGTGAGAGTCGAAATGTAGATCTTATGAATAGGGTATTTAAAAAAATACACACAAAATTACAGGAAGAAAATTTCTAGAACGTAGGTAAGAAAAATAAGTTTTGTTAATTTTAATCTGAGAATGCTTAAGTTTCGAGGTATTCTGGATTTTTGGAACACACTTTTCCAGGATATAGTTTTATGATCTATTGGATCTAAAAACAAATAATAAATGATCCTTTTTGAGCAATGTTCTGTACATTTCCTAATACTGAAGCAACATTCAAATTACATATCTTGTTTAAAAACTCATATGCTCAATAGATCGAGAATAAATATTATGCGAATTCTTCACATGCTGTATGTAGATATAAAGAATCAACAAATATATGCACAAAATGTCAAATATGTGTACTTTACAAAAGTCACCGAGTTTTGGATATGATTAATACAAAGATGACTGTAAATGAACTTAGTATATCCAGCACAAAAAAACTACAAGCATTATCATAGTTTAGGAAAAAGTATGAAACAACAATGAATAGGAAAAATCTCTGTTTATGTACGTCAGAAGACATCACAAACGTTCAACATGTGGACCACCTTTCAAAAGACGTATGTAGAGACTTTATTCTAATTCTTTCCACATATTAGCAAGCGTGCCAGCATCTATGGATTAAATAGCAGTAGCAATAGGACGTTACAACTGTCATTTGTTACGTTGCTGATGTGATAACATACATCACATACTGTTACAAAGGGAAAATGTAGAGAAACGTCAGGAACTTGGGCGATCATTTGTGATATGCTTATTCGTTGTCAGAATAAGCACGATCAATCAAAATTTAAGCAGGTTTTTAATTTTATAAAATCTTCAGACCTCTCCAGAATCGGTATTTTCAAACTAATGGTACCAACTGGATTCCACACGAGAGTTACAGTACATAAACTTTGAAAGTTTTCCTATTCTTTGTTATATCGCGCATTCCTGCATTTTTCTACAATAAATGTTTATGGTGAGCGTGAAACATAGTATTTGTACTGCTGGGAAATCGTACGAACGATTAAAACTTCAACAGTGTGGCACATAATGCGTACAGTCCCATATCACCCTCAATTTGGTATTTGAAGTAGTAGGCTCTATTGCGAAAGGGAGGTTTACATAACATACAGTCAGTCAGTGCAAACGTGAACAAGCAAATAGAAAATGAGTAATTAAACATCACTATGGTGGTCAACGTTAAAAGGAATAATATAAACAGATGATTACTTTCGATTGAGCCGCATGTTCAACCTTCAGGAAGGCGGTCTCTCGTGTAGCGAAATTGGTTCTCGTACAAGGCATGGCACCACAACAGTGATATGTAAGAAATGGACAAAAGAGAACCGTACGCTGCGATGATCTGGCAGTAGACCGCGCAATTCAACAGGGTAGGATTATATATATCCTGTCAGCATGTTGTTCACAGTGATAACTTGACTCTGGAATACGATAACGGCGGGTACTAAGTTATCCGTGTCAAAAAAACAATGGTGCCTGATGAACAACGGACTGGTGATACATATCCCTTTAAGGCTTCTTCCATTGACTCAGAACATTTTGTACTACATTTCTTCATCCTCTATCTGTTCACTGTAGAACAATTTGTGCTTTATTTCCTTTTCACCACATTTCTTGCAAACCTAGGATGTTCATTCTTCTTCGGATCAAGTCTACAACCTTACTATTATACTCTTTTCCTTCACCGTTTCGACTTTCAACATCTCGATTTTTACATTGAACTTCCTTCTCCTCTTTCTTCTGGACTAACTTCTGCAGTTGAATCCATGGGGACGCGGTACTGGTCCTGAACGGCATAAGTTCTAAACTACACTGAAACTCTCATGCTCTAGTCCAAAACGACACAAGTTCAAAACAGCACAAGATCTAAACAACATAAATCTCAAAAATCCCTTGCGGTGTTACCATTACGTCCATGTCAAGAATACTGTAGGAGCAGTACACATAGGTAGTGAATACTGCCTTTTAAAAATCTAATATTTAAGTTTGTAGATTATAGCAGGGGTGCCCAAAGGAATGAAAGGGTTTTAATCCTCAGTACGGCATTTAAATTTTAGAGAATTTTTCAAAATTAACTTAATAGAAATTCATAATACTTAAGAATATATTAAAAATAAATATCCTTAATACAACAACAAGAATAATAATTTAATCAAGGCTGCACCCAGGGTTTTGAGGGAGATATTGAAGAACGGGCCATTGGATCAGTTCAGAAGAAATAGTTGAGCTTGAGTTTTTGAGTTTCTGTGTTTTGTTTTTATGGAAAGTTGTGGTTACAAAGGACGATATTTAATATAAATGTGAGCTCCAACCCACGACTGGGGATTGAATTTGTAACGATTTTAGTTTGCAGAAGCGTCAGTTACCGCGACTGTTCATCTGAGCATGTTGAAACAGTTTGTATTTCCAGAGATCGAACACATGCAATCTGACATTCGACATTCTGCTGCAGCAGAACGGTACATCTCCTCACTGGGCCACAATTGGTATGAGGGTTTGGGCTGCATATTTCCAGGTTGCTGGATTGGTCGAGGACAATCCATTGCCCAGTATTCAAGGTTTTCGGACATCATCCCACCAGATACTTTTGTTTCGGACTTTGTAAGGAACTCCAGTGCAGGACCTGTAGTGCAGCTCACATTGGCGAGGTGTATGTGTGAATATTATGCCGCAAACCACACCTTTCTATCTAACCCTATTTCTGACTTATAGGCTATCAAAGTTGGAGTTGAGTTGAGTTGATTTTGAGTTTAACGTCCCGTTCAGCAGCGAGGCTATATGAGACGTGGATCTACTGATTAACGTGGAATCCGAACCACATGAGCTCCCGCCGGGAATCGAACCCGGGCCTCTCACGCCAAAGGCGCGTACGCTAACCGCTTAGCCACGGAGGAGCTCTATCAAAGTTGGAAAGATCATTTTGGAACACCCTATATAATTCATGAACAACTGAATAATAATAATAATAATAATAATAATAATAATAATAATAATAATAATAATAATAATAATAATAATAATAATAATAATAATAGTGTTAGTAGCTGTTACTGTTGAAATTAACTACATTCGTAAAAGCATTGTGGCAATCACTGGACTGTTTCAGCTCTGGATAGTGATGGCAAATTTCAGAACTAAAGCAAGTGAATAGAACAGACACAAGTACTAAGCAGCACAATTTCTGAACTGTGGAAGACCTAAAATCTAGGATTTGTGGCTATATTTTTAGTACAAAACTAATGCTTTTTAGGGCTTATGAATATTATCCAATTCCATCTGTTTTTCAGGAACCTTTGCTCAATTACTGCAATCTTCGGGTGACGTGAGCGCACATTGGTTCTGGGAAAAGCCCTAGATGTAATAACTTCTAACACACTTGCATATCCATATACACGTTGTTTTGGTAATTTGTTTCGTGACCGGATGCCCTTCCTGATTTCAACCATGAAGACTTACGACTTCTTAGATGATCTCAAATTGTGTTGAGGTTGGTTAAGATCAAAACCTGAAATAGACAAATGGCTGGAAAGTTAAGTTCTGATATCACTAAGAAAATATAATAACGTAAGTATTCGTGGACTAGAAGAAGAGACGAACAGAAGCCATGTCAAAAGTCGCCAAATTATTGGGCAGCCTAATTCACACAATAAGTAACTCATTCGAAGGAATTTACAGATAAGAAAGAACCTTACCCTATTTACACTGATGCCAGTCACCGCGCAACGTCTATTTATTCATTGAAGATTAATTTTCAATTAGACATTAGGCAACTAAAATAATAAACCTTGATCAAAAACCTTCATGCTGCTTACATTTAATTCATCGAAAATGATGGCACCATAATTATGCTAATTGTTCAAAGATTTATCGAGAAAAGTAACAGTGTCCTTGAGGAAAGCAAATAAGTTCTTGATTTCATTTATTACGTTACTATGTAAATTTAATGTGTCTTGGTAAATTATACAGAGTACCTTTGCCCCATGCATTTCATCATATACTGCATGTGAGGATAGTTGCAATTCAAGAATCCTTTGAAGGATACATGTAACGAAATAAACGACAATGACTTATTTCCGCAAATGGGGGCTACCCTGACCTTATCTCATGCAAAGAAAATACCTTCGTTTAGCGTACTCTACATTCATTGCAATGGAAGAATTGTATTGCGTAATAAAATATTATTTCTGATTGACTTCATCAGCTTTTCCATGTATATACAGTATATACGAGGCTAAGTCAATAAATAACTGGAATATTTTTTCTATTTCTTTTCAGTTTGATTCTACGGCATTGTGTACTCACCAGAAGCTAGGTGTCACCGTTGGCTTCGTTTGTGATAGGTTGCAGAGTTATCACATCAGTCCACTTTGCGCTGTTATGAATAAAGATTACAACGATAACGTGTATTTTCTTTAATTAATTATTTATTCTGGGCAAATGTGCTATTCAAACATGCACTAGCTAATAATTAGAAGAAGAAGAAGGAAAATGTTATATCTAATATTACGAAAAATGTTGATTTGTAAATTACAAATTCTAATGATTATTTTTCGGTTCCCATGTAAACGAGTTTCTTTATTTGGTGTTATGGCAATTAATCTGGTTACGAAGGAAACGGTTCTGGTTTCGAGATAGATGTTTACGACTAATTAACAAGATTAATGAGCTAGAACATCGTATAATACAGACATGTATCGTGATCGCTGAAAATCAATTAATAATATATTGCAAAATATAGTGAGTAGAAGAAATTCAGCTGATATGTAATTCTTTAATAAATTCAATAGTTAGCAACAGTTAATTATACGTATATGTAGTTTAAGGCAAAATCTTGACAAAACTGGACTGCCAGTAACGTTATTGTTATGCATCTTATGGTGTTTCCGCCCGGGATTACCTTGTGTTAGACGGATTCCATTTTACTACGAAACCAACGTAGAATATACACTAGACAAATGATAAGATATTCTTGATCTGTTCCAGACATTAGAGTAGAAAAACAGTCTTCTGAGAGTAATTCTATACCCAATATGAATCTTCAAAATTTTATGCAACCGATGAGAGGACTTATGGAATTGTCACAAAGCCAAATGAACACCAAATTGGAACGTGTGGAGAGCAAAATAGAACAATCAAAGCATCAAATAAATGTTATATTGGAACATACGGTGAGCATTTTGAGCAATTTAGAGCAATCGGAATACCAAATAAATGGCATGTTGGAACGATTAGAGCAATCTCAGTCTGCTAAAATGGAAGAATTTGAGAAATCCCACAGTGTCAAACTAGAATATCTATCATTGAGTCTGAAAAGCAAGTTTGATGATAAGGAAGTCAGGGTAGATGTTAATTCTACTCAAACTTCTGAGTTTGGATTTCAAGAAAATAATAAGGATCAGCAGTGAAATCAATATGAGTTACAGCCAGAGAAGTTTTTCCAGAGGCACACCGTGTAGTAAACATTTCTGAATCACGACATACACCAAGCATAAGTATGAAGACAGAAGTTCACCGGAAATTACAACGGGGGGAAGAAATCAGTTCAGATCCTGCGAGAAGAGGGAAGAGAAGACTGGAATCCTAATCACGTAGCACCTAGATAATTAAGACCTATAAAACGGAGTAATACTAAATACCTAAATGTACCGGTAAAATTTAGTGACGTAAAATCTTTAACTAAGTTAAATGGTCGTGTGGATGATATTACGCGAGAACTTTCATAGAAAATTCGAGGAAGAATGTGAGCTAATAGGCATTAATGAGTCTAATTTTTTAAACAGATTTTACTTAATGTTTTATTGCCATCCTGTACAGTTTCGTACAAAAGCAATTAAAAACTGTTTGCGTAATTATAAAGATTTTAAGAGTATTTTGCTACCTAATTTTGAAAACGACCTCATCTTATAGAGGTAACCAAGAAAGTTATATTGCTTTTTCACTCACAACCCTCGAACATCGATTTGTCACGTAAGACATACCTGGAAGATCAAAAATAATCCCCATCACCATCGACAACCTTCTGCGAACGTTCTGCAAGGCCATGGATTCAATCACGGTAGAACTTGCTGGGCTGTGAAGCGAAGAATGTATCAAGTGCATTTTGCACCTCTACTAAGGATTTGAACTGCCGCCCTCTAAGGTGATTGTCGAAGGAATGGAAAAGGTGATAATTGGATTCTGCAATGTCCGGGGAGTGTGGCGAATGCAATAGTGTTTCCCATACAAAGCATAGAATGTTGTCCCTGGTTTCCTAGCCACGTGGGGCTTAGCGTTGTCCTGTAACAAGAGGACCCTTTTGCGATTCAGGAGTGCTGGCTCCAGAGGTTTGAATTTTCTTGAACACGGCTCAACTGCTGACAGTACACAGTGGCATTGATGCTCTGACTAGCTAGTAGCAGTTCCCGATACACGATACCGCGAGCAGTCCACCAAACACATAGGAGGGCCTTCTATGTTGCACTGCTAGTTTTGGTTGTTTTGGAACCGGTTTATGAGATGCTAACCAACGATGACGGCGAAGTGGAGCTTCGTACAGGATCTACTTTACATCACATGTCAACACCCTATCCTGAAATGGCTCCTTCCTCAGAACGAGACAGCAAAGAAACACAGATGTCTGCTCGCGTTGCCTTTTGGCGTGGAGTCAAATCGTGTGGGACCCATCGACTTAACTTGTAGTGCTTCCCAAGTATATAGAGATGTTACCGAATGGTTTCTCCACTCACACTGAATTGTAGTCCCAGTTCCTTAAATGTCTGGCCACTGTTGGCCTCAATTGCTGCCTGAAGATCTTAATTTTGTACATGTGTTGGTCTTCCAGCACATAGTGCGTCTTCGAGTGTTCCGTCACAATCTTTAAAGTTGTTAAGCCACCGCTGGACTGTCCATATAGTTACGACACCCTCACCAAAGGCTTGGCATATTTTTCTTCCCTGAGGTGGCGTTTGACCCCAGTTTGAACTCGTACAGCAATCACGCTCTTATGACGGTCTGTGAAGGTTCCATGTCCACTCTGTCCTTACGCAAGTTCATAGGTTGTGGTGGTAACTGAACTGCCAGAACCAGGTAGTATGTTGGATATACTTACACCAACAACTGACCTTCCCTTATCTCCACTCGCATTCAATTCACGGTGTGAGGGCCAATGGAACACAGACCTCCACAAAAAGCGACAGAACTTTCTTGGTTACCTTCATAGCTAACAGAGACTCACAAGTCAGAAACAAGAAGTATGATCCTAGAATAGACAGAAGCATTATGGATTTTGTTATTACCACTTACAACGATCTAAAGTTACTAAATCCTTACCAACCACATTCGATAACTTTGCGTCTATTAGAATTTTGTTATCGTACAAATTGCAACAGGTTCTAATGTAATCACAGTGCAGTAATTTTAGTCACTTATTATTGATAGTACAAAATTTTGAAAATCTGATGGCTATGCAATACAGTGCAAACAAGAATGTACTCAATAATGTTAGCAGACAAGTGCCTGTACGTAGTGTAAATATAAGACAAGAGAGTTGTAATTAAAAGGGGAATTTTAGATTTACCGGTAATGTAACCAAACCTAACTCTAATGTTAATACAGCCTTTAGAAACAAAGGTACAATCAGTCTAATCTAGTTAACATCAATATATTTCGTAACAATTCTTATAGGATAGATGGCAGAGTTTTCTACAATAGTCAAACAAGAAATGAATTGAATTCTCCTCATAGTTCGACACAAGAGTGTGCGATTCAATGTAATTTAATCGACGCGTCGTACAGTAATACCAGTACTTAAACCTAGCGTCTAATCACGAATGTAGAAACTAAAGACAATACTTCAAATAATCATTATGAAACCCTCAATGTAATTATAGAACGATGGATTGTAACGAAACCTTATTTATATACCAAACTGATTAATTCAAATGTTTTCGAATTGTATTATGTTAAAACTGTTAAACTTCTAGGTCTGCGTAAAATAGACGAATTAAAGAAATACTGTCCTTCACCTCATACGAAAAGCAAATAGATACGAATTGTTAAAACTTTAGTTCTCAAGAAATATTTTTCAAAATCAATATAAATAATGTCGATTTTCTTGGTTAATTCTTAGTAGAATAATTTTCTCGATATGTAATTTTAATGTAATACGAGCTGAACCTGCGCTCTCTACACAGTGCATTATTTACATATGAGCATGAATTTTCCTGTCATTCCACAACATGTCCCTTTACAGACAAGTGAAGGATGTCTTGATAAAAATCGGCAAGGGATACCATAAAGGGGAATTTTTTTCGATTATTTTTTCAATATGTCGCACCGTTTGAAAGATTTAAGCCTACTTCCGGTTGGAGTGTCTAATTCATGTATGATCAGTGTTTCTTTTCTTCTTGCATGCAGTATGTAATAAGCAAATACGTTACACATACAATTAATTATAATGTCAGTGATATATGGTGTTTATTGGGCAAAACACTCCAAACAATAAAGATTCATCTTAGACTGGAGAAATGGTTAGGTTTTTCATTATCATTTGACCATGAAACAAACGCCTGAGAGATATATTACTCCTGTACATAATTACATGGTGCTGGAATGTATAACTCCTAGGATATGATGCTCTCTAAAATTTCAACACTTCCAATGTCTCTAACAAATGTAATAAAGAAATAACCGCCACGTTTTTTAAGTATTCAATTAAAACTGGACAATCTACACAAAATTTGGAATAGACCAGTGAAAACTGCACGTTTCTAGCACTTATGGTTTTCGAGATCTCATTGTCGAAAGGATTGGAGACAAACATACAAACTTTTCTTTGGAGACAAACATACAGATGTGTTCAAATTATTATTCTCAACGTTCAGTTTCTGAATATTTTACTGTTCTTACAATATTACGGAGAAAATACGTTCTAACTTAGTCCAAATTACTACTTTGTAACTCTGTCCTAATTTCTAGTAGGTGTGGCATATGCTTTTCAATATCAATAAAACAAATGAGTACGCAACATTCAAATATAATTACTATAAAGTGTGTATATCCAAATTGGAAACAAAAAAATCAAATGGAATACTTACAAGAAAATTATCTCTCACACAAAGATTAATATTTCTTATGAAATCTCTTATTCTTTATTAAGTCTTTTGTCCTTTGTGGCATCCTATGTACGAGTTTAGCACATTTTGCCTTCTATTCAGCATCGTGATACCACAAATTGTTGATCTCTTTGATCAATTGAAGTTTGGTTCTAATGTGCTTCTTCTCTAGCTTTTCTTTCATGAAGCTCCAAAAGTTTTCAATCGGGTTCATATAAGGACTAGTGCCTGGCCACGAAAAAACACTGATTTCATTGTTCTCGAAGAATTTTGTCACAGCTTTGGCTCGATGGCATGGGGCTCCATCATGCATAAAGATAATTGTACGTCATCAAACCGGAGTGCAATCTGGGATAGCAGTTCTTCTTGAAGAAGTTGCAGGTATTGGTCGTGCTTCATTGTTCTCTCTGCTATATACAGTCTTCAAGGCCCGAAGACAGAGATTACACCCCAGACCATGACTGAAGTACGATGCTTTACGGTTTATTAAAGATATTTCAACTTGAATTCCTCCCAGGTCAACGTCGCACATATCGTGAACATTCATCAGACACAAAAATACATGATTCATCACTGAAAAACGATTTTCTCTAATTGTCCCCCATTCGAAGCGCATCTTTGCCATGATTGGAGTAGAATCTAATTTTTGGTTTCTTTGTTGACCGTATGCTTTTATTCCCTCGGCAAAAAGAATCCTTCAAACACTTTCAGGCCAAATGTCTGCGCCATACGCAGCCATTTTTATGCTTAAGTCTAGGGATGCGCACGAGACGAGTCGAGACATTATTTTCCTGACAAAATTCGAGTCGAGACACGGCTCTTGCAATAGAGAAATATACATTTTTCGAGTCGAGACATCACTTTTACAGCACATTTTCGAGACGAGACAGCCACAAATCTTGGCCCTACTTAAGTCTATTAGAAGTTGCATTTCTGTTTCCCAGAGCCAATCTTTTTAGTTTTCTGATACCTCTTAGAGATAGCTTTGGTTTTCGCCCACACTTCCCAACCCAATTTTGGCTCTTGTTCATTTCAAAGAGATTCTAGTCACAGATTTTAGTTCTATGCCAACTCTACTAGCAATGTATTGCCATGTATATCTTATTTCCACCAGAAGTATTTTGTTAACTTCCACTTTACGCGGAGAAAGGTCTTTTGCTTTTCCCATTATGCTGCAAATATAGGACTACACAGAATAAAAGATTGATACACAAAACACGTCACGATCATTTTAAACTGACCCATTCGAACTGTTGAACGCTTTGAATGTCGTTAACTTCTTGACAACAACCACAACACTTCAGACTGTAACTTGTTGATAGGAACCACAATAGCTACCTACAACTGAAACACCACTTTCAGAATTTCCCCCCTCACCAGGGGTAAATTGCGATGGAAAGCGGAGGGACGCCGTCTTCCCACTTCCAAAAAATATGTACAACGTCCCTCCAGTTTCTAAAAAAACGACAATCGGCAAAGATAGGCAGGGGGGACGGTGTGACGTCATGTCGCTACCTACCGTTCCCCTAACTTTTCAGATCCGCTTTTACTCCTGCCCTTCACTAATACACTCTGCTGTTCACCGGTGATATTAAGACTTCAATTGTACAGTAAATAAATGAAGGATCCTATATTGGTTGTTTAACCATTGAATTAAATGTTCTAAATCTCTAAAATTAGGACTCCTACATCAGTTTTGCATTTTTCGGGCGTGAGCTTGATTGAATACGTCTATATAAACCTGACGTTTTAATATATAGATTAATTATTGTTTGTTTCTTTTCATTTTAATTATCGTTATGTTTATTGCGATATTTGTTCTGTATCATGATAATACGAATCACATTTAAAAATTTTATGTTAGTTGTGCCTGGAGATTTCTTCATAGTTTGTTATAAAAATAATTACTAACATATCCTCATTTTATTGTCATAACAAACCAATATGCCTATGTTGCCATTAAAATAGTTTAGGTTGATCGAGCTCCTGGTGTGATAACCACAGTATTTCATGTGACTACCCCCCTCCCCCATCATTACGAAATCCTGGCTAAACGAACCAATATATGTTGCCAGTAAAATAATTTAGAATGATCGAGCCTCTGGTGTGATGACCTCGGTATTTCATGTCACGGACCCCCCTCCTTCCACTTTACGAAATCCTGGCTACGTGCCTGCTGATATTAGTGTGCAGTTCATAGTTTTCGGGGTCACTGAAATGAATAGTGAAGCTCTCATTGCCGGTGAAGTCCAAGTTCACTTTCATCAGCAGAGGCTGGGATAAGGTGGAAAATAAAATTTCAAAAATGACTAAGATTTGAGTAGAATTCATAGTTTTTGGGGTCGGGAAAACGTATGACTCTTTTGAAATGAGTTTTAGAAAATAGTACCCACTTTAAGCTGTTTTTTCAATTTGATTAAAGGTATTCTGTTTGGGTAAGTTGTCTCAATATTTATGCCAAACGTAGAGTATCTACTGTACATTTACCACTACATTCATTAAAGTACATATTCTAAGGAGGCAAGGGAATTCAAACATTTTCCCATAAACCTATTCTCCCCGTGCCAAGAATGATCATTTTAACTAGTATGTAATAAAATTTCCCATGCAGTAATAACAATTTCGCATTCTTTGCTCTACCTTTCACTAAGGACATATTTAGAACTAGGATGACTAGGTTGCTGCCTAGAAGAACAAGCTTCAAAAGGCTACAACTTCTAAACTATTAGTTTAATTGCTTAATTATTATATATTTGTTTCAGAGTAAAAGAAAGATGAATTTAGTTGCAATGCAATACAGTATTTTCCATACAATTAATCATTATTACGCAAAAAGGTACTCTACATGTGCATCAGTTGCTGTTCTAATCCACAAAAAATAGTAATTGTATTTGCACAGTACAGATATTGCACTATTTGAATGTTGTTTTACAATAGCAGAAAACATCAAATTGCTCTCCTTTACCACTGACAATACTGACGATGTACAAGAGAAAAGCAACAACGTAATCTTCAGAGACCTAGCATCAGCAATTCAGTTTCACTTATAGTGGAGAGTGTGCTTGTGTTATATTGAGTTCTTAGTAGTTTGACGTTTTGAGGAAAAAAATGTAAGAATTATAGTGGTGTTAACGAAACAAACATGGCCAACTTGTTTCTGTTTGAACATAGACATATTGAGACCACAAGCGAGATGTGGTGAGTCTAGAATTGACATAATTTTATTCCCTCCCCCTGCCAAAAAGCGAGGCAAATAACACTATTTCTGGGACTAAAATTAATAATTTTAAATAAATTTATTGCAGTAAACTTGAATCTGATATAAGAAATTCCATGTCAATGATAGTTTATCAGTAATTTGAACGTATGGACAATATATGTTTGAAGCAAATATAATAAATTCGTATAAGTAGATGGCAACATTATTTTTTGAATTTCTAACGTTTTCAGACGTTGGCATTACTGTTCAGATAGTGTTAGATGTTATATTCAAAGCCACAGTAAGAAAGCCTCGGTTTCTACTTACTTAAAATTGATTTATTATGATTTTTTGGAAATGAAATGAAATGAAATCTTTCAGTTTTACGTCCGACTGTTATGCTCAGTAGGCAAAGGAGACGGTAACGATGCGAATGAATGAAATGATGGAATGAAGAAATTAGGAGGATACGGGAGAACCCGACAAAACCCGCCCACACGGTGTTTGTCCAATACAAAATCAACTTGGCACAAACTGGGATAGAACCAGGGACCTCATACACCAAAAGTGAACACTCAACCACTCCCTCCCATGATTCTTTGAGTATACAAACTGAATACAAATATATATCCATAGTATTTCTATGAATTATCTTTTCAGTGTTTATGTTCAGTATAAATAATTAGTGTCAGTACAGTAGGTTAAAAATATTCAACGGAAAAACCTGGTACTTAATGAAAATATATTTCTTGTTCCTTGCATATTGCACTGGGTCTAATGGAACAACATTTGTGAAGGCTATGTATGCAACAGACAGAGGGTTTGCTTATCCTGCTGAGGAAATTCCTCATCTATCACAGGCTAAATTTGAAGATGGTAAATGTGTGGATTTTCAGATTCGACAACTCCATGTCTTGGGAAACCCAGGTTTGATTTCCGGCAGGAGCTCATGTGGTTCGGATTCCACGTCAAGCTGCAGGTTCTCGTTTCATATAGCCACGCTGCTAAAAAAAGACGCTAAATTACAGTAGCGGTTCGTGGTCTGTAGAAGCACCGGTTGCGATGTTGCAATATCAAAGGTATGTAGTTACGTGCAAGTGTTTCCCTCCTCCCAGCATTCTTGAGTCTTATCCAAAAATATTCAGGAAATATGAAGAGGAAAGTCCTTTTAAGCTCCATTTGTATATATATTGATTAAAGTGTATTCTCTAATATTGATTTAATATATGTTATTTCCTTTTTTTTTTCAAACAGCCACTATCAATGTACGTTTATACACTATTTATATACAAAACTAGCACGTTCATGTTGTTGAACAAGAGATAAATCGAATATATAGCATGTGCTGTAAGCCATGAATGATATCGTTAACCCAAAAAAGAAGAAAAAAGCAAGGAAATTGCATATATTCATGCACACAGTTAACCCATTATCAGCCATTGTCCCTCTTTTGGGACGGGTTTTTTCGATTATTTTTTAAAGTGTTTGCAAAGATATTCTTTCAATATTTCACTTCCTTTCATTTGTTTAGAGTCTTTTCTGCATGATACAGAAGTTACTTGCAAACTTTTAATAATACGGTGGCCAAGAGATTACACCACGTTACGTCGAATTTGTATTTTTCAACTTTTTTCCGTTTTAGCGTAATATTTGTACCGCATATTCAATAAAATAAAGTTTGTTCTGTGACAACATGAATCTCAAAGTAAAATGATAGTTTGCTATGTAACATAAATGCATTCAGTTAAATTTCTCATATATTTATTTCAAGCGTCCCAAAATTGGGACATTGGCTGGTTGCGTTAGTATTATTTCCTATGGTATTTATAAGTTGGTCTTGTGCCGAATAGTGGTAGTTCTGAAGATATAATTAGGTGTTGGTGGTAAGTAACAAAGGTTGCATTTTGTAGAACACTATGACATTCTATAAGTCTGCTCTCACAGTGGGTGAAATAGTGAATTTATTAGAAAAGTACGATAGTGATGAGATCGCCCCCCAAGATGTGGAAGTTGCAATTATACCTCCAGAACCAGACGAACTTACCGACGAGGAAGAGATAAAAGAGAATTCTTTAGTGAAAAGTGCTGTTAGTGATGTAGCTGGTACCTTCGAATTGATCGACAACTCCGATAGAATTGAGGACGGAACGAACACCAATTCCAAAGAAAAGGAAAACATCAGAGGTAAGTGTCGATGTTGCGCCGTCTACATCAAATGTATCTGAAGCAGAAAATAAAACAGGCGAGAGGAGTTTTCGTGTCTCGAAGTGGTATAAGTGTGGTCCAAAATATAGTGAATCAATGCAAACTCAAGAAATAAATTTAGATAATGTAGTGAATAAGTTGTCAGGTAAAACAGTACCAGAAATGTTTGCTGAGTTATTATCAGACGAGGTTGAAAAACTAATCATTGAACAGAGTAAAGTGTATGCTGCTCAGAAGAATTGTGGTAATTTTGAAATAACAAAAGACGATTTGCATGCATTTATTGGGATTTTGCTGCTGTCAGGATACCACACGCTTCCGCTAGAAGATATGTATTGGGAGCAAGTATCAGATGTGGGTGTTCCACTTGTTTCCAACTCTATGTCAAGAAATAAAGAAGTATTTACATCTCAACGATAATTCAAAAATTGACAAGAAGGACAAAATGTATAAAGTTCGCTTATTTTATGACACTTTATGGTGTCTGGCTAGTTCTTCAGGCTTTCTATACAACTTTTCATCATACTGTGGCAGGAGTGATGGGAGGAGTGGATCACTTCGTGACAGAGTGATTCAGGAACTTACAGCTTGTATTCCAGTTGCGGACAAAGGGAAATATAAAATATTTTTGACAACTTTTTCTCGAGCGCAAATACATTTATTGCATTCAAAGAAGACGGACTGAAAGCAGCCGGAACTATTAGGGAGAACCGTACCAATCACTGCCCTTTGATGAACAGCAAACAGATGGAGAAAGAAACAGAACGTGGTTTCATGGACCTTAGATTTGATAAAGAAAATGAAACTCTCATTGTGAAATGGAATGATAACAAAGCAGTTTCTGTTACAACAAACTTTGACACGATCGCTCCTGTGTCGTCAGTTTGGAGTTATTCTCAGAAACAAGAAAAGGAAATATATATCCCAATGACACATCTTGTCAAAGAGTACAATGCGCACATGGAATGTGTAGACCTTCTAGATAAACAGGTAGCATTATACAGGGTAAGAATCAGATCAAAGAAGTGGTGGTGGCCTTTATTTACACAAATGAAAGATGTCGCAGTTGCCAATACCTGGACGATCTATCAGATTGTCAATGTAAACGAGAACATGTCCCCGCACGATGTTCGGAGGCGGATTGTCCTATCTTTGGAAGGGAAACCGTTTTGCGACAAGAAGAGGGCCTCAGGCAAGCAAAGTGTTAGGTGGCAGAGTGAGCATTGACGTGCGTACAGACCCAGGAAATCATCTCATAATAGTAACAAAAACGCAGAAAAGATGTGTATTTCGCAAGAAGAAGACAATAAAGATTTGTAAAAGATGTAACGTAGGACTGCATGACAAATACGTAACGTAGGACTCATTTCACACATAAATCGTAGTGAAACATTGTTGCTCATGTGAATTAGTGAAGTGAGTAGTGCTTTATAATTTATAAAAATTAATTTTTGTGTAATCCTATATGATTTGCAAATATGGAGATAATCTAAAAATTCATAAAGATAAGTGTACAAACTGCTGTAGGATAACAATAAAGTAATTTAGAATTACATATATGTAAAAAAATTCAGGTGTGCAAATGTGTATTCATTTGGAATAATTTGATAAAATTCCCCATTTCAAAGACGTTTGTGAAATGCACATATAAAATGCTTACGTATTCTGCCATTGTCCCAAAAATGGGACGAGTTGTATTTCCTGAAGTATATCGGCTAACTGTATTTTAACACTAAATTTGCGTCTTTATATATCAAACAGTTATGAATAAACACATTTTAAACAATTAACAACGATGAAAGAGTTTTGGCGGGTAATGGGTTAAACAAAATAATTTAATTAAGTAAACTATGCATTATTTTAAAACGGAAGGTCTTTCTTCGTTCTTTTCGAGCTTCAGACTTCATTGAAATATGAAATGCTAATCGAGAAGTTTTTCTGAATAGAAAGCATCGCTATTGCAAATATTTTCCTCTTTATTTTCTTTAGGGTACAGAAACACCTTTCTCCTCCGACAATATGCTTTTGTTATAATAGCATTTCTTTGTATGAATATAAGGGACAAAAAGTCCATTTTTAGTAACTACGTATTTTTATCTGCTGTTCTACTATAAAGAAACATGAAATCTAAGATATTTTTTTTCAAAATGAAAAAAAAAAATAGTTTAACATTTCAGCAATTTAGGCTAAAGAAGACAGTAGACAGTGAAAGTAAATGATTTGAGATTATTTTTTTTATGCTCTCCGCCGGAAATCGAATACGGCATCATATGCACGAAAGACACTAAGCTAGGAATTAGACCAGCGGTAAGACATTTTCTTCTTGGAGACTCGATTTCACCTCCCCCCCGACTAGGATATTTCTTATTTTAAAAATAAAATCTATTCCAAGAATTTTCAAGTTTGTATTATAAATGTAAAATAAAATCCATTGACTTCGAACGACCGCCCTTCCCCAAACATTCAGCCTGGATCCACCCCTGCTTCCACCAGACCCGTATTTGTTCTTTGCGAGTTTTTGTTTTGTGAATAACTTCTTTCTTCCAAGCGTCTATATCTCAATCAGCCTATCAATTGAGTCAAGCGCTGCCAAGAGAGGAATTAGTAACTATTACAAAAGCTGACTATATACCAGTTGCGGAAGAAGGAGCAACTGGAAGAGGGCAATACGAGAGGATAGCAGCAATGCAGGAATAAATCCACTTCCTCATGGTAAGATATAGGAGCTCGCTGCCATATGCCCAATGTTACTGCTTCCAGTGGCAACGCTCGCTGCAACTGGAAATGTAAATCACTCTCTTTCTCTCAGTTTTCTAATTGATTTTTTAAAGAAATGCATCAATACTGTTTTAGTATTAAAAAAATATCCGGTTGTACAACCATGCAACATATAGATCAGGAGCATGTAATTCAGACGTAAGGCATTACTCCGTGAAGATGAGGAACTTTCCGCAAAAGTGCGCTACATTGTACAATTTTATTTCAATAAAGGCCCAAATACTGCAAAGGTCTGTAAAGAAATGTCTCCATCAACAGCATTAGTCAAAAGATGCTTCAGTTGCTTTCAATCTTGAAATGTATACGTTCAAGAGGGATATATACGTAGTGGGGGACCAATCATCTCAAATTGAACAATATTCTGATCAAGGTCGATTAAGACCAGCACATAAGCAGTCACGACATCGCCAAGAACCGAAACATCTGTTACCAAACAGCGTAATAGTAGCAATAGGAGAGGCGAAGGAGACTGTAGTTGAAGGAAGGTACTGAAGCAGAAAATTGCTACGTCAAGACGAAGAGACTAGCTAAGGACCACCGTACCTCGAAGCTTCTTAGTTGCAGCAAGTGACTTGCCAATAATGGCAGAATATCTATGATTATGATTTCTTTAGCAATATTGTCCGGAAAAGAGAGAAAAAATAAAATATTAATGATTACAATTTTATTTTAGAATAGTTTGAGTAAAAACTGAAAACGACTCAACTCTCTATGTCTTTTTTGTAAACTCAATTTATATAAATACCTTTGACCTATACCGCCATAGAAGGAGAAATGGAAGGAAAGCGTGGAATAGGAAGAAGAAGAACACAAATGATCGATGATTTCAAAAATAAAAGGAAATATTGGGAGTTAAAAGAAGATGATCTTCTCGAGACATATGGAAGAAACATTTCCAGACCCAAACTGGAAATTAAGAAGAAAAAAACACTTATTAGTCAAAACTGCATAATACTTAATAATAATAATAATAATAATAATAATAATAATAATAATAATAATAATAATAATAATAATAATAATAGAAATACAAAATAACGGCATCAAACTCCGAATTATTTGAAATAACTGTACAAAATCTCTCTCACTTGTGAACATGGATTATTGTTGTACGTAGGTATAATGTTGTATCGCTCAATCCTCAATGTTCCATATACCTAAGGAGGCTAAAAGTTATATTGATAAAAAATTATTAAGTGTATAAGCAGCCGGCCATGAAATCAAACTTGCGATCACATGCACAAAGTTTTAGTCAATGAAAATTATTTGGATATTAATTTTACGAGAACACATTAAAAATTTCCAATGGATGCTTGAACATTGGACCCAAGGCCATACCCATGTAGTCGGCACTTATGTGTACGGAATTATTAATTGTTCAATACTATATTTCTCTTTACTTTTGGAAGGAGAACACCAATGATATGTTTTGAAATGAAACGATATATCTGGTTTAACGTTTATGTACCAAAGCTAAGGGATACGGTGATGATGAGAAATGAATGAAACGGTGGAATGAAGAAAGTAGAATGAACCAGGAAAACCCCGAGAGAACCCTCGCACACGGTGTTTGCCCACCAAAAAAGCTCACATGGCGCAAGCTGCGATGGAACCAGGGATCCCATGCACCACAAGAACGCTTGTGCAAGAGTCTTGGTCTTGATCTTGCACCCCTTGGTCTTGGTCTTGGTCTTGCATCGGGATGCCTGGTTTTGGTCTTTGTCTTGGTCTTGGTCTTGCATGCAAGACTCTTGCACAAACTGCAAGACCAAGACTCTTGCGCTCAGTGCTGCCGAGCAGAACGATAGACAATCAGCGCGAGTGCGTCTACCAATTCAAAAGAAACAACCGAAAGGGGTCAATAGATACGGTGTCGTTAACCACGCTGACAATGCCAGACTGCATATATATTTAATGATCCTTTAGGAATCAAGAGAACTTGGCTTCGATATTTTAATACATCCACCATATAACATGGACCTGACACCGTCACATTATGATTTGTTTCAGTTTCTACAGAACTCACTGATTGGTGTAAGGTTAGTTTGAAAATAGGCATGTGAAAACCACGTGTCACTTTTTTTGGCTGGAAATCACAGAAGTTCTATGGTTAAGGGATTATTGTATTGTCGAAAAAATTGACAGAATGTAATCGAAGAAAATACTGCACATGTTATTTCATAATCTTATTCTCAAATCATAGTAAATGTATTCTTAATTGTGTCCTTCAAGGGTTCAATACTTTTTAGGCAATCTGATACATAAGATTTCGAAATACGACACGAAAGAGAACATATTAATAATACCAGCATATAATATAAAATATAAATTATAGTCTATTCTTCTTTTCCTGAATCTCTAGGTGGATTACAATAGTCTATTATGTTGTGAAAAAGATCTTCAGAAGCTCTTAATTGTGATTAAAAGAAATAAAAAAAAAGATTGCGACAACATGGAATTTTCATAATAAAGTATGACCGGAGAAGGAAAATGATTTCAAGTATTATTTCGCAACCCTCACAGCTTAATAACTGAAAATAAGGGACATGAAGACATTAAAACTACGTATTAAAAGATGATTATCACCATTAGTAATGATTTGCAAATTTTAAGTTGCTTAAGCATGTGAGGCTTTCTTTAGTATCATATTAATTGTTGATTCTTGATTGCAGCCTTGGAAGTCATAGAGATTGTTTCTTGAATAAATTATTTTTCAAATATATGAAGAAGATTGTTCATTAAGGGATGTAGTCCAAATTTTCAGGAAAATACATATTTTTATCAAAATTTTTGAGTTTAACTGGTGTCAGCAATGTTTCGAAAGAAAATGGAGAAACTAGGCCTCTTCACTAGAAGGTAACACTTCATAGGATTATATATATATATATATATATATATATCGAGAAATAGATAGTAGATACTCTATAGATGTAAATATGGATATACAGGGTGTTAATGAATTATTCCGACAAACTGTAAGAGGTGATTCCAAACATCAAAATAATTCAAAAAGTTCATATGGACCTGTGGGGAAAGTGCATAGTTTCAGAGCTAGGGCTGTCCAAACTCGTGAAAAATCCAAATTTCAAGCGGCCCTATTTACTCTATAGATGTAAATATGGATATACAGGGTGTTAATGAATTATTCCGACAAACTGTAAGAGGTGATTCCAAACATCAAAATAATTCAAAAAGTTCCTATGGACCTGTGGGGAAAGTGCATAGTTTCAGAGCTAGGGCTGTCCAAACTCGTGAAAAATCCAAATTTCAAGCTGCCCTATTTCGAATTCGAGAGACTGTGGATGGTGGTCCTTATCAGCTTAAAGTAAGTCCGCATACGCAATCCAAAAATGCATATTTCATTAATGTTCAATGAGTATACAGAGTATTCTTGCTGGGTGAAATTCCCAGACACGCCATCAACCGAATTTCGAGATATGCTCTGACTTTACGATTGGTCCAAAGTAGGCAAACGATAAGGCTTGATAGCAGTGAACACGAAATCCTTTGGTGCGATGCGGGAAGTGTTAAGGATCGTCAGCAACACGGTCTCTCGTACTCGGGAAAATGCATGCTGCAACGTTTTCTTTCCAGCTTATAAATAAAGAAAACGTAAAATATACCATGAGGAAATACATAATCATACGTTATTCAAAACACAAAAGAGTTGGAGCTGCCAGTTCCTAACACTTCCGAATTCCCTCCGAAGCGTTAGATGTCCATTGTTGTCAAGGCTTACCTCCTGCCTACTTTGGACCCTCCTTAAAATCAGGGTAGGGCTATATCTGAAGACTCTATTGAGAACATACCTGAGAACAGGGGCTTACGCAGGAGATGGGTTTTGGGGGTCCGGACCCCCCCGAAATTTCGATCTTTGTTTAAATTTAGCCTAACTTTAGGGGCAATTTTAGGAATTTAATATAAAATACCCTCATATTGAGTTTGGACCCCTCCCGAAACAAATTCCTGCGTACGCTACTGCCTGAGAATTACATCCTGTGGGGAATACCCTGACTCGCCTATTGAAAATTAGGGATGGTATCGAGACGAGACGAGACGAGACTTTGTACACTCTCGGTCTCGTCTCGATTGATAAATAACGATCTCGGTCTCGGTCTCGTCTCGAGTAGAAAATCACCGTCTCGGTCTCGGTCTCGTCTCGGTCAACAGATGCTTGTCTCGATCTCGGTCTCGGTCTCGAGTACCAAGTCTCGGTCTCGTCTCGAAAGTCTCGAAAGTCTCGAAATAAATAGTGTGAAACTAAAATAATGAAACTATTATTCTCGTACAGTTTGTCGTTTCCGCTTATTTTTTCCTTTCATTTTGACTTAGAATTATGCTATGGTGTACCTCTTCATAGCTAATTTGCTAGTGCTAATGCTTTCCATGCGCGTAGTCGAGGTTCAGTGATCAGTGGGTATATCACTCTAAAGCCCTAATATAACCCATATTTCACTTTCAGCAATAGACTTTGTCTCATATAACCTCAGAACTGCCTATACATTTAAACTCTATTAAATTAATTCCAGTACTATACAGTAGTTTATTTCCTTCCTTTGAATCAGAATTGTTCAATACCTCCTGACGGATTACACAACACATAGCAGCACGAATGTATTTAATTGTACCGAAATTGAAACTTTACAATTTCTCATTTATTATTCAATACATTCTGCTTTGACTGTCATTTTAAAAACAGAATATAACGTTCATTATCTTAACAAATAGGGTAAATTATTAATAGGGTAAATTATTACTATAATATACGTATTTTGTTTGAAATTGCTGAAATGCTTTATTACCGTTTCACATCTCAGTGTTTAATTGACACTTTAAAACAGGAACTTATTTAACCTTGTGGTGGGAGCTACTACACTCATCTTTGCTATGTGAGGTCTCGAGTTGGATCACAAAACAAGTTAGATTCAAAGTCCGATGTTTCGCATAACTTGCGTTTCATTTTAAGTACATTCTGTTTCTTATACAAATTCATAAGGTCGTAATGCATTACGTAAGCACATATCCAGTGCCATAACATAGATTAATCTTATTTCTGAGCTCTCAACGGTGCATGCAATCTATATTCGAGAAAACTAATCTTGCGTTCATTACGTTGAAATTTTATATTGATTAAAAATTACTTGCGAAACATGGACATACATATTATATAAGTATATAGGTAATTCGAGTTATCTGTATCTATTTTTTCTCACTCGCCAAAACAAGTGATTCTTAACTTTATAGTTTTCTTCTGTATTAATTTTCGTAGTTTTTCTGCAACATGATGGATTGAATAGTCAAAAATATGTTTTTCGCTCTATGATTTTCATTAAATTTTGGATCCATTTTTACCCTACCTTACCTAGTAAAAGTTATATATTTAGTCTTAGTTGAGGAACCGGTTTTTCGCTTCTGTAAAATTACGAAATTATGACTTGGTTTAGCTTACCTCCGAGGTTTAGATATAATAAAATCATCACCATCATCATAATCAATCATTATCAATCCATTGCTGGATGAAGGTCTTTCCAAGTCTTCACAACTATCTAACTTGGGCAATTCTTTTCCAGGTTACTCCTCAGTGGCTCTTCATTTCCTCACACCTTCTGGTATGCGTAGGTTTACTAGGCTGTTTTTGTCTTGTGGTGTCCAGTCTAGGATTGTTTTCGTCCGTCGATCATAATTTCTTCTTGCAATACGTCCAGTACATTTTCCAACTCATATTAAATTATTTCATTAGCATCATCAGTATTCATTTCTATATATTTGGGCTACAAATAATTCGAATTCGCTACTTTCGGTGTACAGACACACTACTTTTTAATCTTCGGATCTGGCAACACTGACTGAATGATTTAGATCAACATAATGTGAGAACCCCCATTTGGTCTAGCGGCTAGCACTCTTGATTTCGGTTCGCGTGGTCTCGAGTTCGATTTCCGGTAGGGGTAAAGTTGAACGACCGAAGTGGTTCGGATTCCAGTATAATCATTAGCTCCATCTCCTTTAGCCGCCCTAGCATAACTGTGGGACGTTAAACTAAAACAAAACAAAAGAAAAGTGAACACTGTGTATTACTAACTGTAAGTCCTTGAATAATTGCATATAGCTATATGGTATGGATCGAGTTTGAGGTGATCGGTGGTCAAACTAAAGGAAGTGAAATATAATTAGTGTGTAATTAGAACTTTTAATTAAGCACGGTCTTAATCTAAAGAGTACACCAGGCCTAAGGCTTAGGGGGAACAACTAGTGTTACTGAAAATTTATCACTTACATTTAATTTCAGTTACAATTTGCATTTACATCTATTGCTGGAACGAAGACTTAAACATTAACATTATAAGTAGCCCAAAGACTATGAAAAACGTCGTCTCTTGAAAGCATTCTTGCACCATAAAACAAACTATGAGTAATTTTAAAATATCTTGCAGATCATCTACGTTATTTGCACATATTTAGAATAATATTTAGCAATTTATTTAAGTTGGCAACGCTGCTTAAAATAATGTACCGGTAACTGCCACTTGTAATTAAAACCACCAAAAACTATTGTTGTAATGTTATAGAAGCAAAGAAAAGCAATAATCATTATAAAAATTTAATACAAATACGTCATTTTACGCAGTATAACAATCACTACCAATGTATTTGGTATCTCTGAAACGATTTGAAATAACAATTGTTGTAAATGGCGTTATAAGCATTTAAGTCTTTTGGAAGCATCTGCATGATAAGACTTGATATGTCAGCGCGTTTTCGAAGTAAAATCTTTAGAAACATTTAAATTTTCCGTTTCTTGTAACTTTATTAACTCATTCATTCGAAATATATTATACCATGATCACAGTATTTGACGCTAAGATACAGTTGATGTGCATTGCACCGTCCATGCCATTTGAGTTATTAGAGATTTTAAAATTGTTGATGTTAATGATACTGTATTGTCCTTTGTTACACTAAATAATGTATGGGCTATTGTGGTTTTGTTAAATAACTAAATTAGAAATATGTAATACTTTACGTAGCGCAATTTGAAAAAATACAACTTTATTTTGCTTTTAGCAACATTGTTTATCTAGTGGTATTGCAGAGTATCTAGAAGAATTTCCCAACTTGGTACAAAATTTCAGCATTTTTAATCTATCTATCTATCTATCTATCTATCTATCTATCTATCTATCTATCTATCTATCTATCTTTCTATATATATATATATATATATATATATATATATATATATATATATATATATATATATATCACAGAATAGGGGAGGGCTATAGGGACTTTAGCCCTCTTAACACTCAGGTATACATTGGATAAAATGGGTTTCAATCCTACTTTCTTTACACTGGATAAAGCGGCAAACCATGGTTTAGCCCCTCCCTTGATCACATACTAGGTACGCGGCTATATATATATATATATATATATATATATATATATATATATATATATATATATATATATATATATATATATATATATATATAGCCTATTTTGGCCCATTTTAATCTTTCCACGGAGATATCTCGAAAACGGTGAACATAAATGAACCGAACAAAAACTTAAATAGGAAATGCCATGGGGCACACCGAATGGTGTTGTCGCGGCGCCTCCCGGGGCCGCCCTTCATGGGGTACCAGGGCCAAACTTTAAAATTTTAAATATAAACATGGGGCGAGTAATACCTCGTTCCATAGATCTTTAAAAAGTAAAAAGCGTTGTGGCAAAAGTTTTTTCATATTGGTCACCGTATTCAAGATGGCCGCCAAGACATGGTGCCTGTATCTGATAAAACGTCCAGTAACCTAATATGAAAACAGTTGGAGATAAACGAACAGTCAGAAAGTGAAAAACAGGAAAGGCATGTGGCGCGTCGAGTAATGTTCTCGCAGTGCTCCCAAGGCTGCCTTTCAAGGGGCCAAACTTAGACATTTTGAACCGAAATATGGGTCAAGTGATACGTTGTTGGATACATTTTGAAACACTAAACAGTATTGTATCAAAAGATTTTTCATATGGGTCACCGTTTTCCAAATGGCCGCCAAGACATGGTACCTGTATCAGATAAAACGTCCAGTACAGAATATGAAAATAGTTGGAGATAAATGAACAGAACAAAACTCGTATAGGAAAGCACAGAGCGTATTTATCATTCCACGGCTCGAGTATAATGCAACGGAGATTATTAAAGTATAATTAACATGACCCAAAAGAGGAAATGATAGAAAATTATCTTTCCGATCTGTCCGTAAGTGGGTGAAGCGGGAATGAATGGTAAACTCAAATGAGAACCTCACTTTTATTTGCAATAGATATGGTTTGTCTGAAACACTTGTGTGTACAAATGACTGGTACTATAATGAATAAAAATAAAGTGAAATAAGATGAATAAAAATAAGGTGAAATTCAAATTTAACATTTTGCCCGCCCCCTCGCCCCTGATAATTTAACGCAATGCGTGCAGGATTTTTGGGACATATCTGCATCAGTATGTACCGTTTCGTTACTAAAGATCACAACTGAAATTACCGTTGAAAGTTATTCGGAATGTAACTGTGGACATCTCAGTGAAACTCATATTCTATCACATGCAAGAAGACATATAAGGAAAAGAAGCGAACCAATATCATGCAGACGACTGTTGAACAAAACCAACGTTTGAAAACATTGTTCTAAAATTGCATTGTTCGACAAATTGGCTTCGCATTTCAGTTGATTCATTTTTGCATCAAACCATTGCCCGCAATCAAAATAGAAGGTACCATTTAACAAGAATTTTACATATTTTATCCCATTACAGAGACATTTATCTCTTATAAAAACACATTTCAAATAACTTTGTTTCGTAGATACAATTTGCAAAAACTAAGGCTCTCATTTGCAATTTCACCGATCCTTCCCGCTTCACTCACGTACGGAGTGAGGTTAGAATACATTTCTAGGAGTTAGACTTCTTCCTTTCCATTATGGCACTTTCACTTTAATCATCTTTTCGACTGTTGCAACATTCCCGAGCTATAGAGATTTCTTCCTTTCCATTATGACACTATCATACTAATCATCTTTTCGACTGTTGCAACATTCCCGAGTTATAGAATGATAAATACCCTCTGTGATTTTCTATTCGAATATTTGTTCTGGTGTTTTCATATTAGTGATACTGGACGTTTTACCTGATGCAGGTACCATGCCTTGGTGGTCATTTTGAAAACGGTGACCCATATGAACGGTGACCCATATGAACGGTGACCCATATGCTTTACCAACAGCACTATTTAGTTTTTAAAGATATGTTGAACGAGGTATCACTCACCCCATGTTTCCATTTACAATTTTGAGGGTGGCCATGGGAGCCTCCGCGACAATATCAATCGATGTGCCACATGACATTTTCTATTTGAGTTTTTGTTCGGTTCATTTATGTTCAACCGTTTTCATATTAGTGGTACTGCACGTTTTACTGTATCTGATAGAGGCAACATGTCTTGTCGGCCATTTTGAATACAGTGCCCGATATGAAAGATCTTTTGCCACAACGCTTTTTAGTTTCTCAAGGTCTATCGAACGAGGTACTACTCACCCCTTGTTTCCATTTAAAATTAAAATTGGGCCCCAGGAACCTATGCAGGGCGGACCTGGGTGGCACCGCGACCATATATATACAGTATATATAAAGAGAGAGAGAGAGAGAGGGAGGGAGAGGGAGAGAGACACAGACAGCAGAAAGAGAAAATTCTATTTGCCTCAGCAGTGGATTTTGTTTGCGGAGAGGCTCGAGGAACGAGTAAGAAACATTTGCGTTGTACGTGCAATGCAAAAAATTATCACAAATTTATTTCGGGGAGGGGGGTTGAGCCCGATAACCACCCCCTAAATGTGCCAATGTACATCAGTCAACCGTTCTCATATTATCTAACACAGCAACGAAACAAATTTTGAGTGAAGGCAATTTTAGTATCTATTAATATCAATATTCGAGACGAGACCGAGACTTTCGAGACTGACTTAAGTCTCGTCTCGGTCTCGTCTCGATCTATAGAGGTCTGTCTCGGTCTCGGTCTCGTCTCGGTATTTAGAAGTCCTTCTCGGTCTCGGTCTCGTCTCGGTATATAAATGTCCGTCTCGGTCTCGGTACCATCCCTATTGAAAATTGATGTAATATGCATTTTTGGATTGTACACGCGTGACTTCCTTTACGCTGATAAGGACCACCATTTATAGTTTCTGGAATACGAAATAGGACCTGTTAAAATTGAGCTTTTTCGCGATTTTGGACACTTTTCCCCACAGGTCCATATGAACTTTTTCATTTAGTTTGATATGAGAAATCACCCCTTACAGTTTATGGGTATAGTTCCTTAATACCCTGTATATATAAGTAGATAGAGGGATGTATGTTCGTATGTTCCAGCAAAACTCTGGAACATACTGAACAATTGAGGCCTATTCCGGAAGAATGGCACATAGACCGTTTCCGTGAATGGAGAAAATGAGCCTTAAAGATTTTATCAGAGCATATAACAATAACATATGCTCTGATAAAATCTTTAAGGCTCATTTTCTTCATTCACGGAAACGGTCTATGTGCCCTTCTTCCGGAATAGGCCTCAATTTCAACCAAACTTGGTACGTACAATTACTATTTACAGTCTGGAAAAGAATACTGTTAGGGTAAGCCCCCTACCACACCCGGGAGAAAATTAAATGGGGAGACATAAAAATGGTCGAAAATGATCGATGTTAGTGTTGAATCCATAGTTTTCAGGGTCCATGAGATGATTGGTGACAGTTTAAATTCCCTTTAAGTCCAATTTCATTTTCCCAGTGGAGTAAAAACTCCTAGCATACCTAGGGAATAGGAAGGGTGACATACAAAAATGATTGAGAATGACCGATATGACTGTCGAATCAGCAGTTTTCGTGGTCGTTGAGAGCAACAGTGACACTTCTGATCCCGTTGAAATTCAAATTCAGTCCCCTTTTAGTACTCCCGAGGGAGAACGGTGAGACTTAAAAATAATTAAAAATGACCTATATTAGTGTCGAATCCATAGTTTTCATTATCTCTAAATTGATTAGTGACAATTTTGGCGCCCTTTAATTCCATAGTAAGCTCCAAGTTCGGGTAAGAACTCTAGTATCCCTATGGAGAGGGGTGGGTAAGACAAATAAAATGATGGAAAGCGACCTTTATTAGTGTTGAATTTATAGCTTTCAGGGTTGTTCAGAGAAGTAGAGACTACGATGCTGTTTAAATCTAATTTAAGCCCTCATTGGTACCGTGGTAGGATGTGAAATGGTGACATGTAAAAATGTCGAAAACGACCAATATTAGCGTCGAATCCATAGTTTTTGGGGTCGCTGAAGTGAATAGTGACGCTCTTAATGTCATTTAAGCCCACGTTCATTCTCATTTGCAAAGGTGGGGTGGGAGAGGTGAAAAATAAAATATAAAAAATGACTGAGATGTGTCGAATTCATAATTTTCCGGGTCGGGAAAACGTCTGATCCGTTTGAAATGACTTGGGAAAGAGTCAGTATCTATTTCAAACTGGGTATTTTAATCATATCAATTTGATTAAAGACATATTCTGTAGGGTGTTCTAATATTTATGACAAAAGTAAAGTATCTTTTACATTTTTACCATTACACTTTCATTGAGATAAATATTCTAAGTGGGAAAGGGATTCAAATATTCCCCATAAACCTATACCCCTCGTGCGAAAAACGGCCATTTCAGCTAGTAATAAATAATAGCCATATATAGCCATAAAGAACGCAACTTTTGAGTGCATAATAACATACAAATTTATTGATGAAATTAAGTAATCTACAGATTACATATTTGCATATTTTTGCATTATATGCTATCTGTGATTTTGTATTAAATATGATATATCACAAATGTCCTCCATTACTCTGGACTCTCCGACGAAATATTCCGTAACTTTTTGGCATACTCGTACGTACAGCTCTGAAATTACACGCTGAATCTCGTCCTGAACTCTGGAAATGACCATGATTTGTTGGCGTACACACGTGATTCGAAATACCCAATAAGTCATCAATGCGAGAAATCACCTCGCCAAGAAACCTCTCTCGCAACAGGTCCATACAATTCCTATCCGTACAGAAAACAGATAACAATTATTATGCGCTATGCGGAGCTCTGTTACCAATGGTCGAAGTGAGACGGTATGCGGCGGTATGCCATACCGCCTCTTTTTTTTCAGTGATGAAGGCATACCGCCTCTGTTTTTACAGTGATCGAGACAAACCATCACTGGAGAGTAGATGCTAAATACCTTTAATAAATTCATTTTGATGTATAGCTTTGCACGTAAAAAGATTTTATTTTTTATGTAAACATTATTTCTAAGTTGACAACCCAGACATTTTTGACATCATTTTCCTACCTTTTGTTTTAAAAATGAGGTGTCTTCAAAGAAATTAATCTAATTTATATTTTGATGTGCCATATTGAATTTTCTTTCTTATATATGTGTGTTTCCTCTTTCTTTGTGTGTGTCCTCTTGCCTTAATACATATAAATAACGTGCTTGAGCATGGGTGGGTTTAGGGTTGTCAGCTGTGGGGGCAGGTTTGGATTACCGCTTAGTCGAGTGAGGGATCCGGAAGTTTTCACAGAGGAAATTTTAATATAAAACTCGGTTTTTGAGCATTTTTGTGGATAATTCTCTATGATACAACATAAGGGGATATTTTTATATTTTTTCAGAAAGTTGTTGGTGGGGGATTAAAGTCTTTCCATGTCCTCCCCCTCCCGATAACTATAGAAAAGTTCTCCAATGGTTTCAAGCATTATATAAACAAGAATGCAATCTTTTAGGCAACGTACCCTCACTGTACTTCAATATTTAGATAGCCAGTATGTCGAGTCAAAATCGTAATAAAACATACCGTCTCTGCTTTTTTTCCACTTCGAACACTGTCTGTGGCTACTAACAACACAGACAACAGATGAAGATCTATAACGTTTAATACTGCCGAATTAATAGAATAGAAATGGAGGAAATTTCAAAAGTTGTGTTCTTTATGAGACACCCTCTATTTCATTTCCCGTAAAATTCAATTGAGGACCGTTTCTTCAAAACTCGATACAGAAAATTTTGAGAAACGGAGGTATGTTTTTTATGCTACCAATCGAGCTGTGAAATAAGAATTTGCAGATACAGAAATGTGCCATGTGTATAGAATAGTAAATCATGAACGCTTTGTCAGAACTCGATACAGGTTATATATATATACAATAAGAACAAAAATGCAAGAAAAAGATGTTTTGTGTTCTATCGAGTTTTGAAAAAACGCTCCCCAATTAAAATAATCCATATTCAAATATAAACTAAAGACAACGTAGACAAGTTCATATATATATATATATATATATATATATATATATATATATATATATATATATATATATATATATATTCTCAAAAATTGAAAATAAAAATTAACCCACTAGCGCCGTGCATAATCATATGATCACAACACTTAGTATTTATCAAAAGAATTCTTGCGTAACAGTTTTATTAGTTTCTTCACAAAGTATGTGTTACCTATTAGGAGAAGGTTCTAGCAACGCTGTTCAAGCAAAACAAGTTTCACATTGCGGCGTAAATGTAACCTGGAGGAACAGTTAAGCACAACGCTACAGAAATACAAGAAAAATGGCATCGACTTCCAAGTAAGTATTAAAAGATATTTTTGCATCTTTTCAAACTATTTTGTGCTGGGTTATATTTTGGAGATGTCAAAAGTTGTAACAGATTACATTTCGCTTATCTGATAATATTTGGAGTATGCCTATTCAAGTTTTTCATCAGTGTGATCGTGTGAACACGCAAGGCGTTCAAGTAGCTTTCTCTCTTTTACCTACGTATGAAAAAATGTCGATATTACATGTTAGGGGTACATAAATCAAAGGACAAAAAATGTTACGAAATTATACACATACCGTTGAAACAAGAAGAAGAAAAAGAGAAGAATTGAAAAACAGAATGGTTGATACTGGAGCAGCTGTTTCAGCTATAGGTTATCAATCGCCTTTATTAAAAGAAATTTTGATTGAAGATGTTGAGGGTCGTTTCAATAGTGCGGACGGATCTCCTATTAACACTGTGGGAAAGTGTAATGTTATGGCAGAACACAAAACTTACAAGGGTCGTTTAACTTTAATGGTAGTTAAACAAGAAACATTCCTTCCTATTTTAGGAAGAAGTTGGTTGACGAGATAGTACCTGAGTGGAGGAAGCAATGGTTTGAGATGTTTGATTTTACTAGTGATCTGAGACATATGGAAGCAGTAGACAGCCAAACAGTAAATTTATTGCAAGCGCAATTATTAAATCAATTTGAGGAAGTTTTAAAAGGATCCATTGATATACCTATTAAGAATTTTAAAGTGAATATTCCGGTTATACCAGGGGCTACGCCTATCTTTAGAAAAGCATATTATATACCTTATGCGTTACGAGATCAAGTAAAAAGCGAGTTGGATAAACTATGTAGCGCTGGAGTTTTAAGGAAAATTACACAAGCGGATTGGGCGACACCTATGGTTATAGTTAATAAGAAAAATGGTTCCATAAGATTGTGTTTAGATTTTAAAAGGACCCTAAATTTGGTTACAGAAAGAGTAAGCTATCCTTTGCCGAAGATACAGGACGTACTCAATAAGCTAACAACAGCTAAATATTTTGTATTGCAGGATTTAAAGCAAACCTATTTACAACTTGAAGTTCAAGAAAGCTCTCTAAAATACTTAGTTGTAAATACCCCCTGGGGCTTATATGTACATCACATATTGCAGGGGTGCCCACAAGGGGGGGCTATGACGCAAACTGCGTCATTGAAATATTTGGGGGGGGTTAAATCTATATAAATATGTTTGAGGGAGTGTAAAAATTAATAGAAAAGATTTTTTTCATGGAAGAACACCTACGGATAGACAATTGAGGGGGGTGCGTCATGGACATGAGGGGGGTGGGCACCACTGCAGATTGCCTTTCGGCTTGAATTGCTCAGCTCAAATATTTCAGTAGTTCAGTAGTAACTAAGGATTTGAAAGGAATAATCTGTTATCTGGACGATGTGCTAATATGTGGAAGCACTTTAGGAGAATGTCATAAAAGAACTACTCAAGTTTTGCAAAAAATCAAGGAGTACAGTATTCAGGCTAATAAAGACGAAAGAATTTTCTTTGTACAATTTTTACGTATTTAGGTTATGATATTTCACAACAAGGTATTTTACCTGCGAAAGATAAAATGCAGCCAATTTTGGATACACCTCCTCCAAAAAACATTCTGCAGTTACAGTCGTTTATGGGAATGTTGAATTTCTATCATAGACATTTACCTTCTTTACCTACTAATATTCCTTCGTTATACGGCTTATTGAAGAAAGGTGTCTGGTGGGAGTGGTCCAGTAAGTATGAACAAGAATTCCAATTAGCAAAAAACCTGTTAAAGGAAGCTAGGATCTTACATCCTTTTAAAGAAGATGCTAAAGTTGTTTTAATGACGGATGCTTCACCAGATGGAGTGGGGGCAGTATTATATAACGAAGTAGAAGGTCAACTGAGGACAGTTGCTTGTGCATCAGCTACACTCTCGGAAGCAGAAAAAAATTATTCTGTTTGAAAGGGAAGCTTTAGCCATAATTTTTGGGGTGTGGAAATTTCACAAATTTCTTTTCGGAAGGTATTTTAAAATTTTAACTGATTCACAGCCTGTAAAATGGATTTTCGGGTTGAAAGCTACACCTGATGGTGCTTCTCCGAGAATACAAAGATGGTTTCTGTTATTAACAAATTATGATTTTGACATTGTACATAGTAAATCGGTGAAATTGGCAGATTATTTATCAAGATTCCCTCTAAGAGTGCCGACAGAGGAGGAAAAGGTAGCACCTGAATTTATTAGCGAAATCTCGTCCACTATTTTGAAGAAAGAGGAGATAAAGGAAGAATCTAGGAAGGATCCCACGATTTTGAAAGTTAAAGAATGGATGATGAGAGGTTGACCAAAGAAACTGCCTTCTTGTTTCGATTTCAAGGAATATCAAGACATGTTTAAAAAACGTTTTCAGTTAGAGTGGCAGGAAGATCGTGTTTTTTGGAAAGGAAGGATGTTAATACCTAGAAGGTTAAGGGATCAATACATGAGAAAATTACACCAAGATCATATGGGTGAATATGCTACGCTAAAATTAGCATCTGAAGAAGTTTGGTGGCCTGATATGATGAATGATTTACGTTGTTTCTTAAGAAATTGTGAGATTTGTGCGGCAGTGGCTAATAATATTCCTAAGACTAACTACTCTTCTTGGCCTGCATCTAGTAAACCTTTTGCTCAAATGTATATAGACCATTGCCAATTATTGGGTTTTCTATTTCTGGTTATTGTCGACACGTTTTCACATTGGATTAAGGCGTGCAGAGTAGATTCTACAAATACAGAAACTACCTTAGAATGTTTGGAGGGACTGTTTGCATTAGTTGGGTTTCCTCAATCTATAGTAACAGATAACGGACCACCTTTCAATGGTCAGAAATTCCAAGAATATTGTAGAAAGCGAAATATTAAGTTATTAAATACACCACCTTATTCCCCGGAGAGCAATGGTAGTGCTGAAAGAGCAGTACAGAAGTTTAAAAGGTTACTAAGGAAACGGTATGTTCAAAATGGATACAAAGTTAACAAACAAGCTGTGGTTCAGTGGTTAAAGGAAATTAACTATGCTTTGTTACACACTCCTTTGAAAACTATACAATCATCACCTGCTTCGTTGATATTTGCTTTTAAACCAACTACTTGGTATAAGGTTGGTGTAACAGTTCCGAACGAAGTAAAAGACTGGGGTGTAAGTAAAGATAAACCTGAACGTACTGCTATGGAAGGTAAAATTATTTGGGTAAGAAACTACAAGACAAACTTTCCTAAATTTATTAAAGGAAATTTCGTTAAATACACTGGTTCTAATACAATGGTTCAATTCGGAGATGTCATATTCATCAAGTTAGAATGACTGACCCATTTTTCAAGCAAAATGAGAGAATGACAAAAGTAAACTTTACAACGCCATTCTTCAGAAGTAATTACAGAAAGGATAGTCTAGGTCCTTCTGGCGTAGATAGGAGAATTGATAATGCTTTTCTTCAAAAGAACTTGTCAGAGGAACGGACATTAGAAGATAAAGATGAAACAGTGAGTAGAAACCACAACGAATACGTAGATCTCCGGACAGATGGGGGTATGAATAAACATTTTTTTGAGGGGAGAAGGATGTTAGGAGTACATAAATCAAAGGGCAGAATATGTTACGAAATTATACACATACCGTTGAAACAAAAAGAAGAAAAAGAGAAGAATTGAAAAGCAGAATGGTTCGTAATGATAGTGTTTCAGGTATTATAGATTTAAAGTGTAATACTTAAAAAAAGGGGGCATTGTGTTTAGACGATATTTATGTTTTATTATAAGCATTTTAAAGCATAACAGTACAGTAAACTTTTGCAGATATATCAATTTAGAAGTTTCTACATGCTTTTATTTGACTTGCTTTATTCTTTCCAATTTATTATCAATATTATTATTATTATTATTATTATTATTATTATTATTATTATTATTATTATTATTATTATTATTATTATTATTATTACCAACTTTTATTACTGCTGTTACTGGTAATTATATGTTTTTTCTTTCCTTGCAGAGTTATTTCACTTCAGAAAATCCTTGATATTTTGGAATCGGATGACGCACAAGATATACAAGACATAAATTTTGAATCCCCGAACCTAACATCTTTTCGGCTGAAGATTCAGGAGAAGAGGATAGCGGTGGACTCATCGACAACCTTACCAGTCATGTTGAAGTTGTTTTCGTAGATAATACTCGACTTGGTGAGGATGATGTGACAATTCTGTCGTCTCAATTGCACGGGACTCAGCTTGTTTCTAATGTCGAGCGTTATTCCAAGAAAGTACATGTAGCTCTTTCATATGTATTCGGAGAATACAACAAGCACATGGCAGGTGCTAACAAAATGGACTAGAATATCTCACATTATTGCATTGAAATCATATCGAAAAAGTGGTGGTGGTGAGCACTTTTCTCTTGGATAATTGATGGGTCGGTACAAAATTCATGGCTTCTGTTGAGAAAAATCGGAATAGAAATCTCACATTTAGAATTTCGAAAGCACATTGTACAAACTTATTTGCAGGAATATAAAGTCGTAAAATTTCCAGGTGCAGGTCTTCCAGCTATTTCTAAGTTCAGCAATCAACAATACCATGTAAGTGATGATGTTCGTCTTGTGGAGAGGGACAAGCTAGTATAATAATTTGCGCTAAGCGTAAACGCTGTGCAAGACGAAAGAAATATTTCAAGTGAAATGTAGACTTGTGCACTGACTTGTCTTCTATTTTCAATTTCCATAAAGTCCCATAGATGATGCGCTGTTAAATTCTCAACACATATTATGTGTTGTCTCCGAAAGGACTTAAACGCCTAGCGTGTTCATATGCTCACAGTGTCCCCAACGAAACTGCTTACATCACAAAATCAAAATTTTTCATAAGTTATCTTTTCAATTAAATAACTCAAAATTACAAATTCCACCAAAATTGAAAACAAAAATAATTCTGACGTTAATGAGTTAAACCTACAATATTTAAAAATTTATAAAATGAAATAGTGTACAACAGTATTTCAAAATTTTGTAATTGGGTGTGCTAATTACCTCCTCACTTCTTGCGTATGGACAATATTAAATTTAGCTTTACTGTAATCATGCCTACTAATTATGGACTAAAATGATTGTTGTTTTTGAAGTATTCTGTACTGATTGGAAAATTTTCTCATCATAATTATAAACCCTCAAAGTGAAAAACAACATTTTGACTTCCCGTTACTATCTGTTTTAAAGTAAAGACTATAATTAGTCAATTAGATGAGATTATAATTAGCACATTATAAGAATTAGATGAGATTCAATGATATAATAGTATAGAATAAGGCTGTTGACATTCCTCCTCTTCCCCCAGAAAGATCTTAAGAACACTTTTCTCTTAGAGAAAAATAGGAATATACGAGATGGAATATACTATTTTATCCAGTGTAAACTGATTTTCGAAAGAGGAGTTCTGATTGTGATTTATTTCTCTCGGTAGTTAAGCTTTTGGAGAGCAACTTACTGGGAAAATATATTATGTTCTCAACACTCTTGAACGAAGAGTATACTTAATAATTCTGCAATAAAGGGTACATATGCTTGCATATACGTTTTGAAATTCACTCACTTGAATATGTCTTCAACTACATAGACCTAATTATTCAGTTTCTTTTTTCAATTAAATCCTTCCGAGTGAAAAAAAACGAGTTCATTGGAATGTCTTTTTATTAGTAAAAGACTAATTAATGTTTTATGCTAATCGGAACTTCCAAATTTATATTACTTTATGTAGTCTGTAACAAATCTTTATTTCTATTGTTTCATTCGCTATAAGAAGTACAGATTTATATTTATACAAATGTTTCATCTTCACTTCTGCAGGCTAAAATATCGAAATAGATAAAATAGGTGATTTAGTGCTTTATTTTCTTCCTTTGAATTGATTAAAAATATTGAATTTAAAGTTTCACAAGTAGGACCAAATGAAATTATTAGAGTAATATACCGGCGTTATTTCTGAACAGTAATAGTCGTTCTTCGCACGGGAAAAATAGGTTTATGGAAAATATTTGAACCACCTTGCCCTCTCCTGTTGTAGACATTTCAGAGATAGTGTAGCAAGAGAAACCCATAAGATATTCTATTTTTGCATGAATTTTGCCTTCCCCGTATTCCCCTTAGAATATGCTCTTTAATCAGTGGCACGTTAAAATTTTAACTTGACACAGGACTATGCTGCAAAGTTCATTTTAAATAGGTAAGATGTCTTCCGTAACAAGGTCTTAACCAACAGACAACGTCGATTCCAATATGGCAAAATAAATAAATAAATAAATAAATAAATAAAAATGTAGAAATTGCCAACATTTCCGCAATAAAACCGAACTTCTGGAAAATGTTGGGTCACGTGTCCATTTATTTGTAATGAGGAGTTTACATTACGGGTTTCAATGAAAGCGACAGGGAATTTTTAAAAATGGGACGAGTATTTTCAAAAACGCTGACATATGTTTAAGCCTTTTTTTAAAATTAGAAGTTTATGTGCCTAATTTTGTTTCCATAACATTAAGAGTTCACGTGATACTCCATTCTGGACAAAAGATTTGAACCCTCTTTAGATGTTTACTATTATGCATAAGCGCCCGAAGGGGAAGGGGCAAGGAGCGCCCCCCGGCCCAACGAAAATGTATAATGTAAATTTCTAAATTTCTTAAGAGTTTCTTAATAACTAACTAACTAACTAACTAACTCTATGGCCTATGGAACCCGGAGGTTCAGTGCCGCGTTCACAAAAGCTCTCCACTGACTTCTATCCTTAGCTAATTGGATCCAGTTTCTACTTTGTATTCCCATCTCTGCGAGATCCATCTTAATATTATCCTCCCATCTGCGCCTAGGTCTTCCTAATGGTCGTTTTCCTATGGGTCTACCGGTCAAGACTTTGAAAGCGTTTCTACATTCTTCCATTCTAGCTACATGACCTGCCCACCTAAGCCTCCTAGACTTGATGACCCTAACAATGTTGGGTAAACCGTATAAACTATGTAGTTCCTCGTTATGAAGCTTTCGCCATCCCCCATTCTCGTTCCTCTTGGGTCCAAATATTCTTCTCAGGATCCTGTTCTCAAATACTTTCAGTCTATGTTCTTCCCTCAGAGTAAGCGACCATGTTTCACAACCATACAGAACAACAGGCATGATTATCGTTTTATATATTTTAAGCTTCAAATTCCTCGACAGAATTCGCGATGACAAGAGATTTTGAACCGAATAGTAACACGAATTCCCTGATTTTAGTCGACATTTAATTTCTTCGTGAATATGATTTTCATCTGTTAATATTGATCCTAAATATTTGAAAGTATCCACTTTATCAAAAGTATTATTTAATATTTTAACGCCTCCACAATTTGCCGTATTACGGTCCCGACGCACTTCCATGTATTTAGTTTTCTCTGTATTTACTTCTAAACCCATGTCCCTGCAAGCGTTTAATAATATCTCTGCATTTATTTCTACTGTTCTCCTATCATCCCCTATTAAATTTACATCATCAGCATATGCCATAACCTGGTGAATGCCGTTCAACTCTAGGCCCTGGTTGCTATCTTTGATTTTCCTTATGGCGTATTCCAGCACAAAGTTAAATAATAATGGCGACAACGCATCTCCTTGTTTCAGGCCATTTTCGACGTGAAAGCTCGTGGACAAAAATTTTCCTACCCGGACTTCTTAATTAATCTAATTAGCTTTCTCGGTATTCCAAGTTCTGTAAGAACGTTGTATAATGTTTCTCTCCTAACCGAGTCGTAAGCCTTTCTAAAATCAATAAGTAGTTGATGTACCGGGGTATTGTATTCCCACTTCTTTTCGGGTATTTGGCGAATGGTAAATATTTGGTCGATAGTTGATCGATTTCATCTAAATCCGCATTGATAATCTCCAATAATTTCATCTGCGTATGGGGTCAGTCTTGCTAACAGAATATTTGAAAGGATTTTATAGGATGTTGACAGAAGAGAAATGCCTCGATAATTATTACAGTCAGTTTTGTCGCCTTTCTTGTGAATTGGAACAATGATTGACTCTTTCCACTCTTGTGGCAATTCTTCCTTGTTCCAGATAAGGAGAATGAGTTTGTGTATCTTGTTCCACAATTTTTCGCCTCCAGCTAAAATTAACTCAGCCGGAATTTCATCTACACCCGGAGATTTGTGTTTCTTTAATTTCTTTATAGCGGCTTCCACTTCTATTCGATTGGGTTCTGGAATATACGGTTCTGCGGTGTGTATCTTCTTTTCTCCACGCACATTAGTTTTTGGCTGCGTGTTCAGAAATCGTCAAAGAAATCTTTCCATCTATTTAAGAGGCTATCCGTATCAGTGAGAACTGTTCCGTCAGATTTCTTTAATATATAAGCACGAGGTTGATAGCCTTTCTTAAATTCGCTGATCCCCTTATACATGTCCCGAATATTTTTATTTTTACTATTATCTTCAAGTTCCTTAATTTTAGCTTTCAAAAAATCCCGTTTTTTTGTTCTAAAAGTTTTGGAAGTTTCCCGCCTGATATCTGCGAAATTTTGTGTACTTATTTCATTCGGATTTTGTAGCCACCGTAATTTTGCCTGTTTTCTCTTCTCTACTAGTTTAATGCATTCTTGGTCGAACCATGGTTTGTTCCTACGTATTTCCGCGTATCCCAGTTTTTCTATTGCTGAACTTTTAATGCTATCTCTAATTTCAATCCAAGTATCCTCAACACTAGTGCACTCCGAGTCTTCTAAAACCGAGAATCTATTCGAAACTTCAATCTGGTATTCCTCTCTTACCTGGCTCTCTTCTAGTTTCTTTAAATTAAGTCTCTCCGTTTTCTGACATTGAGTATTATTTTTATTCAACGATAATCTCTCCCGTATTATCGCTGCTACCAGGTAGTGATCAGTGTCACAATCAGCCCCTCTAAACGACCGGACGTCAATTATGCTAGATTGTCTTCTTCTATCTACTAAAACGTGATCAATTTGATTATGTGTTTTTCCGTCTGGTGATGTCCAAGTGTATTTATGAACGTCGCGATGTGGGAATTTTGTACTCTTCACGATTAGGTTTTTGGATGTTGCAAAGTTCACGAGTCTAACACCGTTATCATTACTTTCCTTATGCAAACTTTCGTTCCCTATAATCGGTTTGAAAATATCCTCTCGTCCTACCTCCGCATTGAAATCCCCTAATAGAATCTTCATATGGTATTGCGGTAGTTGGTCAAATATCCGTTCCACTTCTTCGTAAAAACTATCTTTTATATCGTCACCCTTATCTTCAGTTGGAGCATGTACATTTAAAACAATATCACACCACCGTCCCTTAAGAGTAATAAAAGAAAGTCTGTCAGTAACAAATTCAACCCGTTTAATTGCTGGTAATATTCGTTTGTGAACGAAAAACCCTGTTCCTAACTGGTGATTTTTATTTCCTTCCCCGTAAAAGAACGTAAAATTTCCGGAATTCTCAGATCCATTTCCTTCCCACCTAACTTCCTGAACTCCTACTAAGTCCATCCTGTATTTCTCTAACTCACTCGTTACAGATTTTAACGCGCCTGCCCTATAAAGACTTCTAATATTCCATGTTCCAAATCTCATGTCCATTTTCTTTTGCTGATGCCGTGCCAAGTTATCAGTCATTGTCCGAGGCTTTTGTGAATGTTTCTGAACAAGTACCTTTTTTTACAGGATGAGGGTGTTAGCCTTACCCAAACCCCCAAGCTGGAGGACCACTCCTAGTCGTCTGTCCGCGACTGCTTATTCAGTATATTCGCAGCTAACCTCTATATCTAGAGGCCTTCTCCTCGATCCGCAACCTGAGGACGCGCCATGCCGTGGTGACAGGAACCCACGTTATAAGAGTTTCTTAATACGAATAAAAAATAACAAACGTAATATAGCAACCAGGGAAAATCCCACCCCCTTGAAAATTTTCTCCGGTGGCCCTGGTAGTTTACGTATTTTTTCTATTTGAATAATTCTTATTAATTACTCTTGTAACTAAAGAAGTTCTCTGTCCAAATCTCATGTTTCTAGGTACATTAGTGTGCCATTGGCGTCTATAAGTGACATACTTTCATATAGACCCTAATATTGCCCCTTTTCTCTTTCAGAAGTGAAATTTTCGTAAACACTGAAATAGGAGAGGAGTTCCTATATTTTTCATTATGAGTTTATACAACGAATTTCACACCTTCAACTCAAGTGAATCTTTACATTAAGCATTTTCTGAATAAATAGAGTGGAAATTATCCCCCTTTAGAAGTGAAATTTTCACAAACACTGAAAGATACATTCAACTTTTTTTTTTAAAGCTGAGTTTAACTTAAGAGTTTCTTCATATTGGGCTCTTCATACAATAAAAGAATAGAAAATTTCAATATTATTGAAATTGCTTGAGGAAGAGCTGTGAAGAATATGGGATGAAAATAAATGGTAGAAAGATAGAGCCTTGGTGATTGGAATAAAATGGTAGGTTTCAAATATAGAAGTAGGAGAGAAGAAAGTAGAACAGGTGACTAGTTTTTGATACTTGGTAGTATTATTAGTAAGGACACGAGAAACAAAAGTATAGTAAAAAAGCAAGGACAGGAATGGCGAATGAGTCCTTGAATGGGGAATAAAAAAAACTTATTAGTGTTTCGTGCTAACTATTGTAATGTATGGGGCAAAAACATAAATCGATGAGAAAAGAACGGAATATTTCAAAATGTGGGTGTGGAGAAGAATGGAGAGAATTGTCTGGGTCAAACTGAAAACGAATGAGATGTTACAAACAGTGAAGGACAAAAGAACAATTTTAGGTTTAATTAGAGCGAGGAAGAGAAGCTGGTAGAAACATTGGCTAGAAAGGAACTGTATTGAAAGAAGCTGCAGTTGATGTACGGTACTAAAACAAAATTCCTACGTCAAGACGAAGTTAACTGAAGACCGTAGTGCATGAAAGCTTCTCAGTTCCCATGAAGTGATCTGCCAATAATGACAGAACACCTATGACGACGATGATTGTGTTGATTGTGAGGTAGCAATAGCCAAATTCTGATATTAGATCCAGGTATAGTGTCACCCCTAACCTTGTAGACACAAGAATAGTTAATGGAAGGAAAGTTTTGATTTCAGATTTAAGCAGTCCAAAGTCCAAAAGCGAACAAGGTTTTTTTGTTTTTACTAATGTCTTTAGGAGCACAGCCAAGTACTCTACCACCAAAAACCTTCAAATAGCTCGCAACTGGTTAAAGATAGACAAAGTTGATTTCTTACTTCGGTATCTCAAGACCAGTTGAATTGAGAGGGTTTTGTGTCAAAGTATGATCACTTAGGACCACAAAATAAATTATATAACATTTTAGATTTCAAACTAGCTGAACCTGCGCTCTCTACCCAGCGCATCATTCGCATATGAGCATAAATATACTTCTCATTCCTCACAACATCTATACTTGTACCTTTGCAGACACAAGTGAAAGACGTCTTGATAAAAAAAAATATCGGCAAGGGGTATCATAGAGTGGAGAATTTTTTCGATGATTTTTTCTCAATATGTCGCACTGTTTGCAAGATTTGAGCCTACTTCCGGTTGGAGTTTCTGATTCATGTATGACCAGTGTTTTCTTTCTTCTTGCATGCAGTATGTAATACGCAAATACATTATATATACAATTATTTATAATGCCAGTTATATATGGTGTTCATTGGGCAAAACACTCAAAAAATACAGATTTATCTTAGACTGGAGAAATGGTCCTTCCTTTTTCATTATTATTTGGCCATGAAACAAACGCCTGAGACATATACAACCCCAATATACAATTATGTGGTGTTGGAATGTATAATGCGTAGAATATGATGCTTTAGTTTTCTTTTAATTTCAACACTGCCAGTGTACCGTAAAAATGTAATAAAGAAATAATGGCCATATATTTTTTTTTAATATTCAATTAGAACTGGACAATCTACGCAAAATTTGCAATCGATCAGTGTAAACGTCATCTTTCTAGAGCTTGTAGTTTCCGAGATCTCATTGTCGAAAAGATTGGCCACAAACATATAAACGTCCACAAATATATAGTCTAAAAGAACTCCAAAGATGGCAGCACTATTCATTTGCATTGATTTTGGAGAAGGTTTATTAAAATACAAAGGCTTTGAACAATAATTTTAAAACATAAACTTTATGAAAAATAAAATGTTTGTCTCTGTTAAACGTGAAATCACATATAACCGTAAATAAAAGTTTTGAAAGCCAAAGTTATAGGTTGGAGCTCAGGCGTTCTTAATCCATACTTCCACTTGTCTCTCAACTCTCAGACCGAGGTACCTAAGTCTAGGCTTTGATCGGTCCTGAGTTGTGGACGCAACCAGGCAATCATTACTACGGGCGTAGTGGTGCGGCGAGATAGAGGGTTATTTTTGTTTATTGCATCATTTCATCTTCTCATTCAGTATATCTTCATCTGAGTTACGCAGTTTGTTGGTTCATCACATCGATCTAGACGACCATGGATATCGACACCAGACAAACAACACCCTCACCTTCTGGTTCAACTGGCGCTATCAACAAGACTGATAAACGCAAAAACAGCAAGGGGTCGCGGGCAGGTGTTCGATCTCGTCCGCGATCCCCAGCTCCAATGCAAACTACTCGTAGTTGGCAAAAATAGCACCGCCAAAAAGCACCACTCTTCGCAACCTGTGCAGCCTAAATCTACCGAGATGGAAGTACCGTCTCCTGACGATAGGCAGCAATTTCCTTCTCTAGAAGATATCTCGAAACCGACGTTCTATTCTTATCTACTTACTAATTACGATCCGAAGTTTCAAAACGAGAAGCAAATCTTTCTTTAATTAACGAAGTATTTCATTCGAGCACAAGTCATTCAGATCACTAAAACTCGCAACGGGATCATCATTAAATAATCAGATTCTAACTTCGCCATCACTATTCGGAATAAATACTCATTTGAAATTTTTGGCAAAAACGCTAATCTGCAGAAACTAACAGATAAGCACATTAAACAGCAACCTTCTCCACGCCGACAACCTGCTTTATCAGTAGTCACACGTGGAGTCGAACCAAGTATAAGCGATGACGAAGTCAGCGAAGAACTGAAAGGTGAGGGGCATTCAATTCTGAAGTGTTTATGCATTAAAAGCGTACATGGCTCAACTTACATGGTCCGCGTTTTGACTAACTCTCAAGAGACCATTGACGATTTACTTTGCAATGGAGCTTTCATTTATAAAAAAACGCCACAGGGTGGAGTCATCACACACTCCAGCTCCCCTTCCATTGCGTTGCGAGAAATGCCAAATTTATAACCCGCATAGCACAGCGGAATGCCGTAATCCTGCGAAATGCGGATACTGCTCGCAACTTCACAACACGAAAACCTGCTCAAACCTCCAAAATCCACCAGCGTGTAGTACCTGTGGAGATGCTCATCCCACTTTTAGCTACAAGTGGAAAGCACGGTCCAGTCCTGAACCAAGCAAGCCAGAACTAGTTTTGCAATTAAGGGTTACAGCACCTACCGACAATCCTATGGATACACCAACTTCTGTTTTTCAACCAATTCAAATCAACCAGTTTCTTTCCTTTCTCACCACAACACTTAAAATATTCTTCCCTTTCAACGGCAACAAGTCTTCCAACAAATTTAACTGGCAGCCAAAAAAATCATCAATGTTAATTTCCAAGCTACTTACTTTGGTCAAAATGTATATTTTCACTCTTCTATTCTCAACACTGACCTTACATCTGATCCACATCGAGTTTTCAGACATGGACTCTAATATTAGTTTATTGTTTCTGAATATTAGCTCCTTAGAGGAACACAAGACTTTGTTTGAACAACTTCTATTGGAGGAAACCATTCATGCATTCTTACTAAACGAAACTCACCTTACAGCTGCAAGTTATAGCAAAGTTTCAAACTATCATGTACTTTGCCATGAAAACACCATACCAGCCCCCAGAGCAAACGGTGGGGTAGCTATTGGTTTCCCTCGAAGCTTACCATATCGCATCTTCCATTCTCCAATACAAAATCTGTCTGAAAACTTGATTGTTACGCTTTATTTTTCAAACTTTTATGTAACCATTGCCAGAATTTACATTCGCCCTGGTCATGAGCTTCCTTATGGATTTTTTAAATATATTTCCAATAACTTTCGAATGTTTGTAATCATGGCCGACATCAATTTTCACAGCCGTTCCGATCGTCAAAAACGCCACTTCCAGGATTTCATCATTACGCATACTACAGGCACTATTCTGCAACTACCCAAACCAACTCGACATGTTTCCAACACTACACCAGATGTAGTCATAGTTTCGCATAATCTCATCGACCGATGCACTGTGCACGTACTCGATCCGATGGGCAGTGATCACCTTCCAATTAAACTTTCTATCACACGCCGTATCTCAAACCTTTCCAATTCTATTCCATCACGTGAAGTTCCACGTTTTGATAAAGCAGACTGGGAAGCATACCGCATTTCTCTTGAACACAGCCTGGAAAACTTAGATGCCCCTACTACAGAAGAAGGATTATACATGCACTTGACGTTATCACATCTTTATTCATGCATACGCTAACTCCCATATTCCCAAGTCAACTATTTTTCCTCATCTTCCTCAGCTCTCTCCCCATTACCTTCTACTTATTCGTCGTTCCAGAGAACTCTATAGAGATTATCAACGCACTGGTAATGTCAAATCCTTGAGGCTTCACAATTTCAACGGACAGTCGGAAACTACATACGAGCATATAGAGCATATATTGGATAGATACTTGTAATAAACTTTCAGACATAACTCATCCCACGAAATTTTGGAAAAGATTCAACATCCTAACAGGTAAAAAGATACATACACCATATCCATTAATTTACCATGATAAAGCTCTTCATGCCGATAAAGATAAGGCGGACGCTTTTGACGATTATCTACAAGCAATTTTTACTCCTCTACCACCTACTGATCAGTCGAAAAAGTTAATTTTCAGTCTCCTCATGTTCAACCAAATCCTTCCCACTCTCTATCAGCTACCCATTCACTTACAGCTCCTATCATCACAGTCGAAATTCTAGACACCATAGCACGAAAACGCAATACTGCTCCTGGCATAGATGAGATCAACTACCGCCATATCAAAGAAGGACCGTATATTCTCCTTCACCTCTTAGTTCTCATATTTACATTTATACTCAGAACAGGTCACATACTGTCTTACTGGAAAACCTCAAAAGTTCTAATGTTTCAAAAGCCGAACAAACCTGCCAATAGCGTTGCTTCTTACAGGCCAATTCAATTAACATCCATCTACAGCAAAATTCTCGAACGTATTCTCGTTCACAGGCTCTATCAACACCTCTCTGTTAAAAACCTTCTCCCGAATCATCAAGCAGGTTTTCGTCCAAATTAGTGTATCAACGACCAACTTTTACGAATGCTCACTATAATAACTGATCATTACAACACCTTTAAACCATCCTGCTTAGTATTATTTGATCTCGAAAAAGCAGTTGATAAAGTTTGGCACCGAGGTCTCATTGCTAAATTGTTGAATTTCAAACTTCCTCTTGCCTACGTCCGTTTTATTTATAATTTTCTCTCTTGCAGATTGGCCTATATCTCAATCAATAGTGCTCTTTCATATCCCCATCTTTCTACATTCCGGCGTGCCTCAGGGTTCAGCACTTTCTCCTTTATTATATCTTCTATATATCACAGTTATTATATATATATTTATTATATCTTCTATATATATCACATCCAACTTTTTCAATACGCAGATGATACAGCCTTCTTTGCCTTAGGGGACACCGTACAGCAAATTAATACTGCTATGCAGTCTGCTATCAACTCCTTCGTCAGTTGGTGCAACCAGTGGAGGCTCAAGATCAATCCAGATAAAACGCAAACATTATTTCTTCTTCCTCCCAGAAAAAAATTGTAGTTCAGAAAAATCCATCTTATCTCAATTTAACCGTTGACGACACTCGCCTGAAACCTGCTAATTACGTTAAATATCTTGGTCTCACCATCGACAAACACCTTACCTGGCGTTCTCATTTAAAGACGGTTCTCGCTAAAGCTTATAATAGGTTGAATCTATTACGACGCTTAACTGGAACGATTTGGGGCTTCAAATCATCTGTCGTCCTAAACGCATACAAAGTTTTTCTCCGGCCAATACTAACATATGGGTTCGTGGCTTGGTTTAACGCATCTCCCTTTTATTACGAGAAACTAAAAATTCTTGAACTTCATGCATTACGTATTGCATTCCGCATTAAATTACCCAGACCTACACATGAACTTTACGAGTGCCTAACTTTTTTCGATATTTTATACCACCTTGAAACACTACGACTGAAGTGTGTTACTAAACGGTTCGAGGAACGACATGCCCTTCTCTTAGATATAATGAACTTTGATATAGCTTATACCCCTTCTCATCCCCTTTATCATACTTCACTTTCCCTTCTATTTCTTTATATCATTACACTTTACCCCCTGATCATCCCGATATTCATGCCGTTGCTGCTTATAAAACCGACTATTTTCACCTCTCATATTTCCATCCTATGTTGCACAATAGTCCTTTTGTTTTAACAGGGTTCGCACTGTCTCCATCATGGTCCTGAGCCACCCCAGGACTAGAAGATAAGCTCATTCGTCCACTAACACATCCCGCGTGTTGTGACGTCCGATGCACTTCATTTCCATCTTATACATTCCCCTCATTTATTATTATAGGATTAAAGCTATAATGTCCTTCATATGATCTCACAACCATAATAAAGGCAATGTCATCTCTTGAAACAGTACCTACTCCCCATCCTTATGATTATAGCATAATGCTATAATGTCTGCTGTTATATATTCACATCTGTTTCTGTATTTACCTTCGTAATATATCTATTGTTTGTTATTGGAACTAAAAATAAACAATGCACTCATAGACCATCAATATATACCTTCTATCCACAATCCTCTTCCTTCCCATAAGGGCATAACACCTTTGGGGGAACTAACCATCAAGCTAGCACTTAAAAAAAAAACAAATAAAAAAGCTTTTGTTGCTATTGTAGCATTTTAATAGATAATAATAATAATAATAATAATAATAATAATAATAATAATAATAATAATAATAATAATAATAATAATAATAATAATAATAATAAAACGTTCTTAATTGGTATTGTAGCATTTTAATAGATGTTGAAGAGCAATAATAGGTTTTGAGAAATAAGAAAATAAATATAGATGAATGGTATGTTATAATATTCAAGCAATGACCTCGCCTGTAATAGTGTTTTGTAATTTATGATCTTAACGCCAATATTGTTTGATCGACCATAGTTTCCTTTCTATTATTTTGTTGAAGTATATAAAAGTTGTTTGAAATTTTTAGCAGTAGAAGAAGCTATCGTTTAAAATTGAGTGACGAGATGCACGGTTATTGACAACCCTATATTCTTTGAGCTGAAATATCAAATTTGTTTGTTTTTCATGAAGAACTTGATATTCAGATTGTGCTATAAGTGCTTATATGCATGTAATACGCTACAAATTCTCTGCATCTTGCATAAGTTATTTAATACTTATTAAATGAACAATACAGGGGGAAATCCAACATAGACCGATCTAGCAAAACTTCAGAAACTCAGATTTACATATCACATACTTATGGCATTGATATGAATGATAACTCCTGTTTCAGTGTACAATGTGAAATAGTTTCTCCGGAAAATATTGGTGATACTGATTTCATATGTGAAAACTTGTAAATGAGAGTCATGAAGTGATACTGATATCTATTCTTTTTATATTTCTTTTTAAATTCTGTTGTATTTTCCCTCTAGCCTTGAAATAGATTCAATGCAGTTTGGACGCATTTTATCTTCACGTAAATTCAAATAAAAAAGTAGTTGCAAATCATCTTCCCCTGTTTCTTATTATCCAGAGTGAAGAACATGGATAGACACTTGATTTTGAAGAAGCTTCATATTTAATCAAATCATGTCAAAATTTTATCTGAGATGTGTAGGAAAAATATCTAATTTTCCCAGATCTAATGTCAGATATGAAATATAGATTGTATCACTTGATTTCGTATGTCATTATGAACTCTGGACTATGATCTACATTATATCCGTCTATAAATATAGGATATTTTTTCTTTCTACTTTGTATCCACATGATAGAAGTTATTCCATGACTTTCAATTTTGAATATGTATAATATTGACATTGAAGTTGATGCGTATAGAAAATAAACTCGGCTAAATACAGTCAAGGAAATCACGCGAAACGTACATTTATGAATGAATGGGATTTTATTTATTAAATTTTCGTCCAATGTGCACCTCTAAGCCCAGGCCTAGTGGTATATCCAGCCCTGTTTCCGGTCGACTGTAGTAGCAGCCCCGATAGTCTAAACATTGAGCTGCGCTCGCATGCCAGATTAGACCCGCACAAACTTTTCAATTTACATAGGTCGTGTGTCGAGGCTACCATAGCGATATATTTTATATTGTAAACTTCTGCAATCTATCGGAAATGCTTAAATAAGCAATCTGCTGTCTGCAGTAATAGGAAGATGAATGGAGAAAGAAGGGAAAGTGTTTTATTACAAGATATATTCCAGAGAGCTAAAATAGCATCAGGAGAGTGTTTCGGACCCTGAAGAAATGCAATTAAAACACGGAAATACAGACTTAGAACAGTCATCTGTAAGACAAAGGTACTATATCCATTTGTTAACTTTATGTCTGTATTAATTTTAATTAAGGTGTTTGGTTTACCAAAAATTCGTTTATGTATTTACTCTGTGTGTCCATGTGTTCGTTTGGGAGACACGAAATCTCGGGATATAAACGATCAAAATTTAAGAATAGAGTTCGTTAATGGACGTGCTCTGCCTAATTGATCCCAAGATATAAACAATCAAAAATAGATTCCCATGTTCTCCACTTATTGCTATGGGAGTAATTATATATATCGTCTTTAGTTGATAGATTACCTGCAATGCTGTTGAGGTTAGCGCGTTACTACAACCTCAGGACTCAAAATACTTATCTTTCCGTGGAATACGACACTGAATTGAAACTTAAAGACGTTTTACTCAACAAATCTAAAGATTTGAATATTTTCTTTTTTCGAATATTCATTCGTTTTAGTACAATGTTTTAGTGAGGAATATCATCATCATAATAGGTATTCTGCCCTTACTGGCAGGTCACTTGCAGCAGCTGAGAAGCTTCCATGCTCCACTGTCCTCTGCTAACTTCTTCGTCTTCGCGTATGATCTTTCTGTTTTTATATCATCCATAATTGTAGTCTCCTTCGCCCCCTCCTTCTCTTTCCCGACACCATACCCTCTATGACGTCGCTCATGATACAATCTCTTCTTAGGTAATGTCAAAACCAGTTTCTTTTCCTCTTCCTAATAATATCTAAAAGTGTTCTTTTCTCACCCACCATTTCTAACACTCTCTCATTCGTTTTCCGCTCGAATCAACTAATTCTTTCCATTCTTCTCCGCACCCACATTTCGAAGGATTCCAGTCGATTTTCGTCACCTTTACGTAATGTCCACGTTTCCGCCCCATACAGTATAACACTCCACACGAAGCATTTTGAGTCTTTTTCTCAGCTCTCTATTCAAGGTCTCACAAAACAGACTTTTCTTCCTCCTAAAGGCTTCTTTCGCCATTCCTATCCTTCCTTTTATTTCACGTTCACACTTCATGTCATTACTAAGAATACTACCCAGATATCGAAAACTATTCACTTGTTCTATTTGCTCCCCTCCCACTTTTATATTTGACGCAGACCTCTTCGTTCCAATCACCATGGTTTTTGTCTTTCTAACATTTATTATCATCCCATATTCTTCAAAGCCCATCCTCAGGTTTTCGAACATTTTATTAATTTCCTTTTCAGATTCTGCAACAAGCGCCATATCGTCAGCAAATCTTATGCATTTAATCATTCTACCTCCTACCGAAATGCCGTCATCATCATGTAAACTCTTTTTCACTATCTCTTCTAGATAGACATTAAATAGTGTTGGCGAGAGGCAGCATCCTTGTCGAACTCCCCTTCCAATTGCACTCTCTTCCGTCAGTTCTTTCCCTATCCTAACACTTACTTGTTCGTTCATGTATAAGTTTCTTATGAGTCTTCAATCTTTCCATTCCAACCCTATCTTCTTTAGAACTCCCAACAACAATTCCTAATTTACTCGGTCAAAAGCCTTTTCTAGATCGATAAATACAACATAACCTCTTTCCCTTTTGCTGTAAATCTTTCACCGATCGTTCTTAATAATCCAATAACATCTTTTGTGCCCTTACCTCTCCTGAACCCGAACTGCTTCTCCTCAACTTCTTCGTTTGTTCTTTCATATAACCTTCTGTTCAGTATTCGGAGCAAAATTTTAGCTGCATGAGATATGAGACTAATAGTTCTATAATCCTTACATCTCTTTGGGTTCGATTTCTTAGCCATCGGTATCATGATCGTCTTCAAGAAGTGAGAATTTGCGCATAATTGATAAAATGAATTTTTATTTAAAAATTTGCGATATCGCAAATTTATCCCAAATTTTTGAATAAAAATTCATTTTATCAATTATGTGCAGATTCTCATTGCTTATCATTAATTAACCTAAAACACACCTGTTGCAGTAATTTTACGACAACAGTGCTGCCAGGAGTCGCGTTTCTGTAAAAAAAAAAAAAAAAAAAAAAGGACACCTATTTCTATTTTACGAACTTGCATTAAATAGCCTTTTTATATGGCAATACTGCATTAACCTTGTCACATTTTCGCACCAATGGATAAATATTAATGCATACTGTACATATACACAGGAATTCATCCACAGGAAATCAGTTTTTTGCAACTGAATATTGATTTTCTTCATTTTGCACATTTTTTATTTTACACTTACAGTAATTTCTTTCTTTACTACACAAAAACGTTGCAAGTTCCAGCATTGATCATGGTCTCGAAAATATGTGCATAGGACATGCTTACATTTGTTTCAAGTCTCAGGTCTCTATCATTCTTAGATCAAAAGAAATACGCAATCAAGCTTTGGGTTGCGCAACTTTACGGACACACTGTACTAACAGATAGGGTGCCAAGAGTAGGCATAATGCGAGTGAAATGGTTAATTAAAAATATTTGTCTTGACGTAATACATCTTTCGGAAGAAATTTGTAGCTCTTTTTGTACGAATTCAATATGAATGATAAAGTCAAAGGGAGAATAGGGAAAGGAGAGCGTAGAACATTGCCTTCGACAATACGCAGGGCCATTCCCTACTGCTTCACATTTTTTTTTTAAAGAAGAATAAGAGAAAATTTAACTTGTTACAAAAATGCACAAGCGTAATAATAAATGGTCAATTGTCAAAATCCATGTTATTCAGTAATAGAAAGCACATTAGCATCTGTTACATATATTCAAATCATGACTAAAATATTATAAAAGAACAAAGTCTAGTATTTCAGGGAAAATGTAATTACTGAATTGCAATAAGAGGAATCTGGAAATTACAAAATGAAAGCAAATAGTCAAGTATTCATTACCTTGATGGGTACATGAGCATTCTTATACCATTGAGATTTAAAATTCTGCAAATTTGATATTCACATCTAACTTGTCATTGAAGATACCCAGAATATATGTTCATAAGTAATTCAGTTTTTTCTGAAATAACCAACTTTATCTTTTTCAATTAAATATACAATTACAGAACTAAAGATAATAATAATAATAATAATAAACATCTAGAAGTGTAAATGAGAGGGCAACAATATTCTAGAGAAAATGCTTGTTTTACGTCCTTTATTATATTTAATAATATAAAGAGCTCCCTCATAGGTCTATGGTTGCCTAGGTTCTTTCGTGAAAGCCATATTCGATTCCCGATGGCAGCTCATGTGGTTCGAATTCCACGTTTAAGCTGTAGGAGGTTTATGTTTCACATACGGTTTGTGTACTTCCTATATTTTACGAGATTGTTCCTTATTAGAGTTGTATTCCACCGTTCCGACAAAATTCTACGAGACGCAGAATTGTCCCGTAACTTGTGGATTTCTAGTTAACGTTCTTGTAGAGAGTAATTATATCAATTGTCAGTAGAGTCATGTTGCGAGAATTGTGCCCCTAGCAGACATGATAAGAACTAAGCATGAATTTCTTGATATGACACTGTTCTGCTATGAATTGAAATTAGTTTTATTATTTTATTTGCCTTCAAAACTAAGGACTGAATAAATATCCTTTATTTCAGTGGTTCCGAGCCTTTTCTGATTGATAACATACTGAACGGTATCGACAATATGACACACTTGGTTTGGTTTTTATTAATAAGTGAAAGTCACTATGTTTGTGACTGCGTACCTCTTGAACCACCCAACTGATCTCGATCAAATTTTCAACATAGATGAAATTCGGGCCTGGGGTGGTTTTGATCATTTCACTTTGACGGTGCAACTTAGGGGAGGGGGAGGAGGGGATATTTAAAAATAATCGAAAATAACCGATATTAATCTTGAATTCATAATATTCGGAGTCATTGAGATGAACAGTGACATTTGCAATGCCGTTTAAATCCGAATTCAGCCCCTCAACTTGGAGGAGTGAAGGGAATGATATATAAAAAAAATTAAAAATGACCAATACTAGTGTCGAATATTTAGTTTTCGGGATCACTGTTCATTTCCGATGACGTTTAAATCTAAATTACCCGCTATTTTTTTTTTATTTTAGCCCAGAGAAGCGCGTAATTGACGCTAATAAAATGTACAAATTCTAATAGGGTAAGACTATAAGTTTCTATAAAGAAGTGATTGTTGCTGACGCTTGATTCGTTCATTACCATACTCTGTCTCAAAATTGATTTTAAATAATTATTAAATATTTCATGATTTTCAAATTCTAAAATTTCGCGACTCTGATTGAAAGTCACTACTTTATTATACATTGTAATTTCGATGGAAACTTGTCTCGTATTATTATTTAAACCTAGGGCTCCGAGACTTCAGATTTAGCTGGGACAATCTCGGATTTACATCATCTGTTGTCCAGACATATCTTTCCAATTATTCGGGACTCCAATGTATCTGTTTAACTTAATATCATTCATGCGATATTTTTAAAAATCTCGCTTTTGGTGACTGTTGACTTATTACTTAATTCTGATATCTCAGCAAGAAGTAAGTGCAGAATTACGACCATACTGTTAATTTTTATTGGGTGCCCCAGGTTTAGTTTATGATTATAAGGATCTATATTATGTAGACTCCCTATATATGTAAACGCTACTCATATAACCTCAGTGCTAAAAGGAAGGTAAAGCTCAAACAACAACCAACAAAATAATATAACATGGAGATCAATATAAAATAGACCAATAGAAGCGATGAGATTATAGTATGGAGCAGGACAAGCCTGTAGCTTTGAGGTGGCCAGTGAGATCATCCCCCTACCACCACATTTAGACCCCCAGAAGCTCTCGGTTTGTTTGTTGGTACGTATATGTGAATGTAAGGCGAACTGAACTTAGCTCCTCCCAAAATGACCTCGACACCCCCTTCCGTTTTAGTGTTTTGGCTATGGGCTTGAAGTAGGGTCTTTAGAAAGTGAATAACAACAATTCTAACTGAATGTCTTGCACATGATAGGTTCCAAACACTGACGTACGCAGGGGGTGGATCCTGGGGGTCCGGATACCCCGATATTTTGACTTTTGTGCAAATTTAGCCTAATTTTAGGGGCAATTTTAGGAATTTTAATATAAAATACTCTCATATTGAGTTTGGACCCCCCGAAATAAATTCCTGCGTACGCTACTGGTTCCAAACACCAATATTTTCTATCTGTAGTGATGAATTTTTGGATTTTTTATGTTCCAAATGCTAGTACTTGAACAATCTTTTTTCTCTTATCTCAGTTATCACTTACGTATAAACTTAGCTTGCAATATACAATGCTGCGTCAAGTTAATATTACGAAAAGAACAAATCTTGACACTTTGAACAAAATAGGAAGCGGATATTTTAACAGGCTCTGGAGGTGAGTTAATCTTTGGAGTCCATTTAGTGTATTGCACAGTAACTATACACTACCATAAACGAACTTTGCGCTTATGTGACCAAATGTTGACGAAGATGTATAACATTATCATGTGCGCATGTTCACATATATAAACACATGAACTAACACATACACAATGATAGAAGCGGAAAATAGAATAATACAAGGTACAGTGTATGAATCACAGTCCACAAAGGTTGACAATAGACTTGTTAGATAGAACTATACAAAGTCTGACACATACTCGAAAATCATCGAAATTATTTTCTTCCCAAAGATTAGGTCAGGTAAAAATCCTCTGATACTGCAGGTATCAAAGTTCTTCCATTACCCACCCCCTCTCTCTACCTCTGCAATTACTCACACGTGCTTGTGTATGCTTTTTATTTAAAGAAGTTCGCTTCTTTTTTTTATCAGAACAAAAGTATAAGATTTTTCTTACAATACAAGTGTCACTCATAATACATATAGCCGTTGAGAAAGACATATCAACTGATAATCAGGTGATTTGAAGGTAGGAGAAACAATATATTTTCAGTTACTATATTTACTTTATAAACTATTACTAGCAATTTACCTTGCTGCATATTCGTTACTTAATAAGACATTTTAGTATACAGCTTTGTTTACAAATCTTATGGTTTTCATTCAGAAGTTTCATTCTTGAGTTGTACAAATGGATAAATAGAACAAAAATTTAACTTCTTTGACTTGGTTGACATTTCCCTATGAACTTCAATCTCGGAATACTAGACATATTTATTTAAAGAAATAATATGAGACAGTGAAAAAGAATAAGAGTTGTTATTTCATTTAATTTCAAATAATTATGACTGATTTGGATTGTCGGTGTCTAGACCTATAACAACAAACAATTCAAGAACACGAAAGTTTGAACATGTTAAACATTTTAAAAACATGTTAAAGTCTCGAAATTGAGTTCAAATTTAATTGAAACACTTTTATTACTACAGTAAAATAAATACAATATATATCTAAAAATACGAAAGTTTACCCATATTAAACTTCGTTTTATAGGTCAGTTTTGAAATTGAATTTCAAATATGCCTTTATTACCCGGCTGTGATAAACACAGTTAACATCAACGATTGCAATCCTTAAATTATACTAATGATCATTTATATGCATAGAATCAGATTTTACGCATCGAAAATGTACTCAAAAACAAATGACAATACACTAAATTATCAATGGCAATTAGAATGCCAAATTTGCCACGTTAGATTTAGAAATGCAACTCACTCCTGCTTTATAGCGCAAATTCTTATCGAGTAGAAGTGTTTAACAATATTCATGAATGCATTTGTTTATTTCACGCAAAATACATTTAAATGTTTTACATTTTGGCTTTATTTGTATCAATATTGCCACTGAAGGCATAACTAAACGGCTTATTTTATACAGCGAAATATATGGTATGCTTATAGTTACTGGTATGCCTAATTTTCACTTGATGTGGTTTTATGTATATAATAGTTCTTCGGTCTATTGTGTGACATTACATAGATATTGGACATAAACAGGAACGTAAACAGGGACCACATCGCAGAGGACGGTACTGCGGGTCCGGAACCCCTACCCGAAATTTCGACTTTTGTGTAAATGTAGCCTAATTTTATTGGCAATTTTAGGAATTTTAATATAAAATACCCTCTTATTAAGTTTGGACCTCTCGAAATAAATTCATGCGTACGCTACTGCACATACATATAAAACAATGACTATATAATGTTTTAATTACATATTGTGCGCGCATTAGGATTTGAAGTTGTTGTCTAGTGCCGTAGGTGCAAAATTTAGGAAATCGGAAATATTACTCCGGAAACGTTGTTAAGCTAGCAAAAGTTTTTAGGTTCAAGTTATTACTAGTAATTGAATCACTTGGAAGAAAAAAATAAACCCCGAATAAAAAATATAGTACTGTCTTGGACTTATTGTTTTTTCCAAGTTAAGAATATGACGTGACCTTGCTTCACCATTGAGGTTAAATTTGTCAATGGTGCCGTAAAGTATGGAAATTATCTTATAACTAACTCTATGGTATATGGAACAGGAGGTTCAATGCCGTTCACAAAAGCTCTCCATTGACTTCTGTCCTTGGCTAACTGGATCCAATTCCTAAATTGTATTCCTATTTCTGCTAGATCAATCTTAATATTGTCCTCCCATCTGTGCCTAGGTCTTCCTAATGGTTGTTTTCCGATTGGATTTTCAGTTAAAACCTTATATGCGTTCATACTTTCTTGCATTCTGGCTACATTACTTGCCCACCCGTGAGCTTTCTAGACTTGATGACCCTAACAATGTTTGGTAAACCGTATAAATTATGTAGTTACTCGTTATAAAGTTTCCGCCATTCCCCATTCCCGTTCTTCTTGGGTCCGAATATTCGTCTCAGGATCTTGTTCTCAAATACTTTCAGTCTATGTTCTTCCTTCAGAGTAAGGGATATGTTTCGCAACGATACAGAACAACAGGCATGATTATCGTTTTATATTTTGTTTCAAATTCCTCGACATAATTTGTGACAACAAAAGATTTTGAACATACACGAATTCCCTGCTTTTAGTTCACATTTAATTTCTTCGTGCAAATTTTTTTGATCCTAGATATTTGAAAGTATCCACTTCATCGAAAGTATATTTTAATGCATCCATAAATTGCAGTATTACTATCCCGGCGAACTTCCATGTATTTAGTTTTCTGTCCATTTACTTCTAAACAAATGTCCCTGCAAGCGTTTAATGAGACCTCTGCCTTTCTTTCTATTGTTCTCCTATCATCCTGTATGAAATTTACATCATCAGCATACGCCATAACCTAGTGGATACAGTTCAACTCTAGGACCTGGTTACTTCTTTAATTTCCCTTATAGCGTACTTCAGAACAAAGTTGATTAATAATGGCGACAACGCATCTCTTTGTTTCAGGCCATTCTAAATATGAAAGTTCGTGGATAAGAATTTTGATATTTCGAGTTTACTTTGGGATTCACTTAAGACATGTTAATCAATTTAACTAGCTATTTTGGTATTCCAAATGATGTATCTTAAAGATAATAAATCAGAGATGCTCAATTTTCTATTTGGCACTTATTTTCTTCTTTGAATTACCATTTTAGTAATTGAAGATTATCAAATTTAACAATATTCTCATCAAAATCACACACACACACACACAAAATGAACTCAAACCATACAGTAACTCTGTCAATTTATAAATCAGCATGTATATACAGTACGTGACGTGTAATTTAATTATGATAGATACATTACTTTGGGAATATTTTTGCTGTTGAAATCAACACGCTTAGCTTTTGTCGAGTTTGAATCAAACGAACAGAGCTTAAAGCCACGCATTGTAAGCAGTTTAATGAGAAGTGTTAATTCCCATTCTCGTGTCTTTTTATAACGAATGTTATCTCTATAGTTAACTTTAACTTTAGCTGAGGCTGTCAGATTTGACATTTTGAGCAAACGCACCCTGCTATTCCGAAGATTTTCTGTGGGATGAATAGTAGAACCCTAATTGTCACGCAAATAGCGTTATGATGCTAATTTAACAAAAGCAATCTTAAATAATTACATTTTCTGCCCACTTCTTCATTATCGTAGTAATTATCTATATTCAATTGTTTTAACGTAAGACCTGAAACTGGAAATACAGAAGTCCCAAAGAAGATATAAAGAGAAAGCGTACTTGTTAAAAATAAAGAGAAAAGTCTAACATTACTGTTTCTAATTGCTGCTTTAAAATAAATCTTAACGGATTTAACTGCGCACCGTGGCTCAGTGGTGGAGCACTCACCCCAGGCCATGTGGATTTGTGAGCAACATCGTGTCCAGGGGCGGATCAAGGGGGGGGGGCGATCGCCGCCCCCAGAAGAGGAAGCTTTCTTATTTTATATATATAAAAATAAAACCCATTACAAAGTTTGGAGCCCTTAAAAGTAGCAGTATGACAACCCACCGCCCCCCCACACAGAAGTCGGTCCTGGATCCGCCCCTGATCGTGTCCGTTGATTTTCCCTGATTTTTCCAATTTCTTCCCATGCTCTCATTCACCAATTCGTTTACAATTAATCACTTTCATTAATCATCCGTCTTCTTTAGCTTACAACCCATAAACACGAGATATAAACTTAAAGATTTCATCTTTTAAGAAATTGATTTAAGAAAATGTCTAAATACGAATAGTGTTTATTATGTGAACCTGCATATCCTAGAATTTAACTAATTATCAATTCTACTTCCTCAACTGTATAACTTATAAGTCATACAGTTATAAGTAATTTCATTCTAGTATATAGTTAATTGAAAAGACCAACTTGTAGTGATTGACATTTTGTGCTAGCCTAAATTTTGACGAGTACTGCTGTTTCGGATAAGTAAATTGATAACCACACATTTTCTAACAGAATGAAAATACAGGGTAGATATTTCCTATGAACATCACAAGAGAAAATAAATTGTAGTATGTTAAGAATTGTGGTATGTGTGCACTTCAGTTTATCAAAATAAACTTGTAAGGCTATTAATACAAACATAATAGGCTTCACACAATGTGCAGTGTTCTGTTCTAAAAAATTTTATCATCTATGTATGTCAAGATCCGGCTATCAATATCTTATCAATATAAGCCTTGAAGTTTAGATAATAACTGAACACGCATCACAACACAAATTTTGCATAAAAATATAGGCTTACAAGATAACAGCTTGATCCCAATTATTAGTCTTAAAACAGGTGGTATATTTCTCAATATTTTTAAATACTTAATCTAATTAGAAAATTCTTGATGCTAATCGAATAAAATAGAGTGTTAGTAGATGTTACTCTCGTATATGTAAGTCTAGATTTGTTTCACATTTTTTTTTTTTCAATGGAATGAATAGGATTTATTTAAGGGAGAGGCTATAGCTGTAGGATTTAGTAATTGATATCTATAAGTTTCTGAAGTTCGTTTATAAATACTATTTATTTGCGAAATTTATAAAGCGTTAATCGCAGGATGGAACAATTTGAAACAAAGTGTACTTGATTCTATCGGATCTTAAAACTTTGCTCGTATTCTGTGAAGATTAAAGATGAAATATTTTGGAAATTTTTAAGTATAATTTTGGTAAGGATTTCACAGTTTGTGCATTTTTTATTTGCTATTTGGGTTAATTGTTACAAATTCATACTTTTTTAAGTTACTTGCACTAAAGTTGCAAGCGCTAGCCACTAGACCAGCGGAGCGTGAAATTTGATAATTTATTTCGCAAGTAACTTAAGTACTGGTGCGTTATGCTGACAACAATTGAAGAATACCTTCAAATTATTTTAAAAGCTTCATAGCATACGTGCTTTTTCAGAATTCGAAATAGTTATGCCTATTCATGCTGAAAAGGAACATTATATTTGAGTAATATTGTCTTTGCAATTAATATTCAATGTCGGAAGTAAAAAGATCCGTTTAGCCTCGAAGGAACAGCAAGTACGTACTTCTCCAGTCGTTGTGTACAATTGATTAGAATATTGTGTACAGAATTACATATTGCATAACTTTTGGGGGAGGAGACCACTAACATACATAACATCGTTACCTAGAAAAGCGAAAAGACGATAAAAAGAATGAAGAAAGTAAAAAAGAAATCTTCCTTCCATAAAAGTATTTATATTCCTTCGTTGCGGAACCTTATTAACTTACATTGACGAAGTTCACTGTGTATGTAATGAGTCATAAAAGGCTCTTGAATTAATCGCTGACACTATTGTATTTTTTCTCTTGAAACTGAGTGCCAGGTTCATCTTTAAAAAACAATTTGCAATTTACATTTGTTCGTTTCACGTTTGCTTCTCTTTTACTCTGGACTTCTGTGACAATAAGAAGTCATCTTCTGGTCCTCGGGGTTTCCTTTCTATGTAAAACTTGTACCATTTCTACAGTGTACTTTATGCATTAGGTAAGTACTGTATTATAATATGAGGACACAATATACTTTAACGAATTGTGTTCAACAGTTTTCGTATTTAAATTTATAGAAATATTTCTTAACGTTGCTCATTCTAGCTTTGGAGTTACCTACAACTTAAATCAAAATAAAATCTCGCCTATTATAAATAGTATCTTACTATTCATTATTAATTTGTGTTATAGTTTTGGCAATATATCGTTGCCTTCGTCAGACACATTATCTAACGAATCGGATAACGAGTCCGATGAAGGCAATGGTATATACAGGGTGTTATAAAAATGTCTCAATATTTTGGGAACGGATTCCTCACATCAAAATAAGAAAAAAGTTCATATGGACCTGTGCTCAAAAGTGGATAGTTTCGGAATTGTAGGGTGCCGAAAACGTGAAACAAGTGAATTTCAAAAGTTCATAGCTTCACTGCTATGGGACCTATCGTAGGAGAATCAAGTCATCACTAAGAAACTGGTATGTGAACTATCCAAATATCCTTGTTTAAGAATGTTCTAGTACTTGCACACCAATTTTTAGAAAGGTAGGTGGAGACTGATCAAGTACTCCAAAACAGGCTCTCTAAAAATGATTGTGCAAGTACCGGAGGTTCTGAAAGGTGGATATTTGGATAGTTCACATACTAGTTCCTCAATGATGTCTTCATCCGACTACAATCGGTCCTATAGTAGTGCAACTATGGACCTTTAAAGTTCAGTTTTCACGTTTTCGACACCCTATAACTACGAAACTATGCACTTCCGACAACAGGTCCATATGAATATTTCCTCATATTTTGATGTGTGTGACAAATTTTTGTAACACCCTGTATATAGAAAGAAGTTTCTAAACAATACTATCGTCAGAGTCAATAATTTGTAAGATGTTTGAAGCACTGTCATATTCTCGACAACTACAAAAATCCTATAGAATGATGCATATAAGTAAAAAATAGCTCTTCATTTTATCACATAAACAAAATAAAAAAGAAAGTTCATTTTAATTATCTGCGGTGCTCGACGCATAGCTATAGGTAAGGCTACTTACAGCACATACATCACTCCAATGACCTGATAATTTGCGTAAAATTGAACAGCGACGCGGAGAAGCCGTATCGCACTATGTATGTCGTTGCATAAAATCTTAATTTGATCTATTTTCTGTACGATTTTATGATAGACCCTTACTATTATAGGATAAAAATAAGTGGTAAGTGTATATCTATCTATCTATCTCATATAGGGTAGGTAGGGGGAAATCGGATCACCTTTCCAGAAAACGTCAAATGGGAAGTTCAATATGATTCTATTTAAACGAAAGTACATGTATAATAATAAGTGAACCTTCATCTAATAGACTGTAATGAAAGGTTTTTAAATTTTATAGTTCTTACACCAAAAATTTCACTTTGTAACAGATGATAGATCGATCCGTTTTACCCTAACGTTGTGGGGTAAATCGGATCACAATGATTGTGATATGCAAATGCCGCAAATAAACTTTTTTGTTGCCTGCTGATTGAAATATGCCTTTAATGGCTTAAAAAACACGAACATCAAGCGGCTGCAGAACATGTGTTGTGTGAGGTGGTAACTATATCAGATTTTTTAATACACGTCTACTACAGCAGGAATGTGTGCGAACAATGTCCATTTATAATTAAAATAACTTCACCAGGACTTCGATGTTCGTGGAGATGTTCCACCCATTTCATGAAAGCCTCCTCGTTCACCCATCCAGATTCCGCCATAGAAACGTCGGATCCTGGTGGCATACCATTGCGATATTCAGCTTTCAGTCTCTTGCCCTTGAAAATAACAAACGGTGGAATGTAAACTCCTGTTGCTGACACAGAAGTTAATACTGTCACATTCTTTCCACTGTAATCGCTTGCTCTGGGATAGAACCAGAGACTACTGGAACTAGAGGTGAATGCTCTATCACGGAGCCACAGTGTTCCTTATGATTATAGCAACATCATATAAAAGAGTTTTTTTTTTAATAATAGTAATAAAACGATATATAGAGACAGGTAGTTTAAATACTTCCCCAATCTTCTTACAAACATCTAATGCAAATTATAAATTCAGTGATTCGATTTACCCCAAACTGCTCTTTTCTGCTTTTTTTCTTTTTACACAGTACGCTTAGTAACTTTTGCACAACTTGTTGTACAGCCCAATGATGCATGCATCAGTCAATGAAATAATAGCATTGAAAACCAAATATAATTCTTACACAGTTAGAACAAGCTTATTTTGCAACAATGAAAAGTTACATTTGTTTTTTCTTTTTTTGCCACTCAAAAACCACACGTCCTTAAACGATGCTGTCTGGAACTCTTCTGGCGCCAAATCAAGAGCGTCTTCCGTTAGTACCCATTTCTTCTGAGAGGTGGCACTACAATGTGCCCCACGTCGACGCAAAGAGTATTCTTTCAACGTCCAATCACAAGGGTTGTTTTCGACTGATCCGATTTTCCCCCACCTACCCTATATATATATATATATATATATATATATATATATATATATATATATATATATATATATATATATATATATATAGCGAGCGAGAGAGAGAGAAAAAAAATAGAAGTTTCGTGTTTACCATAACATTTAATGCAATAAAGACCTATTTTTTCCTTTAAGTTTTACTCTTTGATATATTTATGTGCTAGTCTATGTACTTCATTGTCTTTGTTTCTTCGTTTAGTCTGTTCATTACCTCATAACAGTCGGATCTTAAAAGAATAAAAATGTTTAAATAACCATTCATTGCATATTATGTTTAAAATACAAAGTCATATTTAATGTAAGATCTTTTAGCCACTTTTCTTTCGGATCGGAGTAGAGTTCAGGCATTCATTTTTGTTTTCGAACATGATTGGCATTATTTAATACCGATAGTTCGATTTAAATAATTCTAAAGATCTTGTTTTTCAGTGTGTTCTATAATTAGTTTATAGGATCATAATAAACTTATCTAACAACAATGGTGTGACAGAGTAGTGAAAGAGATATTTTTATTATATCAATTGTAATGTATAATAATAATAATAATAATAATAATAATAATAATAATAATAATAATAATAATAATAATAATAATAATAATCCAATGAAAGGTGACTAAATTAACTAGTATTGGGAAACGATTAACGTTCTCACCATACAATCACTAGATTTCGTGGGATTTTCCAACCTCTATTTAATCTCATACGATGAATGCAAAGGTAACATCTTCAATTATGTTTTCAGACTTCCTATCCAAACTTTCCTTCCCACCTTTCATTACTAGTGATTCCTGTTTAAAATGATTTCATAACATTTCGTAATTAACATTCTGTTATTAAAAAAAATAAGTAAGTTTAATCAATCTCTTTCGTGATAATGTCGCAATTTCAATTTCTCACTGATCAATAATTTTATTAACTTATTATTATTACAAAATATAGAGCAACGTTATATACTCTGGAGTTGTTAATAAAATTTTATAGAAGAAGCTAAATTGTTACAGCAGTTTTCGAGGGAAGTTTTCTTCGTCGTTAAGCTAATCTTCATGAGTTTTTTCTAGAGAATTCAATTTTCACCATATTGTAGAGTTGTTAACGAACTATTTATTAAAATATGAACTGAATCTTAAAGCTGTTTTCGCAAGAAAGGAATCTTCAGTAGTAAACTATCACTATTGGATTTATGAGAAAAGGTGGTTACTTCATAGTGTAGAGTTTTTAAAGGAATGTAAACATAATCTAGAGAGTATCTTCGACAATTTGTCCGAACAAAATTCATTGGAATTTTCTTCTGGGCATTTTACTAATTATTATAGTATTATTAGATACCTGATATTTTATTTTACTTCCTTATGCAATAAATACCAAGGCTATGAAGGACGGGATCGACAACCACGATTGGAGCTTAATAATACAGTTGGAGAATGTGCAGACCTTTATACAAGACCGACTCTCACATGGGCCGTTTGTGGCCTAAGGGAAATGGATTACAGGTTCATGGCATCGGCACCTGTTCAGATAGAAATGTATTTTACTGTATATATCATATTGCATAAACGCAAAATTGTTATAACGATTTTCAAAGCAATATTCCTAACAAAATTCACCATTTCCACTAACTACCCTTTATGTCCGAGACAAACGTCTTTACCATACTACACGGTTCACAATGAAATATGTTAATATATTGAAAGACGCTAAAATTTCGTCGATGAATCTGATCAGTATCTTCATATGTTGAACAATTGTTCCTTTCAGGCAAACTTCCGAGAAGGGTCATTTTTTTCTGGAAGAAGTCTATGCTAAACTGTATAGCATAAAAGCTTCTGCCCATGTAGACAGAGGACATGTGTGGAACAAGAACATTTTTTTTAAAGGGTCTGAAGGGGAAGTACAATACTACAATACATTACATCTACGTTAATCTTTAACCGAAATCATGATAAGTAATTGTTAAGTACTTCTACTTATATTCGCAATATTCGCAGAAAAATTATAGATCTAGATAGTTTTTTTTAAAATATAAAATAAAGAAAGAGTACACATCAAATATTTTCCATGCTTGTAAGTTTCACAACTTCTGCAGTTGCTCGAAAATAGAATTTAATAATAATAATATTATTATTATTAATAATAATAATAATAATAATAATAATAATAATAATAATAATAATAATAATAATAATAATAAATAAACGCATAGGTGTAAAAAAAAACATTAGTTGCAAAACCTAAGTGAAAACAAGATAAGATAGTGCATACTCAAACGTTCTCTTTGTTTCTGTTTTCCTTTAAATTTACACTCACAGTTATTATCAATACGTGAAATATTTACTTCTTTGTCCTGTTTTGATACAAGAGAGTATTATCTACCATTTGCCTGTAAAATTATAATATGAAAGCAGGAAAGAAGGAACTTGACACTAGTAGGTCTAACTGGTTACGAATTATCTGTTTTCTCAATGTTATTCTTATATGAGTGTGTAGATACAGGTATACTGAACTTTGCTAAGTTCTGTAAACACTTCGTTAATTTCCAACACAAACTAGTAAATGGCTCTCAAATATTTTGAACTAATGCCATTGAGTGTAAAATGTGCAAATGTACTCACATTTAGATGCTAATTTTGAAAAGCTTATTTTTAATGCTTTGATTATATGTACTTAATATATCAATATATATATATATATATATATATATATATATATATATATATATATATATATATATATATATACCCCTCTCCCAAGTTCGGGGCTGAATCTTGATTTCAACGACATTGGAATTGTCACTGTTCATCTCAACGATCCCGAAAACTTTGTATTCGACCTTATATCGGTCTTTTTCGATCATTTTAAAATATTTTTTCCTACCTCTAAGGTGCACTCTCCAAGTAGAATGATAAAAGCCATCCCAAGTCTGAATCTCATTTATGTTGAAAATTTGATCGAGATCGGTCTTGTGGTTCTAGAGTTACTAAGTTCTATTTATTTCTATATATCTTTCCCTCCGCTATGTTGTATCGTGAAAGTGAAATGAAAACCATGCCAGGTTCGAACCTCATCTAGAAAAAATTTGATCGAGATCGGTCGAGTGATTCAAGAGGTACGAAGCAGCAAACGTTGTGACTTTACATATATAGTGTAACTACATAGATTATTTCCTAGTACTACAATTACGTATATAGTCTAATATATATATATATATATATATATATATATATATATATATATATATAACGTACGGGCTCAAATGTTTCGAATTGAGTTCATATAGAGGTGTGTTCAAACCGGAAGTGATAGAAATAAACCATTTCCGATTTTAATGTTGGTAGCTATAGAGTAAAAGCGCTAATAGAAAGCGAAAAGCGTTTTCTGCAATCAATTAAGTGTCCCTAGAACATATTCCATCTCTACTCCAATCTCTCTATTAAAACCGAAAGTGGTACAAATCAACTACCGCCTTCGGTTTCGATTATTAATTTTAAAAAATCAAGTCATACAAACCAAATTACTTCATTTGGCAGTGCACATGACATTACTACTTGTTTCTATGATTTTTGCAATTGTTTTCAAAGAATAAAAGCGCAATTAATTATAGTTAATGCCATTTCACAGTTTTTTCTACGTGATTTCTGAAAAATTCCTATATTATTGCAAAGCACCTGCCGTCGACTCTAGTGGAAGCAAAGACTTATTGCTGTGCGGCATGGCGTCGCTACTATCGGTAATAAAAATAAAGTGATCAGAGTTAATATTCTCGTTTCTTTCTAATAGAGATACTGCCAATTAGAGTTGAGATCTGAATTGTTATCATTCCATATACACTAACGATAATTGATGTTGCCCACGAGAGCAAACTAGATGAGAAAATATTATTCCTTGTCCCGTCTTGTAAATTGTGTTGAACATTTCATCTAAAAGATATAAGAATTATTCCTCGTCACGAGAGGTCTGCAAAAAGTGTGAAATAACAACATTTAAATCATATTTGTTATTGGAGTATTTAGACCAGTGGTGTCCAATTATAAGGTGCCTGAGGGCCAGAACGGTCTTTACTAGTAAAGTGGAGGGCCGCAGCTAAATACTACTATTACTACTACTACTACTACTACTACTACTACCACTAGTACTACTACTACTACTACTACTATTATTATTATTATTATTATTATTATTATTATTATTATTATTATTATTATTAGTATTAGTATTATTATTATTATTATTATTATTATTATTATTATTAGTATTATTATTATTATTATTATTATTATTATTATTATTATTATTATTATTATTATTACGCTACAAAAGAAAAATATAAAAATTTATTTGAAATATTACCTATTCAATCTGTGACAAATGAGGGTGACTATCAGCTTTTACAAGGGCTGCGATATCTACATCTATTCCTGTTGTTGTGAGCCACAGGAGATGTAAAAGAAAAGAATTTGCAAGGCAGTTTCTGAAGCAATTCTTCACAATATTCATGATGGTAAATGCACTTTCACACAAATAAGTACTATCAAATATTGACACTCTTTTCCGACCAAACTCTCAGTTTTTAGGGAGTGTTGCCGTGGATGTTCGCGCCTTTTTGTTGTACAGAAGCTCTAAATGGGTGCTTATTTCGAAAGAGGAGTGGAAACATTAAACTAAAGAATAAATATAAATGAAAATACTATCAGTAATAAAAATCGTGAATCGTGAAAGCTTTGTGGGCCGCAGAAAATGGTTTGGCGGGCCGCAGGCGGCCCGCGGGCCGCCATTTGGACAGCGCTGATTTAGACCATTTATTATTTTGCTTGCGTATTTTTAGACGCTGAATAATGCTCTTTGTTGTGTTCACATAATCATTTTTTTCAATTGATAGTTCATACTTAAATTATAAATGATAATTGCGAGAAAGAAAATATGAATATGTCTTCAGCACATGCAATGTAGTTACTGTAGTGTTGGTAATGTTAATCTTAAGACCAAAAGGTTTTCGTTGTTGAACGTTACACTGAAAGTTTTATATCGTAATTATACTAACCTTTCGGTGGAAATTGAGGAAACACGTATATAATTTACGATAGACGGTACTATATAACAAATTTCTTTTAATATTCAATATTTTTTCAAAAGAATACCGCAATAAAGTGACTGCTTTTTGTTACAATAGAAACAGTTTTCTCTTTAAAAAATGTCTATTTTTTATTTTGAAAAACGCTAAATTTTTCCCGTTTAAAAACCCGGGAAAAACATTTTTTTTCTCTGAAGAAGTCAGTTTTCTTTCGAGATTTTTAATATCTAGTTACAAATCCATCTGAGCTATTCGTTCGTTAAATTATCATCTTGTAAGCAACACGATTCTGTGACGAAAGCAACTTTTTTAAGGTTGTAACATGAAGTTACTGGGACAATTTTCAGTCAGAAATAGTTTCTGAATCGCCATTGTCCATACTATTTCTTCAAATTTTATTTAGAAACATAGTATAGGAGTTTCTCTGCCTTCTTTAGTTCTTTGTTGAAATTAACCTGAAAAATAATTTTAAAATACTTTCAAGAAATTGATAATAAATGCAAGTAAATGATAACGAAAATTTGTTAAAATTAACATAGAGGAAGAGGAGTGGAAATGATAGACTCACGAGAGGAGGTCAATGTCTATTATTTTTTTTCAAAACACTCATTTGGTAAATTGGTTGATTGACCAATAAATAAATAAATAAATAAATAAATAAATTGAATTAATTTATAAATAAATTGATTAAAATACTCATACAATCTAGAATTGAACAAGGGATCGTTCACTCTGCCAACCAATATGATTCAAACTTCGAACACAAAGTTGTATTACATTTTATCTCCAATAAGTATAATAAAACTTAATGAAAGCTCAGTTGTATATCGCTTACCCTGGTTCGATTCTACGCTAAGTGAATTTATGGTGGACAACATCGTGTTCGTGATTTTTTCGTAGTTTTACCGTTTTATCCCACTTTATCCGTCCCGTTTAACCTGAAGGGCATAACATGGGACGTAAAGTTATAAATTTCATTTTACTTTCATTTCATGATTTTTAATGCAATGACGTAATTCTCGTGTTCATATTTTTTTTTAGAATTATTAACCTGTGACTGAAAACATCCAGTAGCAAGGCATATCAGAGTTAGAATCCTTTTCTACCTATACTCAAGTATTCAAGTCTTACACGAAAATGCAGCTTAATCCCTTATACTTAAAGATGTCTTAAATTTTAGTTTGTTGTAAAATTCCATGTTACAATATAAAATAATATACTTTGTTCATTAATTTATTATCAGGGCTACTAGCTCAAAAATGGCTAACAACGGATTGCAAATAGATAGAAGTCCACCCACTCCAGAATTGTTAGAGGTAGCTCGGAAGGAGTTGCGAGAAACACCTGATGTAGTGGAGAACGCATTGCAAGAACTCAAGAAGAAGTTGAAAGGTAAGCTATTGTTTAAAAAAAAAGTTCAAATAAAATGCACAGTAACAGTTAAAGAAATCTTTTGGCAAGTGTGTATAGTATTTTCCTATACAGTACTTGACAATACATTCCCTCGTTTTAACGGACTAAAAGGGACAATTTATGGTCTGCTACTGCCGATTGTCCGTAATTTCCAATACTTCTGTCTGCAATGGCTAGTATCCACAAATATACTATTCATTCTTATAACGTAAAACGCCTGGTACGCTGTAAATATACACTATTATAGTAGATTAAATTGACATTTTTAGTATAGAACCGGAATTTTCAGACTGAATCCGTCACTCCGGATTTAGTCCATTGCTTCCGAAGCCTCTAAACTCGAGGGTACTGCACATTATTTACAAAGTACAGTACGTAAGGTTCTTGAAAACTACTACCGATAGCATCTTCAATAAGTAACTGTTGCCAACTAGGTATTAAAAGGAATAGAATTACTATAGAGTGATTGGAATATTACAATTCTATTGCTGTTGAGAATATCCTATAGTATTCGCAATTGGCTTTGAAGTTATTCTGTTCATTGTTACCATCACATCAAGATTTTAAGAATGGATACCCAGGAAAGGTATGGGTTTCCTAGACAACTTTAATTCCAGTGCTATTAAGCTTAATATATTTTAGTTACGTTTCAAGCTATTGAATATAAATATGTATTTGATACTTGAGCTGAGCCGTTGACCATCTCAATCCAAATCTTCCGTTCCTCCCCTAAATATAATTTTTGGTAGTTTGTACGAATGTGTCTCTTTAGTTGCAAAAGCACATGATTTTAATAAAATATTATTAATTGCCTGTAAATGAAATTTGTTACACTAATTTTTGAATTTGATTTGATTTTAGCGCCCCTTTCAGCAGTGAGGCTATATGAACGTTGACCTACTGATTAACGTGGAATCTGAACCACATGAGCTCCTCTCACGCAAATGCTATAATGACCTATGACATCGCTTAATTATTAGTAATATGAGTGCTTATAATTATGTAGTCTGTAAGTGTGTAACTGTGTTCTATCCCTGGTAATCGCATAATTTCCCGGATATCAGAGTAACAATTCGAATCCAAGTTTTAGTTGCAGAAAATAATAAAACAATGTACGTTCTCCCCTATTTTCTTTCTGAAGTAGCTCCATATAGTCTTTTACTGTCGTTTGTTCTGCAAATAAATAAATAAATAAAATCAATTGCCATAACAGCATTCTTCCAATTTTTTAATCTACCTCTAACATCTTTGGTTGTAGACCCACTTTTCTTAACCTCGATGTTGCGTTATGAATCGATGTCAAAAACAAACAATAATCAAGTGAAATGATACATTATACAACACCTTCAAGAAACACATTCGGAAACATCTTGATGTTAACGTACCTATGCCGTACAATATTAATAATAGCTGCAGATTAATAAAGATTATAGAAAAGTTGAAACAAACTTTCAATATTAATAAATATTCTTTCTCTGTAAGATTCAAAACTACCCGAAAGATGGCCGTTACCATTAATAGATAACCAATGTAGAAGTTGACAAGCGGGACTTTCGGAATTTTAGATTTTTATTTAATTCTGTTGAACGTATCAGTTTCGATGGTCAGGAAAATAACATGCATCTTAGATCCAAACTGAACCATATGCTATGATGTGGCGCGCACTATCAATATTCAAGTGTACTTAGATTAAACATCAGAGTGTTGGTGTCTGATGAAGAGGACGTTAGGTCCTTGAAACTGTAAAAGATTGTAAGTATAGTTTTTAATATATTTCATTCTGCTCTGGCCAGAACTGTGTTTTATTTGTTAGATTAAATATGTGGCTATTAATATAAAAGTAAGTAACACCTGAAATAATAATTTAGACCACTACAATGAGGATAGAACAGACAAAAAGGGACGGAAATATTGTCACGACTGAAACGCGGGTCAATACGTGAAACGGCAGGACACCAGAAGTGCCTTCAAATGAGGACTGTCTTGGTGAAAACGGGACGTATAGTAACTCTTGTCATTGGTATTGCAAAGTTAGATATATACCAATAGCAAGTGGAATATAGTTTTGGTTTTGTCATTTCTGTGCCAGTATCTAATTCCTCAAAAGTAACTATTCTTTACCATTTTCTGTTTCTGCCACCTTCATGTAGTAGAAGGAGGTAAATTCAGTAGACTCTGAACTATCCCGCCAAGTTCTAAACATGTTTTTTTTTTAAAAAAAAGGAAGAAAAAGAGAAAAAAACCTCCGTCATAAAATCACAGAGTATATATAAAAATATATATTAGAATAATCTATTCAACTTGTAACATCTTCATAATAGCGTGACTTTGACAAGGAAAACCAGTTATCTATCAAGGACCTTTTCAAAAATTAAAGGGAGTAAGTTTAGAATATATTAGGTCTACATTTTCACATTTGTGTAATCATTTATCAATGAATAGAAGAAACAAGTTTAAATCATTTATTTATGAGTTAGGCTTTTTGTTTAATTTAAAATTGTATGTATATACGGTGCACATTTTTTTATGTTTCCTGCAATTTAGACATAAAATTTATCTTAAGTTTACGTACAACATATTTATTCTTGGATTGCCTTTTTCTGTAATAAATTTTTGAAACGTACAATACAGTACAAAAAAAGTTTATAAAATACTGACCTGTACTTAGAAGTCAGAAAATATGAATAAGATCGGATTTTGGTATAAAAAAATGTGTTATTAATGGTATGGGTAGAGGAGGAAGTGAGTGATATAGGATTCCGTCCTTTCCGGCTTTTTTGCTATTCTGTTTGCTACATTAGGCCAGATAGTCGGTAGTCTGTTGCAGATGGATTCTAATAGTAATAGTTTTCGCCTCTCAATACCTTTTTGCTTCTCCTCCACCTTCAATTAATAATAATATTATAATAACACCAAAAAGTTCGCCTAGATCGTAATAGCGCAAATTATGGATGTGTCAAAATATTAAATAATACTTTCGACAAAGTGGGTACTTTCAAATATCTAGAATCTATATTAATAAGCCATAATCATATCCACGAAGAAATTAAAAGTCGACTAAATTGTTTTATTATTCAATTCAATATATTTTGTCTTCGCAATATAAAATGTTAATAATGTCTGTTGAACTGTATGGTTGCGAAACACGGTCGCTTACTCTGAGAGAAGAACGCACACCGAAAGTATTTGACAATAAATTCTTGAGACGAATATTCGAACCCAAAAAGAACGGAAGTGGAGAATGGTGGAAACTTCATGACGAGGAACTGCATAATTTATACCATTTACCAAACATCGTTAGGGTCGTCAAGTCCAAGAGGCCCAAGTGGGCAGGTCGCGTCGCTAGAATGGAAGAAAGTACGAACTTTTTCAAAGTTTTAACTGAAAATCCAATCAGACAACGACCATTAGGAAGACATAGGCGCAAATGTGGACAATATTAAGATGGATCTCGCAGAAATAGGGGGAAAAAAGTAGAAAGTGGATTCAGTTAGCTAAGAACACAAGTCAATGGAGAGCTTTTGTAAATGCAGCATTGAACCTTCGGGTTCCATAGGCCATAGAGTTAGTTTTATTATTATTATTATTATTATTATTATTATTATTATTATTATTATTATTATTATTATTATTATTATTATTATTATTATTATTATTATTATTATTATCTGTTCTTGCAGTGCATAAGACAAAGGTGTCATTCACTTATGAAAAGTTCGCTGAATAAGAATTACCGGCATTAGTCTTGTGTTACGGTCGTTGTGTCATTACTTCCAAACAGTTTCAAGGTCGTAAGCTGAACGTTGGAATTAGTACCGTACTCTGTTCCCAGCCAAAGCAGGGAAAAATCCTTTGTGAAAACAGTGAACACGGATAGTTGACTGATAATAATTATTTTATCTATTGTTTCAATAATCATTATCCTTGGTTGATCACGTGAAACATTCTATGCTTTTGCCCTTATCAATCAAAATTGGTCTAAAATTATATTTTCTTTTTTATCCGCTTTCTAAGACTTTTTTCTCTTTTTTCAAACACAATTATTTACTTAAATCAGGTTGCAGTGTTTATTCACAGCTAGTATTGATACGTAGTGTAGTTTAAACAAAATGTCATATATATATATATATATATATATATATATATATATATATATATATATATATATATATATGTATACTAAGCACATACTAAGCAAGAACATAATAGCTGTCTTGAACTATATTTTCCGAAATTAGGTCACGGATTTAGTTTGACATTTCAATAGTCCTCTTCACGTTCCATACGTCTTGTCTGTTTTATGCAAACAACCTAGAAACAATCCAAATATTTTAAAATAATAATAACAATAATAAATATTTTGACACGAATAGTAAATTATTTTCTGCAAATTGATAAAATTTGGTGCATTCCAGTTGTCAGTAGCCTCTTAGATTTGATACGGGAATGATCTTTTCATTGTGTACCTGTTACTGGTAACCTCGCTAAACTCAACTTCGTATTTCATATGTCATTACCTACTATTTAATAACTATATTATAAAATATGCTTTTTTTTTATTTTTAGATGAGGACAATATCATATTACGAGATGATGACGAGTTCCTTACTTTATTTTTGCGTCCTACAAAATACTACCCAGACAGTGCTCTAGCGTTGGTAAGTGTTTCATTTGTGTATCTTGAGAAGGAGACACTGAACTGAAAACATTTTTCACAGCTAATAATAGCTCTAAAACGAACACATTGTAATTGATCAAAACAGTAGAACATTTTGTAAGATCTACATACAATGGCGTCATTTGGGGCTTAATGAGGGGCAATTGCCTCCCCTGAGTTTGATATTTATAGACATTTTTATCAATAAGATAATTATATACGAGGAACAGTCAAAAAGTTCCCGGAATTTTGTTGTAGCTCTTTACTATCACAATATAGGTACAATTTACTTTGTCGCCTTCAAAGTAGGTACCTTCGGAACACACACACACTTGCTCCACCGCTCCTGCCATTGCTGAAAACAGCGACGGAAGTCCTCTTTTGGTATTTTCCCAAGTTCGCGTTTGTTTTGATGTCTTTTATGGTGGTGAAACGGATATCAGTACTGTTTTCCTTACAGCACTCACACTTAGGGTGACCAACCGTCCCGTAAAAACGGGATTGTCCCGTTTTTTCACTACCATTCCCGGTGCCCCGAAAAATTTTCCCGGGACGCCAAAATGTCCCGTATTTACGTACATTGGGTAAAAAAAGAATTCCCAATCTAATTTTTTCTAATTTATATTATTATTTCCTAAGCTATATGATTATATTGGAATATGTCTAATTACTAAGCAATGTCATTACGACGTTTGCGATATTGGATGTGGTGGCTGCACTGTTTTCCCTCCTAGGCCTCCCCACTCCGCAGACGACAGCGCAAGGGGCTGAAAGTATTATCAAGAACAAATGTAAGCTGTTTTTACTCTCTGTTTCGGGCGGTGGAAGATTGAGGCGCTGTCATCAGTACAGTACATTGTTTCCGTGATTTGATTAAGATATAACGTACTTTCATTTACGAAAGGGTGGGTGAGGTGATTTTAGTTTAGCGTCCCGTTCAGCAGCGAGGCTATATGAGACGTGGACCTACTGATTAACGTGGAATCCGAACCACATGAGCTCCTGCCGGGAATTGAACCCGGGTCTCCCACGCCAAAGGCGCGTACGCTAACCGCTTAGCCACGAGGGAGCTCCATTTACGAAAGGGGAACAAAAGTATAGAACTATAAAACTGAAAGTAAAAAGAAAACTAACTGTAAGTGAAATAATGTTTAAAATAAGAAAAAGAAAATAAAGGGAGTTGGAATGAGATGCTGAGAGTAGTTTGTTTAAATTCTGCCGGTGACATATTTTGTTGATTGACAGATATTGATAAATGTTTCATATATTTTTATTAATGCTTTCAAAATTTCATTTTTTGTTAGTTGCTGATAGTTACTTGTTATTTAATTAATTCCACAACCTTTTCAATAGGTTTTAAAACGAAAAAGTGTAAATTTGTCCTTTTTTTTTTTTTTTTTGGTGAGAGATACAGAGAGAGAAAGATAGAGAACGGAGATGCAAAATATATATATTTAGGGGAGTAACCTATCCAAAAGTAGAAAGTTGTCCCGTTTTTTCTAGTTGACGATTTGGTCACCCTACTCACACTGTAAATGGATTTTAAGGCTATCAAAGTAAGTATCTGAAGCATTTCCCCAATTTGCACACGAACTTGATGTTTTTGTATTGTTTGGACCGCGATATTGCATCAACTGATCACCACGTGCTCCTCCGTTTAGCTATACTACTCGTAAACTGACTGTTATGATCTGTTCACACTTGGCATGTTCATAACTAGGTGACGTAAGGACTGCACTGTGCGAGATATAGTGGAATTGCATCACAAATTCCAAAACTAGAACAACATTCCGGAAACTTTTTGACTGACCTTTTTACAATAATAATGGGACAAACGTGAAACTTTACTTGTAAGTTATTGGAAGGTCTTCCACCAAGCAAAATCTGAAATGGCACTACCGTGTACACCTACACCCCCATTGTCATTGGAGAGATTTCTAGGCAAGCACTGTTCGTATACAGCATTCATAAAATCATCCACATGTTATAGGTGATCGCCATTTTGATTGTCTGTGGCCAACGATTGAGCAACTTGAGCGAACGTAATGGTATGCCACATTTTTAGCGTTCGAGCAAACTGTAAAAGAAGGCTGACTATGGAATGGAATAACACATACCAAAACAAATTTCCGCTGCTATCTGCAGGTATATTTCCGAAATAAAATTACCTACATACTGTTATGTGGTTCGATCATAACTCATTCCACCTATTAACTCAATTTCGCCGGAAGTGACGCTTGTGATTATGCTCGCCCGAGCCACTCAATCATGTCGATTAAACTAGCGCACAACAACAATGCATATCCAGTGTGTATACTTGTATATAGCTTGGCAACCACTAATAAACACATTTACCATAGAAAATTACGCACTAATTAAGTTCTGTTTGACTAATCTGTTAACTTTGTGATATCACGTTGACAGTTTATTTTTCATTTACTTTCATTTTTGTTTCTTTCGTTTCTTTTATTCTTAAGTGGTTTACTCTGCAGATTCACTCAGTGTTTTATTTTAATTTTGTTTATCATTTGAGTCTATAAGGTAAAAGGAGTATGTCGACAATAAAAATGTGTGTTCAAGCTTTTATTCTGCAGTTTCACGGATAGAATGTTTTGTGTGTGTTTTCTGTATCAATTATGTACCTTTATTATTATTATTATTATTATTAGTGTAGATCCTATTTTGTGACTAGTTAAGGTAGTACCCAGCGTTATTCGGATAAAATACAAGAAATTGTATGTCTTAAACAACAGTTCGTACTGTATATCCTCTTTGCCTCCCTCCTCTTCCATTAGAAGCAGAATTTTCGAAAATATTCGGATATGTATTCAATAATAATTTTTAATGAATTTACATCCCAAGCTTTGTCTCCCATACATGGGGTGTTTCCTGAGATACTGTGTTTTTAGCATAATATTGAACTCCCTTAGGAGATGCATTTTATTCTAGTTGACATTATAAATATCCAGTTCAAAATAGGTACTAACTACGTTCTGAAGCTCATTTCAAACTCTTCAATGGGATAGATTTGTACACAGAGTTTCTCCCAAAAGTTTCTGGAATGATTTTTAAAAAATCATTTATTCAATATCAGTTTATAATCTTTTCACTTTACAATCTTTCCACAATCTTTCCAATATCAGTTTACAATCTTCCAGAACTTTTCAAAGTATTCTCCCCCTGCTTCGATGCACCGTTACTAACGCTTCATCCAATCATTGAAGGCGTCCTAGAAGTCGTCAACGGGAATATCCTTCAGTGAGGTCGTCGCTGCCACCTCCAGCGTCCCATGCCGAGTTCCTTTCATGGTTTCTTTTTATCCATGGCAACAAAAATAAATCTGCTGGTGCCAGATAGGGGCTGTACGGTGGCTGAGGTAGCGTTGCCACACTCATTTTGGCCAGCAACTCGGAGACAATGAGCGCGGTGTGGGTTGATGCGTTGTCATGGTGTAAGATTCAATTGTCGCAAATTTAGTTTCAGACGCCGAGCGGTCGTCGTCGTTGATGGACTCCCGACCTTCCCAAAACCGCTTGTTCCACATGAAAGTGGCTTTTTTCATCGCTCCGTACCATACGTTTTCCGAAGAATTTCGAGCGTCTTCACCCCATTTTTACCCAGTTTCACACAAAATTTGATTGCATAACGCTGCTCCAAAAACTGGTCCATGTTTTGCTCGACGAGGGTGCAGTAGATACCACTGCGCTGAGCGCGACTATGCCTCAACAACTGCCAGTAGGTGACTGATACCAGTCTCGTTTCCAAGCTTAGGTCCCCTACCAACTTCTCTGCCCGAAGCTCAGCCCCTTCAGCCAGTATTGCTAACTACAAAACATCATTCCAGGAACTTCTCGGACAAACCCTGTAGCAATGTAGATCCTTCGAGTTCGGTACACCTCTGCTTGTATAAAATACTTATTTAGTTTTCCGCTCTAACTTTAAAGATGTTTCATCTTTCTTCTTTTTGGTTATTTATCAATACATTGGATCAGTATATGCATTGTTTAAACTGATTTCCAAAACTTATCAATTCAAAGTAAGTTATAAAAACATAAGAATTTAAGAATGCCAATTGGAAACTTTTGAATAAGGATCTAAATTGAAAAATTATAACATTTTGATATTTTAAGATAAGGATTAACATAAAGTTGTCTTGAATTACACATAAAAATCTGTTATTTTGATATACACTTGCTCCTACTTTATAATATTCCACAGATTTAAGGGGTATTGTGATAACATGTTATAGACAACATCATGCTGCTGAAGTAATAAAAAAAATACTTTTCGACGTTTTCCCGACGCATAGTTAACATTGTATTTACAACTTATTAATTTTTAAAGTAATGAAGCACAAGACACTTTCACACGAGTTATCATCGTTTCATATTTTTGCAATTATAATTAAAGTTCAAACTACATAGGCATATATTTTTTTAGCGATCTTATATAATTCTTAGTTTTTATATGACAATTGTTGCATGTAATGGCAGGGCTAAAGCTACGTATTATACAGCGAAATATTTTCTTTCTTTGACCTGACTAGTATATTAAGGTCAAACGTAAACAAATCTATGATTCGTAAAGTTGCCCAAAATGTATTGATAAGCAAACGTAATGGTTTATACCATATTTAGCTCACTGCTAAAACTAATTATTCAAAAGTTATAGTGTATATATATATATATATATATATATATATATATATATATATATATATATATATATATATATATATGAATAGATAGATACATATAGATATATATGAGGGTGAATCATCAAAAAGTAATATCCTCTGTGAAACTGTTCTCTACAGAAAACTACTGTTCAACATAGTCTCAATACTTTGAACACATTTGCGCCTTCGTCGAAACCAGGCTTCAAAACCATTTTCGAAAAATCCAGTTGTTTGCTTCTTGATAATTTTTAATGTTGTTTTAGCTTCATCCAAGTCATTGAATCTGTGACTTTGTGATATCCCAAATCAGTAACTATTCTTGGACTCTCAATCCTTCAATCCACCAGCAACATTCTGAACTGTAATGCGCCTGTCTTCTCGAATCAATTTATCAGCACTTTCTCGACCTGGATCTGTGACAGATGCTGTCGGTCGTCCGCTTCTCGTTTATCTGCAATTTCTGTTTTGCTGTTTCTAAACTAGCACTTCTCCCAACGTAGCACATTGCTCATGTCCATTACAGTGTCCACATAAGCAGTTTTTAATTTATTATGTATTTCCTTAGGTGTACAATTTTCTTTATATCTATATCTATACCTATCTATCTATCTACTATATATATATATATATATATATATATATATATATATATATATATAGAGAGAGAGAGAGAGAGAGAGAGAGAGAGAGAGAGATAGATATAAAAGCTTTATTGAAATAAAGTATGACGAGCTAAATATGATCAAATTGTACAACATGCATTAAATTTAAAACAATTTTGAACCAGTATACTCACTACAAAATACTGTACATAGTACAAATATGTGTAGATTACTGTATCATGCTTGAGTTCTATTTACGCAATTGGAGCTTGATTTAGGTTGTAGTCCTATTTTCGAAATTAGATAGGTACATTTGCTAATCAGGCAAATTTTAGTAGTTGAGAGTATGTGAGCTTAATACATCGCGGCAATTTGCTTCTGAATCGAACAATTTACAAATAAAATGAATTCAAAAATCAATGTTGTTTTCCTTTCACGTGTTAAATATCAAAATGATTATTTTATTTTCTAGATTAAAAGATGTTTAGACTTCAAGGAAAGAAACGCCCAAATAGTAGCAGGATTATCAATAAGCAAAATGGAGGCTCTTATGAAGGAAGACTTAGTAAATGTACTAAAGGATAGAGATCAATTCGGTAGAAGAATATTGCTCGTTAAAGTTGGAGGTAAGTTGTAAAGATTAGATTGAACAAAATAATTTTTTAAAAGTTTAACAGTACTATATTAGAAATAGCTACTAGGGATATATTTCTAAACCTTAAAAACATGTATTAAATGGTAATACTTGGAAAGTACTTTAGTTACTTTATGTAATAACTATGGTTACACATACTTTAAGGTTAATATAGTAAAATACAATTGGAAAATGACACATAGATGGCGCTACGATTTCCCCATCCTTCAAACCTCTCTAAACACAATTCTATTATAACTCGCATAAATTAGACATAGAAAAGTCAAACTACCTTAAATTAAAAGGTCTTTGATATGTTTTGTTCGTGACATTTATGATTCTTTTTTCTTCTTGAGAGCAGTTAAGAAAGAACAACACTGAATTATTCTCAACAGGAAACAAAAATTTAAATTTTTCGTAGTGAAAGCTACTGAAATTTCATTTGGAGAAGATAATACATAAGCGAGTAGGGAAAACGTGGTACTATGTGCGGATATTAAGAAAAGAAAATGAAGTTCGTGTCTAATTTGTTCATACACAAAATATGATTATTGTTCCAGATTGTACATTTGAATTTTTCCTTATATCCTGACATTATGACAATCTTACGACAATATCTTCATTATTTTATTATCGTCAAGTTAGTTGCGAGAATAAGTAGAGCTTAACGTCTCTTTTTACCACCGAGTCTATATGAGGCATGAACTACAATTTAGTGTTGCCACCGGGAATGGAACTCGGAGTAAGTCCATGTAAATATCATGAGAGTTGTATTTTCCTCAAAAGTTTAACTAAGTTTAGTTTCTGCAGTTTATCGTCTTTCAGCACAGCACCAAGATCATACATGCGGCTTAGCCTGCTAAGTAATGTCGTCTGGACCACGTGAGCTTTCCATGTGACTAGAATTTAACTTTTTCGAGTGAGACCTATATTCTTTGTAATGTATGTATCATACCGGTTGAATTTTAGTTATTTTCTTAAATTCTGAATATTTATACTTAAGATATTTTATTTTACAGGAAGACCAGAATGAAAATATGTGTATTTTTTAAAGCAGATCCTTTAGACTTACAAAGACATTTGAATTATCTAATGCAAATTTCTCTCAATATAGTTATTAGTTCATTTTGGTTCTTATCGTCCAATAGTTCATAGCAATTAGTAGGGTACTTCTTATTTACATTTTCTGATTATTGTTTCCTCCCACAGATACATGGGATCCTAAGAAAGTAGCCATAGACGACGTCTTTAGTTTAATTTATCTTTTCCATGAGTTCGCTGTGTTTGAACCAAAGACTCAAATTGCTGGTGTTGTTGTTATGTTGGATTTCGATGGCCTCAGCATGAAGCAAGTGACAGCGTTTACACCGGGGTTTGCAATGAGGTTGTTGGAATTCATTCAGGTATGTGAAAAAAATCTTTTAAAAGCATTCAGGCGTACACCATATTAGTTTCGCAATATATGCATAATACAATGCTTGTTGTTCAGCATGTACAAGATTGAGATGTTGGATGCTCGTGACGTCATTATGTAGAACAACAGAAATGAGACAGTGTTTACTGAGTGATTTTCTTGGTTAAACAGCCACAGATTTGATTCAAGAACAGTTGGATACTTTCCTATGTTACGTATAGTAGGAGAAAGTGAGAATTTACAAAGCAACATTGTATATAGGCCAAGGTTCTTCATTACGCTTCATCGTTTGCAGTAGAAACTCAAGATAAATATTTATTTTGGCGTTATTGGAACTTAGTATTGTATAGTATGTCATTTTCTATATCGCTGTACTATATTGATACATCCATTAGTTTATATGAATACATAATGCTTGTTATTACTGTACATACGTCCGGGTTCAATTTCAAGTTGTAGATCAATCTATATTAATTTACGGATGGTAAATGTAAGTAAACTAATATTTGAAATTAAGTTGTAATGTAGCACAGAATATGTGCTAGCTGATTAAAGAATTTCAATACAATTATGAATTATTGAACTATTAGGTTGGTGCAAATGAAATGTCCACTCCAGGTGCGTTATTTTCGAAGGCAGAAAACAAGAACTATATCTGAGTACTTGAAGTGGATATTACGTAGGTTTCCATAACTTGAATCTGGTTCTTTGCAAGTAAGCTATATATTTTACAGATAAATTGTATACGTATGTTCTTATTGTTGTAAGGAGTTTGATCTCTATTAACAATAAGAACATACGTATACAACATGGAATAGACACATGATGCTCTCCAGTCCTTTTTGAGTATATTTTTTGTGAATAAAATAATATTGAACAATATAACCATTATGCTAAAGAAGGCTGTTTCATATTATAGAATTCTAACAATTGAATCAATACTAATTAATAAAATAAATATTATTTTATGTATTATTGAGAGGAAACCATAGAAATCTGCCAGTGTAACGAAAAATTATCTAGTATCAAGTGGACTCTTGTTATGAAATTTTGAAAATTTCACTCGGCGATTTAGGAGTTAAAGGCATATTTTATGATTAAAAAGTGTAAAGAGACTCACATCTTCGCTTTGCGAATCAATCACAGCAGTATAATTGTAGAAAATGATTTATTAAAGTAATGGATGACTTAAGGAACTAGCATTAAACTAAAGTTGAAATTGAGATGAATATAAATTTTATAATACACATAGTATTTTAAAATATAATTTTATGTTGAGTGACTGATAAAATCTTCCACGTTAATATCTTTACAGGACGCAATGCCATTGCGTTTAAAGAATGTCCATATAGTAAAGCAGCCGTTTATATTTAGATTGGTTTACCAATTATTCAAGCCATTTATTAAGGCTAAGCTAAAAAGCAGAGTAAGTATTCCTTTCTTTCCTACCATATATACAAACACACATGTTTATACGACAATTTTTAATTCGACCTTAAGAAAATAATTCTAAGTATAGCGTACCTTTGAGATAAGTGCGGTTGAAAATGGGCAAATTTTTGGTTCATTAGAAGTTCAAATGAACGCACTTTTCCCCAAAAGATTACAAAGTGTGGTTTTTTACTTCATAGGTTTCTATGTTAATGACATTTAATTTTTATGATGCATATTGTTACTGTATTCAAATTTGTAAACATTGTTAATGAAATTGTTACATGTATCATAAGATAACAATCGCGTATATTTCCTATTTGGATTGATCACACCAGACTAGTTTTTGGTTCTTCAAATTTACACGAACATGTACTGGGATCAGTTTACCTATTTGAAGGTTAGGTATTTATAAGACATTCTCAGAGGGTATGAACGTATTTTTAAAGTTAAATATACTTTTAAGCAAGTAATGATGTACTGTAGGTGTTATTTATAGAAAATAAACAAAATTCCTCACTTGTAGTCTATCACATCACATATCTGAAGTAATAGAAGCAAATGCTGTTCTGAACGACACATTTTGCAAAATTTGTGGACTCTGTAGATTAAATGTGCAATGTGTACACAGCATTTAATATATTTCAGAAAATTAGCAAGCTGACGAACGTTGTTTCAACCCGCATGTATTATATTCCTGAAAGTGAAAATATTACTCAATAATTAATTTGGGTCAATGAAACTTTGTAATTCAGTTGCACGCATTTGTTGTCGACTTATTTTTCTGGGTGAGTTTTGTAATTGTTCCACAGGTCTCTATACTAAATCTCTTTCATGAAGGTATTTAATCTGGAGTCTCTTAGTTAAACAAACACAGTTACATACTTTTCGTAAATAGCTTCAGAAAAACACTTCACCCTTTCGAAAATAGTTTTTCCATATATTTTTGTTTCTTCTTGTGAATGCAAGTTAAGAAGTAAAGGAAATAAAGAAATTAATATTTTACATATAGTGTACCTCACAATATGTTCAAATTTGGTCAATGGACCATGCTAGAAGTGAAGTGGAATGGATGTAGCAAAGAACATGTTAAGTAAACATTTTTAAAAAGCGTTGGTAGTATCAGAGATAAAACATAAAATATAAGATGAAATATTTGTTTCAAGTTCCACGATTATGCCATGTAGGCTAAAGGAGACAATGATGATGAGAATGAATAAAATGGAAGAATGATGAAAGTGGGAGAAAACGAAGAACTCCAAGAAAACCCATGCATACGGTTTGTGTACTACAAAGCCCACTTGGGGCAAGCTGGAATTGAACCAGGAATCCCGTGCACCAGATGTGAGCGCTCTACCATTGAGCCACCGTAGTCCTTGCATCAAAGATAATAAATGCATCAAAGCTGCAACATTTTCTCCCAAACAAGTTTACTTCACACAATAGTACCAGGGGTCTATATGAATTTATTTCTATTCCTTTACATGGCGAAATTACAGCAATAAATGCCTTATCTCAGTATATTATTATATTATATTATATTTTCCTATAAAACTATCTATGATTGCATTATAAAATTATTAATTTAAAAAAGCAATACAGTTTTCTAATATATTGCTTATTTGATTAAATAGGTGATTGACTCCTTCATTTGTTTTACCTACTTAAAGTACATATTATGAAATCCCCTCTCCGATTACTTTCATTAGGAGTGTTTCACATGAAATATTTAACTTGTGCTTATTTTTGCGTTTTAACCACATAATGTTAAGCATTAACAACATTAAATTTTACGTAACGCCTTATACTGAGTTTACTCTGAGACTGACGATTTTATCAACATCTTATTCATCAAACTAAATCAAGGTATTTGTTTGAGTTCTGCGTGGGAAGAAAGGAAACTACAAATATACACAAATATATGTATTCATATGCGTGAAAAACATTATCCTTCTTTCAGAACCATCAAAGTCGGGGAAAAAGTAATTCAGAATATATACCTGCATCTCTTCGGATTAACATCCTATTGCACCAAAACCAGGGGCGGATCCAGGACCGACTTCTGGGGGGCCAGTGGGTTGTCATACTGTTACTTTTAAGGGCTCCAAACTTTGGGATGGGTTTTATTTATATATACACATATAAAAGAAAGTTTCCTTTTCTGAGGGGGCGATCGCCCCCCTGGATCCGCCCCTGACCAAAACTAAAAGTAAAGAAAAAAGTTTCATAGAGAAAAAGTGACCTATAATGAATATTAGTGCATTAAACTATTTTGGTATTATAATCTTTGGCTCTTGTATAGCCTGTGTTTGATATTTGTGGTTTTTGATTCGATTCCTGATTGATAGTACAAAATTCTTTGGTGTTTGTATTTAAGTTAAAGAGAAGTAGCGAACCTCATGTCTAGAAATCCTGAAATGAATTGTAACATAAACCAACTACCAACTTTGCTAACCATACATAATCCAACTGGAAAGCTATTTAGTGCTTTTTAGATCGTATTATATATATATATATATATATATATATATATATATATATATATATATATATATATATATATATATATATATATATTGCTTTCAATATATGATATTTTATGATTTTTCTTACTCAGTACTTTACCTACCGTATCCTAACTTTAGAGATATTAGAGTAACTAAATAATTCTTCAAGAAAAAAAGTTTTCAAAGTTTACAGCTTTGACTGTAGATATTTAGTTGGTTGGTGGTACTTTAACGTCGTTTTCCAGCCTTTGAGGCTGCGAATGATAATCATGAAATGCGGCAAACAATTTGATGGTACACTGATCGATAATAGTACCAACCAGTATTTATGTAGTTTAAACAGCAACTACCAGATAGTCAGAATTAGCAAGAGGCCTTTAATAAAGGTAATGTTTCTTGATTAGAGCAGGCGACAACATGAAAAAATTACTATTATTGTTATGTTTAGTCTTTAAACGTTTGTGATCATATTTTGGCATAGAAAGTAATACTAAGTGCTATAATTTTCCTTTTAGTTGTTCTTCCACGGCAATGACATGAAATCTCTGCACAAGTTCATTGATCCCGAATGTTTACCACAAAACTATGGAGGGAATCTCCCAGCTATTAATTACACAACACATGACTGGTATCCGGAACTGCTGAAGAATCATAACGTTCCAAAGGGTAAGATTCCAATATACAGAAATGAAAACATAATTTAGTTAAGGTTTATTGCAATATTGAATTGGTTCAAGAAGTTTATTTTATTGAAATCTTTTGGTTCCTTTCTCTGGTTTCCTAGTTTACGTTTCTCGTTATTTTGTACATATATTATAACAAACACACACGTGTAACATTGAATAAATCGGGTTTTCGAGGGTCAAGCAGTTAATTGGGTATTAATCGGTGATAGATTAATACCCAATTATGGTAACTTAGAAGTTATAATCGTGGGATATGAAAATATATATAAAAATAACCTTTTCTGAATCACCAATTTATTACTTAAAAAGACAAGAAAAGGAGGATTTCCTTAAACTATCTATGATATCATTAAGCCTATCCAAAGGACTGTCCCATGCACGTCTTCCTCTAATAGCAACAAGGACTAGCAGTCCTATAATTCAAATAAGCGATTGACCTTTAGAAGTTCAGCAAGCCTCATTCAAACTCCAGCTGGTATATATAGATCACCCAAAATCCGGGGATTCTAAAATATTCCCTTCATCCAGAGTATCCAAAAAATAATTTATTCCAAAGATTCGGTACTAAACCTCTAAATATGGTCCTTCTCTTTGAACAATTTGGCCTAATAAAAATTATTTAACAATAAAAGAATGTCAACAATCTTGTAACATAGAGGTTGTTACAGCTCTCTATCAGGAACAGTTAACCTTGCAAGCTCCGTCAAAATTTTGGCTGGCTGCTGGCTACTGCCAGAACACATCAAGACATCCATCTCTTATTCAAGAATTGAGCTCGAGAAAAGTATATATAATGGCCAAACTACTATGCGAATAAAACAAGAGCTGCTGTCATGTTATATACGGCCAAGATGCCAGTTAGTTATTGAGCCTCTAGAGAAGGGTGGGTAAAAAATGAATTAACAATATTAAAAACTTATCACGGAATATTCCCAATTCCTTAAATAATAATAATAATAATAAGCATGGACGATGTCCGTAAAAGTCAACCAAGAACAGGTAGACAAAAAGGCAGAACATTCCAGTTGATGAAAGTGGGAAATCCAGTATCCAGATACAGAAGGCTTCACGCAAGGAATGCAAAACTAGGTGAAATATACGAAATATTACTGAAAACACATTCTGAAAAAGCATCATTTTAACAAATGTTTATTGTCATAACAAAAGATGGTTATGACAAAGTTGTCATAAAATAAGAAAATATCAAATATATCCAGAAACAATTCAACACATCACAAGTGGGTGACGTAGGGCAACCAACTTTATGCTTTATACAGCTATATATTATGCTTTATTTTTCCATCCTGGAATTATGCTTTATTATGTTTTTTTTTTTCAAAATTATGCCTTAGTATGCTGTTCCTTGAATTATACTTCATTCTTAAGCATTTCTATAAAAAATGTATATGAAACTTAATTTTTTCCACTAAAATCACATCAATAAATACTACATCATTTTCTGTAGTTTTCCTTAAGCGATGTTTCCAAGAAGAAACATGTAGCTACACAGTAAACTTCTCATATTTAATGAATTCAGAACAAAGAGTACAAAGTAGATTACCGCCTTGTACTTTGAAATGATCAGTTGAGAATTCTCTTACTCTCTGAGATTGCATAAACTCTTGATTTTGGCACATTGGAATAAGCACAACCAGCTTTGCCTGCCTTTTAACACAAAGTGAGGAAAGGAAAAAATCCTTCTGAGCGGAAGGTGCGAAGAGAGGAGGAATTTGAACTTTCCGTTGTTACGCGTAAAGGCAATTGGTAGTTGATTTCCATTGTTTGCGGCGTTGATAACAGCCTTTGTTGAACATCTTTTCTTTGGCACAAAATATATTAACATATTTTTCTTTGATGTACACATATACAGATTCTGGAATGAAAAACATTATGCTTTATGCTTTATTTCTGTAAATTATGCTTTGTTATGTTTATAAAATTAGCAAATTTCAATATGTAAAGTGGTCAAAATCACAGATATGGTACCAACCATAGGTGAAAAATTCCATTATGCTTTTACTGCTTTCTATGCTTTATGGTTGCCCTTTGAATGAGTAATGATGATACGAACTGAACACAAAAAAAGACACGACAAAGTTATAAAAATCATACATCAAGAAATACGAATGAAACAAAAAACGATACCGGAAGACGGACCGTATTACAAATACTAAACGGAAACCATACTAGAAACCGACCAACATAAACTTAGCTGGAATAGAACAATACAAATCGACAAAGAAATATATCATAACAAGTGAGACCTCAGAGTAACAACATAGAAGAAGTACACCTAATAGACACCACAATCCTAAACACAACAAACTTGCTGAAATCGCATAGAAAAAAATAGAAAATTCCAAAATACTAATAGAAAACATGAGAACTATGAACAGAATTAGAAAGACCAAAAATGTGTAAATATGATAATATCAATTGTAATAATATCGGATACTGAAGTGACCTACAAGATGTTGCGGAAAAGCACTTAAACAATTGGAATTGAAGAAAAATATGATGAAAATAGAGTAGAGCGTAATACTGGACACAAGCAGAATTGTAAGAAGCTCCGCGCAACCCCCAGAATAAAGGAAAACCTAAAGAAAAACAGTAATATATGTACATACTAGGATAGCCGTATATTAAGCCTACTATGTCGCCTTCTCAGGTGAGGAGTGGAGAAAATATAATAATAATACTAATAATAAGTTATTTTCGTTTCATAGTGTGAAACTACAGTGAACTTCCAAACTATGCGAATTCAATCTTTGAATTTGAAGTAGTACATCTATAACTTCTATAACTACTGGTTGCAATAGAAATATACAGGGCCGGATCTTGAATCCTGCGAACTACGCGTTCGCAGGAGGCACCAGCTGAAGAGGGCGCCGAACTAGAAAATTAATTTTGTGTTTTAAATGTGAATATTTATTAGAGAAAATTTATGATGAAAAACATTTCATAGCTTCAAATAAATAGATGTACATACTGAGATAGATAAAATAGATCAAAAGGACCATAAAGTCGAATCTTTGCGTGGTTGGCTGTAAAACACCCCTTTACAATTGAATTGGACTCGTACATTAATTGGCGCCAATGCCATACTCAGAAGATGCTAGTTTGAGGATTTAGAAACGACGTTTTAAAGAAACGATAAAGGGAGATTTTACGAATATCAGATAAAATGCAAGGAAATTTAGCTTTTCAATAGATGTTATATTAACACAGTAGCACGACATTCTTTCCACAATCCCACCATATGCACAAAATACAAATATAACAGACTCTTCATTCCTCTTCTAACAACCTTTCCACGATCTTGCTAGAGAATACCATTGCCAAATATGTCTTTGAAATGGGAATGTATCAACAAACAAGAAAGTCAACTGCACGTGTTGCTTATGGATTGGGTGGCATTATCACAGTAGAAAGAAATGTCTTCAAGGGTGCTTCGCCTTGTCATAAACAATGACTCCCACATAGTGCTTCGATTCAATCACCACAGTTAAGGGTTGAGAAAGGTCAGCCTAAATCAAATGCACATTATTGAAGCGATTAGACTTTTGTTGTCTATTTATCGAGGCAGGGGGAGGGGGAGAATACTAAGAAAAGACGGGCGATACAAATAGAATTTTAGATCATTCCTGAGGGAAATTTTATCTTAAGTTCCTAACATCAGTGGCTCACAATCACTGTCCACTGTTTGATACTCACTCACTTTGTTAATGTCTATTAGTCAATCTGTCATTAGTCAACATTTTCGTTTCTATCGTGAGTCGTTTCGTTTTATTCTTTCTATTATTTATATTGATATGTGGTTTCACTTTTCGATAGTGCTTTGTGTTTCATGTAATAATAATGGCTAACGATGAAAAAAAAACTAATAGTGAGAATTTATCGAAAAAGAAAGCTACGAAATCTGAAAGAAGATAAGAGGCAAACGAAGGATCTAAAAAAGCTTATTTCGACTCCTGGACAAAATTTCGAGAGTAATAATAATACAAATGTTGAGGTGGGGAGTTGTCAAGAAGTAGTGAACTGTTAACAAAACATTTGCAAGGCTACAAACTTTTGAAACTGTAAATTTATTTAACTTAATTGCAGTAATTTAACTGTTAAATTAAAATAGAATGGATACGGACTCTTCGGTTACAAGTCTGAGTTAAATTTAATGTATTTCAAAATTTGTTTGAATAAATTAGTTTTCACGCAGTATATGCGTATATGACTCGAAAGGGTAACCATCATCGAAAGGTCATTAGGATTATAAGTAACACTTTTTTTTATATATATAGAACTTTCACTGTCAATCACAGCAACTTATACATATGCTCGTTGTATTATAACAGTGTAGCAATCATTATCAATCTATTCTCCCGTATTAAATTTAGATGGAGCGATAGTTTTAAACATTTTGTAATAGTCCTAATGTAAAGTAGAATTTTGATTATTAGTTACTTGTGTTCAGGGATGCACCGATGGATGTATTCCGAAAGTCTGGATCTCTCAGAACTTTTAATTTTTAAGAAAATGATCACAATTTCACTGAACAACACACAAAATTATTTGCATTTTGTAGGCTACTCCGAAAAGTCTTAGAAGCCAGAAGAGAAACCTTGGGTGCGCCACTGCCTGGGTTTACGTTTTGTTAACTCATTGCCTGATTTCGAACGTCTATGCTGAAACGAGATATGAAAGAACTTAATTGTTTTATAACCCTAAGGGGCCCTGAAAAGAAATTTTGCGGGAGATCTTATTTTGAAATTCCATCATTGGATCGATGACAAATTAAATATCGATTAAAGCGCACACTTTTGTCATTTGTTGTATATTAAGCAAGTTTAACTAAAATTAATAAAAAAATATTTGACATTAACTATACCTCAGGAACAATCAAATGGGCTAGCTTTGATTGCCATTGAAAATGACATACTCAACAAGATGGATATGAATGCAATAATAAGAGATTTTGGAACACTGAAAGTCAGAAAAGTGTCTTTATAACATGAACTTTTCAGTAACAAAGAAAACGAGAAATTAAGTTAATTACCATAATCGTATCAGTCAGTAGAAAATACTATCTAAATATGCTTTTAATGAAGCATAAGAGGATACCTCTTTGTCAAAATCAACCCTGTGTTAATGTTAAACTTTAAGCGCATGAGTTTTATTCTGTCTCGACTTTTCTGTTTCAATTATACTTATCAAAATACATCTTAAATATATATCTTAGTTGTGCTTATTTAGTGTGTAGTCTCTTGTGCTTATTTAATAAAAATCTACTAATTATTAAAAATAGGAACTTTGTTCAGTATTCATCCACAGTCAATTAGTTATAATTTTCCCATTTTTCGTTAATATTCACAAAGATACTACAGACATTGAAGATATTTTCAATTGTGACAATTATTTGAAGATTTTTTTATTAATCACAGTTTCTACTCTTTTATTATCATTTAAGTGGGGGCACCTAAATATTGTTTGCTTACACTTACGAAATGTATAGAACCGGCCCTCTGTATAAGATCACATATAGAAACTCGAACGCTGAATCTTATCAAAAAATCACTACTCTCTATCCCTTATTGTTTTTTCTCTGTGGAGATTAATATTGAAACCGGAAGTGCTAAATGATATTCACCACTTCCGCTTACAGTATAGGAATAAAACCAAAAGTGAAACATATTCTTGCAGTATTGAATCTGTCAAAAAAAAGTGCTTGTCGATATCTATTTCCGTTTTATCCATTATACGATTAATGTTATGACCGGTAGTCGTAGATTTTTATCACCTTCGCTTTAAACAGTCATGTAAAAGTCAAGACAAAACTCAGTCTTTGCACGTTAAATGTCCGTCAAGATAACAGTTTTTCGATATTTCTTACCCCTTTTTGCTCTAGGGAAATAAGTATTGAAACAGAAAGTACTATAAAATTTCAACGACTTCTTCTTTTGGTAACGTATTGCAGGTGACGATGGTTTGTTCTCTTGAGACGTTGAAAATGAAATTAAATCTTTGAGTTTTACGTCCTACGGTATTGCCGGTTAGGCTAAAGGAGAATAATGAATGAAATGGTGGAATGAAGAAAGTGGAAGAAACGGGAGAACCCCGAGAAAACCCACACACACGGTGTTTGTCTACCACAAAGTTCACTCTTGGGACCCCAAGCACCACAGGTGAAAGCTCTACCACTGAGCCACCGCGATCCCCTCTTGAGACGTTGAATCAATTGCAGAAAACCTCTTCTCAATATATATAAGTTTTCTCTCGAAGGAAATCAATATTTAAATCGGAAGTACTAATAAGTTTCGATCACTTCTGGTTTTCGTAGTGTTCTGGATGTTGATGAAATGTTCTCTTGAGATGCAGAATCAATTGAAAAAAAATAAAATGAAAGAAAGAAAGAGATAATTTATTGCTGTCTGGTAAACGTTGAAACTGGAAGTGGTGAATCGATTGAAAAAAGAAAATCTGCTGCTCGATATATCTTACGTTTTTGCTGTGATATCTGTCGACAGATAGACGAACGGACGGACGGACGAACATAGGCGTTCTATAAGACTTCCGAAATTTATGCTACCATAGCTTGTAATAATAATAATAATAATAATAATAATAATAATAATAATAATAATAATAATAATAATAATAATATACACGTTTGTGAAGTTAACATTTTCTCTTTGTTATCCGGAGGCCCTGAAGTCGAATCACCAGGCCGGCATTTTGATTGAGACTTTTTCAAACTTTCACCAGTTTCATTAAATGAATATTGAAACGGTACCTTATAATATAGATGTTAGCGTGGGAATTACACAAATCAATAAAATTCGATCGAACCGTTTGAGTGAAACATTTACCTGATTCTTGGAAACATAGTCTGCAGTCATAGCTGTGGATTTAAACTCAACTTAATGAACAGTTCTGCTGTAAAATACAAAAGTAAAAAGAAGGAATAATATTGATTTCAGTCTTTGTAGCATCGGTATCATATGCACAAGTTATAAGGAAATTATAAGCATTGTTAGTACAGAAACATCGTAAAGACATTTAGCTATTTTTTCATCAAGAAATACGAGTACGTGATTGAAAACCTGTTTCGTGTGTGTGGAATACAGATTGAAGCCTGTTTGTTATATAAAAGATCGCCTTTGAACTTGTTTCTCAAGGTTTCTGTCAATAACATTATAAAGTAGCTGTATAGGCTACAATCACTTTCTTTTCCTTCTTATTGTTATATCATGTTTCTAGTTATTTGAACTAGCTGAACTAACCTGAAAGGGGACACACAATCACAAAAGTAAACGAGAAAAGTTATTGGATAGAATGTTCCCACAGTTCCAGACTACCTTGGCGATGTCATGAATGCTTACATGACCGACTTGCTCGATTTTTTCCAGAATATCATTCATTTTTAGTGATTGGTCCTTATGTGAAGAATATCTTGTAGACGGAAATGTTCAAAACGTGAGCGACTAAACCATGTTTTGGTTGGTTGTTTTGATACTTGTTTTGCCCATAAACAGAAATTTCTTCAAGGGTCTGCGCTGCATTTGCGCTTACCGAATTGAATATGACAACACAACATTGCTGCACGTCTTGCAAATAAGAACAGAAATAAAACACTGAACCGCTGAACAAGACTGTACTATTCATAAAAATAAATACTTTACATGTTACGTTTCGATCTTCTAACCACGATTCTCATCAGACATACACTCTGATGTATGTATGTTTGATGAGAATCTTGGTTAGAAGATCGAAACGGAACATGTAAAGTATTTATTTTTATGAATAGTACAGTCTTGTTCAACGTTTTATTTCTGAATTGAATCTGTAAAATATAGCGCAGTTTTGCGGAAAATTTACTCATTTTTACGGGTATACCTTACGTCTGATTACATGAATTCCAACACTTTTTACACAGCTATTAGCTTCAACTGTTAGTTTCAAATGACGTTAGGCCTGAGCCGCTGCGAGCATATACTCTGAGATTTGGGACACTAACGACATCTCGTGTGCAAAAGGCTCGACACATTTCCGACTACCTGATATATCCTGTCCATAATGAAATATTTGAGAATGATTGGGAATAAAATAAAATTAAAGAATAACTAAGATTGAGTTTCCTACCGTCGGCAACATCAAATTGTGTGATTCTAGGCCACAATGAGCTATTACAGCGTTGGCATGTAGGGTAGGATAGGGTTGCCGCTAGGAAGCAGAGGAGAAACTAGAATCGTGGAACAAGTGTGAGTGACAGTAATGCCAGTAGAACTTGGAGTAAAAAATGAAACGAGTAAAATTTTAAAGGAACTTTGAAGCATTTTTTTTTTAAATTTTATATTTACTTTACTTATGATGTGTTTGTGTTGCAAAAGTAAGTTTCATCTAGGAATTAAATTTACTTTGACATCTAAAGACTACTCTTAGAGAGATGAGTAATAATCATCCTAATTGACCTTTGTTTCTGTGACGACAAACTTTAGGATATTTGTGGAGAAGGAATGATCAGAGTAAAATTTCTTAATTTTTTCTCCTTTACATAAGAATCATGAAGGTATTTAAAATCTTCCGCAGCTGAATAGTTTATGTCTATGTTTTCTAAATGTGCCTAATAGCCTATAGTTATGAAATTTACAATTCACATCGTTACCGTAATAATGGTTCCATGCTAAAGACAGTAGAATGGAAGAAAGTAGAAACGCTTTCAAAGTCTTGACAGGAAGACCAATCGGAAAACGACCATTAGGAAGACCTAGGCGCAGATGGGAGGACAATATTAAGATGGATCTCGCAGAGATTGGAATACAAAGTAGAAATTGGACGCAGTTAGCTAAGGATAGAAGTCAGTGGAGAGCTTTTGTGAACGCGGCATTGAACCTCCGGGTTCCATAGGCCATAGAGTTAGTTAGTTAGTTAGTTAGCTAAAGACAGTAAAGAAGATTAGACGACATTCATTTACGGATGAAAAAGGATTGACACTATTAAGCAACTTGGCCTAGATAATCGCTCTAGTTATCCATTGCAAAACACAGAAATAAAGAAAACGCTTTTGTTCAAGAGTTATCGCGTAAAGTACGTACGTATGTACTAACATTACAAATTATTAAATAACTCTCACAATATAAAAAATAACTTTTCAATTATACTTTATGCCTCTTTTCCTCAGAACTTCGGTAATTGGACTTGATTCCCTTGTGCGCTGAACGCCCTATACGCCTTATTCTAATTTGGCTATGTTTCAACCATATGGTCCTAGAAGTTCTGAGTTTGTGTGCACGAGGGTCAGTATCGGTTTCCACAGTATGAGTAAGAACATCGGATATCCTATCCCTCTCTGGATTATCAGATCTTTTTGATTAATCTGCTCTTTTGGCTCCATAATTTATTTATTTATTTATTTATTTTTGTTTATGAATACTTTTATCTTACACTCACCTTGTTGTATCAGTGAATAGTTGTTCTATTCATAGAGTATAAGGGCACTAACACGCTCTTACAAATTTTCTATCTGTATTCATATCTTCTTCGGTATTAGTCACGACGTTAAGAGTCTTGCACCGAGTAGTATCATATACAGGGGTTGTTCAGTCTACATTTGGCCAATTTCGACATACCTAAAAATTTAGAAGAATCCATGGCGCCAGGTCCGTAAGTGCTTGATGTGTTTCCCTTGGTTCCTAACAATAGCCCGACAGTGTAATTTCCACTGTAATAGGCTTCTCTGAAGAACTGGGAGGGGAATCTGGTTCCATTCCATTTGCACAGCTTTCCAAAGTCCTTCCACAGTTCGCACACGTCGTTTTTCCAAAGCCCGTTTCAGCAATCCAAATCCACAATAGTCCATAGGACTTGCATCTGGAGATTTAACAGGTACCTCATTGAAAGGTATCACCTGTGTACCACTTGCCTCCTCCATCTCCCTGTAGAATGCGAGGGACGATCGTGAGGTATGTGATGAGGCCTTGTCCATTTGAATGCGCACCAGATTGGCGTCATTTCCGTGCATTATTGGAACCTCATGCTCGTAGATCGGCCGCATGATCTGCTGCTGAAAATACTGCGAATTTATTTTTCAGTTCTTCGCCACCCTACGAATCTTCAGTTTACCTCGGTAACAGTAGCTAGTGACGACCACGAACCCTTTTGGGAAGGATTCTTTACAGACACGGACCCACCTTCTGAAGTTCTTAGAGCCTTTCTCTCGGTATATGATGGCTCTCGGTTTGCCGCAGTCGGAAAGGTAAATCCATGCTTCATCGAGCGTTACGACGTGCGTCCACCTTTGTTTTGCCAGATGCCCTTCGTACAGCTTCCGGGCGTTACACTTTCGTTCCTTTTGGTGGGCATCCGTGAGAAGATGGCCGCGAGCTTTCATGACTTTTTCCAGATTGAGTTGATGGTGTAACGTCCGGCTCACAGTCCTTAAAGACACATCAAGACGATTAGCCATACACCTTTGTGTTGGCGGATTTTCTTGCATTGTCATTTTGCGAAGTTTCCTCTGCATGGTGGAGGTGGTCTTGGTGCATTCCCGCTTCCTAGGCAACTTCGTTGGTGATCCAAATGGTGGAGCTTCGTTGCCCTTGTACTTTTTAATAACAGTTTTTATTCAACTTAAACTGATGTTGCATCCATTCTTCTTGCACTGTTTTCTAATGACAGAAACTCTAAAGTGGGCATCATGAAGAACCGCATTGGAAATTGGAAAAAAATTAACACAACACTCACAACAATTGTTCTGTTTTATGCGTTATTGTCGTCCGCGCGGAAAAACAATCCCGTTCCCAGGAAGACACTGCACAACATTGCAGGACGCCACGAGCCAGGTCGGGTGAGTCCATTCTGCCCGGGAGGGGGAAGGAACGAAATCGGCCAAACGTAGGCTGAACAATCTCTGTATTTTCTCCGATTAATCCAGTGTACTATTAATTTCTTCACTAGCCCGCTTACTCCCGAAGAGTATACGGGTGCTTATACACATAGTTTAACTCCAAATCTGTGTATGTGACACTTTGTTTCTTGAGAACTACTGACCGGATCTAAACCAAATTGGAGGGCAAGCAGCTCATCGTCCAAGCAATAAAGATCACTATATTTGTGATATTTGGTGATCGAACTCGGCTAGGAAGAGGCTCTGCTTGACAACAAAAGCTGGTTCCACAGCTTTGCAAACCGGGAGATTCTGAGTTCTATTCACCGACTGTGTTTCCTTTGTTCTTATTTGTCATAACTGCATCTAAGTATAGTCTACTCTTTACTTAGGTAGTCTATAGTCTAGTTTACCTTAATACTATCTATTTAAATATTTCTCTAATCTCGATTAACGTACGCGCTCTGACTTGCCACTTATGTTAGACTATAATAGTATTGATATTATTTGTAAGGAAAATTATGTTACACAATTGTGTTTTAATTAATAATTTTTGAAATAATTTAATTAAAATGTTAATGTATGATTGAATTAAATCATTTCTATTAACCCGGGACTGCATAGATGAAAATTACACCTTTTAATGTATAAGTGGGGTCTATATGGACCCCATCCAAATCTTAGATACATACTACAAACGTCTATAATATGTGGGAACATAGATAAACACAGTTTATTTAACTCTCATTTTTAATAGAAATAAAATAATATAGAACCTGTTTTCACATGTTATTCTGTAATTAAAACTAATAAATGGCTTCATATATAAATACCAAGATATTGGTATGTAACTACAAAAAACATATTATTTTAAGCACAAAGCTATTGATGTGATTGTCACAATGATCACAAAATATTTTTTGCCAAAGTAATACAATTGAAATTATATATCGGGAAATTACCACACACATAAAATGCTTTATTGAGTATAGTTTTCAAATAACACAGATATTACAAAAATGTTATTTATCCTCGTGCATTTCGTCTCTCTCTTACAGACATGAAGAGCAAATGTCCTTTTTGTGATTTCACATATTGGTCTTCGACCCTTTCCACACTGAATGCGTGCTTTTCTGCCTTTCGCTCTCACGCACTGATAGCATCTTCCACGTTTCTGTGAGCCATTATCCTGATTAGCTTTAGATCTCTCATTGCCCTCTCAAATTCCGAGAATATTTCTTACGGAAATTTTTAGTTCATTATTGAGATACTGAGAAATGGAATACTGAACCATCTACTCTCGTGCTAATTCCGCTCCTAGCTCCGTTAAAAAAATCCATCCGAGCAATTTTAAGCAAAACCAAAGCATTGACACCAGCTTGGTCCAGAATACCATAGAAGAATCTCAGAGACCACCTCCTAGTTTTGCGTGTCACTGTATATGTACGGCAAAGTTCATCAAAAGTGTCAACGCCACCTTTAGTTTCATTATAGAAGTGAATAACTTCCGGTTTCTTAGTATTTTCATGTACCGGTATATCCTTACTCGTGTGCATGGTTGATAACAATAAAACGTTTTCTCCTTTTCTGGTACAGTACGAAACCAACAATTTTTCCTTATGGAATGCGAACTCAGATGTTCCAATGTCTTTCTTGCGAGAAGGCTGGAAGGACGGCGGAATCTCTGGCTTATTTTTTCGTAGTCTTCCAACTATTGTAAGATTGTGCCTCAGCATTCCTTCTGCAAGGGGAACTGATGCAAATCAATTATCCATTGTCAAGTTTATGTCTGATCCATGCAAACTTGATGATAACTCTCCTACGTATTGTATATCAAGAGGCTCTTTTGATTTTTTTCAGCTCCAATATAAGAAATGACACTTATCATATAAAACGTTGTTGCGTTTCACATTGTTACTATTTTTAACATACGTATAATTATCGGGCTTGGAAGCAATGCAAACTCTAAAAGGATAGTTGTCTTGAAACTCTAAAAGTTGCTCATCCACTGTGCAGTATTCCGGTGGAACCTAACTTTCCGTGCATTTTGTTATGAATTTCTCCCACAATTCTCAAATTGGAGCAAATTTATCTTGTTGATTACGAGTTGACTTATCATCAAAACGTAAACAGTTTATCAAAAATCTGGAACGACATTCAGACATTATGCAACGACAAATGGTCGAACCGCATTTAGTGGACCACATTCTCTTAGTACTCTTTTTGAGCACCGGAAATATACAATAAGCCTATCAGAGCTTTTATTTCTTCTTTAGTTGTGTTCTGACCATACGACGTATTTGATGCACCTCTTGCAGTTGTTCTCTGTCTTGTAATTTCTTCATTTGTATGATCAACAATCAATTTTATTATATCTGGTGTAAGAAGGACACTCCAGGCTTCAGTTCCTGTCTTCACATTCTGTGCTGCACCTTTGCCTTTTGGGATGCGAATAATATTCCGTGCAACAGGAAAACCGAGTTTGAGCACGTGGCTCTAGCGACCAACGGAAAAAAATTCTTTTTCCTTTTATTACGTTTACCCTATCAACAGTGTCACTATCAGTTTCAGCTGTTTCACTCTTACTTTTTGATGCACATTGTTTATCGGACACCTCGTGATCAACTGCTAAATTATCAATGAACATATCACTATTGTCAGCGTCGCTATCAAAATTATCGTCATTATCTAAAATTGAATTCACAACACTGATTAACTCATTTGGGTTAATGGACAGTGAATTTTGACGAGCTCGTCTTCCCAACATTATAAAATTTCACAAGAAACAGTTCACGAAATAAACACGTAATACTAAAATTTTACACACGTAAATGCATAGCGGGGTCCAGGCCGACCCCAGACGCTTGATTGCCAAGTACCGTGAAGGAGCAAAGAAATATTGTGATCGTTCCTCACAATACCTGACACTCAACTGAAATTACACAGAGGGAGAATGTTGTAACTAGTTCCATTTTTACCCTAGACGTCGGTAGTTCACTTGGAGTCGGGCTTGGCCCTACTATGCATTCCCGGGTTAAACAGGATTCTTAACGCTAACAAAACCGATTTCTCCGCCCCCCCAACAAAAAAAAAAAAAAAACGATAACGGGCACTGAATCTAACGAAATTTACCAGTAGAAATGGTTTCAGAATCGGTACCCGTGACTGAAATTGATTTTCTGAGACAATCGGTTCGGTTATGGAACCGAAACCGATATTTAAGTGGAAGTGAAGTTACAGAGAAAAGACAAACAACTTTTGTAACAAAACCGCTATAGGTAGTTCCCTTCAGTCATTATTTCACAGTTGCTTGTATCAATCTTTACCTAACGATGTTTGCAAATGTTGACGTCAAAATACGTGTATGGTTTTCGGCTCTGTGAAAGAACCGATATACTGAAATGTATTTTGTTCTTTTCAAGAAACACACTGAATTAAAACATTTACTTAGATTCCGGGACTTGAGCCCAAAACATTTTCCGTTCCGTTACCACTAACAATCTTGCTATTAACAGAGTATTTAACGTTGTTGTATTAAATTGTTACTAATTTTGGACAAGATAGGCATACTTAACGTAAAACAGTACACAATGTAATATTTCAATTATAAAGCAGTATCATCATCAAGTACAAGATACTGCCGTAGTATCGAAACGTGATACTGTGTGCTTTCTTTTAAATTGTGTTTATCTTGTTAACAATTATGGCAATAACAATTCAATAAGCACATTTAAACTGTATATTGACGTAACCTCGGAGGTGATGTGCAGACGTTAAGCTTTAAACACACAAACAATATACTGTATAAACGGCTTGGCAGACACAGTGGTAAGCATCACTTCCCGTGAAATTAAGTTATTAGGTGGAATGGGTTGGCGTCAAACCACAAAACAGTATGTCATCATCATAGTTATTTTACCAGTATTTGCAGGTCACTTGCCGCAGCTGAGAAGCTTTCATGCTCCACGGCCTTCTCCTAACCTCTTCGTTTTCTGTTTTGATATCGTCCATTAATTGCAGTTTCCTTCGTCCCCTCCCTCTCTTCCCTGCCACTATATCCTCTTATCACGTACCTCATGATACAGTTCATTCTTAGCCAATATCCTAACCAATTTCTCTTCCTCTTTTTAATAATGTCTAAAATTGTTCTTTTCTCCTCCACCATTTCTAAGACCCTCTCATTCGTTTTCCGCTCGACCCGCTAATTCTCTCCATTCTTCTCCACATTCACATTTCGAAAGTTTCAGTCGCTTCCAGCGAACAGTATGCCATTACTTTAATTTCTGAAATCACCTACAGATGGCAGCGGAAGCTTGTTTGGTGTGTCGTTGTATTGCATTGCATGCGAATGTTGAACTTCCGTTTCCAATTTTTTCGAAAGTTAAAAAATGTTACATACCATTGTGTTCCCCCGATCCGCTCATTGTACGATCTATAAAATATATATCACTAGAAAATTTATCGTTAAAATGCAATTATTAGTATCACGATTTACTGTATACACTTTAATAATACACTGTAACTTTTCTTTCAGAATGGGACTCGTACGGTTTCAAGAACAAATGAACTGGACTACAAGAGTGTAATTCCAAGTGAAGATTATTCTTTTATGCTTTATAGGAACAGGTTTTCTATCTCTATACCTGTCTGAGTCATCAGTCGCTTGATAAGATATTATTATTCTTAAATACTGGTGCTCAGCTATCTGTCTCTCTGTTTCTGTAAATAAAAATGATTTAATATCGAACCTTCATTCTTATGAAGCCATATTGTTGCTTAAGTTAATGTAAGTATAACCGTGGAAACGAAAATAAGTGAACGAATACTCAGACTTCATCCATGATATTTTAGTTATTATTTTTTGTGCATAATATATTTGTAATATAGTCTAATATTTTTAATTGGGTGTTTAAATTTGTTACTAAGAGCATTCCAATGACTTGTTCTGTGCCATAATAAACGCGTGAAATGTAACGTAAATCTTGAATAAGTATGTTTTGTGTATCTATATATGACATGTGCAGTTTTATTTGTTAGGAATGAGCATGTAAAAGACATAAATTTTGTATTGTTCGTGTAAGTTATTTTAAAAATGATTATATTTGTAAATTATGTCTTTTTTTTTTTAAAAAAAAAGAGTAAAATATGTTGAAGTGTACCTGCAGCTGTATACTGAAGACAAATTATGTAATTAGTTTGAGGATAATGATACAAAGTGGATTTCACGCTAGTAGCTTGCACCTTGCAATATCATTTTGATGTTTTATAGAACGGTTTAATAATTATTAATATACTTTATTTAGAAAACAAAACAAAAACAAAGAAGGATTATATACAGAATGCTTATACTGCTTTAAGCACCAAATTCGTTCTTGAGAAATGTCAGATACTCGGTTAGTTCCCAACTGGAAACTTTTCAATAATGTTCCACATTTTTTGTTCAGAAAAGTACAAAAACCTATTTGATTTCCAAATACGATATGAATGTTTTTTATTTTTTTATTTTGAATAAGTTTATTTTTTTATGTTTCAATTTCAAAACATGAACACGAATAATTATGTTTGTATGATTTGAAATCGGAAGCACTAGCACAACTATGAAAATATCTACAACTTCTAAAAGAACTATTCCTGGTACATATGAATCCTGAAGTGTAAGAGATTTGAATTCCATTACCTGTAACTAAGTAATATATTAAATATACATGCATATTTGCAAATGTATAATTAAATAAATGAGTGTGAAATTGTGTGAAAAGTTGCTGTACAATGTTATGATTTTATATTTGCTTTCAAGTCTCTTCCAGTGTCTGGAATCAACACTCACTTTATCTGTATGTATAGCAATAGTTTTCGTGCCAATATAAGAATTAAATTACACATGCTAAACGACAGTTTTTTTTTTTTTTTTAAATTTCTTTTCATCCATTTCCTTTCTCTTGGTCTAGTCATTGTTGATGAAAGGCCTTTTACTATTTTTATCAAAATACTTCAATAGTTTTGACAGAATTCAATCTTTACGTTGTTTCTGGTCCTTGGTTCACTTGCTGTTGGTTGAAATAAAACCGTATGTAGAAGAAAAATTGGTATATGGCCTAATGACGTTTTTGTAGGTGTGTTATTTGAGAATTTTTAGCATATTTTATACGGAAAAGATAACAATTTCATCACTAGAGAACAGCGACGCAAATACGCTAGTTGTGAGATACTAGTCACGATGCAAAGAATCTTCCAAATCTGGCAGACAAATCGGATAAAATGAGGACGATGGACGAACTGTTCGATTCTATGGCCGATGGAGGATGAGAGAATACTTTGCTGTTCGATTCTATGGCCAACAAAATTTATGTATATCTTGTGAAATTTTAAAGTTTAACTACCGTTCAGACTCACGAGCTCAATCGTGGCTATATGGTAAGAACACGTGCCTTTGGCTCGAGATACCAATGTTCCATTTCCGGTGTGATCTCATGGTTCGGAACCCACGTTAAACTGTGAAGTCTACTTGTCTTGTTGATTCAATATTGAAAGGGACGTGAAACTCCACATCACCTAGCCCACCATTAAAGCTTGTCTACCCAAGTCAAAAATTGCTTACATATACGAATAGACTAATAATGGTTCTGCTTTCGTACTTCATTTGAATTTCTCTTGAATTAACAATGACGTGAACAGTAGATATCGTACGAGTCCCACAAAACTCATCCAATCTGGATTAAATTTGTTATGCCGGTAGACCTTGACTTGTTATACAATCACGTGAAATATTATTGTGTGCTGACCATTGGCTATTAAGTTCACGAGCTTCTCCGTGGCTATGTGGATAGCATATGCGCCTTTGCCGCGGGGGACCTTTCAATTCCCAGTGGGATCTCATGTAATTCGGATCCCACGTTAATTTCTAAGTCCAAGTCTCATATAGAGTTGCTGCTGAAGAGAACGATTAACTGAAATCGTAAGTTACACGTAAATTAAAAATCAAATAAAGGACACATTTTTTTACGACTAAGTGTAAATTTTACTAATTAGTATACAAATAAATTTCGATGCGACTAACCTGACTATAATGATGCAAATAATTATCATGGTCCGCGACAATACCGTATGTGTAGAGTTGTATACAAATATACATTTAATTTTGACTGTACGGTGAATACATTATAGCCTATATTTAAGTGTAAAAGCGTGGAAATCACTGTCCGGGAGAGGTAGACAAGTCCGGTGAAAGCCCTCTCAACAGAGTGATCATAATTTCAACAGCTAAAAGTGGGACAGCGAAAATACTTAGGTAAATATCAGTAAAAGCGAATTTTGAAAACAAAATAAAAATCACAGTAAAACATAACTACAAATTAACAATGCGAAAGAAAAATTGTGTCATGGAGTCATATGTAGTAGGAAACATATTAAAGCAATGTTACATAATAATGAGATGAGATGAAACGAGAACTAAAGGATCCCGCTCAGAGCTTATGGAAATCCTGTTTCCGTCAAGTTGGCTGATATTGTAATATGTTGTGTATTTTGGTGCACTGATGAAAAGTCTCAATGGGCACGAAGCCCGAAAACAACACGTTTTTGAGATATCCGCTGATTATTATCGTTACTTAAAGGCATACACTCTCTCGTAAACTGAAAATAATAACTAGTTCGACATTTTATTATGACGTATGAACTAGTCTTACTAGGATATACAAAGGTTTCTGGGGTAACTGATTCCGAATCCGAAGCCGGTTAACTTCCATCAAGTCAGGTTCAAGGTTATTTTAAGGTCAAATAGAGAGAAGGCGTTGCAAAAATCTGAGAAAAGTACACAAAGGTTTTCGGAGTCTCTGGATCTGATTATGTCATTTTCTTGACCCTACAAGGTCATTTCGAGGCCATTGCACGGTTATTTCAAGATCAAACTTGAAAAACCGCCGGAAAAATCTTTAAAAAATCATAGATAGGCTTTTAGGGTAGCTGATTCCGAATCCGAAGTCGGTGTCAATCAAACCAGTAATATTGTAGGTTTAGTTTTCCAGTCAATCATTTACAGCGTCGTCTTCTCCAATAAGATTTGTTCTGCATCTCACATCTCATCATTTGTCAATATCAACCTCCAATATTTCCTCTTCATTTACATCGTTGTTTACATTACCATTACCATCATTTTGTATTTTTTCTAGTAGAGCTTGAAAAGGTATTTAATTTGTTATTGATGTCGATCCCATCCTGAACACCATAAGACACTGCTACATGTACACAGCAATCTAATGTTCTAGCTCTAGATTTACGAGTGCAATAATATCCCATCAGACCATCTACTTCCATGACCGGTAATTCGTCATCATTCACTGGAAAGCGTATCCAAAGCTAATATCGAGTAGCGTTTCTTAATCTTGAAAAGGTTCTAATACGTAACTATCCTGGCTCAAACTTATTTCTATCTAATTGAAAAAATATCAATACTTTCATCGTCTAAATAAAATTTTTCAACTACCCTAAAATCATATCTATGAATTTTTCAGTTTTTTTTTCTGATGGTTTTTCAAATTTTACCTTGAAATGACCCTGCAATGGCCTTGAAATGATCTTGGCGGGTCAAGAAAATGAAATAATTGGATCCTGGGACTCAAGAAACATTTATGTACTTTTTGTTCAGATTTTTGCAACGTTCCCTCTCGATTTGTCCTTCAAATGACCTTCAGCCTGAGGTGATGGAGGTTAACTGATGTTGGATTTGGAATCAGTGACTCCAGAAACCCTAGTATACTCTAATGAGACTATTTTATACTTCATAGATAACATGTCGACCTAATTATTATTTTCAGTTTGGGAGGGAGCGTACGCCCTTAAGTGACAATTATAATCAGCGGATATCTAAAAAAAAAAAAAAAAAAAAAAAAAATGTTGTTTTCGGGCTTCGTGCCCATTGAGACTTTCCATCAGGGGACCAAAATACACAACATACTGCAATACCAGCCAATTTGACGGAAACCGGATTTTCACAAGCTCTGAGCGGGGTCTTCTTTAAATTCGAAACAAACGGAAAATTTCTCAAGTATCTATCGTAGGCAACACTAGTTCATCCAAGTCTTATATCTCAAACACTGTTTTAGTGTTACATGGTTCATAATATTAAAAATTATAAATTATATATTGTAAATTTACAATTTAACTCACAAGTACACAAATCTAACACGACAATACTATAACGTATGTTTTCCTAAGATACTGTACTTTATCCCTATCGTTTTCTGTTTTTTTTTATTTCCACGCAGAATTCGACTCAGATCATCACTAATTTTCGTTGTTTTAAATAATATTATATTCATATGTGTTTATGCAGAATGTGAAGAGAAAATCAATAAAATAAGAAGTTAGAAAACATGAGGAAGGGCTGTGAAGAATATGGGACGAAAACATGTTAGAAAGACAAAAGCCATGGTGATTGGAACGAAGGAGTCGCTGTCAAATATAGGAGTAGGAGCGGAGAAAATAGAACAGATGACTACTTTTCAACACCCGAATCGGAATTGCGGAAGAAGCCTTTAGGAGAAAGAAAAGACAATTTTGTGGGATCTTGAATAAAGAATTGAGAAAAAGACATAAAATGCTTCTTGCAGAGTATTGTTTTGTATGGGTCAGAAACATGAACATTACCCAAAAAGGGGGAAAAACGAATGGAAGCTTTCGAAATGTGGGTGTGGAGGAGAATGGAAAGAATCAACTGGGTCGAACAGGAAACGAATGAGAGGGTGTTAGAAATAGTGGGGGAGAAAATAACAATTTTAGATATTATTAAGAAGACGAAGAGAAACTGGTTAGTACTTTGGCTAAGAAGGATCTGTATCATGAGGGACGTGCTAGAGGGGATGATGACAGGACAGAGAGGGAGGGGACTACAATTAATGGACGATATCAAAGCAAAGAAATCGTACGTGAAGACGAAGAGGTTAACGGAAGAGCGTGGAGCAAGGAAGCTTCTCAGTTGCGGAAAGTGACCTGCCAATAATGGCATAATATATTTGATGATGATATTTATGTATGAAATAAATTCATTTCCACGACGATAGATATAATCTAATAACTATACAGAAGAAATCGGTACAACGATAATCTTAATATTCTGTCTCGTTTCGGCACAAGAGGGAAAGTAGTTTCCCATCTAAATCAATGGGCAACATATTCAAGATGACGGCGGTATTGAGGATCCTTATTCTCGTGAAACCATAAAGTCAACAATGACTGCTTGAAAGTTACTTATGTGCTAGTTATCCGACTTAAAATTAAACAGGGCGGAAATTTGCTGTAAATTTTACTTGCAGCATGTACGAATTTTTAGTTTATTAAACCGTAAATCTAGGTGTCGTGAATATATCATTCCTATGGATTGCTCAAAACACACAAGTGAAAGACAGAGTATATATATATATATATATATATATATATATATATATATATATATATATATATATATATATATATATATATATATATATAAATCCAACAGCAAACAGTGGCGGATCTAGGCGAGGCCGGTGGCCCTAGGCCCCCCAGTTTTTTGAGCGACAAAGATAATTTAAGCTATGATTTATATATTTTTGAAAGTTTATAGTAAACATGATATAGGCCTACTTGTCGTATCCTGGGTTCTGACCCCCCCCCCAGTTTTTATATTCTAGATCCGCCTCTGACAGTAAAGAGACTGTAACCATTTGCGGAATATAGAAGGAAGCCAATCAAATTAACCTATTTACAGTGGAATCAATAACCACAATCGTATAAATCCGTATCAATGGATTTGAATTCCAATGAGTTACGGGTACGGAAACGAAAGGAACAAGAAAACCATCTAAATTGGTCGATTTGAACGAAGTAGTCCAGCACAAGAGGCTGTTTGTATATTCGTCAACGCTTCGCTTCGCATTAAACAGAACACATTTCCGCAAACGATAAAATCCATTCCTCGTTAACTGCATTCAAATAACTTATAACGGCATCTCTTGTACTGGAACAGAATTAACTCCGTGCATGTCTTGGCAAATGATCAACACTTTTTCCTTTTCGCAAGTAAGTTCAATATGCAGAAAATATGCAACAAGTCGTTAAACTGTCGAAAGTCTCTGTGGGCGCCAGTTACGACGTAGTTTTTGCAATGCAGTAATCCAAAACAGTTTTGCAAGAAACAATAGATCTTCCGACATCTTCTATCTTTAGTACAGCCAGAATCGTGGGCGAGTGACGAAAAACACATTTAATTCTCGATTGCTGCATCAGTGTTCTACCATGTGTTCGAAGGTTTTTGCTCTTTTTATCAAACAGGAAGTTACTGTCTCTAAGCCTTCATCGACATCCGGTGATACTTCAAGAATATGCATAAGGTTACTGGTTCACTCATGAAGGTAATGTAAGTGTAGTATTTACCGTGCTTTTTTTTCTTTTTGTTATTTTGTTGATACCAGCAGTCACTGACCGATTGCACAGAAATGTAAATATTATTGCTATAAGGCAGAATGTGAATCGTCAACATTATTGTTGCTGCAGGAAATAGTAGGAAAAGAAAAGTTTTAAACTTACATCTTGATTACATTAACTTATAATAGTTTCCGATTATTGTTACGCTAGTTACTACAATAGCTTTTCTTAGAGATACAGCGTATTAACGCATTCAATTCACTGTATATATGTTTTTCCAGCACACATGGACTATTAGGAATAATTTTAAATTTTTATCATAAACGAAATTTAGACTATCAATAAAGAATTATTTGGTTGTATAAATGAATTTACACAATCAATCAGGGGTGGAAATAAGGAAGAAAGCGAGAGGACCGTGTCCCCTTAGTAATAGTTGAAGAAAGAAAGAAAGAAAGAAAGAATGAACTAGAATGACACGAAGATGTGCCCGATCAGAATGCCCCTATAGATCTATCAATGACCGTCTTCTTAGATTTCTTAAGGTTAGTGTAAAGGGACAGGTTTTGCCGATAGATGTCACTACAGTCTTCGTACCTCTCCCATGTATTTTTTACCTTTCACGAAAATTTACAATTTCTTTTACAAATTTCAACGTAGAGACTTCGAATTTTTAGAGAAGGAACTTCATAACCTATTAAAGGAAACAATCCGTGGCGATTTTTTATTTAGAATTTTCTTCGTTGTTGAAACAGTTCCATTCTTAAAGGTTTGGATATCCATTTCAACAATCAAGCCATTTCAACAATGAAGAAAGTTCTAAATAAAAAATCGGCACGGATTGTTGCCTTCGATAGATTATGAAGTTACTTTTCTAAAAATTTGAAGTCTGTAGGTTGAAATTTGTAACAGAAATCGTGAATTTTCGTGAAAGGTAAAAAATACATGGGAGAGGTACGAAGACTGTAGTGACATCTATCGACAAATCTTGTCCCTTTAAACCAACCTTAATGACCGACCCCTTAGATCTCTTAATGACCGTCCCCTTACATCTAATAATGACCGTCCCCTTAGATCTATTAATGGGCGTCCCCTTATATTCACCATCAAAACATCAACAAATATCTAAAAATTTCTTGGTTTGTATGCAGCTTAATGTCACAAAAGCCTATTTGACACGTGCATTTCCGAATGAACCTGACGCACTTTTATCATAAATAGAAGGCAGAATATTATTAGCACAGTTCAAAAAAGTTATGCTTCTATTCTTTGAAATGATTTTCACCCGAGTTCTAAATTGTTTGATAATATTCATGTTTAATTGTCTTTAAAAACGGTTTTCAGTTTGACTTGTAAAAATGAAATTTTTCAGTTTTACGTCCCACGATTATGCCGGCTAGCCTAAAGGAGACGATTATGATGAGAAATGAATGCAATGGTGGAATGAAAAAAAGTGGAAAGACAAGGGGGAATCCAGTGAAAACCCACGCACACGATGTTTGTCACCACAAAGTCCACTTGGCGTGAGCTGGGATCGAACCAGGAACCCCACGCACCAGAGGTGAAGGCTCTACTAGTAAACCACCGCATCCCCATAGTTTGACGTGTATGTAGATTTTCACGCTTATATCGAAAACCATTCGATGTAGTTTTCACTAATAGAACAAGCTATTCACAAAGAAGGTTCTTAGGTATAAAACATTTCTTTAAAATATTTTTTTTTTAAACCAAATAACTCCTGCAACCCCTGACGGAAAAAATCCTAAAATATGCTGCAACCAGGTAATCAACAAGTACAGTGGGTTGCATAGAACCAAGAAGGAGGAGGATTTTTGCCACAAGCTTTCTCCAAATGCATTATCACTGCTTGGTTATGGATGTCTAGGTCATTGATGGTCTTCTACGACAAACCTTTTATATATATATATATATATATATATATATATATATATATATATATATATATATATATATATATATATATATATATATATATATATATATATATATAAAACTAAACCAAAAAATAATGAAGGGGATAAAAACATGGAATTATGACTATAAAGTGTGTAAAAGCAGAAAACAAATCTTACTATTATGTATGTATTAAAGCCATGCCAAGCTAGACATATTAATGCTTCCTCTATCTTGTTCATTATATCTTTCGAAATATTCCCATTGTTAATCAAACAAAGCTGATCAAAGTAGCATATACATATTAATAATACCTGTGTAAGAGTTTCGACAATGTAACATCGCCTTCATCAGACACGTTATCATATTATTATCGTCTTCATCAGATTACGTGTTTGATGAGGGCGATGTTACATTGCCGAAACTATTACATAGAAACTTTTAATATTATTATTTATTTGGTGCTTTGGTCAGTTTTGTTTTATTAATGCCTTGTAAAATTAGCGTTGAAATAATTTTATATTAGCCATTAGTTTGTTAGGTTTGGCACAAGTTTAAAAAATCCTTTTAAATAGCAGAAATAAATGATTTTCTGCTTTTAAGTGCTTTATTATTATTATTATTATTATTATTATTATTATTATTATTATTATTATTATTATTATTATTATTATTATTATATTATTATTATTATTTAACATTTTTGGTCTTTTATTATTTTCTGCTTTTAGTGCTTTCTTTTAAGAAATCTGTTCATATTTTTAAAAAGGTTTTGTTTTTCTCCTGTTAGTCGTTCTATCATATCCCAGATGTACAGTAGGGCTTATCCATCAAGTAGATTGTCCTGAGGATATACGCATGTAACTTACACTAGGCTTACATTACTGGAAGATGCGATCCACAAAGTACACAGATAATGTGGGAGAACAAGATTGAAGACGTACTGAATGTACAAACGATTAATCATTGTCCTTTTAATGAAGACCAGAGGCAAACGGAATATGTAGCTTATTGTTATGACAAAATATTAGGTGTGGGTCATGTATAGCGAGTGTGAACGCTTGCTTGGTTTCCTCGTTGATGCATATTTACGACCATGCATACGATCGGCATTAATTGCGAGACAGAAACAGCTCTCATTCCTAAATATTGTCCCTCTCTCTTAACCTCTCCATTGTAATCTCTGTCGACAACACTGAATATATTTTCGGTGATGAGCAAGTGTCAGGACTAATCATGGCAGAGGAACAGTGAAACGTAAATCTGACTCCAACTATCGATTATTTAGTATTCGTGCGGTCACATGTGTAGTCATAGTGGGTCTAATTACACTGGTAGTTAGTGTTCTGTGAACTAGATTGCTTGGAATAACCCTTCTGTTCATGTGCTTTCCGGTGCGTGGTCAGAGAAAAAATTTTGAATCTTCAGTCTCCCAATGTGTACAATACAAATGAACCACTGACACGTCACGACTCACGCAAGCTGCAATTATGCGTAACGATTGTCTCTTGCAGCTCCAGCATACATCCACTCACACTTAATTGGATCAAAACGTTCGTTGGTGCTGTACTGGCATTGAGACGCAGAAGTTATCTACACACAATTATGACGACTTTTAAATTACCAGAAGTATGCTCTCTACAGACATTACAATCATTTTGTCTTCTACAGTGACGCGTACAATGGATCGATAACTTATGTACAGTACATCTGTATTAGGAAAGTTTTATAAAAAAATATCAGCATTGACCAAAACGAAGTCGTATTCCTATCATATGAAATCACTAATACCAAGGGCGCCCATCAGGGGGGGGCAAGGTGGGGCGCTTGCCCCCCCGAGAGGAAATTGTACTTAGGAATATTGAAATCCCAATAGAATTTTTACATTAGTTACAGCAAAATTTGAAACTACATTTGAAACGTCGCTTATACTTGTCCCACCTTGGAAACCACAACATGAGCGCCCTTGACTAATACCGAGAAAGAGTGTGAGGAGGGAAGGGTTGGTAGCAGCTACTTTGGAACTTTGGAGCCCTTATTTTAAATGATTTGTCCAATATCTAGGGACCATTTAAGAGAAGAAATGGCCTGGGCTCTTGGGTTTAATTTAATCCTTTATAAAATTAAAAATAGGTCCACAGAAAATTAAGTTTAATTCTTTTGAAGTTACCTGAAATGTTCCAATTTTAAATAATAATAATAATAATAATAATAATAATAATAATAATAATAATAATAATAATAATAATAATAATAATAATAATAATACATAGGAAGAAAAAACCATACACGTTAGAAATGACTGGTTTATAATTATAGATAAATGGTTTTCAATGGTTAAATAATAACCTAAAAACTTGCAAACTCTAGATAACTTTAAATAATACAGAAAAATAACAGTCTTGTTTAATATTTTTTTAAAAATAAGTTAAATTTACACTTTACAAGTTAAAATAAATCAATTAATGTTAACTTTAATTAAATAAGATATTTCAGTTAGTTCACTGAATTGTCGTTTCGTGTATCACATAAATTCCTGAAAGATAATTAATTTCTCTTTGATTTTCCATGCATATCTTCAGATTCTTTAATGATATTTTTTAATATAATTATATTTCACCTTTTAACCAGAAGTTTATATTAAAGGGAAATTTAGATTAGTCTGCTATGTTTTACCTGAAAACTTAATGTCAAATATAACCAAATCATATATTTAGCTTATCCAGATGAACATGATGGTGTTCAGAAGTTACCTATGAATATTTACAGTAATTTGTTATACATAACTAACATTTCTATTTACGTAACGAACGTGCTAATTTGACTGCACCGATTGATCATATTTTAATCTTTAGTTCTGCAAGCACAAAAGAAACTGTGTTATAGTACTCGGAGTATAGCAATTTTCTCGGTTGGTTTTCCTTACCATATGAGCCAAATTCTCATTGTTTTCTATGAGGATTTCATCTCAACGGTAGGTGATTGCAGATTTAATTGTTCAAAGTTAAAATTATACGAAAAATTCGACATACCATCTATGGTACATTCATTGACAACAGCATTTTGTACTAAGGCTATTTGCAGAAAATTGATACAAAAAGTTTCGGTTTAAAGTCCTCCAAGGAAATCACTGTCAATTGTGTACTGTTTATGTTTCACTTCGGTTCTCTTCAACAGCGATATGGGGTGAATGTGCCAATAGTCGTCACTTTTTGATTGCAACTTTGCCTTTTACTTCATAACTTTTAACAGATACAGGTGAATGCTTAAATTGTACATTGGTTCTAATATTTGTGGCTTATTGTGTGATACAGGATCATTACCCTTGATATAAAACACATAGAACAAAGTTTACAATTAAAACAATCCAAACATGCGAAAAATGCCTATAGTCGTCACAAAAATTCTCAAAGTCGTCACCTTAAACTTCCAGTGTTCGTCACTCTCACAAATTCTTATAATTCAAGCTTATGCAAGTATTAACGCTTAAGATGAGTGGCTAGCATGTAAAAGACTGTCAATATCATCATCACTATCACGCACATCGAAACAATTTTCGCACATGAGTTCCACATCTGAATCAGAATCATCCACACCTGGGAAAAATTCTTTGTGCGATTTGCTAATACAATTAGCGTGAAAGATTTTGTTGCATTTGATACATGTAGGGTTATCAGTAAGTATTACTAACTCATTACTCTTGGCACATAACAGATTCATTGCGTGGCTTTGTAATTGTTGTTTTCTTTCTTGTTTCAGCTTCGAGTCTTTTTCGTTTTCTTGCTTCTTGAGAGAGAGATTTTTCTCTTTTCTCAGCTTCCTTTTTCTCATAGAATTGCTTCCATTCACCAGACGAAACAGCTGATGGGAACTTCTGAGTTGATCTTCTGGTTTTCTTGCGTTCCAGCTCTCTTTGCCACTAGAGATGTTTCTTAAACGGAGAAGGAACAGCGACTTGTGATTTCACAAGACAATCTCCATTAGAACTGCCTTCCTTCACGGGAGTTTGCGACGGTTTAGTTAATTTTGGGTCACTTCCCACACTCGCAGACACAGAATCTTTGAGCAGATGATCGCTTATTTCTGCTTTCTTCTTAATTGATTCCCAGATATTGTAGAGCTTTTGGTCTTCAGGGTCGATAGTAGTTTTTCCTCCCAAGACGTCGTTAAATTTAACAACTGTATCATGACCGATTTCATTCTGTAAAACATTAAGAGCCGTGTGATATTCTTCGATACTATACTTCTTTGAGATGGTGCTTTGATGTTCGATAGTTTTTCCCCGTGTGTGGTGATCGAAACATTTCTAATAATCAACTGCATCTACATTTAAAGGGGCAAGTCCACACACCCGAAAGCTATTCTTTATCGTCTCCGGTGTGGCTTTGGTTTTTACAACGTCCACTAGAATTGGTGCAAAATCTGCTTTGGTCACTGTTCGATTTGGATTAAGCTTCTGCCAGTCATAAACAGCTTTCCTCCAATGTTGTTTTATTGGTTTATAAACCCCTACATCTGCAGGCTGGATTATATGTGTGGCATTTGGATGAAGAGCATAAAGAACAATTCCATTCTTGCTGCAGAAATCAGAACAGTCTTTGGTAATGTGAGATGTATGTCCATCAATGAAATATAGAAAGGGAAGTCTGCTAGTTTCTTTTAAGTAGGAATACAAAATATTTGCAATGTATTCAAAAAACACATCTGACTTCATCCATCCAGATTCGGAGAGTCCTATTTCTCACGATGCCGGAACGGATTCACAAACTTCTTTAGGTGGCTTAATGTAAATGTAGATAATCATTCCCGGTAAAACTTCTCCATACGCAGAAAATGAGCACATAACTGTAATGGTTTCCTTTTCGTTTCCGTGTTTTATTTCATAAAAGTTTCTCCACCCTTTTACTCCAATAACAGTTCCACTTTTGGGGCATAGTTGGAAATTTGTTTCATCCACATTTCCAACTTTCCTTGTGTCACTAAACTCTTCCACTAATTTCTCACCCTGTAAGAATTCCTTTAGTTTTTCAAACCAGTTCCGGAGACTTTGTTCAGAAACTTGAGCTCTTCCGGTAGTTACGGACTCTGCAGTTCGCAGGCTGAGAATCGGATGTCGTTGTAGGAAAAGCTGTAAAAGAAACTGGGTTTATTAGTTAACTACTTAAATGACAAACGATATGAATCAAAACTTATCTTTGCACGTGTAACAAAACTTATTACTACACGATAATTTGTCCCAGCCAATAGCTCATAAATAAGCGAGGTAAGATCTTTAAATAAAACGGGAGTTAAATTCAAAATTCTGGTACTAATGAAAACATGGCAAAATGAAAGTTAATTTGCTTTTCTTAAAATATTGTCTCGTTATAAGACAATTCTAAATTTATACATTTGAAAATCAGTTACAGATATGAAACTTCTATAGTTTAGTCACCCCGGAGAGGAAAGAAGGCAAAATTATCCAAAAGAAATAAATTATTCCTAATTACTCTGTAGTCGTCACCCACTCAACCAGTGTTCGTCACCCCTATGACGCCCTTTGGAAGGATACAAGATATTGGCCCCAAAATTTTGTAGCTGATACCTTTCACCCCAACAAAAAATTTAAAATGATTTTGAAGCTTCTACTAATATGTTTGTTAAAAAACCCAGTCTTCGGCATATCTGACGAAGTAAGGAAGATCACAAATTTTCTTAAACCTATAGTCGTCACCCCACTGTTTTTTGTTCAAATATGAATTTCAAAGACAAATGCATGGTAAACATTTAAAAGAGACTTAGGTTGATAAAAATAAATAATTATCTTACCTTTTAGAGCTTCAACTGCGCCGTCCTCTGCTGTTTTTCAACCGTTAGCAACAAGTTTTTTAATTTTCCAAAAACTGCAATTAGCACGCAAAACAACAGCCTTTGCACTTCAACTGAAAACAGAAAACAAAAGACGCCCGACTCGGTGTTAACGCAAGGCGGGCTAAAAACTAAAGCCATAGACGTTAGAGATTAGCCAGCTTGTATTCGTATAACAATGACTTACGCCATCTTATGAACGAATTAATTTGGCCATGACGACCATTGGGGGTATGACGAGAATAGGCGCATTCACCCTGGGTATTTATTGCAGACTGAATAACATGGCATATCCGTATGTCCTTCAAGTCTGACTATTACTTTAGGTCTTTTATTTATTTATTTATTTATTTATTTATTTATTTATTGCATTCTTTATACCAGTGTATATTTCAATGACTATTATTTATCACTAATTAGAATAATTGTCAAGTTCAAACAAGATAAACATTGGTAGGACAAAGTTCTTAAAGTATCACGGAATCCTAAAACTATTTCCAGAAACCGAGATCTGTCCCAGAAAAAGAAAAAAATATTCAAATATATTCTTCTGTATAAATGCAGTACTTAGAGAATAAATAAGACAAGTTAATTGAATTGGGAGAAGATTAAGATCAAAATTAACACTAATTGATATTTAGTATTAGTTAAGCACTGAAGTACACAGCTATATTTTCCTTATTTTAAACTATTCTTATTTTAAACTGACACTGAGAAGTTGATATTCACTTACCTTGCTTTACTATAGAATCTGTGTTCGCTTACTTCTTTGAAATAGTTTTTCAAAGATGCAGACAGAACTTGGTTTGTTGTTACTGAAAAAGGCTCCTTAGTATAAACTGTACCAATAGATCGAGTAAGTCAACACAAACAAGTTTAACATCATGACATCACTTTAGCAACACTTAATTCACACAGGTAGTTGAAATCATTAACAACATTTACCTTAAATTATCGACTGAGTGTCATGGAATCTTACTTCAACGACCATCATAAAATGCTAGGAAAGCATTTTAAACAAATAAGCTAAATGCCTCATTTCAGTTTCTAATAACACATGATCAAAAATTGTGCCTTGATTCTACAACTGTATGTTTCGAAAGGTAAGTGATGTTTATTTATCTATAATTATGAACAGTAATAATGAATTCAATGCTTAAGACATTTATTCAAATTACGAGGATATTCAGTTATTGTTTTTTATAGTGATATATAACTTACTACAGCACGAATTCAATATTGTAAAATTATGAAGTAATAAGTACTGCAATTTATTACACAAGATTTGTGTTTTTTTACAATCTTTTTATTATAGAATTTTTGTTATATATAACTTACAAAGTTACTATAAGTGTGGTTTAAAAACTAATATAGAACTTTCTAACTAGTTTAAGTAAATAGGTGTAGGGCCAAATAGCAAAAAAAAAAAAAGAAAAAAAAGAAAAAAAAGTACCACAAAGCTCAAAGGAAGCTAAGTGGTAGTAGTTAAAAATAGTATTCCAAGTAAGCAAAAAAAAAAAAATCTAAAATTCTGCAAAGCTCTATGCAAACTAAACAAATAAAAACATAAAGCTTTAAACAAGCTATATAGTTGCAATTTACTTTTTAAAGCTCCAAACAAATCTTAAAAATGTTAAGTTTTTATGAAGTTTTAAGCAAGCTAAGTAAATCTAAAACCTCAAAGCTCTAAGCAAGCTAAAAAGCTAGAATCAAGTTAAAGCTTTAAAAGCTTTAAATAAGTTTTTAAAACAGCCAAAATTAACGTTAATAAAAACCTTATATAATGTTTTATACTCCTTTTTAAACAGCAATGGCGCTAGTGTTCCTTTTTTCATATAACCTACTAATAACAAATATTCCTGCCATTTGCTTGCTTGCAATTAGTAGTTATAATTAAAAATACATAGTTCTGTATAAATAAAAAGAAGTATTAGTGTTTACAAATATAAACCACATGTACAATATTACAATGCATTTATAATAGTGGTGAAGAGATGGAGGAAGGGAGCGTTACATTATATTTTGCACTGTAACATAGGAGACCTTCGTTAGTACCCATATACAGTATATGTACACTTCTCTCTGTGAAAGTTGCAACACCAGGAAGAAATTAAGGACATGAGTTCAAACTCATATAATTTGTGCCGCAAGGTATAACTTATGAACGATCAGGGATACCCACAGGCAAGTTTTAGGATGCAGCTTGCGCACGTGAGAATATTTGAGAAGACAAAATATTTCATTGAATATTGTATAAAGAAACTAAAGAATGATAAATTTGATGGGGAGAAAGGTACATTTGGGCGAAAGAATGGTAAATTTGGGGGCAGAACGGTAAATTTTAGTGGTTTACTATGTTTACATCCAAGTGGTTTACATCCTTGGGGGGGGGGATGAGCATTCTTGCGGGCAGTAGTGTTTTGAATAGTAGTTAATATGGTTTTTGGAAATGTTCCACGTCAGTCTGTCCTACAGTGAAGTCTGAATACACGTTAGATGCTACCGTGGTCTACCAGCCTTCATTACGGAACGCCACACCAGATGATGACAAGCTCGATATGTGAGGGGCCATTACTTATAACACGTAATCTCGGTTCCTACACATTGAGGGCAACTATATCACTAAATTTTTGGATGTCTAGTAAAGGCTTTCTTTCATGCATCTCCAGACGCCATATTTCTGCAGGTAAGTGGCTAGTCATATTTATCCTGGAACTTGCAAGCCTTCTTCAAGAAATAACTGCTCCTACTGCTTCCCTGGTCTGCATGGTCAGTAAGCATGTCTGGCCAACGCATATGTGCAAAATATGGTTGGTTGACAATTTGTTTGTCCTCCAGCAGACACTGTCAATGTGTTTACCGATTTGTATTAGGGATGGCCACATTTTCCGGAAAAACGGAAAACGGAAAATATTTTTCCGGAACACGGAAAATTGAAAACGGAAGACGGAAATTTTTCCGGAAAATCGGAAGACGGAAAATTTTCCTGAAAAGCGGAAGACGGAAAATTTTCCGGAAAAACGGAAAACGGAAAATGTGATTTCCGGAAACCGTGGAAATGGCCATCCGGCTCTTTTTCCGGAAATGGCCATCCCTAATTCGCATACAGTCACGGTAGAAAACGATTTCTCAAGGAACACATTCCACACTTACTTGACTCGATGTCGTGTTATTCCTATTGCAAAACATGTAAGGACTATATACCATGATGATTCATCAAGTTAGTTCTGAAGTTGTAATCAGTTCTGCACAGTAATGTAACATATCTGTAATATAAATTACACTCACGTGTGTCTTTCTTTGTGTTCTAAGTTTCGAAAACAACAGTGTATTCTTTTTTTACTAATGAGCTACTTTTAACGCCTATATATGCCAAACATACATCACTAAACATTTTACTTGGTCCAGAAACATAGGAGATATACTAGTACATTATCGAGTAGAAATTTTCCTTTGAAAAAGAGAGTCTGCATTTTCTCTTGAGTTTTTTACCTTCGGTTATTCAGCCTGTTCGATAATGAAGTTCTGATATTATATATTTTATTATATTTTTAGGGTCTATGGTCTAAAAGTATCTATATGGTCGTGATCGGGAATATCGAAAAGATTATCAGATGTCCTTGTTTCCCGGGAACAGTTTCGGGATTTTCATATTGTTTTAGTGTATTGTCTTAGTAATAGAAAGGAAAACTTTCTATCGCATCCCTGGTTCCATTGACAAAGATCTGGTAACTTTGTATTATATATTGTAAAAAGTAGGTGAATTTTCGAGATGTTAGGGCTTGAATGGGTTCACATGGCTATTCTACCATTAAGATGTCCACCAAAAACCCATCATTCCATGTAATAGTATTAAGAACAAAGGTTTCCACTTATATTTATTACAGTAATTATGGAAAAAGATCTTACCGTGTTATCAATAATTAGGTCTATATATTTTAATAAAGAAATGTTAAATAATTTTTCATAGCCATTTTGTAGAATACAGAATTTTTTACACGTCGGTTACATGTGAAATAATTTTGAGTTGAAAGTTTGGTTCTGACTGAGTAGATAGCTTAGACTGTTAGATTGTATATTTTTGTGCTTTTCAATTGATTTAAGAGAAAATAAGTTCTCTCAGGAGCAATTGAATTTGTTGTAGTGATCCCAGTGATGCGCTAAAACACATCTTCATCACTGATTGAATCGCGAAGTAAATCGGTAGGCTGTGTTGAAGAGTGAATCGTTCTCAATGGTACCACAATTTTTGCATTACTTGGTTCTACTACTTGTTTAACTTTTCATTTATAACTACAGAAAAGAAACTTGTGAACATGTATGATATTTAGGAAGGCAGTATCATAAGAATAATCTTTGTTCACATGATCATTACTTCGGTTTCCGCACTTAGATGTATTCAGGCATGAAGCCGTACGTTATTGTTTAGATTGTGAGACTGTACCTTTTCAAACATAATTCGCAATGTAGTTGATGTTTCGGACGATTCAGCTTTGCGGAGTCATATGTAGATGTAATCTCCTTTATGTACTAAATGGTCGATAACTTGTTGGTTAGGAGATAGAACTGGAACTAAATATAAGTGTCCCATATTGTTACTATTTCGTTACATGAATGAAGATAAACACTTTCATCTCAAAGTCCGTTTCGTACACTTGGTCTGCTAGTTTTGGTCTACATATTTAATAAAGAGAATTGAGTTTTACTCGTGAATGTTCTTGTTTACGAGGGTAGAATACTTCATTGTCATTGTGCCTTTGACATCAAAACTTCATTTGTTATGAACAATTCTGAGAAATTCTGTAATTGAGATACAGAATTTTTTGCGCCTTAGAAAGAACATACATTTCGAGTGTATATTTCAGACACCTCAATGGAGAACACGATCTAAGTAGCAAATATCACAGGAACAAAAATATTTCACCAGTGTTTACCAAATGTATTCACCGTGAATAAGTTTCTTTCGTTTCGTTTTCTTCAACGGAAATAAAAGTTCGTTTTGCTAAGAATATTTTACGTGAGTATGAAAATTCATTCTCATTTTTCTGTATGGGTAAGTGAAATAAAGCAGCTTGTTTTATGTTCATGTGTCTTTTTACAGGAAGATATTAGTACGAAAGTTTCCCAGTGTTTTGATATAAAGTTACCATTCTAAGGAGTATAGGATATAAAATTTCGAACTCACTAGATACACATAGTACAGGTAGCTAAAAATGGAGTTAATATGCAGATTTTTTAAAACCTTTGGGAGTAGATATCTTTCTGTTTAGAAATGTCTCCCAGACTCCCTTGCATCATTAAGAATTTCATAATCCGTTTAGCTACCACTATAATTGTGAAGACCCTCTGAAAGTAGTCTAGCTATCACCCAAGTACTCTATTCATAACAGAAGTTCAGCCAGAGGCTCTATATAAACATCTTTGACACCCTACGTCAGACAATACACAAAAAATAACGTAGAGTGGTAAAGATATTTGTACAGAGCCTTTGTCTGAGCTCTATCCTTATGACAGTGTACTAGGCTGAAAGTCAAACTACTTCAGACGGCCTACAAAATTATAATAGTAGTTTTTGTTTTTTGTAAGTGTACTGCCAAGAAACCCAGATGTAATCTGAAAGCTATGAATTCCGTTTCTTCATAATTTATTACTGGTTTAGATTCATCGAAAGACAGTCCAAACTTTTATAAAATAAGTTCATGAGCTTGTGTTTTTTCTAGAAGAATGAGTAATGTAATTAGAAGAATATTTGCTGACTAAATTGTAGATCGTTTATCAGGTACTCAAGCTCTTCCTATAAGAAAGAAAAAATGCTGGCTTTGAGATCTGATTTGTAATGAAGAATTAAACATTGGTGGATGTTTAGGTTCACTTTAAGGAGGAGATAATAATTGTAAAGGTTGGCCGAAAAATGAATGGATCACTCGAAACAAAAAACTACATAGTATGCTTTTTTAAACAAATCTTACGCATTTTCTACAGAATGTAGATATTTTTGCAGCGCCTCAACAGAGTCAAATAATTTTAAGGGGAAAATTCCGTTGTAGACCTAATGACAGGAAATGTGCTTTAGCTCTCCTGAAACGTCTGGCATGGTCTGACATAACACTTTCAATATACGCTAAAAGCAGATATCTATGGGCTTATTTTCTCTTTGTTGCATCTGGTGAATTATACGCAAGTAATTTAGGGTGGCTAAAGACCCTGAGTTTTTCTTTTAATTGTTCATATGTTAGCGTTACTAACTGATTCTTATTATGTAACTGAAATACTAAATCAAGTGTGACGTTCTGTAAATACACTGATAAAATGTCTTTTTTTCTAGTTCTCATGACTGTACAATTGCTAATTTATGAAATAATGTAATAGTCTGTCCGGGTCCTTAGTAATTTTGCCAGAATGCTTGGTTAAATGCGGTATATTGAACGCTAATTTAGATTGGACCCCCTGTGCATTTCCTGAATCAGTCATGCTTTCTGTTTGTTGATAAGTGTTTTTCCCGATCTTGTCTGTGGCATAAATCTCTGCCTGGCAACTGAATTAATATTTATCTTCTAAAATAGTGAAAGGGAATACTAAGACATGTAACTGACAAAAATCTATCTTCTGTTTTCAGTTAATAAAAAGAGCGTCCCGTAGAAAGGAGTCCCTGTCACTCAGATTAATTCCGACGCGTCTACTATGTAAACTTCTGCGGAAAATAGGTTGGTAGAGACAAATGAAGGTACCCGAGACAATCATGTTATTATAAAACTTCACTATGATACAGTATAGTACAATTCTAAAGATGTTCAGAGGCCAATAAAGTAACTTAATTTGGTAGTAGATGATTAAGGATCTCCCAGAGCCCAGTCACAGCTAAGGAATAGGTTCGAGAGAACCTCAGAGCCAGATGTAGCCAAGAGGTTAGTGTATGGCTTTTCTTAGGGCCCAGACGCAGCCAAAATAGTGGTAGGAAATCTCAGGGCCCTTACCGAAAGATTGTGGTAAGGAGCTGTGAGAGCCTATTAAGGTCAATGGTGAAAATCGGATAATTGAAAACTGTTTATTTTGTTAATCAAATAGTCAAGAATAGTCAAGAATAACAAATAGCCAAGATTCTAAAGGTTACTCGTCACGACTCATAGACTAAGTTCATTGATGAAAAATTACCTTTGATACAATTTGACTGGTTGACCAGCATATCTAATAAACTCTTAATTTTTGGCTTGAAACGAGAAACAGAATATGAAACCTGATGAACAATTATTAAAACCGATTAATATAGAACACAGTTTTTACACTTTAGAAAATAAAATGAAATCTTTAAATTTTGCGTCCTACGATTATGCCAGCTGGGCTAAAGGAAGACGGTGATGATGAGGCATGAATGAAATGGGAATGAAGAAAGTGGGAGGAAACGGGAGAACCCCGATAAAACCCACGCACACAGTGTTTATCCACCACAAAGCTCACTTGGCACGAGCTGGGATTTACACCTTAGAGTTTCAATCTGAGGTCATTGGTGGAAAGTTATCTTCGGTGAAATCCGATTGATTTAACCCTACCTCTGATTAACTCTAAATTTTGAACTTGAAACCCGACAAGAAACCTATTGGTACACTGTACATAACAATTTCACACTTTGAACATTAGGATCTGTAGTCATGATTGAATGTCTACGGTCAATAGTGAAAATTATCTTTCAAATATTCAGATTGATTAATAATTGTCTCCAATTTTGAAAATAATTTATTTTAAAACTCTTTGTTCAATTTTTTCACGTACTAATTTTTTCGACCACTGAAATTTTTAGTTTTGTGTAAAAAGTTATTTGCTTAATATTTGAACATTTTTGCTTTAAAATTTTTAGTTTTAAACTTTTTAGTTGTTTTTTTTACTCAATGATTTTTTCGCTCTTGAAAATTTTTAGTTTTGTTTAAAAAGTATTCGTTCACTGATTTTTTTGTTTTAAAATGTTTACACGTAGTTTGAAAATTTTTGTTTAATTTTTTTATGTATTGAATATTTTTTCACACTTCAATTTCGGCATGGTTTGAGTCCAGGGCATTGCTGTATATTGAAGCATACTACAGCTATCCTCAATTTTCCCGGTGTCACTGAAATGTGCCATACAGGGTTATTCGGAAAATACATCGATTATTAAAACTGCTTGATATGCAAGATCAATTTCAAACTTCGAACCTTAGGAACAATTCATATTCTAAGGTCACTACTAGGTATGTACATAGGAATTTATTTCGAGAAATGTTCAAAGCTTTTGGCTGATCCAAATTCAACATGAGGTTAAATTATATGAAAAGTTCTAAAATCACCCCTAAAATTCCATTAAATTTACAAAAATCGGGATTTCCGGGAGCAGACCAACATCTTGTGTATGTCCCTATTTACTACTATGATCTTAGACTATGAGTTCTTTAGTCTATGAATATGGAGAGTACTCTCCCCGAAGACCAAAGGCAATCAGACTTGAACGAACCTACCAGAAGACATTTGTTTTTAATTTCTACAAAGTTTTAAGTGAACTGCATCTTTGCAGGAGCATAAGTTAAACAGAAAGTAACCACCTTAAGGCAAACAAATCCATTTCATAAAGTAACACTACCTTGGAAAGTTTTTCATTTGTGACAGGCTCAGCTCCCAATATTATTCAATTTCGCTGTGGTTCAACTTATTATTGTTTCGGAGCTCCCTCGTGGCTATATGGTTGATGTACGTACCTCAGATGCAAGAGACCTAGATTCGATTTCCATGGGAGCTCATATGATTTAGATCCCATGATATGTCTACTCTCACGTAGGCTCAGGGCTGAAAGGAAGGATAAATTTCCAAATCAATGAATTAATATTATTTCGTTAGGGCTTAAAAATTGTTACTCATTACATGCAGCTAGCTATGTTACTCGTCTTTATAATTAAAGCAACCATTTAATGTCTTCTGTAGTTAAATGGTATATTATTCTGTTTATAAACTATAGGTTACTACAGGGACAACCTCTAACAATTCAATGTTAAACATGATGCATTTGAATACATAAATAAACTTCGTCAATGATGGCATAAAGATAAAAAAAACTACTTTACATGTTTCTCTTACAATCATACTTATGTCTTATCTTACCAACACGGGAAGGTACCACAAGTTGTCTCTCGAACAAAATTTAAGGTGCTGTGGACCAGAAGGATAGGAGCTACGGATCTTCAAAATTTGAATATACAAAAAATATATATATATATATATATATATATATATATATATATATATATATATATATATATATATATATATATATATATATATATATTATGGAAATATGTACGTTTTAAGTACATATCTTGAAAACCATTAAAGATATCAAAACGAAAGGTGCACAATGTAATGAGAACAAAATCCCGTATCGAAAAACCATAAACAATGTTGCCATAGATGAAGCAATGGTGCCAACTCAGCATAAAAGTATTTTGTTTGAAATAGCACCATGTACAAATGTACACAGATTTAAAATGCACTATTATCATTAAACATAACAGTGAAATGTAGTGGTACAGTGTTGTACACTGTTGGAGTTATGTGTGTTGAAAATGTACAATGGAAAAATCTTATATATGGCAACAGAGGGTAATAAAGGAATGCATTAGGAAAAAGTGATTAATGATGAGCAAATGCAAGACCAAGACCAAAATCCAGTCTTGGTCTTGGTCTTGCACTGGAACCCTTGGTCTTGGTCTAGCACACCCAGTCTTGGTCTTGGTCTTGATCTTGCTTGCAAGAGTCTTAAAGGTCTTGCTTTTAAGAAATCTTATACGTAAATTTTACTCTGGATATAAGGGATAATAAATTCTACAATGCGCCAATAGTAACGAAAATGCAATGTATGTTTCTAAATGTAATATAGTTTACCTTCGTTAAGTATGATGATAGTGAACAACATAGGTGATAACATTTATTTTTTTAGTGGGTGCCCACCCTTCACTATTTATAAGATAAATCACAACGTTCGTAATCTTTTTATATTTTTTAATAAATCCAACACTCCACTGGTTCCCAAACTGGGGAGGCTACGCCTGAGACGCATGAAAGAAAATCAAGATGGCACAGGTTATTGAAATACCTAGGTACTATGAATTGCAAAATATTTTTTACACTATAAAGGCGTCAGATTTTTTTTTCAACCACGATTAGCTTATCATTATATTAAACAAACTTTCAATTAAATATTGAGATTTTGTTTTACTGATTCCAATATGTACTCTATGGAGCAGAAACATGGACATTATGCAAAAGCGATGAAAAAATTGCAGGCGTTCGAAACGTGGGCACGAAGAAAAAAAGGAGAGAATTAGCTGTGTTGAACGGAAAACGAATGAGAAGGTGTTAGAAATATTAGCAGAAGAAAAAGAAGAATTTTAGATATTGTTAAAAGAGGAGGTAGAGGAACTGGTAGGATATTGACTGAGGAGGAACTGTATTATGAAGGACGTGCTAGAGGGTATGGTGGAAGGAAAGAAAGGGAGAGAGCGAAGGAGACTGTAGTTGAAGGAAGGTATTAAAACAAAAAATTGCTACGTCAAGACAAAGAGACTAGCTGAGGACTAACGTACATCGAAGCTTCTCAGTTGCAGCAAGTAACCTGCCGATAATGGCAGAGTACTATGATGATGATGACGATGATGATATGTTTAGTAATATTGACCAGAAAAGAGAGAAAAATTAAAATAATAATTATTATAATCAAACCTCTTAATATTTTAGAATAATTTAAGTGAAAACTGAAAACGACTCAACTGTCTATGTCTTTTGTGTAAACTCAATTTATATAAATACTTTTGATCTATATTAAAATACAAAATAACGGCATCAAACTCAAGTTATTTGAAATAACAGTACAAAATCAGTCTCACTTGTGAATATGGATTACTAGCATCAATTCCCACTTCGTTGGGTTAAATTAAAATAATAATAATAATAATATGTTTCGTTAGTCAGTCACTTCTTACTATTACTAAACCGCTCTCTAATATCGGTCATTTTCGATGATTTTTATATTTCTCTCCCCTCCTCTTCTCCAAGTTGCGGAGCTGAATTTGGATTTAAATTACATCAGAAGTGTCACTGTTCATCTCAGAGACCCCGAAAATTGTGGATTCGGTAATAATATCAGTCATTTTCAATAAATTTATATATCTCCACCTCACCCATGTTTCGAGGCATGGTATCGAAAGTGTCACTGTTCATCTCAATGCCCTCGAAAATCATGGATTCGATATTGATAATGGTCATTCTCGATTATATATATATATCCTTCCTCCCCCAAGTTGCGGCGCTAAATTTGCATTTAAATGGGATCGGAAGCATCACTGTTCACCTTAGCGACCCCGAAAACTATGAATTCGACACTAATATTTGGTCATTTTTGATCATTTCTATGTATCTCCCTCTTCCCGAAGTTACGAGGCTGACTTGGGTCGTAAACGATATCAGAAGTGTCAGTATTCAACTCAGCGACCTCGAAAACTATGGATTCGACACTAGTATTCGTCCCTCCGCGAAGCTACGGGACTGAATTTGGATTTAAACAGCACCGGAGGTATCACTGTTTATTTATTTATTTATTTCGGAAAAACAACAGGCAAATGCCTAATTACAGTTTTTCCTTATTGTATGGTAATACACTTTAAAATACACATATAATAACATAATAATATGACCTCAATTCTATCGTAACACAATATAATAAAATAATAATATGAAAGCAAAATATACGTTAAAATACAGATAGCAGGAGATACAGGATACAGCAAATTTATGTAGAATGAAAATTTTGTTTATAACTAAAAATATCTATATCTGGATGTTCTTGTAACATCTTATTATACAATATACACATTTTACTGACAGACGATACATCTAATGCATTAGTTCTTTGCGCTGAGAGGTGGAATATGTCATTATAGGGTCGTTGCTCTATGTGGGACGCGAATTTTGATTTCTGATTACAAATATTCTGAATCTATTGCACCATGAATTATTTTATGTAAGAAAGATAATATGAAATGACTTCTTCTGCTTTCAAGTGATTGTAATGAATATTTGTTTCGAAGATCTTGGTAGTTCTAAAATTTTGAATATATACCTGTTTCTTTATATGACAAAAATCGCACAAATTTATTTGAATGTTTTCGATTTTATTTATATATTTCTTACTATTAGAACCCCATATTATCGCTGCATATTCCACCTTAGACCGTACATAGGCAGTGTATAATGTTTTGACAGCATTAGTATTAGAAAAATCACCTCCTTCGCATCACAAAGCCAAGATTCCTAAAGGCCTCAACAACTACTCTGTTGACATGAATATCGAATGATAGGTTTGACTGCAGAATGATTCCAAGATCAGTAACATAATCCACTCTCTCAATTGGCGTTTGATTAATAGTATACACATTGCGTACATAGTTTATTTTCCTAGTGTATGATACTACTTTACATTTTCTAATATTTAGTAGCGACTTGTTTGATTCACACTATTGGAAAATATCATTAATGTCATTTTGCAAAGAAATTGCGTCGAATTCCGTGGAGATACTGCGATAGATTTTTAGATTGTCAGCAAACAATAGTTTGTGGGAAGATGTTATTACAGGTGGTAAATCGTTAACAAATAGTATAAATAACAGAGGTCCTAAATTCGATCCCTGAGGCACACCAAAGTCCACGACATTTTCCTTAGTTAAAATATTCTTGTATCGAACGCGATGCTTCCGTTGGCAAAGATAGGACACTATAAGTTGTTGAAGATTTTGTAAAAAATTGAACATCACAAGTTTGCTGAGAAGTATATTATGATTAATTACGTCGAGCGCCTTGGAGAAATCTGTATAAATTACATCTACTTGTTCCTTTTTATCAATTTGATTAGCTATTAAATGTGAGAGTTCGGAGAGATTAGTTATAGTTGATCTCTTTGGCATGAAACCATGTTGAAAGGGAGATATTATTGACCGTACACGTGAAAAAATTTTTTCGTGTATAATAATTTCAAATACCTTAGATGGGGCAGATAGTAGGGTTACCGGTCGATAATTTTTTATTTGGTCTGTAGGACAGTCTGTTTTGGGAATGGGACAGACGTCACTAATCTTCCATTTCGTAGGAAATGTAGAAGAAGCTATTGACTTGTTAAAAATAACTTGTAGGGGATGTTTCAGTATTTTTGTTTCAGTTTCAGTGTTACCCTTAATGATATATGGGGTATTTTGTCCGGTCCACAAGATCACCGTGGTTTAAGTTTTTAAATAGCATTCTCCACATCTTCGATTTCTATAAAGTTAATGTTTAATTTATCCAGGATTTCCGAATTATTGTGTTGCTTCATAGGAATAAGATTGTAGCTCGATTTATTGTGTATCACTTGAAAATTTACCATAAACGCGTTTGCAATATCAGTATCGTCACTCAAAGTTTGACCATCATAATGAAAGACATTACTTCCCGAATTACTCTTTTTATTCCTAACATACGTCCAGAAAGTCTTAGGATTATTTATAATGTTGGCCTCATAGTTGTTTAAATATATATTGTATGCATTAGAAATTTCTTTTTTAGAAAGAGCTCTCAATTCTTTAAATTTATTGTAGTGAAAAAGTGGGTCCCGAGAACCCTGCTTCCATTTCTTATGGTCATATGATTTGGTCTTAATTAATCTAATTATATCACTTAAAAACCAAGTAGGATAATTGAATTTAGCTCTTTTTCTCGGGATGCACCGGTCAAAAATTGAATAGAGTATATTATAGAAAAAATTCACAGAGCCAAACAGTCAAACTATCTGTGATAGGTTCCCAACCTCAGCGATCCCCCTAAACTATAGATTCCTCTCAAATATCAGTCATTTTCTATCATTTTTAAATATGTCTCCCCTCCCCCTCTCCTAAACTATACCATCAAAGTCAAATGATAAAGAGAAACGTCTCAGGCTGAACCTCACCTATGTTAAAAATTTGATCGTGGTTGGTCTTTCGGTTCAAGAGTTATTAAGTTTTATTTATTTTTTAACTCTCCCTCCCCTTCCCTAGTTCTACCGTCAAAGTGATATGATAAGAACCACCCCAAGTCCGAACCTAATCTATGTTGAAAATTTGATTGAGATCGATTGGCTCGTTTAAGAGTGATGAAGTAACAAAGACAATCACTTATATTTTTAATCGTTTTTGCATGTATCTCCCTCCTCCCCCTTCCCTACGTTGCACCGTCAAAGTAAAATGATAAAAATCGTTCCAGGCCTGAACTTCATCTATGTTGAAAATTTGATCGAGATCGTCGGGTGTTCAAGAGTTATTAAGTTTTATATTTATGTAAAAACACAAACTTAGACACATTTATTTTCATTTATATTGATATTTGTATATCTCCCCCTTCTCCTCCTCCCCTCCCCTAGTTCGCCAAAGTGAACTAACAAATAACATTCTAGGCTTGAACCTCATCTATGTTAAAAATTTGATCGAGATATTTCGTTTGGTTGAAGAGCTATTAAGTTTTATTATTTTACAATTTCCCTTCCTCCTTCTTCCCTAAGTTTTACTGTCAAAGTGAAATGATGAAAACTCTCCAAGGCCCAAACCTCATCTATGTTATAGATTTAATTGAGTTTGGTCAGGTGGTTCAAGAGATTAGGAGTCACAAACATAGTTACTTTCAATTTTATAATATAGATTTATTGTTGTGTTATAATGTTATATCGCTCAATTTTCAATGTGCCGTATACCGAAGGAGGCTCAAAGTTATATTGATAAACAATTATTCAACGTCTAAGCATCTGCCTATGAAATAAAACTTTTTGTCACATGCACTAAGTTTTTGTCAATGTCATGAAAATGTTATTTCGAAAACATTTCCAACGGATGCTTGAGTCTCGGAGCCAAGGCCATACCATGTAGTCGGTACCTATAGTGTGAGGAATTACCGATGTTCAATACTACATTTCTCTTTAGTTTTGGAACAACACCGCTAATATGCTTTGAAATGAAATGACGTTCCATGATTATGCGCCAAGGCTAAGGGAGACGGCGATGATGAGATGGAATGACTGAAAAGATGAAATGAAGAAAATGGGAGAAAACGGAAAAACTCCGAGAAAACCCATGCTCACGGTGTTTACCCACCAAAAAAGCTCACATGGCGAAGATGACACCTGTGTGGCTTGAAAACGAGCAATATCTATAGAAAACGCGAACAACCAATTCAGAAAACGAAATAGTGTAGTTATATGCTACAGGAGCAGATCGACTCACACGAATTGCATAAACTATTGAGAACACATTCACTGCAGCGGCATTGCAAGATCAAAACAAACACTGCAAGATCAAGACTGTTGCGCTCATCACTAAAAGTGATGGATCTGCATTACACTTCCGTAGTCCCGGTAAATAAGCCGACAACTCGCGTAAACAAAATGTTACACGCGAGGAAAAAACCCTTGTGTTCTAATTCTGTTAACTGCTTTTCCAGATTATCTTATCCAGATTTAGTAGAGTAATTTCTTGGTTTAGTCTTTCGTGTTAAGTGACATATTCTTTTACATCCTCTCCTACACATCATATGATTATGTTACTGTGCATTGTAATATTACCATATTCGCATTGGAAATATAATTATTTTATAACTACCTCATTTCGCTTTTACTCGGCCTGGATAGCTATGTGGTCTAGAAGCCTAGGCACCCGACTTATTAGCGATCGCGGATTCCAATCCCGCCTCGGACATGGAGGTTTTTGTTGTACTTTTCACCTTGCATTTCATTATCATCTTTCTTCTTTCATAATGGTTCGGATCTTACTTTACGTTGTAGGTTCCTTCCTATATAGCTTCGGTGCTGACACAGGACGTAAAAATGGCATCACTCAATTTCGTTTCATAATTGCATCAATCTTTTGTGACACTGCTGATATTTTGCTTTTTTATAGTACCTATCGGTGTTATTCTGCATTTGAATTAAATTCATAATATAAGACCCAGATTCCTTTATTACCCTTTGCTGACACATATCAGCCTTCTCCATTGTACATTTTCAGCGCACGTAGCTCCAATACTGTGCAACACTGTACCACTACAATTCACTGTTATGTTTAGTGATAATAGTGCATTTTAAATCTGTGCACATTTGTATATGGTGCTATTTCAAACAAAATACTATTATTCTGGGTTGACAACGCTACTTCATCTATGGCAAAACTATTTATGGTTTTCGATGTGGTATTTTGTTGTCAATATATTGTGTACCTTTTGTTTCGATTGCCTTAACGGTTTTCAAGATATTTACTTAAAACATATATTTGCATAATATAATTTTATTGTATATTCAAACTTTGAAGCCCCGCAGGTCCTATCCTTCTGGTCTATAGCGCCTTAAATTTTGCTCATGTTCATTTATCATGATGCACTATCAGATGTGCCATGTGACAACTTGCGGAACCTTTCCTTGTAAGTGTTTCCCTTTTTATTGTGAAGATTGTGGCACAGTACATTGTACTTTACAGGTTGTGCCACAAATTTAACTTCTAAATTTTAGTTACTATCAGCAAATTACTAAATTTCTTAAAGTTTAACGCTTTTCACCCGCATGGGATATATTTAAAGGTGGCAAAAGATCTATACAACTTTTCTCAAGCACATAGAACATACAATCAAAGCTTGTATTATGATTAATTCATTTGAACAAATTCCAACAATAATAGATGGTACAATATGACAAGGTACAATACAGTGTATAAACAGAATCTATTTCCAACAGGGAAATTAAACGGGAGCAGTTTATTAATTTCAAAATATTGGAATTTTTGTTGTAAGAACACTTCTTTAATGGAAGTATAGACTATCAGCAGTATGCTCTTTTTAACAGCGAGAAACGATCTAGATCTCCATCATTGAAGATTAATCGCTGTAAATTTTGTCTTATACAGGCAAGTTGCTTATGAGCTTTAGAAACGTAACAAACACCCAGTTCTTAACTTCATGTGATTATGATATGATACTCTGCGCTCTAAAAGGTATAAGATAAAGGCACCGAAATCAGAAGTAAAAATGTCTGGAGATATAAAGGAAAATGCTAGTTGCAAGTTTATGTATTTTACTGTATAAATTGAATTAAACATCGTACAATACAATTACACACCAAAAAGAAACAAACAAAAGTTATAATCTACAGATTTTTAATAACACAAACTTGCGAAGAGGCCAGAAATTTAACTGGTGTTTGTGTATGCACTTTGCTCACGGATGTTAAAGAATAATGAATGAATAAGATATTGTTATAGTAACATAAGTTATTAATTCCATACAAAGCTTTTCATTTTAATGGTTCATAGACGCGTATACAATACGTGATGAAATGGAATTTTAACCACTTTATGGATATATTTATATTATACTTAATAGCGTCAATACGTTTCTAAGTATTGAAATTAAAAATAAAAAAAGATTTGAAAGTCTACATTGGTGTAATATTATTCGCTTTGCTGACGATGCTAATTAAACCTATTGTTATTCATACACATATCATCACGTACGTTTACGTCTCTCTTACAAATACTCACGAATACACACATTCATTGCTTTCTTCTTTCATGTTTATATAAATTATTTTACTGTTCCGTCAGAATAATATTTAATGCTATTTTCTTTCAAATGAGGTAAATTTGCATATAGTACATAGCCATTTGTCAAACCACAACCTCTTTCATCCAGTCATAAGATATAGAGATTTCAGTGCATAAGAGAATAAAGTCTAATCTTTGTCTTTTTGGACATATTTCACTTCTAAGAACTCCAATTGAAGATTTTTACAAAGCTTAAAAGATTTGTGTTCAGATATTGTAAATAACTTTTAGAAGGCAAAGAAAGTGTAAACACCTGTAATTAAGTATTCCTTGCAAACTATTATTTTCTCTCTTACAACTTTGTTAATGTGACTTCATCCCCTTGTTCTCTGAATCATTCATTTTATTATGTCAGTGAGGAATTAGGGTTCTTGGTACAGAAGAAGAGGTGCCTATTTGGAAGAATAGTGTTATTAAAGTAGTGAGAACGATATGTCCGTGTAACATGCGTTCCTGTCACTACGGCATGGCGCATCCTCAGGTTGCGGATCGAAGAGAAGGCCTCTAGATATAGAGGTTAGCTGCGAATATATTGAATAAGCAGTCGCGGACGGACGGCAAGGAGTGGTCCTCCAGCTTGGGGGTTTGGGTAAGGCTAACAACCTCGAACAAGGACTGATAACTTGGCACGACTTTAGCAAAAGAAAATGAACATGAGATTTGGAACATGGAATATTAGAAGTCTTTATAGGGCAGGCGCGTTAAAATCCGTAACGAGTGTTAGAGAAATACAGGATGGATCTAGTAGGAGTTCAGGAAGTTAGGTGGGAAGGAAATGGAACTGTGAATTCCGGAAATTTTACTCTCTCTTACGGGGAAGGAAATAAAAATCACCAGTTAGGAACAGGGTTTTTCGTTCACAAACAAATAATATCAACAGTTAAGCGGGTTGAATTTGTTACTGACAGACTTTCTTTTATTACTCTTAAGGGTCGGTGGTATGATATTATTGTTTTAAATGTACATGCCCAAAAGAAGATAAGGATGACTATGTAAAAGACAGTTTTTACGAAGAAGTGGAACGGATATTTGACCAACTCCCGCGATACCATATGAAAATTCTATTAGGGGATTTCAATGCGAAGGTAGGACGAGAGAATATTTTCAAACCGATTATAGGGAACGAAAGTCTGCATAAGGAAAGTAATGATAACGCTGTTAGACTAGTGATCTTTGCAACATCCAAAAACCTTATCGTGAAAAGTACAAAATTTCCACATCGCGACTTCATAAATATACTTCGACCTCACCAGACGGGAAAACACATAATCAAATCGATCACGTTTTAGTAGATAGAAGAAGACAATCTAGCATGATTGATAAACTTCGTTTAGAGGAGCTGATTGTGACACTGATCACTACCTGGTAGCAGCGATAATAAGAGAGAGATTATCGTTGTATAAAGGAAATATTCAAGGTCTGAAAACGAAGAGATTTAATTTAAAGAAATTAGAAGAGAGCCAGGTAAGAGAGGAATACCAGATTGAAGTTTCGAATAGATTCTTGGCTTTAGAAGATTCGGAGTGCACTAGTGTTGAGGATACCTGGATTGAAATTAGAGATAGCATTAAAATTTCAGCAAAAGAAAAATTGATACATGCGAAAATACATAGGAACAAACCATGTTTCGACCAGGAATGCATTAAACTAGCAGAGAAGAGAAAGAGGCAAAATTACGTTGACTACAAAATCCGAATGAAATAACTACACAAAATTTCGTAGACATCAGGCGGGAAACTTCCAAAACTTTTAGAAAAAAGAAACGTGATTTTTTGAAAACTAAAATTAAGGAACTTGAAGATAATAGTAAAATAAAAACATTCGGGACATGTATAAGGGGATCAATGAATTTAAGAAAGGCTATCAACCTCGTGCTTATATATTAAAGAAAGCTGACGGAACAGTTCTCACTGATACGAATAGCATCTTAAACAGATGGAAAGATTTATTTGACTATTTGCTTAACACGCAGCCAAAAACTAATAAGCGTGGAGAAAGGGAGATACACACCACACAACCGTGTATTCCAGAACCCAACCGAATAAAAGTAGAAATCGCTATAAAGAAACTAAAGAAACACGAATCTCCGGGTGTAGACGATATTCTGGCTGAGTTAATTTTAGCTGGAGGCGAAAAATTGTGGAAAAAGATACACAAACTCATTCTTCATATCTGTACATGTATGAATTGCTACAAGAGTGGAAAAAATCAATCATTGTTCCAATTCACAGGAAAGACGACAAAACTGACAGTAATAATTATGGAAACATTTCTCTTCTGTCAACATCCTATAAAATCCTTTCAAACATTGTATTAGCAGGATTGACCCCCATATGCAGATAAAATTATTGGAGAGTATCAGTGCGGATTTAGACGAAATTGATCAACTATCGACCAAATATTTACCATTCGACAAATAGCCTACTCGAAAAGAAGTTGGAATACAATATCCCTGTTCACCAACTATTTATTGGTTGTAGAAAGGCTTACGACTCGGTTAGGAGAGAAACATTATACAACGTTCTTACAGAATTTGGAGTATCGAAAAAGCTAATTAGATTAATTAAGATATGTTTAAATGAATCCCAAAGTAAAGTCCGGGTAGAAAAAAAAATTTGTCCACGAGCTTTCACGTCGAGAATAACCTGAAACAAGGAGATGCGTTGTCGCCATTATTATTTAACTTTGTCCTGGAATACGCTATAAGGAAAATCAAAGATAGCAACCGGGGCCTAGAGTTGAACGGTATTCACCAGGTTATGGCATATGCTGATGATGTAAATTTAATAGGGGATGGTAGCAGAACAATAGAAAGAAATGCAGAGGTCTTATTAAACGTTTGCAGGGACATGGGTTTAGAAGTAAATGCAGAGAAAACTAAATACATGGAAGTGCGTCGGGACCGGAATACAGCAAATTATGGACGCGTTAAAATATTAAATAATACTTTTGATAAAGTGGATACTTTCAAATATCTAGGATCAATATTGACAGACGAAAATCATATTCACGAAAAAATTAAATGACGACTAAAAGGAGGGAATTCGTGTTATTATTCAGTTCAAAATATCTTGTCGTCGCGAATTTTGTCGAGGAATTTCATGCTTAAAATATATAAAACGATAATAATGCCTGTTGTTCCGTATGGTTGCGAAACATAGTCGCTTACTCTGAGGGAAGAACATATACTGAAAGTATTTAAGAACAAGATCCTGAGACGAATATTCGGACCCAAGAGGAACTGGAATGGGGAATGGCGGAAACTTCATAACGAGAAACTACATAATTTATATGGTTTACCAAACATTATTAGGGTCATAAATGTCTAGGAGGCTTAGGTGGGCAGGTCATGTAGCTAGGATGGAAGAAACTAGAAACGCTTTCAGTCTTGACTGGAAGACCAATCGGAAAACGACCATTAGGAAGACCTAGGGGGAGATGGGAGGACAATATTAAGATGGATCTCGCAGAAATAGGAATACAAAATAGGAACGGGATCCAGTTGGCTAAGGATAGAAATCAGTGGAGAGATTTTGCGAACGTGGCATTGAACCTCCTGGTTCCATAAACCATAGATTAGTTAGTTAAAGAACGATATGTGTTATATTATTCATCCTAATTCGCAGTTTATTCTTTCACTTTAACTCCCCAATATGTAGTTTTCTCACGTCAACGCAGTTGCCGTGCGCCAAACAACAGTTTCCTAGTTATGGGACGCGTGGAAAAGTTACCTTCTAGATGGGCCTCATACAAATATTTTTATATGGGTGTTCTCATGTACAGTACCGTACCTTGGGGGCCGAAGTAAGGGGGCGCAATATTCGGGAGGAAAAAAGAAAAGATACATATATTTAAAATGGGAGGAAAAAGTAATAAAAAGTGCTTAAAATCAAGGAAAAGCAGGGTTTATTTTTAAAAATTTTATTGCGCCTCGCGCCAACCATGGTGGCGCTTGGCAGCTTGTCTGTTGACTTCACTCACGTGTACCGGGGAAAGGGCTTGTCGTATACTCTCGGGTGCCGATTTTCCACGCCACGGCATTGCTGATGCACTCACCTGCTTTCTTAATTTCGAAATCGGGACCTAAATCTGAATCATCAATTTCACCTTCCGAACGGGATCTGAACTGCACTCTTCTAAAATCTTTGATATTTCTTACTCGTTTTACTTGTTTCAAACAAGACAACTTCCGTAAAATTAAATAGTCTTCGAAACAAAATATTCCACCATATTATCGAACGTGCTGCAATCAAACGGAAAGTTGATCACAACAATCACTGTGCAAAAGTTCGTTTACCCTTCGCTGGATGTCAGGTGGATAGTATTTCTTCAAGAACTAGTCTCAGTAAGTATTTAATCCGATCGGCAACCGACCGGAACCCATAATAAGTTACATAGGGGCTATTGCGTAAAAAAACGAGTTAGACTCCGGCTCCGGCATTTTGAAATAAACATACAAAACTAGTATTACTCGGGCTTAGGGTCGAAAGTGCTAAGTAAGCTTTTACTAACTATCTCTTTTAATTATTTAAGCTATTAGTGAGGATACGAGGGATCGCACCACTGGCGTCTCTAGTATGTAAACTTTGGGGGGGGGGGACATCAAAGATGGTGATTTAAATGGTAGTACCTAGCCCAGCTTGTTTATTATCTTCGATTCCATTTGTTACATTTGTGTTTACCTTCACGAACCCCGTGAGACATATCAAGAACTCTGTTGTAATCTTTTCACAGCCTGAATATTATATTCCAAATAAATAAAATAGATATTATTTATGTTATTCTGTCGTTTGTAAATAAAATAAAATAATAATAGAATATTGAATATTTTGTACTTCAAAACATTGGGGGGACACGTCCCCCTCGTCCCCCCGCCAGAGACGCCCGTGGATCACACACATATACAGTAATGTCTCACACTACTGGAGTCTTTCTTGATTTTCCAAAGCTAAACGCCACATCTCAAAAGCAAGCTTGACACAATCATTGCTTTCACAAATTTCGCCTTACATCGTGCTCTTGAAATCTTTGATCTTGTAGATAGTAACCATGCCCTCATCAAACTTCTCTAGAAATCATATCAGCCAAACACGGTCAACTGTACTGTTACGAGTGGACTTACGCTACAATAAAGCCAATAGAATCAATATCGTACACACATTTCACACCTCACCAATGCTTTAGCCAGTGTTGGGCAAAATCAATTGAAATCAATGGCAATTGATCAATCAATTGAAAGTAATTGCTCTGAAAATCAATTGTAATTGATTTCAATTGCAATTGATTTCAATTTGTAATTGACAATTAATTTCAATTGCAATTGAATTCAATCATAAAATTTGCAATTAAATTTTCGTCAATTGTTAATTGTTAATTGGTCACCAGGCAATTGAAACTTTTAATTGTTAATTGTCAATTGCAAAGGGTGCAATTGAAACATTCAATTGTTAATTGCAATTGACAATTGAAACTTGTAATTGTTAATTGTAATTGTTAATTGCAATTGAAATCAGCAATTAAAACTGAAGATAAGAAGATGTGTGCATATTGTATTGTCCACTTGTTACTGTTTTACATATTTCAAATAAAGTACTTATAAGAAATGCTGGATACCTACCATCCCTTTCCCCCCCTGGGAAGAAAGCCGTGAAACTAAGTATTTTTTTAAATATATTATGTTTATGGTTCTATTCCCCTCGAAAGAACTCTATATGCCCGTCATGCATACAATAGGAATGAGCACGAGCGAGTTCGAGCGAGTTTTCTTTAAAACTCGACTCGACTCGAAGCAAACATCTTTGAGTTCGACTCGAGATCTCGGCTCGAAAAATTTCCCCCAACTCGACTCGAATTCGGACCGAGTTTCCAGTCGAGTCGAGCCAATTCGAGCTAAATCCTTTGTGTAGTTCCAAGTACTACTATCTTCAAGTATCCTACATAGACAATATAATTATCAATGATACTACTACTACTACTACTATAACTAATTATTATTATAACACCGTGTACCTGTATAAACATGGAATATAGGCGGTTTGTATCGGAATAACTAAAAATTAGTTAACTGTCGATCTCGGTAGTCAAGAAATCTTCAGAAGGGAAGGACATCGGTCACGAGGTTCTTGGCTTGAGTTCAGGAGGAGCAAGTATTCGGGCTCGAGCCAAAAATTGTTAGAAGTTATGGGACTCCAGCCAAACATGTTTAAAACTGTTCGACCCGGGTTTAGGGTTGTTAACGACTCAAGCGGCTCCCTCACAGCTCATTCACTTATCGAGCCGAACCGAGAAGTGAGCCGAGCCAACAGCTCATCCAAACGAGCCAGCTCGAGCCGAAGGCTCACACGAGCCGAACTGAACCGAGCTGATTGCTTACCCCAACCGAGCCGGTTCGAGCCATTGGCTCAGTTAAGCTTACTCGAACCCAGCCTATGGACTCGTTTCAACGGAGCTGGTTCGAGCCATTGGCTCCAATCGAGCCGAGTCGATAACTCGCCTTTACCGAGCCGGTTCAAGCCCATTGGCTCAATTGAGCCCAGTCGATGGGTAATCCCAACCAAGCCAGCTCAAGCTGTACACTCAGTTGAACGGAGCCGGGCTGGTTGACATCACTATTCCGGTTGGGCTTCTACTTTGGCTAAAAAATTGGACCGTGCAGTTCTCAGCTTTGATGGTAAGAACTACAAAAAATTATATGAAATCTTTAGTTTTACGTCCCACGCTTATGCCGGTTAGGCTAAAGGAGACGGTGATGATGGGAAATGAATGAAATGAAGAAAGTGGGAGGAAACGGGAGAACCCCGAGAAAATCCACGAGCACGGTGTTTGTCCACCACAAAGTCCAAACTGCGCGAGCTGGGATCGAACCAGGGACCTCAAGCACCGGAGGCGAACGTTCTACCACTGACCCACCGCGCCCCCTGGTAAGAACTACAGTATATACTTATATTGGTGCTCACGGCGTCACTAACTTGTTCCACCACCAACGAATTTCGAGGTACTTTGTTTTGCATCTTTTGTGCGTGTTTTGTGTCGCTTTGTGCGCCTATTCCCACATTTTGTGCATCACCGGAAGTGGGTCAAAATGGGCCTACAAGTATGACGGAACAAATTATTGCTCTTCCGCCACCAATGAATTTCGAGGTCGTTTCCTCCAATCGTTTTGTGCCGTTTTGTGCGTCTACTTCCGTTTTGTGCGTCACCAGAAGTGGGTCAAAATGGGCTTCCAAGATGGGACGAAAATGACCAAGAGTTCCGCTACTATCGAATTTCGAGGTCGTTAATTTCACACCGCGCACCTTTTTGTGCGCCTACTGTTCGCCCATTCGGCAGAGACCTCCAGTTGGCAGAGTGCCAAGGAGAGTCTATGTTAATGAAAAGAGAGAAGTGTAAAAGAAGAAGAGGAAGGAAGGCATTGGTTATTGGCGAGGGTGGTTTGTTTGAACAGTGTTACCAACCCGGCACCAAAACTATAGCTGATAAGATTTTATGAATAAAAAAATGAAATCTTAAATTTTACGTCCCACGGTTATGCCGGCTAGGCTAAAGGAGACTGATGATGAGAAATGAATGAAATGGTGGAATGAAGAAAGTGGGAGGAAACAGGAGAACCCCGAGAAAACCCACGAGCACGATGTTTGTTCACACAAGGTCCACACGTCGCGAGCTGGGATCGAACCAGGGACCCCAAGCAACGGAGGTGAACGCTCTACCACCGCGCCCCCATTTATGAATAATAATATGAGAATGAAATCGAAGTGGGCCTGCATCACTGAAAGCACGATAATCGGTGATTATTACCCGTAGTAGTGAAATGTGTGGTAGAATGATTTTTGTTCGAGTGCATCAATGGGGGGGGGGGGAGGATATAATGGTTTCTAACAACTAATTCGCGCATTAAATTGCTAAAAGAGAGCCCAAGAGCCATGATAAGAAGAACTGATGCTAGTTTGTTGTTCATGTCTATGTGCTGGCGATGTCCTCTCAAGATGAAATTTCACAGTTTAACGTGGGACCGAGCCACCTGAGTCTCCACCGGGAATCGAACCTGAGACCCCTTAATTGCAAGGTAACGAGCGTAACAATTCATCCACCGGTGATAGTACTTTAATAATAGGATATAGCAAATTCCTTTAGCTACATTGTCCCACATTCCAGTGCGCAGTAGTAACAACTGAAGGCAATAAAATAAGTAAACTAAATAAATAAATAAGTAATAAAATGTTAAACAACAAAATAAAGAAATAGCATTTTAAACAAAATAAGTAAATAAAACTAAACAGCTCACCTTAGGTTAAATCCGTTCATTCATCACTGTCATCAGAATAATCACTGTCATCATCATCATCACTCGCACTTACACTAATCACTATAGGATCACATACTTCTTCAATGATTCCATCTCTCTCCCAATACGTATTTTCCAATGACACCACATGAGAGTAATGCTTTTTCCACTCTTCCACGGTAACACTGTTAATCGCCTGCTCAGTGTACTTAAACAGAGTCATCATATCTAGATCTCCAGTTACATTTCGGTCACGGATAAACCTTTTCACATCTGCCCAAACGTACTCAATGGCATTAATGTCGCAATGGTATGGGGGTAATCTCAAAGCCATGAATCCATGCTCTTGGAGCATCATGTCGAATTTGAATATCTTCGTTGTGGGTGCGTTCTTTTTCACCAGGTCTAGCAGTTCAATTTTACGCATGTCTGGGGAATGAGGAACGTTGTTTACAGAAAGCCAATCCATGATCTCTTGCTTTTTGTTAGATGATGTTGGGGGTTTGTTTAATTGTATTGAGTGATATGGCGCATTGTCAATAACGACCACAGCATGTTCAGGAAGGTTTGGAATAAGTTTTTCTCTTGTCCACTTTTCGAAGATTGTGGAATTCATCTGACCATGATAATCGCCAGATGTCGAATTGGCTTTGTACATTAAATTGGCATTCTGTATAAAACCCATTTCTCCCCCCGCGCATAAAATAATTATGCGTCGCGAGGCATTTCCGGTTTCCACAACTCCATGTTCTTCACCACTTTGCCAACATTTGCTGAAGGTTAACTTGCTGTCTATCCACGATTCATCCAAAAATACGGTCGGTCTTTTTTCGTTCCTGTAACGTCGTACTGTTCTCAAATATTGAGTTCTAGCTAACACTATATTACTCCGCTCCATTATAAACTTTCGCTTGTTCTGACACTTCTTGAAACTAAAACCGATTTCATGTAAAACTCTCCTTAACGTTTCGCGTTGCCAACGAAAATTAATACGTGTTTGCAACACAGGAAGCAATTTGGGGAATAGTAGGAACTTTTTTCTCGTTCGCATAAAATTCATGTATAACTCTCCTTATAACGTCTCTATCAAAATCGTCCAAAGCTATGTTCTCGATAGTGGCCTTTTTCTGGCGCTTTTTTGGCGATTGAAATTTCGGCACATCTTCACCTTTCGCTTCTCTACGAATTCTTTTCACAGTTGACTCTGAAACTTTCGCAATTACACTTGCACGTTTGGTAGCCTGAGAAAGGGGAATTAGAAGACGGTCTTCTAGCGCTTCTTTGTCACAAAATGTCACCACATTATGGATTAGTCTTTTCTCGGCACTACGTAAGTGTTTCTTCACGCCAGCGCTGGTTGACGGTATTGGCTCCATCGTATTAAAATATACACAAAACAACGCACGTACACACACACACACACAACACACAAGCGCAAGCATAAACACGAAACAGGTGAGAGAAAGAACTAGAAAAAACAGTAAACTTCACAACCACAAACGTGTATCTACTGTAGAGAAAGACAATAGCTTATGTCCTCGCGCGAGTATTTGGCGCAATCAACCGAATATCGAAACCCCTAGAAACACAAAGCTAGGCTGCATTTAAAATGCGCGCGCTCTATTCACTGCGTGACATCATCGCCTGACTAGAATGTACTGCTGATCTGGATCCAATTTATGTAGCTTGGCAACTATGTTTAAACTTCCAGCCTTCTTTCTCTCGCCCCCAGAGTCGCTCCCAGAGGAGAAAACGAACACTTGTTGCCTGTACCTACACATACCTATTTTTTGTAGTGGACTGTTCTACTTCTGTCATGCGCAGAAGTGTCGAGAGACCTAATGTCCGCGGGTAAACAGTATTTCGACGTTTTGTGCGTCACTGGAAGACGGTCAAAATGGGCCTCGAAGGTGGGACGAAAATGACCCACTTCTCCGCCACTACCGAATTTCGAGGTCCTTCCTTTTGCATCGACTACTGAATTTTCGTGCTGTTGGTCTACTTTACGTTGATTTGGGACTTTTAAATTTTATTCAGTTTTCCACTGAAAAGTATCTATAATTCAACAAGGAAATAATTATTAATTATAATTATTATCTATATAATTGAATTCATTGTAATTTGTTCCATAACAAACACTTTACCATTTCGTACTAGCTGTTATGCCCGTTCTTCGCATGAATCAGATAAAATATCAATGTAAACGAACTGAACAATGGGAGAACAATTAAGAAACATTTCTAAAATTGGATATATTTTGTGTGAATATATATCCAACAACGTACATGTGTTTTCATAGGAAAGGCCGATGGGGGCTGAATTTGAACGTATACACTATCGGGGGTGTCACTATACGTCTGAGCAACCCCAATAAATATGGATTCAACACAAATTCTACTACTTTTACATGTCCCGGTGAACCACCCCTCAGACCCCCTTGGTTCGTATTGTGAAAAAATCTCCTCTGGCCCCCATCAACCCCCAACCAATACCGCGAAAACTATGAATGTGACACTAGCATCTGCCATTTTCTACTACTTTTTACATATGCCGGTAAAAGTCCCTATAATCCTCTGGTTCCAATTTTAAAAAAAATGCCTTTGGCCCACAGCCGATAGGGTCTGTATTTGGAAGTCAACGCCTGTGGAAGTATCACCATTCATCTCAGCGACAGCGAAAACTATGGATTTGACACTAATATCGGTCACTTTCCATTATTTTTACATGTCTCGCAATTCCCCACCCCCGGTGACTCCCGGCCCGCATACAATGGTGGCTAAATTTGAAAATCATCGCTAATGAAAGTATCACCATTGATCTCAGCCACCGCGAAAACTACGGATTTGAAAAAAAAAATGAAATTTTTAAGTTTAACGTCACACGGTTATGCCGGTTAGGCTAAAGGAGACGGTGATAATGAGAAATGAGTGAAATGGTGGAATGAAGAGAGTGGGTGGAAACGGGAGAATCCCGAGAAAACCCACGAGCACGGTGTTTGTCCACCACAAAGTTCACACGGCGCGAGCTGGGATCGAACCAGGAACCCCAAGCACCGGAGGTGAACGCTCTACCACTGAGCCACCGCGCCCTCCTACGGATTTGACATCGGTCATTGTGGATTATTTTTACATGTCTCGTGATCCCCTTTATAATGCCCACCTTTCTTAGCTGATGGGGGCTAAATATGAAAGTAAACGCGGTCTTGAGTTTCACCATTGAGCTCAGCTATCCCGAAAACTATGGATTTGACATTAATATCGGTCATTTTCGATTATGTTTACATGTCACGTAATTCCCCCCCTCTGGTGACCCAAGGCCCGCATACAACGGTGGATGAATTTGAAAGTCATCGCTAATGGTAGTGTCGCCATTGATATCAGCAACCGCGAAAACTATGGATTTGACACTAATATCGGTCATTTTGGATTACTTTTACGTTTCGGTACCCCCCCCCCCCGTTGACCCACGGCCCGCAGCCGAACACGGTGAATTTGGAAGTTAATGCAATCGGAGTTTCGCCATGGATCTCAGCGACCGCGAAAACTATGAAATCGACACTGATATCGTTCTACTTTTACATGTCCCGGTAAACGCCCTCCTGAGACCCCCTGGTTCGAATTTTGTTGAAAACGCTTTGCCTTGGTGTGGGACCTGGACCAAGGTATCTTTGGTCAAAATTTGGTAACTCTCGGTCGACTTTTCTGGTCCCCAGGCCGGTCCCGGTAAGCGTCCCCTCGAGACCCCCTAGTAAGGAAAAAAAACTCTTCGTCTTGGTCTGAGGCCTAGACCAAGCTACTCGTGACCAAATTTTGAAAAGTTTCGGTCCACTCGTATCGTCCACAGGCCGCACAAAGATAGACAGACAGACACACGAACAAACTCTATTTTATTTATATTAGAAAGGTCAGATCCGCCGTTATTGTATTAGTGCGGTGCTTGAGCGATTGATCGTAGAAATTCAAACTCCGATGAGTGATAATTTTATAGGCTTGTTTTATTACAAGTTTAAACTCTTTAGTCAGTAGAGAAGAGGTCGTGAATCATGGGTCAGAGTTGATGACAATGGGTTTTGGTGGGTCTGTGGGTCACAGTGGGTAAGAGTGGTTTATGGTGGGTGGTGGGTCAGAGTGGGTCACGGTAGGTCATGGGTCACGACGGGTGGTGAGTCAATTTGTCGTGGCTAAAGTTTTCATTGCCCCACGCCCTCTCTGAACTACAGTGTTGAAAATTAATCAGTGAAAATCAATTGCAATTGATCAATCAATTGTAAGTAATTGCTGTGGAAATCAATTGCAATTGAATCAATTGCCAATTAATTTCAATTGCAATTGAATTACAGAATTCAATTGCAATTACTTTCCACTGCAATTACTTTCAATCAATTGATCAATTGCAATTGATTCTCCTTTTTCAACGGCCAACTGCAATTAACAATTAACCATTACTTATTTCAATTGTTAATTGCAATTAACAATTAAATTTACAGATTAATTGTTAATTGTTAATTCAATTGAAATTTGCCCAACACTGGCTTTAGCCGAGCCCACCATAGGTGACTTTTTTTTTTTTTTTATCAGACTGTAGACAGCGTTACATCTGTTATCCAGAAAACTAGTGACTTGCATATTCCAATCTCACAATCCGTTTCATATCAGCCTAAGCTTCCGCCGAAATATCTCACTATAATCAGACGTTAACGTTAGTTTTATAGCGACTATCCCCGAACTCACAACCCAAAAAACACTCCGACATAGCAAACAACTTCAACGCACACTTAACTCCATCAAAGCATATAAACTTCGCTGTTGGGTGAAGACATGCAACAATCTTTCTGAATCAACGCATCCTACGAAATTCTGAATCCACTTCAATACATTGTGTGGAAAATTCTCTATTCACCTTACCCAATTTTATTGGGCATCACGCAATTTTTAGTGATAGTGATGAAGCAAATGCCTTTGCAGATCACTCGCAAGAAACTTTTACTCCGTCATCTTATTTCTCAAGCTGCAGAGAAGGTTAACATCTCATCGATGCAACTTCAACTGAATGATACTCATATCCTATCTATTAATAATGTTGTCTTCGCTCCTATCACCGTTCACAAAATCTCAGAAGTTCATAATAAACACAATACTCCACCTGGCCTAGGTGACGTGACTTACCAACATACTAAGAAATCTTCTATTGCTTACTCTTTTGAATATTTACATTCATATTGCGCATCAGGATCTTTCCTTTAGTCTGGAAAAGAAGATGTTTATGTTTCCCAAATCACATAAACCACCACAGAATGTTACATTCTATTGGGCTATACAACTTACTACCACTTTCAGTACGATACTGAAGCCTATTCTGGTTAAACGACTACATCTTTTTACTTCTGATTACAGCTTGCTTCCAGTCATACAAGGAAGCTTTAGGCTATTGTTCTCTTTCAGTGATAAGCTACTCCTACTAGCAATACTCATTACGTATTCATTATAATCCTGGCTAGCATTAAAAAAAAAAAAAAAAAAAAAAAAAAAACTTTTAGAGTTCATGGATTTCTTTGACATCTCTGTTCTGGGAATGCTTAAAACAGTAGAAAAAGCGATTTTACAGAACGAATCATGGGAAGTGAAAAGAGAAGAAAATATTTTTATTTTTTATTTTTTCGTTTCTTTCTGAACAAAAGAAATTAACATGGTTATTCTTCTATATTGTGCAGATATTAATTTTGCAATGATTTAATCCAGTCAGAATGGCACAAAAACAAAACCGTACAAGCAATAATATTCACTTACAGCAGTACGGACAGATTAGTATATTAGAACATATAGACTTAAAAAATCACAATATCCTGTTTTACAACGAGAAGTATTAGAAAAATTATCAGAACTTTTCCTTATGTTTTGCAACAGTGTACGAGAATGAAAACATAGCTATGTTTCACTTATTATCAGCTATTGACAATGCTTCAAATTAAGAAAAAAATAACAATTTAGTCACATAGTAACGCAAGAATCATAAAACTCAGAAAAAAAGAAAAATGTAAGTGAGGAAAGAAATGTAACTAAGAAACATTAGTATAACTTGTGTGGTTGATAAAATGAAGATAAGAATGTGTACAGTTTTAAACAGCAGTTATTTGTGATGAAAATAGGTTTCCTATATGTAAGTAGCTAATAAATTAATTTTACTATTGAAAAAGATTGGTACTACAGGACGACCAGAAAGTCATTTTATACCCGAGCTAAATTGATGTAACAATGTAAGATGTTAAGATATTTAAGATTTGAACCTCCCCTCCTGATCACTGATATGGCAACAGTGTTTCTCACGGGAATCGCCACGTGATTTCAGCGTGACTACCTGCAGAGGAAGGAGAATAGTTTGTGCGTTCACCAGTTTATTGTCTCGCCTTTTAGTGTTTGGCCAGCAATGGCAGGTGAAAAACAATGGCAGATACAGACGTATTCAAATTATTACAGTTGTGATATCACCGTTGAACAGCAGATGGCATTAGTGGAGGGGGATAGTTCTGAAAGTAGTGTTTCAGTTGTAGACAGCTATTGTGGCTTCTATTAACAAATTACAGTTTGAAGTGTTGTGGTTGCAGTCGTAAACAGTTTCAACATTCAAAGCGTTCATCAGTTCAAATGGGCCAGTTTAAAGTGATCGTGACGTGTTTTGTGTATTAACCTTTATTCTGTGAAGTCCTGTAATAATAATGGGAAAAGCCAGAGACCTTTCTCCGCATAAAGTGGAAGTTATCATAACAATTCTGGCGGAAGGAAGATATATATAATGACAAATTGTTAGTAGAGTTGGGGTAGGACAAAAATCTATGAGTAGAATCTCTGTTGCAATGAGCAAGAAGCAAAGGTATCAGCAAAATAGGGTTGGAAGGTGTGGGCGAAAACCAAAGCTATCGCTAAGAGGTATGAGAAAACTAAAAAGATTGGCGATGGGAAACAGAAACGCAAATTCTAGAGACTTAAGCATAACAGTAGCTGAGTATGGTGTCGCTGGAAATGTTCGAAGGATTCTGTGTGCTGAGGGAATAAAAGCACGCAGGTCAAGAAAGAAAGCAAAAATTATTCCAATCGTGGGAAAGAAGCGCCTCGAGTGGGCACGAGGTCTGATGATTGGAGAATATTGTGCTTCAGTGATGAATCATTTGTCTGTGTGTGTGATGAATGTTCACAACATGTACGACATAGAACTGGGGAGAAATTTAAGTTGGAATGTTTCCAACAAACCGTACACTGTATAGTAATTATTAGGGCAACCCAAAAACATGACAGCAATTTACACATATGGTTGGTACCTTGAACATGGTTGTGGTTGTCTAAGGGTCCAGAAGAAACTAATTTTAAAAGTATAATAAAGCATAATTTTAGAAAATAAAGCATGATTTAAAATATATAGCACAATTCTTGGAAAATTCTATTAGAACAATTTTCGGAAAATTCTGTTTAACTGCAAATTTAACATACTGTATTTAATATTTTTCGAAACCAATGTTCGCAAAATCGTTGAGAACATTTGCAACAATGAAAAGCTTATTTTTTTCTGTAAACTTTTCGGTGTGATCCTTTGATGTGGAGAAAAGAAAAAAGGAAAAGAAGAAAACTTTCTACCAAGAATGAATAGTACACAAGAACTCCACATTATATTGTTTTGTGTACCTTTTGAACTTGAGCACTTTCTGTATTTTTTGGTGGCATCTTTTACTTTCCCTTTCTGTACATATGCACCTCTAAGGCACACACAAGTGATAGAAAAAAACATATCTCTTTACAGTGCACTAAGTAGAAAGTTCATTGCTATAAAAGAAACTGGTTGCATAAAATATTAATAGATCAAGATATTTAGAATATTTACTATGTGGCAAATATTACACATTATACACGATTAATTAAAACAATAATTGAGATTAACAATAAAGCATAATTTGAAAAAAAGCATAATTAAACAAAAAATAAAGCATAATGTGGGTTGCTCTAGTAATTATATTTGAATATCACGTACGCATTTGTTTTATTGATATTGAAAGCGTGTGCCACATTCACTAGAAATTAGAACAGAGTTACAAAGCAGTAATTTGGACTACGTTCCACAAGGTGACCAGACGTCCCGTTTTAGCCGGGACAGTCCCTTATTTTCAACCCGTGTCCCGTTTTATTCTGATTTAGAAACGGGACAGCTAAATGTCCCGTTTTTAAGCAAACATGACCCAGGTGTCCCGTAATTATTATTCAAAATATAAATGGTCAATGCTAATTCTACACTCTTCCGTACCAACACTCATTGGGAGAGGGGCGGATCCAGAAGGGGCGATCGTCCCCCCCAGAAGAGGAAACTTTTATTTTATATATATAAATAAAACCCATCCCAAAGTTTGGAGCCCTTAAAAGTAGTAGTATGACAACCCACAGCCCCTCCCCCCAGAAGTCGGTCCTGGATCCGCCCCTACATTGGGAAGGTTCAGCCGTGATTAGAACTTCTGGATGTTCAAATGGGAATTAAGTATTCTATGGTTCAAGTGGGAATTGAGTGGGAATTCTGAGTGTTGAAGTAGTTAAAAGTACTCTTGGGTAGTACTTAGTAAGTTAGAAACGGTGTGTTATTATTCTTACTTGTGTATTTTGTAAATTGAAAACACTGCTGAGTCTCAAAATGCAATGTGAAAATCACCCACCCCCTCACCCTCGTCGCCGATTCGTATGCGTCCCCCTTTTTAAAGTAAAAGTTCTGGTCACCTGGACGTTCGAACGTGTTCTTTCACAAAATATTGTAAGAACAGTAAAATATGTAGAAACTGAATGTTGAGTCTAATAATTTGAACACGTCTGTACTAGCGACTTCACTTTAGAGGAGTGCTTAGTGGCAAATATGTGGGTCTATGAATAGAAGTAAAACAACCAAAATATACCGCAGATGATGGATATGTTTCGTGAATGGTTCGGTAAAGAACCACGAAGTCGAGACTTCGATCACGTGAGAGAAGAAAGCTTTTCGCCAGTACCCTTGCCCTTCAGGCCCGTATCCACAGGGGTCTAGGGAAGCCAGGCCTCCCTAAAATTTTACTGGCACCCTAAATGTTTCACGGTAGGCTTCCAAATGAACTAATAAGGTGATGAAATACAATATGGTTGGATTGGCCCCCCCTTACACTTTTGGGCTGACTACCGGCCTGATGCCCTTCATTCTGGTTGTTTGTCAACCTGAAAGGAAACATGTGCAGAAGTTAGTGCATCAGTGATACGTTCACCCTGCAAAGCATTCTGCAGAACTTGGAGTTGGAGGGAGCACAATGCAGCTCCACATGAAATAAGTGCTGGTATAAAGGGACTTTCTGGACACCCTATAGAGAAACTAAATATTACTTTAATATAAATCTCAAAATCTCTACAAACATGTTATAGAAAATTAAGTTCTCACTTTATTTACTTACGATCGTTCCATAGTCACATCTGTATACTTCATGTAACTATGATTTGCTATACTAACTCCTCAGACTAATTAAATTTACTCTCTTGTGGCCAGCTTTGCTGTTAGCACAATAATAATAATAATAATAATAATAATAATAATAATAATAATAATAATAATAATAATAATAATAATAATAATAATAGAGATGGAGTGGGTCGCGGGTCAACAGAACGTGCCGCACTGCTACCTACCACCCGCCCTGACCCACTCTGACCCACCGACCCATTCTGCTGTGTATTGAGACAGCATCTTCTGAACACTAGTGAACTTATCTACTTTCAAGGCCTCTGTTTTTTCCTTTTTCATTTGTTATTAGTTACTTACCTGTGAAAAAAAACTTTAGGCATTTTTGGATATTGATATTTGTAATTGTAATAGTAGCAGTAGGACTTACTACTTTGCTTTCGATAAATAGTCGAATATTACACTGTTTTTTTCCCCTTACTATACCTTAATTTGAGACTCAAGTTTCATCCTATTTTCCGCTGAAAAGTATCTGTAATTTAACAAGGAAATAATTATATATGATAATTAAGTTGAAATTCATCGTAATTTAGTCACGACAAACACTTTACAATTTTATATCGTGAAGGTCAGATCCACCTGTATTGTAACAAAGCGGTGTTTGAGTGATTGAACAGTAGAAATTCAAACTCCAATTAGTGATAATTTCACAGCCTTGTTTTATTACGAGTCTAGGCCTACTGTAAACTCAGTAAAGACAGTGGAGAGGAAGACGTGGATTATGGGTCAGAGTTGATGACGATGAGTTTTGGTGGGTGGTGGATCAGAGTGGGGATCATCTGTGGGTTGTGAGTCAGAGTGAGTCAGGGGGTCATGAGTCAAGTTTTCATTGACCCACGCATCTCTAATAATAATAATAATAATAATAATAATAATAATAATAATAATAATAATAATAAACTCTGATAAAGACAGCAAAGAAGACTGCGCGATTACACGAATGGGATATTCCAAGGAGCATTTACAATAAGAAAAGCTACAATACCCTTTTATTATAGACAACAAACATTTCTTTGCTACTTGGGCTGCATAGAAGCTAAGGAGTGTTATAAATGTTAAACAGGAACTATCACCGTTAAACTCACCGTTATCCATAAATAGTTAACGGATTACTCCATTAACGAACTCGACTGATTGCAAAAAAAAAAAAAAAAAAAAAAAATCATGAAGAGTTAACGTGTAGAGTAACAAGCGGACGGAATTAACAGTATAATCTTAAACGTTCTACTAGCGTGATTCTAATAATTACTATTTCTAAAGGAAATAAATGAGAAAAAATTTTCAGTCACAGAAAATGAGTCATTCGATAGAAAAGGAAAAACCAAACAGTTGAACGTAGTGGATTCTTCAATTCCAGGGAATTGTGAACAACTATTCATATTCAACGAAAGAATGATTTAAGATAAACATTAATAGTATTACCAATAACTGCACTGAAAATGTGATGTTAGATTTTATTCCACAGGATTATAATTTACAATTATGAACGTATTATCTAAAACTTCAGTTAGAGAAATTAAATAAAAAAAACTTTCTAGTTTAACACCACACAATTATGTCCTTTAGGTTTAAGGAGAGATCGATTATTAATGAAAGTGAATGATTATGAAATGAAATTTTTTGTGCTCTCACTGAGAATCGAACCTAGGACAATGTGCACCAAAGGCTTAAGCATTAGTCAATAGACCAGCGGGGAGAGCACATTTATAGAGGTTGTGTTGTTAAAATTCGATGAGAAAGTTAGAAACGTTATTCATTTTTTAAATTTCAAATATAATGACACGATATAACAGCGAAGAAGTTAGAAATTCTGTGAATAATGAACTTCCACTATTGCCTTAAACTAATTCATACCCAAAATTGCCGTTTGGGACGTTAATTTTGTGCACAGAACTCATATTGAGTTATTTTAATAGAATATTTGAAACTCACTGAAATATTTCTAGAACTGACAACATGATGGAAGCATAATTTTAAACCAAAATAAAAATGTTCTGTATCTACTTCTTTGTTCATAGATTTAGTTCTTTTGTGGCTTTGAGATTCAATTTAAACAACCAGAAAGCACGTGCAACAAGATATGTAATTTTCAGGCTCTAATAAGGTGGTTAGGCAACCGAAATAACATAAATGATAAGTTCGGTTACATAACTTCCCTTCCAGGCAAACAATTCAATGCTAGTTTGCCAACCAATGAAAATTGTCTAGCGCACGAAGAACTGAGTATTCACAAGTATTATAATGTATTTTATCAACTGTAGAACTTATTAAAAGAAAACAACATGCTAAATAAAGAAGGAAATCATTTTAGAAAAGCGAAATTTTATTTTCCCCCCAAAAGCCAGCTATTTATTAAAACACAATTTTCCACAACTTCTTTCATATCTAATATACATACATACTCGTAAATGTAAACGTATTGTGGGTTCTTGTTGCTTGCGTCCTTATACAATACCAAAGTTATAAAGGATAGGACCTTATTTATGTAGATACTGAACCATGTCCATTGGTTGCATCCAGTACAGTTATCGGGCGTATGAGTCATCATGCAACATCAACCCTCACTGCATAGACCGTTCTCCACTAGTTGTTTTACCCAGTAATGATGAGGGAGACTCTTTTTCCTTTAAATTTTATGGTCGATAGAAGAGTTGATGTGGCGCGGAGTTTCATAGTTCAGGATAGTACTTCATTGTTTTGATATGTTTTTCGATGAGTTTTCCGCCTCTTTTCTTTATCTATCTCTTGAAGTTAGTTGCATGTCCTGGTGTGGATATTTGTAGTGTTGTTATTCGCATCATTTAATAACCGGTTCTATGATTAGTACAGTAAGTTGATCTAGTATTATTATTTTTATTACAGAAATAAACTGGGAAGTAAGACTTACTATAGTGCAGAAGTTAAAACAAATTATAATTGTTACGAAAAGATCACAGTCTACAAACGATACCACAAAACTGTAACATAGTGTTGTCAGTTTCGTAACAGTAAATTTCTTGAACGAAGCTACACACTTTACTTTCCTGATTTGATGACTGATTACATGAAAGTCGACTAGTCATGTATGACTCCATCCAGACATTGATAGAAGATACTGGTTGCCTTAAAATAATTAGTTTCCCTTGCTTCTGTTTAATATGTTCGAAAAATGGATTGTTTTCAGAGCGCGGAAGTAGCAGCAATGTAGAGCAGATTCAGAGTTTCGACTTCTTTGATCCTCGATTTATTTGTCCTCCTTTTCACCTTTTCAAGTTTTTCTAAATGCCATACTACAGCGGAGTGATCAACGCTTAGTTTCTCTGCCAACTCTCGTGCCGTTTCCAGCTGATCTGCTTCGGGGATCAGCTTTAATTCGTACGAACGACGTTAGTGATCTTCCTCATCCTCCAAGCGTAAGCCATCACGACAAAATTTTTGAATCCAACCTTCCATTATATAGTCGCTTATATGACGTAAAGACGTAAGCGCCAGTTTTTAAAAATAGGTATTTCACCTGGGGACTCTTCAAACCTTACTCTATCATCTGACGAAGTGGCGTGAACAACTCAGAAGATAAGAACGTAAGTGACAGTCAGTGCGAAGATTGAAATAAGAACAAACGTGATGGTCATTCTGAAGATGAAGAAGAAAGTGTTCAATTACCTGATACCGTACATATAGGAGTGTGAATACTTAAACTGAAAATGTGAATATCAAAATATTCTCTATGTAAATGTTTCTTGTACTTCAAGCAAGTTGCCCACATTGACAACTGCAGAAACCACCCATCAGCTTCTGAAGAATTAGAAATCAGACTTTCTCCACGTAAGAAGCTTGCACATTATACAAATTGTGGTGAATTGGCGGCTCCAAGTACATCTACAGTTCAATCAATTTCTAGTACATGGCTCGTCGTGGGCCACCACACCATGTGCACTGAATAAAAGTTGAAGATTTTAAAGACTATAAGAATATTTCGGAAAGTATATGTAATAAATCCCTGAGAGAATTTGATTCTGGCATTAAAGTGGATTGGACGATGCACAGTGGTCGGAAACATGGAAAAAGCGGACAAAAATCGTTTATTCCGAAATAATGGAAGTTGACGGACGTCTGTCTATCGTTCTATACGTAACTGTCCCTTCTAAATCGATTGCAACTACTGCAAAAGTGATTCGAAGAACCCCTGCTACAATACGTGCAGTTATATATATATATATATACAGGGTGGTCCAAAATCTGGAAACCCCTCGCATAAAGGTCAAATACTGCAAAATATAACCAAAGAAACAATGTAGGAGAGTAATAAAGGTGAGGAACAATTGAGGAGGATATAGAACAATGAAAATCGCCATATTGAAATCCACCATCGTGAATCATATCATACATACAGTTTATAAATTGAAAACATAACATGTTGACGCCTTATGTGAATTGGACATCGCTAGTCAGTACGAAGTTATAACAGAAGTTAATATGCATTAAAGAAGCGATTACAGGTTCAATGTGATCTCCCTCTAATAGTATGTGCAGCTAATAAAAAGATGGTGTAAAACAAATGAGTGTTTGGCCTTAGGGTACAAAATTAAAGTTCGCGGTTTTTCACCCGCACCATCTTCGAAGAAACACTAATACTTACTGGAATGTAATTTAGTTAAGGATTATGTTGTTTCGGTAAAATTAAAAAAAAATCAATGTAGAATCTTCTTATATACTACTGCATTGACGTGTAATTTACAGCAGCTTCACGTCACTGATAGTTTATCACTGCAATATGTATGAATTCACTACAACTTCGATTCAGGGACGAAGGGCAATCCAGATTACGTACAAGACAATATGCCTTTTCCCTTTGTAAGGCTCGGATAACGTATCTCAACTGTGATCACAACAACATTATTCATCACGCATTTCCAGTTAGATGGGACTGAGAGCCGTCATATATCATTTACACAGGGCTATTATTTTGAAGCTATAGTTTTTAGCTGTGTGTGTAGAGCGATTCAATTACACTGAATTTTTTTTAAGTGCCTCTCCTGTAAAATTACACTTTAGGCAGTTATTTCTGTACGTCATATAAGCGACGATATATTTGCTCATGATGACTTAATTTAACCGTCCCTTTCATTAATGTTTCGAATTGTTTGGGTTCCTCTGCGATTGAATTTAAATAGTTACGCAGAAGTAGATTTTGCGAAAGTCGTGTTTTGGATTCCTACCCTCTCAGGCATAAAAATTGACAAATGCACAGATATATTTCCTATGACGTATATATACAGAGTTCTAAACATAAATTTTCGAATATTTAAAAAACAGCCAACATTTTTTATGGCCACTGATATGTGTCAAAATACCGAAATTTCTACATTAACTTTGGTCAACTCAACCAAATAGAACACGGGAATATCCTGCAGCCCATCAGAATATTATATGCTTGGAAGCCTCCAGGAAAATGGTCACTTCATTTTGTGCCGTGCGAGTCATGTTAGATTTAGACACGGGCTGACACTGGTCTTATTACTAAATTAATCTACCAAGATTATTATTATTTGCATTATTTCCAAAAATCAAGTAGACTAGACTGTCGACTATACGCTTCATTATTATATAGCCTAGTTAAAAAGAAAATAAGGAAAGAGAGAGAGAGAGAGACAGAGAGAGAGAGAGAGAGAGAGAGAGAGAGAGAGAGAGAGAGAGAGAGAGAGAAATCCTTTAATAAAATGAAGAATATTTTTTAAAACGGTTTACTCGACTTGTAACTCTTTCATAAAAACGAGACTGAGGCAAAGAGAAGGAGTCAACTACGAATCAAGGACATTTTCAAAAACAAAGAACTCAAACTCTGACTAATTTATACTTATTTTTTCACATTTGTGCAATCATTTATTAACGTTAAGGTTTTACTGATGTAATGTACCATTACAATATGAATACCAATTTCAAGAACGCCATGTTGGTAAACATTGATAATTGTGGACAGGAGTAGCATCAAAGTGCTTTGATTTTAGTGTTGTGAATCCTCAAGATTTAAGAATCAGTGATTTAAAACGTTTAAAATACTTCCTTTCACCTTCCCAAGTTAAGTTAGGTTACGATAGGCCTTGTCCTAACATAGCTTTTGTCTGCATACATAGTATATGTGATTTTTTTTGTACATGGCGGTATTCATAGTCTTCTTTATAGTTAAATTAATTTCCATGATGCCAGTGTAAGTTAGCATAGGGACTCTCATTAACTCCTAAATTGACCGAAGCTCCAACGGAAATGGGTTGAACGATTTTTTGAGGGTTCTTTTCCCATCATGAAAGGGACCTATCTTTTTTTCTCATTAATAGTAATTGGAAACCATAATTTAATTGGTAGTAGGGCTATTGGGCTCTATTTATTCCGTTTCTTTTTCATAGTGCATAGAGCCGGTTTAGGGTGGTAAAGTTCAGTAATTTGTTTGATTTATGTATAGTTGAGCTGTGTGATAAGATTATTTAACATGTGTGGTGATATGTATTAATATTTGTTTTCTTATATACCGTATGTGGGATGTAGCATGTATGTGTGTATAATTTAGTAATTTGACCTTAGAAGTGATGTGTAAGTGAAAGTGTGATTTATTTCTTTATGGACAGTGTATTGTCTAATCAGCCATCTCTTGTAGACAGTTTAAATGGATACACCAATTCGCAACGCAAATTCATAGTAATACTGTACCGTGATTACTTATTAGATTACTTATAATTATCGATGACAAAGTACAGGTTTTATTTAAAAGTAGAAAGTTAGTTCTCGTAGTATTAATGCCATCTCGTGCTGAGTTTGAGAACTATTAGTCGCTAGGTTTTTGTTACTCTGATACTTAACGATCTGGCCAACATGAAAATTACCCTTCTTTTGTGATTATTGATAAGTAAATATTAGTTCTGGCCCATATGAATAGGTATTTAGATGATTTACATTGTAAATTAACTTTTGAAAAGAACAGTCATTCATATAGGCCGGTAATCAAATTATTAATAATAGTAAACTTTGCTTTTTCTTTTAACCTGAAGTTTGCTTTGAACAGTCTTGGGCGTAATTGTAGAGTATAGGGTGTCAGAAAATAAATCGACGTCATAGGAAAATGAATAAATATATAAGTAAGCAATGATAATATTAATAATATATGTGTATATGGTAGTGAATATGAATAAATAATAGGACACCCCTACATATATGTGCCCAGTTGTAATTTTGACAATGTATTGTCTGTTTTTATATATATATATATATAATACATTAGTACATTAATCATTACGTCCGAATATTTGTGTGAGGAGAGTGTGTCGTGTAAAAGTGATGGATTGTATTTTCACTTTGTAACTTGACATTTGATAGCAAACATACATACTATCATCCAGCCTGACGATACGAATAATGGCCATATGGCACATGATTCCGGATATTTTCCAGTTAATCACAATACAGAATAACAGTTTGCAGAATTGATACAATTTTAAAAAACGCGTTCAGTTTATATTTGCGATACTACTCTGCAACTTACTTTTTCTTTTTCCCACGTCACCTGATGTAGCTAAGTTCACTACTGTCCGCAGAGGTGACGAATTGGATAGGATCGAATAATATAGAAAATTTATTATTACAGTAGAATCTCGTTATTCCGTACCAAGATGTCGATCTTCACCTCCCCAATATTTTCATTTTTCTCAGTTTTAAACTAGGTATTGATTGAAATTAAATGACACCTCAAGGTTGGCGCCCTTGCGGATGTGGGAGCTACTAGTAAGATTTGGCAGATAACTTACTAGTACGAAACTTATTTTATTTTATTTAATTTTATTAATTTTGGTAAATCCTTGCTAGAATTTTCTCTATTTTATCGCTTTTATTCTAGTTTCCATACTTTACTCGGAAGTCTTAGTTTCTGAGGGGTCGGATAATTTTTTTTATAGAAATCCTAAATTAGAGACCACAACACTGACTTCTCGGTAGTGCTGGAGTCTCCAAGGTTTCGGCCGGACACAGAGCGAAGTGAGATTTTCATAAAGCCACTGTCTTTTTGGAAATCTCGCTCAGGACACGGACTAGCTCGTGGGCTTGGAGATATTTATCTTAGGCTACATATTTAGTAGGCCAATTTTTTCGGCATATAAAAGCGTATTTGGCTGTGGATTGTTGTATGTCTAAACTCAACTACCTATCTTTGTAGTTTTAGTGTCCTAGCTTATTTCTTTGGCACAGCTTCTGCTTTTTCTTTCTCTTCTCTATCTATCCCCCTATTCTCTTCTTCAAGAGTTTCTTTATTTTTAACCTCCCCCCAGTTTTGAACTTGACAAATATCAACCATTCAACATATATCATTTGAACTTGATTTACCAACTGAGGTGTCGCGAGACACGATTCGTGGAGGTATTCGTTGATGTGGAATATTGAGGAAAGGTTTCTCCATCATACTTCGACCCAATGCAATAGCAAGCACACGATAAAATGTTACCTCTTTTCATTATTCGTTCGGAATTCCCCTTCGGATTATCAATCATTTCTACTGTTGTTTCTATTGGTAGCCATAAACGTAAATGTTTTTGTTGTTTTGGGCCCAAAAGTAGTGTTAACATTTTAGAATCATATATTTAAACATATTCTGTGTTTACGTGCCTGGCATACGAATTAAGTGCTGTCAGTTAGTTAATTTTGCGATATATTCGGACTCTCTCATGTGAAGTGTTGCAACCTAAAAATTTAATTTGTCGGGTTTATTAATTTGAAAGTTTAAGTGTTTATTGAATATATGTATATTAAGATATAAATATGTGTGGAATATAAATATGATATTGGAGTAAAGTGAATAGTGGTGAATTAAATAAATAAATATGTGTAAAAGGTCTTGATTCCTACCCCGAATGGTCCTTGGTTACTATAGTTCCGAAATATCCAACAAATATAAAATGTGAATGTTAGAAGATACCGCCGCATGTTATAGATATTCTCCTTGTAATCCTTGTAATCCTTGTAATCCTTGTAATTTTATTAAATAACATATGTAATGACTAACCTGATCTGTATTAAACTAACTTCATGTAGCATGAGATTTAGGCAGGTCATCGTAACCCTAATGTATCCTTAAATCAACCCTCAAGTTAGTAAACTGAAATCCTTCTGTAAAACTACATTTCGATTTTACGAATTCTCAAAGGAATTCTCAAACTTGACCAGTGTTTTTCCACCTCAGTAGTCGTGTTCTCAATACAAACAAAGTCCTTCTGAACTTGGAAAATTCTCGTTCCTTTATATATTGTGTGAATCCGACGATAAATGTGTGCACCTGGTAGTACAAGGTGATATTAACTGAAAGATAGTCAGTGAATGGGATAGTAAGTGAACGACAGAATAAGTAACATTAGTTACTGTGATATTAGTGACAAAACTTTGCTCTCTAAACCCCAGAAATGGGAGAAATGCCTCAATAAATAGTTCTACCGACAGAATATGTGTCAGTTATGATGAGTAAACATAATCTCATGTGTGTGTATAAAGATGAAATAAAGTTAAATGCTTGAACACCAGAAAGGGTGCCAGGATAATACATATGGTATTATAGCTTGTCTAGAACTACTAGAGAGGACTGGAATAATTACTTGAAGAATTTTCATATACAGTCTACAATATGAGATAAAGACTCATTTCTAACCCTCATCTCAAGTTTTTTTTCTTCCACTCATCATATTGTAGACTGTAATTATCCATGGACTTATATCATATCTACCAAGAGTTAAATGAAAATATATTTTTTCTTTTCCTCTCTTTCCTTTTTATTTGTTTTTAAATACATATAAATATATATAAATATATATATTCTTGCATTGCTATTGTTAAATCTCTTATGTGGATTGATATGTTTATATGTATGTTTATTGCATGTTCATAAAATTCTGTGTTTAATTTCTCAGTAAATGTAATAAACGTTCACCAAATTGTAGTTAGATGGTTTCTTTAAACTATTTTCACTCATGTCGATACGCTGTCCTGTATGTATTAGTGTATGACGGAAGTCATGAAAGATAACCGATTCTAAAATAGTCTAAATCATCTCTGGAAGAAAAGCCAAAATAACAGAATGAGCCTGAATAACGACAGTCTATTCAGAAATCTCAAAACTTCTATTTGTAGAAAATATATACATTACTTGAATTTTTTTCTTGGCTGACTCAAATGTGTATTCGATCTCCATTATGAATATTCAAATACTGGATACAGGTTATTTAATATTTCGAAATAATAGACAAGCAATTAAATTAAAACTTCTCGTCACCTGGGCTGGGTTAGGGCAACTCCCACTTGTGCAGTTGCCTACATCCAGGTCGGGATAGTATGAGGGAACATGTGTCTCTTCAGGATCATTTCAGACACGATCCTCAAGAAGTAACCTTCGAATATGAATCACCTTTTGATAACTATTCAAGTTTCTTTACCATATTTCTATAATTATCCAGTAATCCTTTATCTCTAGTTCCTCCTTCCTTTATCCTTTTCTTCTTCCTCTTTTCTTCCTTTCTCCTAACTCCTTCTCTTCTTTCTCACTCTTTCTTTCTTCTTTCTAATAAAACTGAAAAGGGGTCGTGATTGGGAGTTGTCGCTATAGACACGGTCATTAAATTGCTTTGATGTTTCTCTTCGGGTGTCCGATATGAATCAGTTAATCCTAAAATATATATATATGAAACAAGAATTCCAATTTCTTTTCTTTTTTTTTTTCGTATTTGGCTAAATTATCATAATTACAAGATTTCAGTTTAAAAATAAGTCGGTGACTAATTTTCCCAATCACGATGACCTATTTCATTGATTTTAAAATTACATAGTGTATTAAAATTATGTACAGTGTACATAACGTTTTCTCAACCTGTGGTAATGTTACGCACGCTGATGCTAGGTAGTGCGTACGATTTATGGCGGGTGGCACGGTAGTGAAAATATTGAGGTCCTCTAGCTTATATTGTTTCACATTTGCTGCAATTTAAGTGAGATAGTATTGACTTTATCAGAAATTTATACAATATTTATTTTTAGACATTTTTTTAAACGTACAGTACAATACAAAACAAATATTTAGAAAGTACTAAGAGATCAGAAAACGATAAGAGCAGGACTAAGATAAAAAAAAGTGAGTGGGGCAATAAGTTAGTAATTATAGAAGTCCGGTCTATCTGACTTTTTTATTATCAGATCTGCCCTTCCACCACATCAGGTCAGAAAATCGGTAGTCCACTGTATGTACATTTACGAGACGAGACGATAAATTTTCGAAACGAGACGAAAAAAAGTTTGCCTTGTACCAAAATCACTCTTAAACTATTCTAGGGTTTCTTCTAAAGTCCACTACTTTTATCTTTTTCTTTTAATGAAAAAAAGCAAAAGTGAATCTTTAATATTTACAAGAGTGAGGTTAAACATATATTTGATGAGTTCATCTTTTCCTTCATTTGAGTTTTATAGGCTACCGAACCAAGGATCATTACTTCTTTATTTTGTTTCTTCTCCAGCTTACAGTATCGGAGAAATACCCCACTTTTACGCCCAACGTACTAAATCAGGCGAGAATAGCTACAACTCCCAAATCGTAGCGAGATTTACCACATTCAAACGGGCCTGCGTATTTCCCCTTGCCTCCAGCTTATGTTACCAGGGGCAAGAAACTTACACTGCCCAATTCACTCTCTCGGGTTAGAATAGCTAACGTTGAAATCTCGCTGAAAACCATATCATTCAAACGGGATTACCTATTTCGGCGTTTATTTTGCTCTCCAACTTATAATACCACGGAGACAAAGAACGAATTCACGTTCAACATGACACCTCTGCTAAACATAGCTCACTTCCCCGACCTTCGCAGGAAAGCCCCTTGACTTTTATCCGAGCGTTTTTATATGTGGGTGAGAAATTCTTAAAAAATGAAAAAGTAGAAAAGAGATCGCTTTCTTTCCACATACACACAAGCATAACACACACACACGCACAAAATATAAGGGGACAAAAATATGCAAAATCTATACTTAATATTGTGATGACTATATTCCTAACTTTTCACCTTCTATATCCTTCCCAAAAATGATGGATATCCATCAAGTTCTTGAGAGTTTTTGTCTCCCGGATGGATGGACACATGTACAGATAGGGTAGAAATTTTGATTGGTAAACCAAACTCCTTAAAAAAAATAATGATTTAAAGGTTGTTACTTTACATTAAGCTGTAGCGAAGACTAATTATATGCTGTATAAATATGCTGACTGAGCTGTGTTACCAGTTACATAATCAGCTGACTTGCTGTTCGATTTTTTTTTTTTAATTCTCTTCGTAGGCCTTCCTTCGTCATGTGGAATATGCAAGTCACGAATGTGTTTCATCACAAAATGTTACTAGTCATGTTGTATTGCACCGTCAAGCTGAAAAAAACGAGGAAGGAAATGAAGAGAATCCTTCTAATGACTTTTTATTACTTTCTGTTTCATGACCTATTACGAAGTGCATACACAAGATTGTTAATAATTACGAATAATTACGAATAATTACGAATAGATTATAAGATAAGCCATATCATGGGCGTACCGGGATTTTTGGGGTGTCAACATCTGAAATCCCCAAACTTAAACTAGTTAAAATGTAATTACATAAACTTACATTTTGGTCTTCCATCGGTGTTTTATTTATTTTAACTTACGTTTCTAGTTAGTTTTGATGTTAGCTTCCTGTTCATCAAAGAGCCTCTTCCAGGTATGTTAAGTTTTCTCATAAGAGCTTTAAACTGGATATAATAAACTTATTTAAATTAGTTCCAACGTCAATTACTTTGGAGAAATTTTATGAGCAAGTAGAGACTGTAGCTATGGGATCGACTTTACCACCAGTCATTGCGAACTTCTGTATATGGAGCGTTGGGAAGAGAAAGCATTAGGAACCGCTAAACTGAAACCAAACTTTTGATATCGACATGTGGATAATACGTTTGTAGTTCGGGCATATGGAAAGGATGCATTATTAGAATTTCAAAATTTCTAAATAGTATACATCTTAACATTAAATTAACAATGATATCGAAAATGAAGGGAAAAATATCATTGTGGACACCTTAATTACGAAGAAAACCTAGGGACAGTTGAGTCATAGAGTATACAGAAAACCAACTCATATAGATTTTTATTTAGGAGCTAATCCATACCATTATCCATCCCAGAAAAATACAATATTAAAAACCCTGCTTTACAGGACGAAAACAACATCCTATAAAAATCACCTTCAACAAGAAATGTCATTTAAAATGTGCTTTTCTAGAAAATGGACACAGTAAAACAGATGAAACTAAAGTAATAACAAAAAGACTGAAATGTAACGTAAGTAGAATTCAGACAGGATTTCCGAAAGAAAGCAAAAATCAGCGTTTATATCCTTCATTCCCAATACATCTAATAAAATAAGTCATTATTATATAAATATGGAATAACAACAATTCGCTTGCTAAAGATCATTCAAATATTACACTCTATGAAACACCAGGACAGATTAGATACCCCAGGTATTTATTCAATCCCATGTGAATGTGGCTTAACGTATGTTGAACAAACAGGACGTGCAAATAAAAACCAGATGTGAGGAGCATACACAGTATATACGATTAAATCAACGAGGAAAGTCAACATTACCACAACATGCACTGGAAGAACAACAAAAACTTTTGTATGGAAATGCGTCCGTTATATGTAGATCCACCCATGGATATTAAAATGTTATTAAAGAGAGACAATGGAAACAAAATTACATGACTGCACATTGAACAGATGAAATTTGAAATGTTTTATTACAATAATAAAGAAAAATGAACGAATAATAATATAATAATTAAGAAAGGTTATACCTGTATTAAATTTGAACAAAATCGTGAATTATAGCAATAGTTGATTAAAATTTAAGATATAAAATTGCAGCAATTAAATTATCTAATATAAATAAGAGTTTGTGTGTTTGTCTGTGTGCGGCCTGGGGACCAGATGAGTGGACCGAGAGTTACCAAAATTTGGTCACGGGTATCTTGGTCCAGGCCTCAGATCAAGACGAAGCTTTTTTTTTTTTTTTTTTTTTTTTTTTTTTTGTAAATTTCGAACCAGGGGGTTTCAGGGGAAGCGTTTACCGAAACCGACCTGGAAACCAGACAAGTTGACTGAGAGTTATCAAGTTTTGGTCACGGATACCAAGATGAAGTTTGTTTTTTTTAAATTCGAACCAGGGGGGTCTCAGGGGGCATTTACCGGGACATGTAAAAGTAGTAGAAAATGACCGATATTAGTATCGAATTCATAGTTTTCGCGGTCACTGAGATCAATGGTGAAACTCCCATCACATTAACTTCCAAATTCACCCTACTCGTTTCCGGGCCGGGGGTCACCGGGGGGAGGGGGATACCGAGACATGTAAAAGTAATCCAAAGTAACCGATATTAGTGTCAAATCCATAGTTTTCGCGGACGCTGAGATCAATGGTGACACTTCCATTAATGCTGACTCGCAAATTCATTGTATGTGGGTAGGGGGTCAGTGGGGATACCGAGACATGTAAAAATAGCCCAAAATGACCGATATTAGTGTCAAATCCATAGTTTTTGCAGTCGCTGAAATGAATGGTGATACTCCCATAGGCGTTAATGTCCAAATACAGCCCCCATTCGAAGAATGGTTGTATTCAGCTAGTATTACAATTATTGTACAAATATTCTTCAAACTTGTAAAACCCTGACAACGAATGCAGTCAGGGCATTTGAAACGTAAGTTAAAATAAAGTAAAAAAGCAGGAAGGAACACCAATAATAATAATAATAATAATAATAATAATAATAATAATAATAATAATAATAATAATAATAATAATAATAATAATAATAATAATAATAATAATAAAGTTTATTTAATGACAGATATATCTGTGAAAATTATATCGAATATGTAGTTAAAACGTACATCAAAATTTCTAAAGTTGGTTTTATTTATTTTTTTTTTAAATCCTCTCAATCTAGATATTTTCTTGTTACATGATAGGCTATATAAACATACGTATATTTTTGTCTTTATTTGAAGAACAAATAAACGAACAATGAGAGTGTATGCTACAAAAATTAATTAATGTTTAGACACTGATAGGTCATTTTTAGAAACTGCTTACTTTTGGTCATTTTTTAACGTATTCAAAAATGACTTGAACTGTTCTGACGCTAAACAAAAAATGACAAGAATACTTCTTAACAATGTTAAAGGTAATAGTGTGGTATGTTAGCGTAAGTATCCTGCATTTCCGGTTACCAACATGAAAGTTCGCCATTTTGTTACAAGTCCAATCAAGGTTGGAAAGTTACCGGGAGACAGTTTATAGGATCATTATGGTCAACACTGGACGCCATATTGGAAAATGGCTAACTTCTAGTAACTTAATCTAAATATTTACATGAAAGGTTTAGAAAACACTTTTCTTCTTCTCCAGTCTGCTCTTAAACAGAATAAGAAACAGTTAATAGCAAAAATTTTCCGATTTTAGTCATTTAACCCTTTGGGGACCGATGGAACCCTTTGGGGACCATAGCGTCGACCTTTGGAATTTGCCTTATAAGTCTCTACTTAAGCTTTCCACACCGGGTTTTTTGTATTTATTCAAGCATCGAAGCATCAAAGAACGTGTTTCGTGGTCATTTCTAGTCACGCGTGCGATGTCTACGGGTGGTGACGTCACGAACATTGAAGAAGAAAAAATGGTTAATTATTTGGAAAATTTCTGACACGTTTCTATTTATTCTAGGATCATGGTTCCTACCTCGTTGTGTTCGTAATGAAGTACTGTTTCCAACTGTACTATTACAATTTCCCTATTGTGTATCAGAAGCGAGAAAATCGCGTCCAAATTGAAAAAAAGTAGATTTTTTAGGAAAAATTTCCCTTTTTGGGATTTCCCCCTCAGGGACAAGATAGGGACATATGAGTGGTACCATTCGAAAGCTACCCTAATTTGACACGAAATCGTTTGCGAATTATGATCCTCGGATAAATATGGACGTGTCAGGGATTTTTTTGTTTTTCCCTTAAAGTAGTAGGGGTTATGCTTTCCACGTGAGGGAATTTGCTTTACCGCCCTTAGTTTTCAAGATATGTGATTGATATTTTCCACAGATATTACATGCACCATGTAGTATGTTTTAGGCGATTTTCAGATCCAAGCGTTAACACAAGGGGGAGAGGGACCCAAACTTAAAAAAGGGTGTTTTTTTCTGACAAAATTTCTCTTTGGAGGTAATTTTCTGTCCACAGGCATACGGTACCCAATGTAAGTGGTACCATTCGAAAGGATGATTCATTCCAAAGACAACAAGTATAACGACTCTATAGAAAAGCGTCGTCAACCTGGTTCGTCTCGTAAAATATAAGTTACGAAGCGATAATTACTTTTCTTTATGCAAAAATCAACTCAGATATTCAAAGATTATTAGTCTCACCTTTATTGCTTGATATGTCTTAAATATTCTTTTTAAGACCGTAAAATACATAAATTCACTTGACTAGGTCAACACATAACATGTACATAGCCACAACTATCCCATAATAATCTCTTACATATATTAAAAACATTCTTCTTTTTTTGTTGATTTAAAATAAACATTCTACTAAGTATATTACATATTTATGAACACTTTTTGCCCAAGGTACAGGTTAATATTATACAAACTAAAGTATTTCGTTATAGAAAATGTCGCCCGATAAAGGGACTGAATATAAAAGTCATGAGTATGCTTGGCTTTTATATTCAAGAACCACTGGTCTGATTAGATTAATGTTCGTACATTACATATGTTTTTTATATTTTGATCACACCTCGTATATATCTTCATTACTTTTTGGTTAACCCTCATATATATATAAAATATTAGTTATTATCATTCACATAAATACATTTACAATAAATCTTTGATTTCATTAATATTTCTCTTTTATTACATTATTATTTATTCTTTATCATTAAAAACATCGTCGCTTAGAAATATAATTAACGAGGGTGAAACACAAATTATCAAGATTATTAGTTTCGATCATTATTACAAACGATGATGTGACAAATAATATTAGTTCTTTTCGGGCGCATTGTATAACAAATAAGTTAGATGTTGCAATTGCAATGTATACATAGTAGCACTAAGATGTCCAAAATAAAAAAAGAATTTCACTCAAGGTAGTCATTGAATAATTGATTTTATAGAATGGATCTTATTCTTAACATAATCTTTGATAATTAAACACAAATCAATCTAATATAAATAATCTTTGCCTTTAACTAATTATAAATTGAATTATGATTCTTCATATTAATAAGAAAGAATAAAAATTAAACATAACCTACGTTTGAATAATCAAATGGAAGTAAATAAATTTATTTTACAGAAACAAAAGACACCCTTTTGTTATTAAATAAACACATTTTTCATTATTATTGTTATTTTTCATTCTTATTTATTTGATCAAGAATGTTGGGTTCTACTAACTCTTTAACTAGATGCATTTCAAATATTTATAACCATCGTTTTCATTATTAATATTAACACAAACTTTAAAACGAAAATTCACAAGAATCTATAACCAACATGGGTTTAACCTAATTTCGTTAACGGTAATCATGTTACATTCGCACTGGCATATGGATCTAATAAAGTGCACTGTACTGCACAATCGTGATTATGTTCTACATTAGGTTGTACATGTCTTTCATCGTGATTTGAATTTTGATACGAAGTACCATCTCGTGAACAATGATTATGTCTATACATAGGATTGGTAGCATCTCTAGGATTTCGACATGTATTTCTATTATTTTTGTGTCTACTTCGGTTGATTAGGTTAGGCGGATTCCCTACATAGCCTTGTCTATTTTGTTCATTTTGATTGCTAGAGTATACTCGTCTTAGGTTCGGTTCATTATTATTCACACTTCGGATATTCAAATTCCGAACAGGGACCAAATGATCTGAATTATTCTTATTTTTACCCATTCCTGATTGTGTTAGATTCATAGCATGGTATTGAGTTTCGTAGCATTGTACAAGCATTAATAAATGACTGAAACTCATACACTGTGTGGAAAATAAGATCTGCTGTAATTTAAATGGAAGCAAATTGCGAATCGATGCAATTATTCTTGATTCCGATTGCAAGGGATTAACAACCTTTAATTCATTATAGACATTTACAACAAACTCTACAATAGATTTGTGCAATCGAGGATTGAAATGTTGATTTCTAAGAGTGGCATCTCTGTTTGCCAGCAAAAAGTCATTTTCGTAATTCGCGATCAATGCCGCTTTAAATTCCTCATATGTACTAATGTGATCACGTATTGCCTTAAACCATAAGGAACAAGGTGGGAGTAATACATGGGGTATTAATTTCATGTATTGTGATCGGTCGATAGACATTATATTACATTCGTCTTGGAACTTCTCTAAGAAAGAACTAGCATTTTCATTGCACTTACCACTAAATTTACTCATGGCTTTGATTTCGCTCATCTTGACACTTAACTTTACCTTTCTTTTCTCACTCCTTGTTCTTGTGGTGTGATTGTTCCGGTCCGTAGCGTGCTGTGTCATGATACCATTTATATTTCGTTCATCAGTGATCTTCGGACAATTTTCCTCTAATATAATATCCTCCTCAGATTCCGGCGAAGGCGTATTTATATCCGGTGATTGGGGAAACTCGAAGCGATCACTGCCCAGATTATTGCGATAAATGTTATCTCTAGCCTGTAACATTTTAATTTCTTCCTGCATAGTAGCCAACTGGATCTTTTGATGTTTAACGGAAGATTCTATTAACGTTAAATCCTTTTTTACAGCACGGATTTCATGATTTTGATGATCGTGCTTTTCTTGACATTCATCGGCTAACCTTTTTAACTTCTCTTCAAACTGCGAGGATATGTCGTTCATCACCTGGACGATTGTTTGTTTCGTATCGTCTGATTTCAGTTCTATCCGTTCTATTCGTTTACTTAATTCTTCATACTGCTTGCTAGCTTCGTTAAATTTCAGTTCTATCTTCTTTTCCATGGTCTGGTTAGCTTCATAGAACTTCAGTTCTATCTTCTGTTCCATGGTCTGGTTAGCTTCATAGAACTTCTGTTCCATGGTCTTGTTAGCTTCATAGAACTTCTGCTCCATGGTCTTGTTAGCTTCGTTGAATTTCAATTCTATCTTCTGTTCCATGGTCTGGTTAGCTTCATAGAACTTCTGTTCCATGTTTGTGTTAGATTCATTGAGCTTCTGTTCCATGGTTTGTTTTATCTCAGTCGTCATTTGCATAATTTGTCGCTGCACAACTAACAAAAGTCGATCCTCAGATGACAAACTTGGTGTTGCACTAATTTCACCTGGATTACTGGTATTAGATTCCTGTTGCACTATTTCACTATCCATTTTTCTTTTGATGACCTTACCGCTTCGTAATACGGTTAAGTTCGTATTCATAAATGGTAATATCCAAGTAAATTCAGCCCTACTTTCCTTCTTCGGGAACTGAATTTTCAAAAGTCCCGGGTTTGGTAAACCAAATTTTTATAACGACTCTATAGAAAAGCGTCGTCAACCTGGTTCGTCTCGTAAAATATAAGTTACGAAGCGATAATTACTTTTCTTTATGCAAAAATCAACTCAGATATTCAAAGATTATTAGTCTCACCTTTATTGCTTGATATGTCTTAAATATTCTTTTTAAGACCGTAAAATACATAAATTCACTTGACTAGGTCAACACATAACATGTACATAGCCACAACTATCCCATAATAATCTCTTACATATATTAAAAACATTCTTCTTTTTTTGTTGATTTAAAATAAACATTCTACTAAGTATATTACATATTTATGAACACTTTTTGCCCAAGGTACAGGTTAATATTATACAAACTAAAGTATTTCGTTATACAAGGTACGATTTATGTTCCTACGAAGAATAGTATTTATGCTGAAGCTCATTGAAACACAATTGACTGACAATGTATTATTGAGGGAAATTGGTAAATCGGCTAGAGCATCTACATTAATTTTAAGGGGACCATTCTTCATATCTCATTCTATTCACTATAAAGCAAAGTTTTTTGGTACCACATGCATGTTCGTGTCATGTACCACTTGCATGTTCGAGGGGAGATATTGGTGCCATTTTTTTGTGATTTCCGTTTTTCCTACTTTGGGCGGGAATTTCCCGCCTCATGTACAAAATAAGGAAATTTGACTAGTACAGTTGGAATCGCAGCTTCATTACAAAACAACGAGGTATGAACCATGATCCTACGATAAATAGTCTCATTGCAATAGCTGCTTGACTGAAACTCTAACATTTACCTAAAAAGGCAAGGTCCCATAAGGGTTAACTGTTAACTGCATGAATGGCCTCCCCACTCACCCGACCTTACTGTGAGTTTTTATTGTGGAGGTGTTGTATATCAAGTACAAGCTAATACAGTTTATCATTCTACAACTTTAATGCGTTTGCTACAATGTTACATATCTACATAACTCATATACACTTTCACATTAAAAAAAAAAAAAAGTTCAGCTGCTGTATTCATAGTGATATCACTATGAGCTTTGCCCTTCACATTTGCAAAGCAATCTACAGACGAGGCCGTACTTAATACAAGTACATTTCCCAGTACAGCGCAGTTTGCAACGGCATGTCACTAGTTGTCGACTGTTATCAGACATACTCCTCAACGTAGTCCACACAGGTTGGTAACCGAGTCCGTCATCTGTTTCCTTCCAACCCCAGTTCAGGGGTTCAACGTTATACACATCCCTTTCGAGGCACTGTCCCCAGATCTTGCACTGAAGAGTTGCCCTTCTTGTATGGAGATTCAATGCATTTTCGATTGAAGGTATTCTGTCTATTGTGCGATTTTTCCTGCTGAATAGAATACGTCTGGTTTCGTTGGGTTCCTCGCAAGTACTTGATCTGTCGTACATGAGCGTCACAAATCGCTGGATTAGCATGCGAGATTGGTAGATTACAACATCGTGAGAATGAACGACTGACAGTTCCTGGAAAGCTGTATTCACTTCTCTAAACGCCATCCAAGTATTCCATGCATTTGTCTTGTCAAGGAAGGCTGACACTGTGTCACAGCCCGTAAAACTGTGAAAAATCGGCAGCAAATCTATCATTCCAGAAGGTAAATTCGTGCACATGGTGTGTGTAGGAACGAAACGTCGCATCTTTGCAGAACCAAAATCAATCCATAGTTTCTCCAGAGTGGGTGACAGATGCAGAAACGCATAGAGAGCGATAACAACATCGGAGTCAACTGTGCGAACTGTAATAATTTTGTGTCCTTCTCGGCGGCATGACGGACGTGCAGAAGGATTCTTCCATCAGCTTCTGTGTGGGATGAGGGAGAAATACCAGTAATATCTAAGTCTGAGGAAGAGGATAAGACTTGATTTCCTCTTGTGCAGAATATTTCTCTTTCTGAAATATCAGCTGCAGTTATAGTTTTGGCGAGGTAATGAAATAGCCTTTCCTTGTTGTCATCGTTTGTAAGGAACTTCTGGAAAATTTTCGGAAGCGGTCCCGTTGGCTTGACAACAAAGCGGTCACCATGCCCACGCTTTTGACGCGTCTGTGTTTTCAAGCTCTTTTCAATGTAGCGGTCTAAGCGTCTAGTGTCTCGAAGTGTGAAAGAAACCCAGTTATTCACAACTGCGGCGTATTCTGCAAATGATTTCGCTGCTCCTGGTTGCAGTTGGTGTACCAGCATCTCTCCATCGACAACAAGGCAATAGGAATGGAAGGTGATAGTACTTGTACACCCGTCAAATTTTTCAAAACATTTCAAAATATCTGATTTAGAGGTAGGAAGTCTGAGATCTCCAAATTCAGATATTGATGGAGGATAAGTTGTGTTCTCATGAGAAAAGAACTCTCTGATATCGCCCTCCCTTTCCTGACATGCTATGAACATCTTGCAGAACAGGCTAGAATCTTTGTGTGCACTAGTAAGTTTCATCTCATCTTTGCAATGAACTTTCAACGAGCTACAGTTGAAAAGCTGAATATTAACTTTCTTTATAACATCGTGTATGGACCGCTTGTATGTCGTTAGACGGTTATAAACGAAGTCCTCGTACATTTTGATTCCTGTGGTAGCTGCGATGCGGACAGACTGGTATGAATCTTCTGGCGCTATACGTCTGGTGAACCCAACTGTAGACAGATGCTCTTCTTCAAAAGGATTACCAGTATCACGAAGTACATCATTTAGGTTCTTCACATGTGTCCTGTACTTGCTTTGGAATGCATCCGTGTCCTAGTGGTGTGATCTCCATACGTGCAACTCAGCAGAGTAGCTGTCTTCATACTCAGCCAGTAAACGAACGATTTCGGGACAACTGACTATTTTTTTCAAAAGAGTAAATGGGTTATCGGAAGCTCCCCATAGAGAACCACTTTCTTTTATCAGTTTGTTATTCTGTTCGTGAAGCTGGTCATCTGACATATTACGTGAAAAGTGCCGGTAAGATTTCCTACTGGTGAAACATCGTTTAGAGAATTCCTTAAATACATCAGATGATGAACTGTAAGTTGCTTCAGAATATGTATGTGTATTAATAGTCGATACATGTTGCAAATTATGGCGGCACTGTGACAACGCTAGATGTGAAGAAGGGGGCAAGTGCCCTCTGGAGGCATCGTGAGCCAGGCTCGTAGCCATCGCAAAAATGTAGGGGGGCGGTAGAAGTTAAGGGACCCGATCCAACCATATTAACTGTAATATCTGCTCTTGCAAGCCTACCGTGAAAACTTTAGGGGCAGTAGAAATTTAGGGGGTGGCCCTCCATGACCTCCGTGGATACGGGCCTGTCGTGAGTCCCCTTGCCAGGGATGTTGACTTGATATATAGGTCAAGTAACACAATAGTGTTATTTTTGGTGTACACAAAATAACTGCCCCCTCAGAAATCCTATTCCTTTTCACTAACCCCCCTCAAGAAATTAAACCTATTGCCGTTATTATCTAGCAGTTCACAGTCATCTATAGTCGTTTTGCCTGTGAATTTAAGCCCAAAGACGGTATAAATCGGACAACATTTGAGGAACTTGTGAAAAGTAGGCCATTTTTCAAGATGGCGCCCAGAGTCACACGAAACATATTAAGAAGCTGTCTGCCGGCTTTTTTTCTCATTTTCATGTTGCGTTAAACACTCTGACCAAATTTCGTGCTGGTAACCGGAAATGCACGATCCATACAAATTATTGCACTTACAGACCGCACTATAACTGCTCTAAGAGTGTTTAAACTTCTGATACATTAAGTACGTCCTGGCAGAAATGAGTTTTAAACAGTGTTAGAACACTTTATATATTACCATTTATACAAGTCGCTTCTATCCGTATACTCATTAAACATATAAGAAATTTAGGTACATTTTGAACATTGTTAGGGCAGTTCGTATTAATCACTGCTACGATGCATTCCTTTTCGCACATCTTCTGTAATACGCACATATACAATTTATTTCCAAATATTTGTTAGTTACCCATGAACTCAAATGAACTGAATTAAAATTTCTAGTTACACATCCCACAGTTGCGTCCTATAGCCCAAAGGATATAGATTATTAATTAAAGTAAATGATTGTGAAATAAATGGGAAAAATGAGTAAGTAGTAGGAAACGAGGAAAACCCGGAGAAAATCTACGAGCACAATCATGTCCACCACAAATTCATATGGCTTGGGATTGAACTAGGGATCCCTAATACCAGAGGTGAACACTTTACCACAATTATTATCGCACATTCAATGTATCCGTAACAGGTAGGAATCAGTCTAGTTCATCCCATATGGGCTGTGTGGTGGACAACCACTGTGTATGTGGTACTGTATGATGAAAACTTAATCCAACTAGCACAAAAGAAAAAGATATATCTAGAGGTCTTGAATCGATGTAAGTATATATAATACTTTCATTAAATCAATAAATTATCCAGGGTCTACTAAAAGTCCCTTCCATTACAACCAATCACAACTTCCTGCGCCAATGACATACCATCGTAGTCCCTTGCAAGATAACCACAGGTTACCAAGTTTTGATTCTATGTTATTAATTTCCAATACTTGCTTTCGTTTGAAATTTACGAAGTAAACGAACATTACCACAAAAGAGGGCTCAGTGACTGCTATGATATTCACAAACTTAATCGCCAATTGCCATGGAAAAGAAATTTTGGCCATCAATTAGGACGTTATCGCTTTTCAAGTCCATTATTCCGAGATGGGAAGAAAATTTAAGAACATCTGGTAGTTTGAATGACTGCAGTGGAGTTAGCGACCAATTTTTGCCAGAAACTATGGACAACCTGCAAGTTCCATTTCAATATGGCCATCAAATATAAACTCTAAGTGCTTATCAGGATCTACAGACACCGAAGACAACTGTTTATGAAGCAATGCATAAGATTTATGTCTTCATGTTTTTGATGTGCAAATCATCTAAGTGGGCCTCCCTTCCGACTCAAATTCTTTGTTCTATGTTAGACAACGTCACTGAACACTGTGAGCATCTGGTGATTACACTTTCCATTTGTCAGGACGTATTAACCGGTATAGCGTTCATGTATATGATTCTGAAAAATTAGAATGAAACTCATTAATACATTGGCAATATTCCTAAGATTAGTGTGTAAACAACCAAAGGGATAGCAAATTGTTGAAAGATGTTGAACTGACAAGGGACGTATGCAAACCGTGACAGCTAGATATTTATGAAAATTCGTAACCTCACTAATGGTGTATCTCTAATCGTCGTGGTGATAGTCACTCAGTGCGGAAATCTCTTGTTTACCCCCTACGTATAATACATATACCAAGCAGTGACCGGGTGGGGCTGTGCCAAGTTATACACCAAAAACGCCGGAAAAAGGCAGAAAATGAAAAATGTGTGCGGGTATACTGATACCTACGGGAGGGAAATACGTGACCAAGAACACAGCAGTAGTGTCACATAAGCAGTGTTGCCATCCCATCACAATTCATAATTTTTCAAATAGAACGTGTGCCATTTTATGGCATTAAAATAATTGGTATAAAACATGAAAGAAAATAAGCAAGAGATGAGTTATCAGTGCTGCCAAATAAGGGACATATGAGACTGTAATATTGATAAATTATTGGGTCCGTACAGAGAAACGAACAAATGTAGAAAAACAAGAAGATTGCAGAAGGAACAAATGTATGGTAGGGAGTAACCTACAACATGCGCAGTATCTAGTGACTAACGGGCTTGATGCAGGATTCTCCCAGAAAGCGTACATGTTAGAGTAGCCGTAGAAAGAAGAAATCCCATGCGGAAATATAAACAGCAACTCTTCCTGTTGCGCAGCAATTCCAATGGCGTTTGTCTGGAGTCGACATCTCGAACCGATCCCAAGAGCTATAAAACGAATTGTCTTGAGGTTGCAACACTGCATAAAATATTGTATGCCTTTCAAACCACAGAAACGACGGCGCAGCGCCTGAAAAAAGTAGAGAAAAGCTGTGGCACGAAAAGTAACAAATCTGTGGCAAGAAAGTACGTCAGAATCGATTCGCAAAGATTAATGAAATGTGATAGGTGTCAGTCGAGAGTATAGGAAATGTTATCATGTGAGACAACGTTGAAGACAAAACACGCTGCACTCAGGTGACCATTAATATACATTCGCAAGATATTTTAGCATAGTACACCAATACATGCAACAGAAAAGCCATAGATAGTATGGCAAAATACGTACATTTCTCGTCCTAGTTGCACACTCTATATGACGTATCAAATTCGTTAGTCACTGGATGCTGTACATGCTGTGGTTTACTCCCTACTGTACATTTGTTCCTTCGGCAATCTTCTTGATGTTGTACATTTGTTCGTTTCTCTGTACGGACCCAATAGCTTATCAATTTTACGGACTCATATGTCCCTTATTTGGCAACACTGATAAGCAACCTTTCGCTTATTTTCTTTCATGTTTTATGTCAATTGTTTCAATGAAATAAAATGATACACAATCTATTTGGAAAATTATAAATTTGTGTTGTGATGATGGAAACACTGCTTGTGTGATACTACTCCCGTTCTCTAGATCACATGTCTCTCTTCCGTATCTATCAAGTTACCTGCACACATTTTTCATTTTCTGCCTTTTCCGGCGTTTTTGAATAAAACTTGGTCCTCACCCGGTCACTGCCTCACCCGGTCACTGCCTCACCCGGTCACTGCTTAGTATATGTATTACACGTAGTGAGTAAACAAGGCACTTCCGCACCGAGTGACTATCACCACGATGATTAGAGATACACAATTAGTGAAGGTACTAATTTTCATAAATATCTAGCTGTCACGGTTTGCATACATCCCTTGTGGAAAAAGATCACTCGGAACCTGGAAGAAAAGTTTTTAAGTTCAGAAAAAAATAGGAAGATACGTTTGTGCGATTGCAGACGAAGTAGTGGGGGGGGGGGGTATTCGCGTAAATCTGAGAACGGTAGATTTTGAAGAAACAAAGAATCTTGAAATGTTATTGGCTTAACTCGAATAACTGATGATACATTTTAAGAGAAGATAACGACATATTGATAATGTTTGTTATTTTCGATAAACTTCGTATTGAGTGAATTTAGGGTATTTGATTGGGTGCAAAAGAAACATTTGGGTGGAATGAAGTTGCGTTGGGTTGGAATAACATTGATCTTCTGGAATTCACAAGATATCCTTCTCACTGATTATATGGGAAAAGACTATAATGAATGCCAATATTAGTGTAACCTTCTGAATAAATTATGTATAGTTAACAAAAAGATAGTTGCATGGCAGAAAGATTTTTGAAGGAGAATTTGAAAACTATTTTGAAAAACAAGTGTTTATGATTTTCTTTCAAATGTTTTGTCTACAGATAGATTACATTAGAGAAGCTATCTAAAACTTAAAAATTTCCTGGTAAAATATGCAATTATAATATTGTTAAGGATTTCAGAATCTGTGATTAAATTGCTTGCTTGTTGTGTTTTAAAAATAAATAAAAAATTTTGACACATTATACATTTGTAACAAAATTCTTAATTGAGAAATAAACCTGCAATTTTTTTTATTAGTTTTAGCATCGGTCGAGTGAGACAATGAAAAATATAAATTTTTAAGTAGAACTATAAACTAAACCAACTTTTCTTATCCGTAGGAAAATAATCTAAAAGGAGTAAGGCAACGTGTGGATTGTCAATGAGTCTAATGTTGCCACTCTTACAAAGTGTTATCGATTTACTATTGTCACCAAAAGGCATAAGAAGATTGACCTGTTCTTCTATTCAATAAAGTCTTGGCCTTGAAGTAAAAAACTGTATTGTTTGTGTGCAAACGTACTGCATATATTGATGACTTTTTGTGTGAGTGAGTATCTAGTAATGTCTATGCAGAAGAATGTCATTTGTCATTAAGTCCAACCGGAAGTACATGCTGTAAACAAGTTCACGAAGTCTGGATAAAAAATTCTCATCACCCCACAGAGGGTTAGTGTATTGGATTAGTTTGCGGTTATTGTTTTGCTTAAGAACAACTTAGTACCTCAGTAACTGCATGGTTTTCTTTAAATGATTAACAAGTTAAATGAAAAGAACACAAATGTAGTGAAATATTTAAAAGTAAGCACCTTAGTTTTCATGCTCATTGCTATATAATGGAACGCGGAAGTTTGCAAAAAATTAATAAATAATTGCCTTCTGAATGAAGTAAAACATTCAGTTAAAATTACTTGAGAAAAGAGTGTTTTGTCTTTCAGTGTAAAATGAATTTATACGGATAGTGGGTCTGAAAACTTGTTCAATGTCCTCAAAATACAGATTTATTGCACAAACATATAAACAGTAAAAGAATCGATATTTGGTAAATAAATACGTAAGGAATCGTTAACAAGTTAGTTTACTATTTTAATAATGCTTTGTCCCTAATTTCCCTCTATGTTCTTTATCCGTTTGTTGTCAGTTTATGTAAACAAAATAGTAGAGTATGTTGGGTAGAGATATCTCAATTTTTTCAGGTAAGGCCAATTGAGGTAAGGCTGCTGAATTTAAGTTCGATTAGGAGACCGAAGTCTTATTTGTAATATCTCAAAAGATATTTTTATTTTAGCAATTTTAAGAACGTAAAATAAACCATTTAAAAAATCAAGAGAGGCGTCTTTGGCGAACCAGGAGGTCTTTTCTAAAGCAGGTTGTAAATAATAATAATAATAATAATAATAATAATAATAATAATAATAATAATAATAATAATAATAATAATAATAATAATAATGAACCTTTTATATTCTTATCATTTGGTCATTTTCTTTCCAAACTAAGGCTACAATTAATGCAGTGGCACATATTTTTATAGTAATTTCTCACACACTCTTATATTTAATCGAATCACATTCTTCTTTTGTTGTGTAATAGTAAACGTTATATTCGTTACACTCAATACAGCGATCATTAGCATAATGTTTGTTCCCGTCTTTATGCACGTTATTATTATTATTTTGCTGCCACTATCTGTTATGTTAACATCACTTTCTTTGTATCTTTTTGATCTTTACTAATCGTAATTGATCTCATTACTTGTTTTGTGTTTACGATTGATTTACGTCCAGTGATATTGAGAATATTTCCATAAATGTTTATTTTGGGGTTAGCTGTTTCTTTTTTTTTAACTTTTTAATTACGGGAGGTAAAGCTAATTCTATAACTAACTTAGTCGGTAGGGATGCACACGAGTCGAGACGTCTCGAATCTCGACTCGACTCGACTCGAATTCGAGTCGAGATTCGAGTCTAAACACACTTTGTAAAATTCGAGGAGAACCGAGACAAACGTATTTCTCGACTCGACTCGAATGTCCCGAAATTTTTTCTATAATTTTTAATATTATTTTGAAGAAGGTATTCATTCAGAAACACTCGGCACGAGAATTTCGGAAACTGCAGGACTTGTCGGGTGTTCGAGGAGTGCTGTGGTGAGTGTGGCGAAACCAAGCGGTATCGACGTCCAAACTTCAAGGGGTTGCCCCCCCCCAAACTCATTATAGATGTCGGACGTCGTAGGCTGGTAAAATAGGACAGGCAGCGAACTGTGTCGGAACTAACATCAAACTTCAATGCTGGGCAAAGTACAAGTGTGTCTGAACTAGTGTAGTAAGATTTCCGGAAATTTTGAACCTGTTGTTTTTTCTTCTTTCGATTTCTTTCCGGAAAACTTGGAAAAATTGAAAAAACTAAATAAAAATGTTTGTATTAGGGTAATTTTACTAGTAATGGAATATTTTTTTTTCAAACGCGTGAAAAATAAAAGTTCAGAAATTTCAATATTTCGAATATTGAAAACAGCACTCAAAAATACAACTATTCCAATTATTATCATTTATCTATTAAAATGCTGCAATAGCAACAAAAGCGCTTTTTTTTTTTAGTTCGTCTCCCATTTAAAGAGTTGTGCCCTTTCTTCGGGTAAGTGCTGCAATGTAGATCTATTGTCTCTATGGAAACGTAGGTGGTCTAAGGGTTGTCAGGTTTATTATTTCTTTATTCATCACATTAATATTAAACATACATTGATTGGAATTATTTCAAGAGCAAAACTAAAATAAATATATAAGACAAGCAGTAATAGATTAATGACTAGAAGTGAACATTGCCAGTTATTACAAAAACACAAATGATCAGAGGAAAAGAAAGTTGAGGGCTGCAGTAAATAAAATGAACAAATGTAATGAATAGATGAAATGCAGTGCTTTGGACGTCACATCACAAGGTTATGTTAGTTTAGACGAATAAAATTATCTGGGGCGATTCAGGTACTGATGAAGACGGAGGAGGTCCTTGTTAATAGGTATTACTGTGCATATAATGGATAGATATCAGATGAAAGTTCATGCGGTCGGTAGATTGTATAGATTTCGGGGTCCAACATGTCATCATCTAACTGTAAATGATATAATGTCATGAAGTGTTGGAGAGGGGTGTCAACGAAAGTTGGTGGAGCATCGCTGTCACGGTCGTAGTGGAGTATATCAAGTATCATAGGATGGGACTGTGCCAAACGTTTGCTGATGTAACGTATACGAAGTTGTTCCAGGTGCGTTAATAATGGCGGAAAATCGATCATTTCATAAAGTAAACGTGTTGGACGCGGTAGGCTTATGCGGTATGCTAGGCGTATAGCATGGCGTTCTAGTATAGCAAGTTTTTGATAGAACTTTAGGGGCGCAGATGCCCAAGCTGTATGTCCGTAGGTTAATGTAGTCCGCATGAAGGTTTTATATGTATTGAGAACGGTATGTGCTCTTAATCCCCAGGTTGTGCCAACTAATCGTTTGAGATTAAGTCGATTTTGCGCTCGACCTATGAGTTTGTTGATATGTGGAGTCCAGGGAAGATGAGTATCAAATATGACACCGAGATACGTAATAGTACTTGAAACTGGAATAGGCGTAAGTTCAACCTGAAGGCGAAGCAGATTCGGGTTTCGATATACTAGTGAACGGTGTCGATGTGGTAAGAAAACTATGGTTTGTGTTTTGGAAGAGTTAATATTCTACCTCCAAATAAGATCAGCGACGTACAGTAAGTATAATAAAGGAGATAAAGATGAGCCTTGTGGTACACCAGATTGCAACAAGATAGGATGAGATAGCGTTCCATTGATTGAGATATAAGCTAGTCGATCTATTAAGAAGGAGTGTATGAAGCGGATGTACGAAGTTGGCAGGAGGTAGTTATGAAGTTTATATAGTAAGCCAGGGTGCCAAACTTTGTCAAAAGCCTTTTTCAAATCAAATGTTACAAGGCAGGAAGGAAAATCTGTATTATATTGATTGTAAATAGCTGTGGTGAGACGGAATAATTAATCTTGAGTACTAAACTTTGGTTGAAATCCAACTTGGTATGTTGGAAGAAGATTATGTAAGTGAAGATGGTCGTGCATGCGACGGACAAGGATTCTTTCCAAGATTTTGCAGAGACAACTAGTGAGGTGAATAGGACGATAGGATGTGATTTCTGATGGAGGTTTCTTTAGTTTAGGAAAGAGAAGCACTTTTGAGTATTTCCAGTCGAGTGGAAAATATCCAGTTCCCAGAATAAAGATATAGATTGTGCTAAGAAAGAGTAGCAAAGAGTGAGGCACTTGTCTGATGAGTACATATGTAACAGAGTCAAATCCTGGTGCAGCATTGCGTTTACCTCTAAGTGTATTACTAATAGTTTCGGGGTGAATCGGAATGGTTGGAGGATTATTTGATTCTAAATCATGATTAGCAGATGGGCGAATGGAAGTAGAAGCTGCATCAGTATGTCGGTTTATAGTTGCTTGCAAGCGATCAGGCATATGACAACCGGGTAGAGGTGTAAATATATCTTGAAAATAGGAAGCAAAAATATTAGCCTTTTCTGCATCCATAAGGATTGCTTGATGATTATGAACAATAGAGTAAGGCGTACGAGATACTCTACTGGTTAATTAATGGAACTTGTGCCCATATTTTGTAGGATGTGTACCACTAGCTAGTGTGTTGCAAGTTTGAATCCTTTGGCGTCTCTTAAACGCAACGATATAATAATGAGTGATCCTCAGGTATGGCAATGAAGCCGAAGTGACTCAAGGTTGCCCGTAGCGAGATATTTACGGAAAGCTCTTCGGGATGCTGAAATAAATGGTAAATATTGCGGAGGTAACTTAGGTTTTTGTAGCTGAACTTCGATTGTTGGAATGGAACGTTGTGCTGCGTCTTGAAGGGCTGTTGTAAGTGCTGTGATTGTGCGATCTAGTTCGTATTGCGTACTAGGCATTGTGAGTGTAGTTACTGCAGTATCTAAATCGGTGCGATATTGTTCCCAACTTGCCCTTTGGTAGCAATAGACCTTCTGAGGAGGAGGCTTCGTCTGAGTATTCGGAGAACAATGAAGTTCGACTTCATGGGGACATGGTCGCTACCTATGGAGCCAAGTACAGATAAATGAATGGACTGAGATAGTGAAGATGAAGTTATGAGTACATCAGGAGTAGTGCGACTGATAGGAGGTGAGGTTTCGTTAAAATATGAAATTCAGCTCGTGTTTCATTCCGAACAAAATCGAGAAAGTTGTCTCAGTCATGTTGGAAGCGGCTACGAAAATTGAGGTCGGCCATGATAATGTAATGTCGAAAGTTGGTATCAATATAGCGGAAGAAATCATAGCTGAAAGCTCTGCCTGGACGATAGTAAATAGTAACAAACGTAACTATTTTGCCTCTAAAATAAATTATCGTGATTAGTGTTGTAAATAGAAAAAATACCGTTCGTATTTTGTCAGAAATGTACGTTTTTTTAGAAAAAAACATTGCCCCTTGTTTTTTTCTAAATTTCGTTTTTTTTAAATAGTCATTTGTAATGCATCTTACGTCTATTTAAGTATTAAATATTTTTATGTAGGTATAATCACCGTAAAATCCAATATAAATTAAACGCTAGATACTGATACGCTACAAATATTTTACAATTTACATGAATACCATACCTATTAACAATTCGGGTTTAGCAGTTTCCGTCAATATCAACTAAGAAATAAAAGTAGAAATGAAATTTTGTTTTTTCGTGAAAGCATTCCTTTAATAAGTACGAAAATAGAGTCACGAATAGTATAAAATTCAAATAACTTGTCTAAAGGTAAAAACTAATACTAATTTCCCTAATAGTATTTTTCTAAATGACATATATAAATAATTTGTCGACTAGATATATATTATATGCAGAGTCGGCTCTACCATATATGCAACACGTGCATTTGCGTCGAGCGGCAAATTTGGATGGTCCGGCAAAATCTGTCATAAGTATATTATTTAAATTAAATATTTCTTGTTGGAAACAGACTTCATGATGATGGTAGTTACATTTACTAAGCTGACCTTCCATTTGAATACTACGTTCATAAATTATGTTTAGGTTGTATTAGTTTAAGGCCACATGGACAATGCTAAAGCAAATGGTCGAATAAATCCGAGCACAAATTGCTTGATTGTTGCCAAATACAAGAATTCAATTCTCGAATAGTAGTGAATATCTGTTCCATTTAGTAAGTTATCACAGTTTTGATATGACAACTAGTCTTGTTTTTGTCAGAAACAAGTTCCTTATCATTGAAGATAGAAACAGTTTTTTTAAATGTTGACAGATATAGAAGAGAAATCAAGAAATAAAGATAAAAGAGCTAGTTGCACTGGAATTGCAAACTGATACATTGAGATTGAAGCTCGATACTGAATTCTATAAAAAGGATTACTATCTTTCCTCTGCAGGTGTGTTTGCTTTATCTTTCACTAATATAATAGATTAATATTTAAAAAAAAAAAAAACAGACACAACGTGATTGCATTTTTAGTAAGTATTTAAGCCCTTTCGAGTGCAACTGCACTTACCCTCGCCTTTGTTGTTCATGCTGGAGTAGCATACTTAAAATCATGACTTTTAAGATATGTTTTTTCTGGAGAAAGTGGGAGGCGGCAAATTATGCCATTGCATGGGGCGACAAATTGACTAGGACCGGCCCTGATGATATGTATATAAAAGACATGTATATAAGATGACACAATTTGAAGTAATGCAGGGTGTTTCAAAATTAATATTAGTGTTTTGAAACTTCGTAGTGTCTATTACAATTAACTTACAATTATAAATATTATATCAAATGAAAGAGCAACTCAATACGCACGCATGTACATGCATTGTTTCTTCTGTCTGCCGTTAGAAAGAGCAAGTAGCAAAGATGGAGACTAGACAGCAGAAAGTTTTTTGTGTTTTAATAAAAATTGAATCTGTACAGTGCAACGGTCTGTGTGAAGAATATTAAGGAGACGCTTGCAACTACGTCCTTATCGTTTGCAGTTGCTACAGGTCTAAAGCCTACAGACTAGGGTTTACGTGCCAATTTCGCAAGTGAAATATTGCTGCATAACAATGAAGATTTTCTGGATCGTGTCGTCTTCAATGATAAATCGACATTTCACCTAAGAGCTAATGTGAACACTCATAATGTTTGTATCTGGCCGTCAGCAAATCCTCAGGAGATGGTACAGTTGAAACGAAACTCCCCTAAATTGAATGTGTTTTGTGCCATATGGCGGAAAGTTTATGGACCTTTCTTACCTATCGACTAGATGTGTGCCGTGTGACGAATGAATCTTACATTGAAGACTTGTAGCAAAGACTGTTTGAGGTGCTCTTTTACTTAATGCATTGCTTATAATTGTACGTAAAATGTAATAAGTACTATGAAGACTTAAAACCCCAAAATTCATTTTGAAACACCCTGCATTTCTCACAAACAGTGTTGGAACTAAGATGTAAAAAGGAGAGAAAATTTTCCTTATAAAGTTATTGGTTACAATAACGATATTATTATTAGTCGAGACTATAACTACAACAACAACACGAGTTAGTTGTCAAAAAATGTAATCAAATGTATACTCGGTGGCCCAGGTGGCCACGGGTGTGTCATTTGTTTAATCCGCTCCTGTGTGGACACTAATTAAAATATTGGGATATTATTCTTGCAAAATATGGTTGGACTATAGTTAATCATATTATTTTTTTCTTCAGGGGCGAATTTCCTTCTCAAATTTTACCCCAGTCAAAAAATTGAGAATTTTCTAATTTCGAATTTCCTTTACTTCTTTCTTCCCTGTAGCTTCCTTCGTTGTAGAAAGACCTCCTTAAGACTTGCCAGGTAGATACCTCAGATGGATACCTAACTGTTGACATCAATTAGACGGGCCTGCACGCAGTGTTGCCAATTAGGGAAATTAAAATTTTCCTAAATTTGGGCAAAAAATTAGAAATTTTTGTTTATAAATCCGTACCTATACGTCCGAGTGCAAGTCAACTTACGCCAATCGAACATTTTTTCTTACTTAACAAACGCAAGTACAGATCGTTACAGTGGGGTAATTAGGGAACGCACGAAAAATTCGTATTTAGGTTCTAACCCTTGAATTTTCTAGTTTTTCCCTACTTTTCTGTTTACCGTAATATATTTTTGGTAATTAGAAGTTTTGTTCCTTAAATATCGTCATAATACTTGTAGGATATATTAGTGGTGTATCAGTGTTTAATTTAATATAGTTTGCGTGTATGTCTGGTAGCAGTGTGGCCAGCTACAGAAAATTTTAATTACAGATTTTAGGGGGAAATTTTGGAAAAATTATCTGTTTTGTATCTTCCCTCTTGTTGGCTATATCGGACCAAACGTACCAGTATCTGGAAGTCTAGTCTTTGCTCTACAGAACGCACTATAGAAAGTTTCAATAGGATAATTAGGGGAAGTACAGTTGAGGTTTAGAGTAGACCTTGTTCTCTAATTGGGAAGATATCTGTGATTTTTTAAAAGGTAGAATGAGATATTTTTTATTGACATGCTTACTTTATTAGATATCGTCACAATACTTGTAGGATATATTAGAGGGATACCAAAGCTTATTTTAAGATAGTTTGTGTGTGTCTTATAGTAGTGTTGCCAGCTACAGAAAATTTTAATTCCAGATTTTAGGGGCAAATTTTGGAAAAATTCCCTTTCTTATTTCTATTATTTCCTTCTTGTTGGCTACATTCGAACGAATGTACCTGTGTCTAACAGCCTCATCCTTAGCCTACACAATGCACCATAAAAAGTTTCACTAGAGTAATTAGGGAAAGTACAGTTGAGGTTTATAATAAACCATGTTCTGGAAATGGTAAGAAAATGGTGAATTTCTGAAGTAGAATGAGATTTTTTTTTTTTTTAATTTCATGCTAACTTTGTTATATATCGCCATGATACTTGTAGGATATATTTTTGAGGTACTAAGGTTTATTTTCAGATAGTTTTTGTCTGTCTGATGGCAGTGTTTCCAGCCAAAACAATTAATTCCCGCTTTTAGGTGAAAAATTCGGAAAATTTCCTTTTTCCCTCTATTATTACCCCCTCACTGGCTACATTGAAACAAACGTACCACTACCTGATAGGTTCCTCTTTGCCCTACAGAACATACCATAAAAAGTTTCAATAGGTTAATTAGAGAAGCTGTAGCCCCGGCATATTTGATTTTTGCTTGTGAGGCGTAAAAAGTGTCAAAATTTCATGTGCATGACATAATTTTTTTTCTTTCCCTCCTTGAATAGAAGCCAGCGACTTCAGGATTTCAGTGTACCTTGTCAACACACCAAAGATTTTTTTAGGTGACTTGAACCCATATAGCAGCAGCGGTACTAGAAACAAGAAATTTTGAAAATCGGTTAGGGATTATATTGTAAATTTTCACTCCTACATTTCCCTCAATAATTTCCCACCCACTGAAAACACTGCAATGCAACTTACACCAAAAAATAGCCACATCCATTTTCTAAAAAACAAGGTCTTAGCTATATCAATCGAGTGAATGGTTTTTGAGCAATAAGTCACTAACTGGAAATGTAGGAAAACGCCAAAAATGACTTGGGGCCGAAAGGAATAATCACACAATTTTGCTAGTATATAGGTACAAAGAAACAAAAGATTTGTAAGTTACAAGGGCTTCGACTCAAGTTCTGTTGATTATTTCAATAATCTGCAACGTAAATCAATAAATAATAGTTGCCAGAAAAAAAAACAGACATTTGGAAAAAAACATGAAAAAGAACGATGTTTTTTATTGAAAAAAACTTAACAGAAAAAAAAACATTTTTTTACAACACTAGTCGTGATGTGATGTTCAGGAAGGTGAAGAGCAGGTGGGACAGTAACTGCACGATAAAGAAGACTTTGCCGAATAACAATAGCTGTGACTCCGTAGAGACGTGGTCCAGTTGGAGCGTCGTGTCGAAGTAAGTGATACTTTAGTATATAGCATGTTAAAAATGGCACAAGATAAGTTTCATTAAGAGCATTTGCGGCAATTTGTTCTTCCTGGAGGAGCCGTGTAAAGAGTAGTCAACAGTGTTCGTATGTTAAGAAAAAGTAAATTGTAACTCATAATGAATGTGAATATAAGTCCGTAGGTAGAGTTGTCCATATTAAACGTAAACTTCAAGTGGTTGGATTTGAAAATGCACTGTCGGTCCGGAATAAGTTGCATGGAGTTGTAGATTAAACACCATTTTGGCTGCGTGCATGATTTGAGTTAGAATATGGTTGCGAAGAAATGGATGGATGTTCTGTATAGAAATAGTGAGAAAGCGGAGTAGATCTTCGACAGTAACTGGATGGCGTAGCGAATTTGCTGGTGGAGTTGGTGCATCGACCGAACGTATTGTAACAACTAGTTCAGGGTTAGCTGGATCAGCTGTACGTTGGGTGAGGTTCAGAACAGCGATCACAAAATGGGGGTTCTTGAAGGTTTGGACAGTTTTTGGTAGGATGTTCGCGAGAACATTAACCACATTTGATGTTGTTTGTGCATTCAGCTGTCGAATGTGAATTATACTGTTGGCATTTCTCCCATCGAACAGGCAGAGGTGCTGGCGTGCGAGATGGATCAACCTTATGTCGACGTCTATAGAAATATGCGCCCTTGGATAGAATTTGGTCAATTAGCTGTTGTTGATCAGTCATCACTCGTACGAGATAAGTTAGCCTTTGGTTGTTCTTGATCCTAATACAACGCTTTATAGGTAGCCCTTCCTGGTGAAGTTCAGCAAGAGTTTCGTCATCAGTAAGATCAGGTTCTACACTACGAATAACTACGGACAACATAGGAGGTCGCCGTGGTGGAGGAGGAGTTTTGCGTGTACTCGGTTGTAAAACCTTTGCTTTTGTCCCAAAAATTTCATAAGTTGCCTTGTTACGAACATGTTTGGGGAAATTCGGGTTACTGGATTTCAAAATGATGCCTTGGCGTGTCTTAACAATTTCACGGATCTCAGGACGAGGGACGTACTTAACTAATTGCTGGAAGACAGCACGAATAGTGTCATACTTCTGATCATAGTCGGTTAGCAAGAAGTTATACACGGAATCTGACTAGTATTGCTGCTGTTGATTATCGGCAGAATGGATGCCCAATCCATAGAAAGACTGGTAGCTGTAGTCTGATTAACATTGGGAGTAATTGGTCGCTTCTTTGGATCTAGGGCTTGTTTGACATCAGAGAAAGAGTGAGAACGAATCCGATGTCCTTTAGTGATGCAATCAGTATAGGTAGACGAAGTAGTAGTGTTACGCTCTGAACAAGGAGTTCCCATAACAATTCGTGCCCGTTAGGCGACCGTTAGGCCCGATGTTGAGTGGTGGAGGTTGTATTCCTAAATCCTGACCGAGATTCGTTGATCCGTTAACCTTGCCAATGCCTGTCATCGTGATAGAGTAGCTGAGGGCCGGAGCCCAGATGCAGATGAAGAATATGAAAACATGTTAGATGAAGTTCAAAAAACAAGGCACCTTCCGAAAGCGAAAACTTTCGTCAGACCCTAATTGTTGTAATTTTGCTATGCTCGCAGGTACGTATGCAAGTGTTGGTCTTCGCTGGCACAGGACCTGACACAAGAGAGGTTAGCTTTCTTGGTAATGTATGATCAAAAGCGCTTTTTTTTGGTTAAGGAGAAAGAGACAGTATGGGTTCACTAGTAGAGTTGAAGTCTATGATAAAAGGATTTTCATCCTCCTGCCTCTCAGAGGGTTACGCCCTCTCTTTGGCATGGGATTCTTATACACAAAATAGGTGCAAGGAAAGGTAGGTGATGGGCTAGGAGATATTCTTTATTAACTGCTGAAGTGGAGCATCTATTAAAAGGGTTGTGACTCATCGTCATTTAATTTTATATTATCGTTTTATAGTTATTTTAATTTATGCTGATATATATAATACATAGTACAACAATAACTGTAAGACTGAATAATTATATAGTGCAAAAGGAGAAAAGATGAAATAAATGCAAAAGAAGAAAAGAAAACAAACATGTTTAATCCTCAGTGCAACAAAATCAAAAATGTAGAATAGGTGCAACATGTGGCGAATGAAATTATGAGGAGTGAAAATGATAAATGAGATGAAATGCTAGCACGTCACAAACATAAATGTGTTAATCAGACAGATGAAGGGTTATATCTTCTGTCCGGGGGCGACTCGGGACTAATGAGCACAGGGGGAAGCCCTTGTTAATGGTGAGGATCTTCGTGCAATAATGGAAAAAGTTGAGGAATGTGATCGGTAATGAAATAAATGACGTAGATTTCTCGTTCGTCCGGAGTCAAATGTGTGCTGTTGATATATAGAGATATAAATATGTTTAATGGTGAAAGTATGAACCGGTAGGCGGAGTCTGTGAGAGCATCGGAGTGAAGAATGTCTAAAAAGAGCGGATGCCCTATGTGTATGCGAGAGTTGATGTATCTAATACGGAGTTCTGCAAGATGTTCTGTAATTTTCGGAAACGAGATATATTCATAGGTGAGCCATGTGGGATATGGTAGCTTAAGGCGATAAGCTAGACGAATAACATGTCTCTCCAGTATGCAGAGCTTTTCGTAATAAGAAGCAGAAGCATTACACCAGGCAGTATGTCCATAAGTGAGGATAGGACGGAGGAACGCCTTATAGGTGTGAAGCAAGACATCCGCTTTAAAGCCCCAAGTTGTTCCAGTGAGTCGGCGTAAGAGATTCAATCGATTTTTAGCCTTAGCTGTTAGCCTCTTCAGGTGGGCGTTCCAGGTGAGCTTAGAATCGAAGACCACGCCTAAGTAGGTGACAGTGGGTGTAGGATGTATAAGATATCCATCGATAGTGACTCGGAGAAGATTTGGGTTCCTGTGAACTCTGGAACGTCTTTTAGGTGGTAAGAACACTACTGCTTGTGTTTTTTCTTCGTTGATAGTTAGATGCCACTTCTTGCACCAGGTGATGAAATTATTGAGTGTAGTTTGAAGAGCAGTATTAAGTTGATGTACAGTTTTGCCAAGAGCGAGGAAAGCCGTATCGTCTGCATATTGAAAAGTGAATACATTGTGCGGAGTGGTAGGTATGTCGGAAGCATAAAGTATATACTGTACAGTAAGGGGCTAAGTGCTGATCCCTGAGGAACTCCAGTAAACGGAAATACAGGCCAAGAGAGCACATTTCCAACAGTGACATAAGCAATACGATTTGTAAGAAAAGAGTGAATTAGCCTCAAATAGCACATGGGAAGGTTGAACGACTGAAGTTTTTGAATTAGTCCATAATGCCAAACCTTATCAAAAGCCTTTTCTAAATCCATGAGTATAAGACATGAGGGGAATGCTTTGTTATACTGGTTGGTGATGATAGTGCTAAGGCGAAGCAATTGGTCATCTATTGAGAAACGTGGTCTGAAGCCTGCTTGATGAATAGGTAGTATGTTACGTGCTTCCAGGTATGAATGAAGCCGGCACACGAGAATTTTCTCTAGTAGCTTACTGAACACTGATGTAAGTTGGATTGGTCTATAAGAGCTGACAGAATGTATAGGCTTATTTGGTTTATGAAACATACAAACTTTTGATACTTTCCATTCCAATGGATAGATACCAGTTTGTAGGATAAAATTGTAGATTTCTACAAGCAGGACCAGCAGCGATTGTGGAGCTTCTTGAATATGACGGTAAGAGACGTTATCAATTCCTGGTGCTGTATTCTTTTTCCTCTTTAGTGCGGTTTGAAGTTCAGCAGTGGTGACAGGTGCTGTAAGAGGATGCTCCGGATCAATGACATGCTCTGTGGAAGGCTGCAGAGCAGGGATGCTAGATAGGTTTATCCGTTCCGAACGTGTGGAAGCGGCAGAAGGAGTAAATACAGTCTGTAACTGAGTAGCAAAGGCGTTCGCTTTATCTTGATCCGAAAAGAGAGGTGTGCCATGGTCAATGAGAGGGTAGGTAGTTTTGGTGTTCTTTCCAGCAAGTTGATTGAAACGCTTCCAATATCTAGAAGGATGTGCGTCCTCAGATAAGTTATTACATGTTTTAATCCAATTCCTACGTTTATATGCATGCATTCAGATAGTTTTTAACTGTCGTTTCCACTGACGGTGGCGCTGAAGAGACTCACGGTTGCCTGTTCGATAATAATCGCGAAGATGTTGTCGCGCTTTCTGTGCAAGTGCAAGGTAGGTAGGGAGCAATTTCGGCTTATAAGGATGTACTTGATCTTCCGGAATGTGATGCTGAGAGCTGCGTTGTATTGCAGTAGTGATAGTATTGAGACAAGAAGCGAGGTCAGTGTCATTAGTAGGTGGTATCAAAAGCGCCTGAACTCCAATCTATAAAGTCTGACTTCAAGCCTTTGATTTACGGTTATTTGTGATTTCACGTTTAAAAAAAAAAACAAATATTTTAAAATATGTGCACTTTTAAATAAACTATTTAAATAGACCTTTTTAAAAATAAAGTTTGTGTTTTAAAATTATTGTTCAAAGCCTTTGTATTTTAATAATCCTTTTCCAAAATCAATGCAAATGAATTGTGCTGCTATCTTTGGAGTTCTTTTAAAGTATATGTTTGTGGAAGTTTATATGTTTGTGGCAAATCCTTTCGACATTGAGATCTCGGAAACCTCAAGCTATAGAAAGATAATGTTTTCACTGATGGATTGCAAATTTTGTGTAGATTGTCCAGTTCTAATTAAATATTTTAAAAAAACAAGGCTATTATTTCTTTATTACATTTTTACGGGTACACTAGAAGTGTTGAAATTAAAAGAGAAATAAACTAAAGCATTATATCCTACGCATTATACATTCCAACACCACATAATTGTACACAGAGGTTGGATACCTCTCAGGCATTTGTTTCATGGCCAAATGATAATGAAAAACGAGGGATAACCATTTCTCCACTCTAAGTTGAATCTTTATTGTTTGGAGGGTTTTGCCCACTGAACACCATTTGTCACTGACATTATAATTAATTGTCTGTCTAATGTATTTCCTTATTACATACTGCATGCAGGAACAAAGAAAACACTGATCATACATACATTAAAAACTCAACCGGAAGTAGTCTGAAATCTTACAAACGGTGCGAGATATTGAACAAGTAATCGAAAAAATCTCCCATTTAAGGTATCTCTTGCCAATTTTTATCAAGACCTTTTTGACTTATGTCTGTAAAGGGACATGTACATATGTTGCGAAGAATGGCAAGGAGATTCATGCTCATATGTGAATGATGCGCTGTGTACAGAGCGTAGGTTCAGCTAGTCTATATATTAAAATACTAGGTTTATATAGCCTATTTGTTAACACAGAAAAGTTTATATGTTTGTCTCCAATCCTTTCGACAATGAGATCTAGAATCCCACAAGTGCTAGAAACGTGTCGTTTTCACTGGTCGATTCCAAATTTTGTGTAAATTGTCCAGTTCTGATTGAATATTAAAAAAAAAAAAATGGCCATTAGGTCTTCATTACATTTTAGGGGTACACTGGAAATACTAATTTTTTTAAAAAAGTAAAGCTCATACCCTACGAGTTATATATTCCTACATCACATAGTTGTATATAGGGGTTGTTTATTTCTCAGGTGATTGTTGAATGGCCAAATGATAATGAAAAACGAAGGATAACCATTTTTCCGGTCTAAGATGAATCTGTATTGTTTGGAGTGTTTTGCCCAATGAACACCGTATATCACTGACATAATTAATTGTGCGTGTAATTTATTTACTTAATATATACTGTATGCAAAAAGAAAGAAAATACTGGTTATATATGAATTAGAAATTAAAACCAGAAGTGGGCTCAAATCTTGGGAAATGTGAGAGATATTGGAAAAAATAATCGAAAAAATCCCTTTTATGATAACCCTTGCTGATTTTTATGAAGACGTCCTTCACTTGAATCTGTAAATAGACATGTACAGGTATGAGGGATGACATCGAGATTCATGGTCATATGTGAATGATGTGCTGTGTAGAGAGAGCAGGTTCAGCTAGTTGAAAATTAATAGTCTGCACTCATTTATGGTATGTCGTTTATTCGTAGATGTGCATCAATTACGAAATTTTTACATTACATACGAGCCTACTATCATGAAGTGTTTCTGCTGCAAGAAACAGGTCTCTCGAATGAAACTGAGTTCTTAATATGCTCTTTGATCTGGTGAGATTTTGTTAATTTTAACCAAATTACTTCTAAAGAGAAAGAGCAGTATGCAAATTTCACTAATACTCATGCATTAAAACAGGTAATTACTATTATTTAATATTCTAATATAGACATTTATATAAATTTTATGTACAAAATCCTGTATGTGCACAAATACATGTTTTCTAGTGCGACAGATAATCTATTACATATCAAAATGAAGTGACTATGTTTGTAACTTAATAACTCTTGAATAATCAGACAGATCTCGATAAAATTTTCAACATAGATGAGGTTCGAGATGGTTTTTACCATTTCACTTTGAAGATGCAACTTGGGGGAAGGGGAGAGGGGGAAAACGATCGATATTAGTGTCGACTCCATAATTTTCTGGATCGCTGAAATGAACAATGACATTTCCAATGCCGTTTAAATCAAAATTCAGCCCCCAACTTGGAGGAGGGAGGAGATATATAAAAATTATTGAAAATTACCGATATTAGTGTCGAATCGATAGTTTTCGGGGTCGCTGAGATGAGCAGTAACACTTCCGGCCCTTTAAATTCAAATTCAGTCCCGCAACTTGGGGAAAGGAGGAGTATATATATTTTTTTTCTGGCGTACCGGTACCTTTTTGATGAGACGAAATATTTACTTTTCTGTCTTAAAAATGAGTTGACAACAAACTTAAAAATACCAAATACTAAATGTATAGTTTACAGAAAATCAGTTTTTTTTTTTTTCGTTTTTTCTTTCTAGGGAAAGAGCTGTGAATCCTTGTTCCTTCTTGAAGCTAGTTAATAGCATTCAGGGACTAGAAATATATGAGCCCTTCTCTCTTTCGTTCGCTAGTACGTCCTTGCGCTTCTCTTTGTTCATTCCATTTTATAAATTCTCTAATAAATCATAAAGGCTCTCAACCTACCAGATTTTTTTCTGAAAAGACTGACGTCTCACAACAAAATAATTACATCAAATTTGTCTGTCGCTAAGGTTCAATGGCCATTAGAGATGGAAAGTTGAGGGTTGAATTCCTGAGATAAATAAAGCAATAAGGCAAAAGTGGACGGTGAGCAAAAGCCAGTCTCTCTCTCTTTCACACACACACACACACACACACACACACACACACACACACACACACACACACACACACACACACACACACACACACACACACACACACACACACACATATTCATACATGTCATTGGTAACAGTAATGCCCATTCAACATGCAGATTACTTGAAAATTTCCATTCAATTATCTACAATAGCCAGCTACGAGTCTTTTTTTGGCCACGGGTACAGCCCGAACTACCCTTTCCTTCTACCAGATTGAGCTTCTTACGGAAAGTGTAACCTACCGAAGGACCACACATATTTTATCGAAACTATTGTGCTATTGTTTCTTTGTATTTCTTTGGCAGAAACTTCTTTAGATATCGACGCAAGCTTACTTTTCTTACTTGCGGACAAGTTGAGAAAATCAATTTAGTAAACCAAGCTTTGTGTCTAAAATCTTAGTGTTTTTCTTCGCATTGAGAAGCAACTTAATTCGTCGCGCTCTCAAGTTTGTGCTGAATAACGCGTGGAAATGATTGAAGTTCAAACCACGGCGGCTCAAGATCCTGTGAATCTGAACATTTTACAAGCGGCTTCGGTTTCGGGGACTTTGAATTTTCAGCAATTAAGTAATCTTTCATCTAGTTGTTCGTGTGATATGTAATGTTTTGTGGCAGACAAGAAAGCTGTTAATATTTCCGAACTATGAACATTTTACTTGAATCTTGAACGTGCGTATAAGTGTGTAGTGTGTAGAGGAACGTCGAGTAGTTATCTGGAGATATGGTAAAAAATATACGCGCTTTTTTAAAGTTGCCAAGGACCATGTGAGTAAGTACATTTGTTATCCTATGAGCCATGTTTTAAAATATTACGTTGTTTTTTCGTAATTTCCGTTGCTGTCTGGAGTAGGCTATAAAACGTAGATATTTTAACAGGAACGTAGGCAGGGGGCTTGATTTGGGAGTTCGGACCCCCGAAATACCGAATTTTGTACAAATTTAGTTTAATTCTAGGGATAAGTTTACAAATTTTAATATTTATCCTCAAATTAAATTTGAACCCTCCTAAATACCTTTGACCGTTCCGAAATAAAATCCTGCGTATAGATGTTCATTTTACTCCGACCTCACACACCCTCGCACTCTCAGTGGCAGTTGGCCCTCGCCCTCGTTCACCCTCACCCTCGCGAAAGGAATTGTCCGTCATCCTCGCGCACCCTCGCCCTCACGAAGGGAGTTGTTCATCATCCTCGCGCACCATCACACTCGCAGTGAAAGTTGGCCTTCGCCTTTGTTCACCTTCACCCTCGCGAGGATGGTTGTCCATCGCCCTCGTACTTGAAACTTCTCCTCGTCCTCGCGATGTGAGTTGTCCATCGCCCTCGCTCGCCCACGCCCTCGTGCTGGAAATTCGTCATTGCCCTCCCGTACCCTCGCCCTCGTCTCGTTCTGTAAATTTACGTACAAAATGTATTCTCTTATCTAGAAGTTTTTAGAATCTTTTGCGTCACGAGAGGTGCGAAAAGGGTGTTATCTAACAACATTTAAACCATTTTTATTATTGGAATATATTGTGTAATGATTTGAGTATCTTTAAACGTTCATAAATGCTCTTCACTGTGATTATACAATCACTTTTATCAATTTATAGGTTTTACGTACGGATCATTTAGCACTATAGTAGTGTTTGAGACCTAAGACTTGGGTGAACTAGTGTTGCTCACGAGATTCGAAAATGTTCTCGTTTTGTCTCGTAGTGCAAATTGTAAGTGACAACGGTGATGAGATTTAAAAAGTGTTGTTTTCAACGTATTGTTTCTTATAATTACTGACATATAAGGATATACGTATGTAAAATTTAGGTAAAGGACTAAGTTATTAGCACGAAATTAGTTTGGTGAATTTCATTTACAATTCCAACAATAACACCCTTCGTAATATGTGGTATATATTTTTTATGTGCAAAAATCATTGACAATTTTTTTAATGTTACTTTTGTGTGTAGAAGTTAGTTTTTATTTCTAGTACGGTGATGAGGAAGATGCCTCTACTAAATTCAAAGAAATCTCTGCGTCAGCACACGACGAAGTGTCGTTTGCCCTGTGGCAGCTTCAGATCATCGGAGAAATCTTTCACTGCCCCTCCCCTCAGGAGCCCATCGTGAATCCAGCCCTGGATAGCCTGTGGGTCATTCCATGTCAAATCACCTAGAGCACTGTGCTTCAATGTCTCAGATTCTCTTCAAAATTTTTTCATACAATAATACCAATGAAATTATGGTAAATTAATTTTTCTGATTTTTTGGATGAGAAATGAGCCAAGGAAAATTTTTTGAAAAATGTGAATTTGCTTTAATTTCACTTTTTGGCACTTAGCATCATGGAACTTAATTACCATACCTTCCTTATTTTTGAAGTTATTGGGTTCATCCAGGTGCGAAGTGAAAGTTTGATTTCTTTTCTTTCAGTAGATCTTAAGTAATATTGCAAAAGGTTACATTGTCAAACATGATCATATAAAGCAAATTTTACCGTTTTTACAAATTGTGCCATTGCTCAAAAGTTACAACTACGAAACTTTTAAAACTTTTTTGTACATTCATCTTAACACGTACATGGTATGGTTAGAAAATAAAGAAGGTGTTTTTGTATTTTTGTAATCATTATTTTTTTTATTACACAGAAATAAAATAATAATGTTATTTTATTATTATAAAACGGAAATATACAGTTTTAAGTTTTGTTACAAATTGTGTCATTGCTCGTAAATTACAACTGTTAAACTCTTGAAACGTTTTTTATAAGATCAGTTTAGCACATACATATATGATATGGTAAAAAATAAAAAGGGTGCTTTTGGTATTTTTGTACGTCAGAGTGCAATTCATGAATCTCTCTGGGCCATCTATATTCTACTGACCAGAAAATGAAGAATTTTGTTGGATACCTTTTGAAAATATCATCTGGAAAGTTCCTGTTCTATCTTTTACAAGCCAATCAGCCCGGACTTACGCGACTGAAAGCAAAATTAAAAGAAGACATCATATCATCAATGAAAAGAATGAGCTGTGAAATATAGAACACAACATTTTGTATGTAAAACTACGTAATTCTAAGAAAGTAGTGTAGAAGTTATCGATCTGGGCCATTTTTATCAAATTTTTAGTGATTTTTGGAACCAGATCTAGTAACTTTTTGTAGTCTTTTATGACCCCTTTTTCAATTCTAAAAAAGAGTATGAGGGTGTACGCATTCTCTTTTATGACCCTTATTTTCGACCCCTATATAACATTGCAGAGCATATAACTACTTTTCGCAAACCCTATGTAACATAGCAAAGACTACTAACATAACAGACAATAAACCGGTGTACTCGTTCTCTGTTATGGCTCCTATATAACATAAGAGTATGAACACCAATTTTTGCAACACATAGCAGAGCTAATAAAAGAGTACGACTGGAGTACCAAGCCAGTATTTACCGAATACTACTAGTATTAAAGAAAATTCAGCCAGGATGGTTAAGGGAGTAAATAGGTCAGTGTTGAAGCGCTCAAAGTATTTGGTTCGATCCAAGATCACATGAATTTGTAGGCAACAACAATGTGGTCATGGACTTTCTCAGAGCTCTCAGTTCAGAGCTTAAGGGAATCAGGTCCAATTACCAAAGATATAAGGAAAAGAGACATTATCTTTAAGTACATGGAAAAATTAACATTGTTTTTCAACTTCTAAGCTCTGAAAAGAGGTTAAGATAGAGATCTTAAAGAGGAAATATGTCCAAAATGACAAAGAGGACTCGATCCCCTTGTGCACTAAACGTGCTATATAATCAATCTTCCATCTCCATTTATTGACACACGTGTTCCTTTCAGCATAAAGGGCATTAATTTTTTTATTTTCTATTTCCTAATCCATGTGATCGGCCCCAAGATTTGAGCCAAAGAATTCCTAACTACGAACCGAGAATATCAACAGCTGCCATATAGACCTACAATGTTCTGTATATGTCAACCTTTGTCAGCATTGCTTTCTTTCTGACTAATCTTCTTACATTTTGATCAATCTTAACATTGTGTGTTTCCTGTAGCCTTTTATACAATAGAACCAAGTCAATGCAATCCCTATTTCTAATTCATGTATGCTATGTTATTTTCACAAACATTACCATTTAACTGTTTTATTGTTAACACTTGGAGTATAAAACACAATGAACATCCTGTATGGTGGCTATTCTTCACATACAAAAGAAACAGCGTCGAAGCGAGGCTTGCTTAAGGTCACATGATGAAATAGTTCGTAATGAACCTGAATACAAAGATCAAAACTATATTATGATGCTGATTTTATCCTACGTTTATTTGTTTCATTGATAATAATTTACCTTCCATTTCTCAATTTTATTCTTGCAGATATGGTTAGGTGCTTACTTGATATCAACTGACTCTAATATAGGGAATACGTACCATAAGAAGTCCGGACAACTTGTGAGGTGAGTTTTAACCTAACTCGGCTTTTAGTTTGGTTTTATTTGTCTTCTGGCAGTGAGTTTGAGTTGTTGTTTGCTTTTGTAAGATTTATGCAAAATCCTATTAATGCGATGGACTGTAGCTTATTTCTCAGTTATAACTATTGATGGAGAGAATTCCCTAGCGAGTAGAGTCTATAAACATCTCCATTGTCGGCGCAAGAATATTTGAAGAACAACTCAGATTGTCCTCTTAGTTCCAGGAGGCGTTCGGCAAAAAATTATCTAGCAAAACCACATGTTGGTCACATGTTTGAAGTAGTGTCTACTACTCTGCCTTTTCGTGGGAAGGATGGACGATCGTCGGTCTTTAGAGACAGTACCTTACAAAATATAGATTGGGCCATACTTAGATAAAATATGTACTAATTGCTCGTTCTAATGTAAAATCCTCAAAGTTTATGCGTAATACATGTAAAAACATGTCACAAGTAGGATAATGGGAAACGTTCATTGCGCAAGAGGTCGGAGTGTATGTACTAATTGGTATGTACTAATTGCTCGTTCTAATGGAAAATCCTCAAAGTTTATGCGTAATACCTGTAAAAACATGTCACAAGTGGGATAATGGGAAACGTTCATTGCGCAAGAGGTCGGTCATTATACTCTAGTGGGACTCGAACTAACCTTTAATTAGGTCTCACGGTCTACAGCCGAATGTCTTAGATCATGGGCTAGGGCGACAGCTTGCAATTCCAACAAATGTGTTTCCAGTAGCCCCTCTTGTTACAGGATGGAATGTATTTTGTATTGTCTGAAGTTTAAGCCTATTTCGCTCTGATGGAATATGTCTATTAAAATGTTTTGTTTACGGTATTCATTATTTAGACGAATTATATGTTATTGATATAGGTTCTGTTACATATTCGTTCATAAATATTATATGCAGTATCAGGATTATTTACGGTCTTTCATAGAAATTCACTGGTGTATGCGCAGTAGAAACAGAAAGATACGCTTTACTGACATTTCTGATACGAGTCACGACATAAATGTCTAGCAAACTGTCAACAGACTCTAATGGTTGTGGAGAACTGTCTGTTGCTCTGCGAGGAAAAATCGTAGGCCAAGCAACAATGCAACAAACTGTTCCTCAGATCGCTAGGAGGGCTACGATAAGAAAACAGTGGAAACAGTCAAGATTGATTCTTGGCTGCGACATGAAGAAGGGGTTGAACGATTCACGTCTCTGTCAAGTAGTGGGAGGTCTAAAGTGACAACTGCCGCTCAAGATAAAGGATTAGTTACAGAAGTAAGAAACAGAGCTCTACGTCACACGACCATCCTTTTGGACAAAACCAGGGAATACAGTCTAATTGTTCTCATGAATCAATAAAGAAAATATTGTCGGAGGCTTCTAAACTGTTCAAGATCCGCTACGAAGACTCTCCTCACGGAAACTCACAAAACTTGACGAATGAGATAGGTATAGAAGAACATAGCCCAATCTCAATCATATTGGGACTTAGTCGTCTGGTCAGGTTTTAAAGTCTAACCAGCAAGGCAAAATTATGTTGAACGGAACACACGGAATCAGGTGTTTCGAACAAAATATTATCAGAACTTCTTGTTCAGGACGAGTATAAGCACACTTCTAGATATATATGAGGGTTGCTGGTGTGCCAATTTGGTTGCAGTGCCTAGAAGAATGAACAGCAGTATTTACGTTAATATCCTCGAAAATACGTTGTTGCCTTCCTTAGAAAGAAACTTCCCCGAACGTATGCGGGACGACAGTGCTGTTCACAGTACTCGTCAAACACGAGAGTTTCTAAGTGAACATCTGGAGCTAATTTGTGTAGAGTGTTCCCCCTCTATCCCGAGAGTTCAACTCAATTGAACATCTGTGGGCCTATATAGTGCAAAAATAGGCAATTAGGCGTCAGGACTTGAGATGCAAAAAAGCCGGCTTTTTTGAATCGATGGTTTTTTTCACATAAAAAGAGAGAGAGAAAAAACGAGAATTTTGGAAATTTTTGCTTTTTTTTCATTTTCATGATTTTTCTATCTAAATAGCTTTCTTATAGTATATTCTATAGTTAGATAAGAATTTAATGACCTAAATGCCATATTTCGCTCTGAAATTCACCATCAAGATGGATGGAGCTCATGTTTTACGAATTAAAGCTAACATGAAGAATGTTGTATTTGAGGGCAATTTTAGAGGCTATTTAACTTTATTTTAACTTTTGAGTTATCGACTTTTTTCTTCTCTAATCATTTTAGTTTGTCATCCGTGTTTCATTTCTAAGAGCTTAGTACTCTAACTTCTAGCGCAAAAGTTAAACTTACGTTTTTCTATACACCGTATGTCCGTCAAAGCGTACGTTTTTCAATATATCCGTCAAACCGTACTTCCACATTTTTGTTATACTGTAGATGTGCAACCGTTACAGTACTGTATAATTTTCCGAATACAATCTTGAATACCAATTTATACAAATAATCAGTAGCAGATTTAGAAAAGTACTTTGGGAGGGGTTTCTCTGATTGTTTCGTTTTCTAGAGAGTCCTAATGTTATTTGAGAAGTGCTTGAAGTTTATGAGTACAGGCATAACTAATATTTCGTTTCGTTTATATGTTTAGCAATAATCTTCCGGATACAACCTTGAAGATTATTTTATACTGAGAGTCAGTGACGGATTTAGAAAAGTATTTTGGGAGGGGTTTTTCGTAGTAATGTTTAGTTTTTCTAAACATTCGTACTTTTCATTTGACGGGAGCTTAAAGTTCATAAGTAAAGGCATAACTAATAGATATTTCGTTTGTTTTAGACATTCCGTAACTTTGGGGGACAGGCTTCAGTCCGAAAGACCGCCCCCCTAACCTTCGCAAAACCATCACTTCTGGTAATTAGTAATAATAACGATTTAAAAACAATAAAAAAGGAAGTCGGCCAACTCACAGTACATGCACTATTTCTACATTCACAGATGGAATGAAGAAAGGCTTTGTCAGAATGGTCGTATGCTGGGTTAAATCCCGGACTTCCCGATAGAAGCGCAAAAGCTAACCACTCAGTCATATTTGTTGTGCGTATTCCGTAGTCCTTTTTGGGGGAGAGTTCCGTAATGTTATGTTGAATCCATCTTGTTAAAAATTCAGAAAACTTGACGATTGGGTAAACCGTGATGATGATTATGTAAAACTTAATTGTAGAATTTCGAGAATATACAGAACCAAAAGCTCTAGATGTGCAGCCTTTAAGTGTATCATAAATAAATCTAAGTATTTCTCTTATGTTTTATTTTAATTTTATTTTGTTTCAAAAAGAGGGTATGGATTATTTTGAAGTAAAAATACTACGTACAATTTTGCTACCGATAGTTAGTTGTGTACTTTTTAAAGAAGTGTTTACTTTTAGGAACTGGTTTAAACCAAAAAATAAAAAGAACGAAAAATGCGAACCGTATGAACTTCATGGTCACGTTTCCACATATCAAACCATTTGCATTAGTTTTATTTCCTTTTCACCTTTTAATCAAGGTGTCCCATGTTCAATTCTCGATCGAACCATAACCCTTTTTTCATGCGTAAACCAAGTAGCAGTTCGGATGTCACTTTAAGCGAAAGTCTTCTCCTTGATAACCTCTTTATTACGTAAGGTAGTTAAGCCTAAACATACGAAACGAAACCAAATTGTATATTTCTGCATGCTTGAATGTATGTTGTTTTATATAGAACCCAAGGTTGCTTAAATATATTGATAGAAATTGGTAAAATTTGTCGATTGCCTATGTATCTTCCAACATTAGGTTGGATTGGACTTTCTATGATATCTACATACTAAATTTGTAATTTAATGCCTCAGTTTTAGCGTACTGATTATGATACGTTGACCTCTAAATTTTACATCCAAAGCAATAAGAGGATTTTCCTGTTATTGTTTTACATTTAAAGCAATGACGGGATTTTCCCGATGGCTAGGGCGGGAGTTTCTTAATTTAAGAAATTTACTGGCCGGACTTCTTTAAGCTTATGGGACCTCTTCCAGCATAACTCCATTGTTGCATAATAACATCAAGGCGAAACAAACTTATTTCTGTGAATATGTAATATAAATATATAAAGCAAAGTATCTAAATAAAAAAAAACCTGGTTTAAACCTCCTCCAAAAACGATTTTTTGGCATTTTCAAAAACAACCATGGTTCTCGCCAACCCTGCTTACTTTTGTATATAAGAAGTTAAGAAATTCTTATTATATACATTGGTTAATCCTTTGGAATTCATAATGTAAATATGTTGAAGTAAAATTGTTTGAAATATCTTTTCGAAATCCATGGTTTATTTTCGAGGTTTTATATTATTATCAGCATCAACCACTAATTAAATGACTTTTTGTGTTATAGAGAAGCGAAACAAAGACTGCTTTATCAATTTAAAGCAGAATTTTGAAAAAAGTCCAAAATTTCCCAAGCAAAAAAGCGAAGCAGAAAAAACCGAGTTTTTTCCCAAAAAAGCCGTTTTTTTTTCGAGCCCTTGCATCTCTAGTCAGGACAGAAACCAAATGGTTCTTCAAACCCATAGCACAAGGAATATATAACGAAAAGATTGTGGTCTGTCGAAGGACGGAAAATCGCACCGCAATAGCATAAAATTGGGAATTAAAGTTAATATACTAAGAATGAAAGTAAGGAAGTCCAGTGATGGTTACGCCTTCAAAGGTTCGACAATCGGTGAGCTCATCACATGTGTAACCACATAAAACAGATTACTGTCAAGGCTGAAAATCAGCTATCTGCTAACACAATTACCGGTGAGTGGTCAAAGATAAATTATTTCAATTCCTCTAAACGACTACTGAAGCCCTTACTCTTCCATTGGAAAAGTGTCATATTTGAAAGATTAATGTTCAACCCATATCTTCCCATTGCCCCAAAAATGGGACGGTCTACTTTTTCTGTTTTCTTTTACGCGCTATGTTATTTAAAAATAATTTTTATGAACAGATGACTTTGGTATCTAGCAACACTAGACCTGCAATTTCAGCTTGCAATTTGCTTACTAAGTGCTTACGGAAAGGAGTGAATTTGGTGGAAACTCAACAAAACGTCAAGTTGGAAAAGTTGAGTTGTTTTTTCCTACCTTTTAGTATTTTAACTTTGATCAATTTCATTTGCTCATTATATTAAGTCCTTTCATATTCAAAAACAATATATAACTTGTACGAATACTGTAGCTTTATATTGTTAACTGACATAAAATTCAGACGCCCCAATAATTGGGCAGTGGAAACTGTAGGCGTGGTAGGAGTTAAATCTGCAGAAGTTGTTGGTTTGCATGACTTTACCTGATTCTTGCAATTTGAATGTAAATAGAAAACGATATTGCGTTGATTGATACAGAATATTGTTTGATATTTTATTTGTGTGTGTGTGTGTTTAAAGTTATCTCAAACGTGGGTAATGTAGATGCAAGAAGCAAATATTGTAAATATCGTTGTCTATTTACATCCAAACTGCAAGAATCAGATAATGTTATGCAAACCAACCACTTATGCACATTGTACTCCCACCAAGCCTACAGTTCCTACTGCCCCATTATTGAAGCGTCTGGGTTTTATATCACTTAACAATATGAATTAGTCCCAGAAGCGACAGTCCTTAGCGACAGGAACTGTTATCTGTCCTATGAGCGACCGATTCATTTACATTTAGATGATGGAAGATGATATGATTCCATCTCGTAAAGTATGTTTGCCTCTGGCGTTATTAGCACCCGAACAACCTTGGTATGAAATATGTACGTGCCAGTGATACTGTTCGTCAAATATATTTTTCCTCTACTGTGAGTGCAAATAAAACTTATTTTTATTTTGAGTTAGATTTGACATAAAACATATCAAATAACTTAACGAGACAACAGGGATATTTCCATGAAAGGTATATTCCTATGTAATTATTGAAAATGCAGTTGTAATATCCCCCTTTCTTCAAAAGCTTTGTTTTCTGTACTTAATTTGATTCAAATCTAATTACTCACTAAGCCCAGTAATATATTTTATTTTGAAAAACTTAAACGTGTAACAGTTTCGCCGTGAATAAAATTTTAAAAAATGTCAATGACAAAAGACAGCTTTTAATATCCCTTACATCTGATTGGCTATTCTCAACCAATCCCACGAATTACAATGCAGTTCACTCTAAACAGTCCAAAAGGTAAACAAACTCTTTAAACTACCTTCTTCCCTATTGTAAGCTACTAAAACGTAAACTAATTGCTTAATTTGCCTTCCTCCCTTATTTTGACTTATACATAAAAGCTTGTCGTGTAGCAATCTGAAATAGTACCATATAACTAGACGAACTGCGAGAGATTTAAGTCCTGCGACAGATTTGTAACTTGTGTAATAATTTCTTCGAATACACCGTGTTTCTAGATTTCTTTGATATCCTCAAGTGGTGAACACCCTCTTTCCATGGGCACCCGATGGGAAGGCAGGGTTGCCCCCCTGGCTCACAAAAATGTATACGTAATATAGCAAACCACATGTATTAAGTATCAGATATACAAGACGTGATACAGCAACCATGGAGATGCCCTTCCCTAGAAAATTTTCTTCGGGCGCTCCTACCTCTTTCTGATTTATTTCTTATGCCATAAACATATTCAATCTAAACTTATGCTTCGTATAATTTTAACATGAAATTTTTAATTATATTAGAATCATAGACAAAGGCGGAGCTACTCTAAATATTTAGTTAGTTTTCCTCTTGATATAGTCAATGTATTCATACAAATTAATTCAAAAAATATAGTATTAGGAAAAACGTATAAAAGATTGTTAATGTAATGAGAGCATTCTCACGTATTAAATTCAAGTAGAGCGAAATTTTTCATAGTACATTTTGTTAGGTTCTAAATCACATTAGCATGAAACAAGTTAAAGAAGAGAGAACTTTATATTCTTCCATTATCTTAGTATGAACGAATCGGTGACTCATAGGGCAGTTAACAGATCGAATCGGTCGCTCATAGGACAGTTAACAGTTCCTGTCGCTAATAGGACTGTCGCAAGTGGGAAGAAACAAACAATATAAAGCTATACGCCCCTAATATTCGTACAAGATATATATTGTTTTTGAACATGAAAGGACTTAATATAATGAGAAAACGAAACTGATCAAAGTTGAAGTACTAAAAGATAGAAAAACAGCTCACCTATATACGTTTTTCTCTTAATTATATGTTATTAATATTTGTTTACTCCAGTTTATAAAATATAAGGCATAAAGTGCTAAATAAAACAAAACGTTCATATTCGCTCCTTTTCTTCACTTGTAAGTACAGTGCATCTAGCCTATACTGGTACTTTTCATGTCACCTATCGTCCGGTGCCTATTGCTCCACTTTCGTGGCGATCTACTGCACATAAGTAAACGGCCAGAAAAATAAATTGTCATTTTCTTGATATTACTCGGACTCTAAATAGGCAAAGTAAAGTGAAAAAGAAAGAAAACAAGGAAAAAATAATTTGGGAAGATATGTGATAAGACAAACCTCACTTCGGATATCAGAGCGAATTGTCTACTCAGTATCCATCAATTTGTCCTCCACCATATATGATTTCATTGAAATCGAAGGTGGCTCCCAAATTGATGGAAATTTCGGCTTCCTTTGTGAGAGAACAGAATCGTTAAGACAACAATTCATGTGCTGATTTAATTTGAAGCTAGCAATGCATGGCGAGGGACAATGAGGCGGCATTACTTTGAGGCCACCATTACTAACATCACATGTTGTTTTTGGAGGCTCGTTAAATAAAGCATCGAGTGGGGTTCTCGATTCAGGACTCTTAGATTAGAAAGTTCAGATGGGATGGAAACATTAAATGTCTGTCGTCACATATTTTTGGAGAAATAGCTAGCTGCAACAGAAGCAAACGAAACAGGAAGCGAGGTTACGATTCCTTCTTTGAATTAACTCGTAGAATATTTAGCGGATATCTTTCCTAAAACCATAAATTCTCTGATACACTTGATCCGTTGAAAGACTGAACAATCCCTAGATCAAACTGAATAATTACCCTTACAATTAATATAATAGGGCTTAGACGTTGTGTGGGACTTCGTACCATGCGAATAGAGGGACAATTCGCATAAATAGCAGACTTAGCATTACACGACGTGCCAGTTTGTCCGAAATGTTGACACTTAAAGCAGCGATCAGGGCTCGGTGTTAATGGTCAAACTTCGAGCCGATAATAATTAGTCTTCACCAATTCCGGAAGTGTAAATAAACTGAAAGTAAGAATCAGTGACCGTGCTGAAACAGTTCGCCTGATTTCTTACTTTTAATCCTAACTACTGCTATATGTTGTTAAATGTAAGGGATGTTTTCTAGACATACTGCCGGTAAGAAAGAAAAAAAAAACTAATAGTTTGGCATAGATCATTGTTAGAGCTAATTTAAGGTATACATTTGTAACAAAACTTATGCAAACTATTTCCATGAATACACATGTTATTCGTGAGAATCTGGATTCATATACCGAGTAATGCATCCTATAGCGCTCAAAAAAGATCATAATTTCAACATTGGTGTTATTTAAATTTACAAGAATTAGTTCTCAAAGAATTGAAACAAGAGAGTATCCCTCTGTAGCATAGAGATAACAGTGCAAGCTTTCGATGGGTGTGGTCCCAAATTTTATTCCTTGTGGAAGCACTGAACGAGAACAGTGTACATTTAATATTGAGGGTCCCAGCATAAGATTTTCATGCGTTTGCTGTAGCACAATAATGTAAATACAAAATATGTAAACAAACAAACAATATTCGTAAGTTCTACTGAGAATTATTGTTTATAACACCATCATTAGATATAGTAATTATAGTTTATTAGCTTTCGAAAGCTAATTGAACGTTCTTATGTGATTACCGAAATATCTTGATCGATTCGAGTCTAATGTTCATCTGCAGTACCTAGGCGAAATGTGACGGAGTTTATTGTTTAATGTGGGCTATAAATTAGTTTTATATTCGAGGCACATTCCATTGCCTGGAATGGAACCTGAGCTCACGCACAAGAAAGACAGCAGGTGTACTACTTCTCTATGAACGGGCAGTTGAATCTCTAAGAAGAACTCTCTCAAATATGTTTGTCCATTCTAAAATTATTGAAATGTAAATGTAATCAAAGTGAAAGAAACTCTGGGACAGTTATTTAAAGATCTTATTATACTTATATACATTATTCGAATATTTTGATAAAGTAGAGCAACATTGAGTCGGTCCTTTGTTGATCAGTTATATATTATGCATAATCAAGGTCATGACCCTCTTATATATATATATTCTTTTCAGGATCATAAAACAACGAAAACAAAAGAACGAATATTCGTAGCCAGGAAAAGAAGATATCAAGCTCAATTCATAAAAGAAACAAAAGAGTACGCGTTTGTTCACTGTCCAAAAGGATTCCATTCAAAGACGAAGTCGAGCTCCCTAGTGGTTATATGGTTAGCGTAAGCATCTTTGAGGTGGGAGACCAAGATTCGTTTCCAGTGCGACTCATGTGTTTCACATCCCACGTTCAGCTGTAGGCCCACGTCTCATATAGCCTCAGTGTTGAAAGGGACGCTAAACCCCAAATCAAACCTCAACCAACCGTCAAATCAATAGTTTCTACGAAGTTCTAGAAAGATTAGTCTGACAGCATTAATTTTCTTCCCACTTTCTCACTCTGTCTGTACTGTACATGTCATATTACAGAGACAAGTGAAGAACTGAACAACTCACGAAAGTGGTGAATTGCTATAGACAACCATATAAACGTAGCATTTATAGGCCTAAATATAAAAAGGTTAGAATGAGTTTGTAGCAAACTTGGATACATGATAAATAATTTTTTTAAAGAAAAAAAAAAACTTTCTTATAAATTCATATCCGAGTACCCCTCATTGGATCTCTACAAGACTTTCAAATTACTAATATTTTGTGTTTTGCAATTCAGATTAAAGCAAAGCACCTGAAATGTTCGTCAACCCGTTATATATAGCTCTTCTGCTGGTTGCGTAGCACAAGGATATGAACCCTAGCGATGCTCTAGCGACAATGTTAATCATGGTAGCCCAAAATGACTCCCGAAACGTAGAATTAAAAAAATAACGGCACTTTTTTGAAAATTTGAATGAGAACTGGCAAACCTACAGAAAACTTGAAATCGGCCAGCAAAAATGCCACACATTGATATGACGGTTTCTAGAGTTTGTGGTTTTTGTGGAAGTAAAGATTCCAAATGGATGAATCGAGTTGAGGGATGAGACATAGTGCGCCTGATAAGAGGATGTGAAAATATGTGTATGTGCAAAGTTATAGCGGCTGAGCGCCATAAGAAACGGAGGGGGAGGAGGTCAAAGTTGGTGGGAGAAGGGCTATGTTGTTATAGAAATACATCAAATAAACTGTTGAATCGTAAAAATAGTGAAAGATAGACAATACAAACAGTGGTAGTTTCACATATTGACGAAAGAAAACTGGACAGAGTAGATCACGAACCTCCGCTGTCATCTTGAAATCCGCCATTTTGAAATCTGTGATATTTTTTGAAATGGAAAAATAGTCATGTGTTATATCAATTAGGGCCATCATGTTCTCAAAAAGTCTATTATGAACTTTATTTATCGTTATCTGTACTTATTTGAAGATTTAGGATCATATTTATAGTTATTAACGAAAAGCTAGGACACTGATACTCGTAGACATATGTCGAAAGTTTGGATTATCACGAAAACACATGTAAGTTATATATATATATATATATATATATATATATATATATATATATATATATATATATATATATATATATATATATATACAAGAAAAATAACAGTGAAATTCGATATCCGAGTCGTATATTATTACATTATTATTATTTACGACATTACTTCTAATTTGCTTCATATAGTGCCGGAGAGAAGTGTTCCGATCTGGAAGAACCTCTTCCGTTTTTCTTTCTTTTCTTTTCTCCGTCGACAACAATGTGGAATTTATATTGCTACCTTTTGTTAAATGGCATACTACAGTGAAACCTCTACTAACGGACACCTCTATAAAGCGGACACCTCCCTTAACGGACATATTTTGTAATCCCCAAAGTCTGTAATAAGAAAAAAACATATTGGCAAACCTCTCTAAAGGGGACACTCTCTAGTACGGACACGGACAGTCTTTTCTGTCTTTTATAGGTATTATTTACCTCCGTATTACGGACACTTTCTCTAACAAATAAGTTGAAAAGTGTAGTAAAAATACATTTTTAGTAATTCATACATGTGTCACCAAGGAAGCATTGTGAAAATATTTTGCCTCCTCAACTGTCTGCTCAGCAACCCAGATGAAGCGTCTCTGTTCAACAACACTCTTATGTCCTTTGCTTGCATTTCGCTCCCACCCAAGCTATTTTAGGCACAAAAGTGATTGACAGTTGCCCGCCGTTAGGGATGACACGTTATGCTACTGTCCCGTTGGAATCCCTAACCAACCAGAAGACAAATTTAGTATTTTTTGCCCTCAGGTATATATATTATCTCAAAAAGGACACTTCAGGACTGCAATTAGCTCACAAATTAAAGCGCCATACTGAAAACGAAGGAAATACTGATAAGTGTAAAGTGCAGAGAACTATAACATGTTATTTCCATGTTGTGCCTCGAACATAAAGTATTGGACGACAAAGGATAATGCATGTAATATTCGTAAATACGTGATTCATGCAAAAATATTTTTTTCTAATTGTATATTGCCTTGCTCACTAATTTACATAACAAAATACTGAAACCTCTTGAAGGCGGACATCTCTCTATAGCGGACAATTTTTGATTCCCCACGGCTGTCCGCTTTAGAGAGGTTTCACTGTAATGTAGACCATAATACAATAAAATCTAATAGATTGGAATACAATAAGTACGCGCTGTACGTAAACCACTTTTTTTTCACCACTTGCTATATTTTTCATTCAACTTTCTTTGTCCACCTTCATAAGCAATAGCAACTTGTAGTCTGGAGGAAATTCATCGAAACTAAAAATTTCAGTATGTCTAATGTTTCTCGGTGGCTTTTACATAATTTGAGGGTGCTGAATGTGAATCTACCGGGTGTACAAATGTACACCATGAGCGTTTCGAGTAATTCAAGATGGCGGCTGTAAAATTGATAGGAATATTTTTGTATATTTTATCAAGATGGGTATCAAATTATATGTTTTTGGGTTGCAGATTCCAATAATAATGTCAAAAATGTTATGAAATTGATACAAATCGAGGTATTCAATATAGCGGCCGTAAAATTGACAAGAATATTTTTGGAGTATTGTATCGACATGGGTATCGAATTATATGTTTTTTGGGTTGCAGATTTCAATAGTTACTTCAAAAACCTTATGAAATTGATAGAAATCAATATATTCAATATGAAATATTCAGATTCGCGACCCTCGAGCTAGGTGCATACTTAGAACAATATCTGATACACTGAAATTTTGGATTGAGTGTTGATGCTTTCTCCGTCACCGCAACTCACCTTGTTTGCGCTCCAGAACATTTTTTCCACATTTTGGGCTTCTCTGTATTTATTTACAAAACCATTCCTTTCTGTGTGCAAAAGAAAACAAACAACACAAGCTTAGGTTTGAAGATTTTCTTGTATTTTTTTCCTAGACGTTTTCTTAATCAAGAATTATGTTGCTGGCCACATTAATGCGAAATATGTACATTTACAATACAAAATGCCGATGTTTCTATGTTACTCCGCAACAAAATAATAAATATCACAGATCAGTCACTTGTCAGTCTTCGTCAGAAGAAGTATCTATGTTTTCGTCATCTAGACTCCTAGTATTTTGACATGTGAAGATATTCTGGAATCGTTTAGAGGCTTCACAATTGCAGAAGTCAGTGCAGCTATTATGATTTGCCACACAGCCACAACGTCCTTTACACATGTTTTCAGAAGAACAGCCGCAACTCACTCATCAAAATTAAGATTTTATGATTTATTATTACTCATGTCAGTAAATATTTTTTTCAAAAATAGGGTTCAGAAATGACAACATAAACTTCTTTTGCAGCCGCCATATTGGGCACCATATTGAATATCTCGATTTGTATCTATTTCATAACATTTTTGCTTTATTATTGGAATCTGCAACCCAAAAAAAACATATAATTTGATACCCATCTTGATAAAATATACAAAAACATTCCTGTCACTTTTACAGCCGCCATATTGCCCGCCATCTTGAATTACTCAAAATGCTCAAGGTGTACATTTGTACACCCGGCAGATTCAGATTCAGCACCCTCAAATCAGCTAAAAACCGCTGAAAAACATTAGACATACTGAAATTTTTGGTTTGGTCCAAAAGTAGGGTTTTTCCTCCAGACTATTGGGACGAGCATAGCATGTCATATATCGGGATGAAAAGTGAACTACTGTAGTTGAATACAGCAAAGAAGTTTTAACGGAATATAAGTTATCGGTTGAGGTGGCTTTCTCGAGTGTCTATCCTGTTGCATTTCGAGCATGTGTTATGACGGTATCTAAAGGGATAAAACAGGCCATAATTCATTAGCGGTTAGTGATATTACAAAATAGACAGTAGCATTGCATTCCTGATCAAAACACAGTCTTAACACATGTGTTATATGGCTACTTTTCAATTTTAAAAAAATATCACAGATTTCAAAATGGCGGTGGAGGTTCGTGATCTACTCTGTCCAGTCTTCTTTCACCAATATGTGAAACTACCACCGTTTGTATAGTCAATCTTTCACTATTTTTACGATTCAACAGTTTATTTGATATATTTCTATAACATAGCATAGCCCTTCTCCCATCGACTTTGAATTCCTCCCCTTCCGTTTCTTATGGCGCTCAGCCGCTATAACTTTGCACATATACATATTTTCACATTCTCTATCAGGCACACTATGTCTCATTCCTCAACTCGATTCATCCATTTGGACCCTGCCTTTACTTGTAAGATCTCATTATCGAGAGGAATTGATCATAAATATTTAAATGAAGTCAGGGACGTAGCCAGAATTCTGAGTTTGGGGGGGCCACATTTGCAAATTAAATAAACCATATATATATATATATATATATATATATATATATATATATATATATATATATATATATGTGTGTGTGTGTGTGTATTATATTGTGTACTCACGATAATTCGCTGAATCGGGTGGCGCGGCAACCGCGGATAATCAACACGAAAACATCGTATGGAGAACTCACCAGTAAATTGTTTGAAGTTAAACTTTAACTACTCTTTAGGGGGTTAGAAAAGAAAAGTGCACCTCTCCTACGAAATGCGATAATGAAACAATAATTTAAAAACTATGTATTAGTAGTGTTGTTTACTTATGCAAGGACATCCAACTAGAACATTAAAAAACGCAATACTTCATATAATTACTTTTTGATACATTTATATATACTGTACATTTTTGCCTTGTAGCTTTATATACTTTGTAGCTTGATAAAAATAGTTACAAATAATATAGTAACAAGTAATAGGTAACAGGTAATACAGTAACTACCCTAAAAAGTGACATGATTTTCATGAGGTTCCCTAAACTGAACACACAGGCTCTCAAGACATATTTTTGCGTTAAAATGTAATATTCTACATAGTTAAAGAAACACTATAGCCTATACTAGACTAATAAACTTCAATATTTCAACTGACTATTATGTAAATTTAATAACCATTAACAAACTTTAGCATTTATTAAAGCTCTTGACTTCCTTTATATATTAGTACATTTTTATTGTTCACAAAATCGTTAACGTCTTCCGTGCGTCTCAAACATATGAATATTAAAGAGGCCTACAATACTTGAACGTCCGTAAGCATAAAAAATCTAATCAACGAAGTACATATACAATAGTAATTGGTAAAATAATGGTCTAATGTTACACCACCACTTTTTATGCTGTTCTTGCATCCACCTGACAATGTTGTGCCGCATTGCATTTACAAATTACCTGCTGGATACAAACTGTAGCGCATCTGCGACGACTTTCTGAATAGGCCTATGTCAATAATTTTATCTTCTTCAAGCTTAGAGGCTATCTCTTGTTCTATTTCAAGTGCGGCTAATGCTGATGTTCTGTCCTGGCCAGACTTATAACGAAGATATTATTTGATCAGTGGCGTATTTAGGGGCTCTGGGCTTAAGCCTTCCCCACGAAATTTTATTTACTATATTAAAGTAAATGACATATCTTGCAGAATTTTAATATTTCCAGGACTAAAGTTAGCAAAGTCCCGAAACAAAATCGTAAATACGCCACTGGATTTGAGAGTTTTATGCACGCTGAAAGAACACTCACAAGAAGCTGATAACGCAGGTAGCGTCAAGGCTATTTCCAGCAAATTCGTAATTTGGGAGAAAATTGCCTTGGGCAGAACAGCTCGCAAGTCCGAGATATTTGTAATTTCTTTCTCCATAAGAGATACTACGTAATTTTTACAATAACGAATTCATATTCAGGAAAATCTATTTCGAATTGCGTAGCACACTCTTCCATTGCCTCCTTCATCAAGAACAGTTTTGTTTTAAGATGACATGCTTGAATACCACCAATTACAGATATATTTTCCTTGCAGAATTTTCTGACGAACGCGTTCACAATGTTGTCATCATTCTCCTAAATTTTCGTAAATAACTATAAAGATGGTCCTAAATTTTCCAAATAAGTACAGATAACGATCACTAAAGTTCATAATTGACTGTTTAAAAACATGTTGGCCCTAATTGATATATCACGTGAGTACCTTTCCATTTCAAAAAATATCACATATTTCAAAATGACAGATTGCAAAATAGCGGCGGAGGTTTCTGATCTACTTTGCCCATTTTTCTCTTTTCAATATGTGAAAGTATCACTGTTTGAATTGTCTATCTTTCACTATTTTTACAATTCAACAGTTTATTTGATATATTTCTATAACATAACATACCCTTCTCCCACCAAATTTGACCCCCTCCCCCTCCGTTCCTTATGGCGCTCAGCCACTATAATTTTGCACATAAAAATATTTTCACATACTCTATCAGGTGCACTAAGTCTCATCCTGCATCTCAACTCATCCATTTGGACCCTTTACTTGTTAGTCAGTTATAAAAAGTGCATTCGTATAGATTTTTAGCCCTTGGTACCTCAAGGCGACTATAAGGCTGGAATCACTATGGGGTTAAAAATGACGACTCCCAGCCCCAAAGTTACTGATCTTAAACTCACATTACCGTTCACTTAATGTTTAAGAAATAGCCTATAAATGGGTTTTAAAAATAACCTTAGAAGTATGAAAAATTTCAGTTTACTATGGATAATTTTTTTTTCATTTATTGTCGGATAAAAACAATTTGTAACATAATTTTAAATAAATATTTGAGGGGGCCAAACCAAGATTTGGGGGGGCCGGTGCCCCCCCGTGCCCCTCCCTAGCTACGTCCCTGAATGAAGTATTTTATCATTTAGGTTGTTGAAACAATCCTTCACTTTCACATGCTAAGAACACATTATTTTACCGTCCTCTTCTTGTTCAGTCTGCCATGTTTACGTCTTACAAAACGAGAAGTGTGGATTTTGAGGCAAAGGATGTCTAGGTGAACGAATATAGGATATTTGAGAACATAGTCTCAGTGACCTGCAAAATATAAAATGAAATGAAATCTTTAAGTTTTACGTCCCACGATTATGCCGGTTAGGCTAAAGGAGACGGTGATGATGAGAGATGAATGAAATGGTGGAATGAAGAAAGTGGGAGGAAACGGGAGAACCCCGAGAAAACCCACGCACACGGTGTTTGTCCACCACAATGTTCACTTGGCGGGAGCAGGGTTTGAACCCGGGACCCCAAGCACCAGAGGTGAACGCTCTACCACTGAGCCACCGCGGCCCTGACCTGCAAAATAAGAATTTTATCAATATGTAATGTATTCTCCTACTTATCTTTGTCTCAATATGTAATTTATATTTTCTTCGTTTGCTTAAAATTAAGTGAAAAAGAAGAATAATTTTCCCGCCTTTTATTTTTCGTTTAATTTTGAAAAAGAAAGGAACTTTACGCTAGATTCTCTCGTTATCATACATTTCGTGAAAAACTATTATACCTAGGTACATTCTCGGAAATTAACTGATGGAAAATGCCGTCAAGTATTCTTGGTGCTGGACAAATTAGAAATATTCTCAGTCATTCAAAGAAGATAAAATATAGCGAAGATGAACCAAGTTACGTACAAGATACCTCAGACGGAGTAACAAGAATGCAACACTAAGCATTTTAAATGCCGTATAGCGTTCAATAGAGTTTCTTCGTCCACATAACAGAACGCTTCTTCATGTGTATTTGTTACTGTTATAGTGAAGCAGAATTTTCTATTACGACTGCCGAAGTAGAATGGAAGATTAACATGATGTAACATCAAGCACAATTAATAAATCAGTGATGGCAAAGACCTTGAAGAAATAAATATTACAAAAGGTAATCATTCATACCGCAGAAGAGTCATATATAAAAATGTTGAAATGTTGACCCTTTTTGTTAGAAGTGTGACCTATCTTTGGGTTTCGTTCAAAGCTGAATCCTAATGTTTTCCATTTTAAAACAGCGTAGAGTCAACCACAGGTCAATGTTATTGAGATTTAAAAAAAGAAAAAAATAATATTCCAACCACAGACACACACATTTACACATTGAAAGAAAAAACATAGATTTAGCAAGAGGCAAGGGGTAGTATACGGTACCACATCAGGTAAAACTATCACGTGCCTAGTTTAGACGTTTCCTATTGCAAAAAAGAAAAACAAATACTTTCCAGTTAGGTAATAAGATGTTTTGTTTTATTAATTTATTTTTACCAAACCTTTTTTTTCTATTGTCTAATCCCTCTGTTTTTCTCAATATTTGCCTCACAATTGCAAATCCTTACTTTCGAGTGAAAGGTGACATTGCAGAATCACAAACATCCTTGTGGTTTTAGGTTATCCTTGCATCCTGTAAGCATTTATTAGCAATCAAATTATATTCGGAAATAATAGTTAAGGCTTAAAGCTTTTAATTGGCTGTAGTTCACAATCCGTCTCCTGTGCTTATTACAAACAAGTGAAATCCTTTTGCGAGTGATATTTTGTTAAACTTATTGAGGTAAGTCAGATCAATATTTTCTACCCTATTCAAAATTATAGGATTAGTAACAATCGCTTCTCACGTAAGTTTTTTATTTAGTATTTAAAATTGTAAACGAGATGTATTATAATATGAATTAATAATAAAAGAAATAGCTATGCAACGGCACAAAGTTAATGAAATTGGTTTATTGTGATTTCTTAATTGTAATTCATAAATAGGAGATTGGGTTATTGTGTTTTTCTTCATTATCATTTATAAATAGTGAGTATGCAAATGGGTTTACGAATATCAATTAAAATGGATAAGCAATTTCTTGCCATGCTGTATTCCAAGTGAGGTTGCAGATATGAACTATCGGTTCTGTTCCAAGGATAACTTGTTACGAATCGGTACATTGTAATTATTATTATTGTAATGGTATTACAATAATATTATACCGATGGTATTACATCGGTATTTATTATTGTAATGTAATTAATATTTGTTCTTTCTGCATTCAGGATTATGTCCTAACTAACGCATCATCTTAACTTTTCTTTCATAATGTAGCTTTAAGCTATTTATTTATTGTAGTCTATGCTGAATTCGATAAATAGTATCAGTAATATATGCAGAACTTTTCATGTAAGCCAGTTAGTCTAAAACTAACTTCTTTGACGATCAAAATTTAGCCATTTATTGTAATGGAAGTACGTTGATTGCCATTTGTTACGTGTTACTACTTCGCATTTTGTAGGGAGTAAAATTTTCTGTTAGTTTAACTGTGAATTGCTAGAGCAAATTCACTTTCGAGCAAAGTTGCGATTCGAATACTTAGAAATGCTTTCTTATAAACACAGAATCATTAAAATGATATTCCGTTTTTCTGTGACGAGCAAACTCTGGCGCACTCAAATTTAGAAATGTATGCTCATAGAGTTATTTCAAATGTTCATAGCTCAGGCCCTAATTGGTCTACGTATACGAAACAAGAAGCAGAAACACAAACATTTAGAAAATACATGACGTGTACAGATTAAGGGAATCTTCATTTCAGGAAGTGGGGTGGGGGTGATGGAAAATGGATCCCAGGTATAGTTCTTGTTTTGTCCTGACCGCAGTGCATTATTAATTAGCCAAGAAAAAAGCGAATGTAAGAAGAAAAGCACCATAAAAATTAACTTTGAAAATAGAGAAAAACCTGTCTGAAAAAATGACAATGATCCCTTCGGAATATGCTCAAGAAGTTAAAAAACTTTACCAAAGAAGATAGATTTTCTCAAACTTAATTAAGAACTTTATTTTTTAATTTATTATTTTTTCTGTATAAAATATTAGTAGTAGTAGTAGTAGTATTAGTATTATTATTAATAATGCATATTTAGGCATCCTAAAGAATTTCTCCAATGGTTTAAATAATATTTTGATTCTAATTTTCCAAGAAGAAATAACTTGCAGTAGAAACTACTTCACATTTCAGAAAAACTGTTCATTGTAATATTTACCAAAGACAACAAACCAAAACAATGCCGAAACCCTAATCAAATTATTCATTTGAGCTGTCTAAATCATTACTTAAACATATAAGTAAGATATAGCAGTTATTAAGCAATTTAAGTTTATCTTCTTCCCCATTATTAAAACTACATTTTTTAGTCGGTACCATTTATCTCAATGGAAGGAATTTCGATTATTCAGTTGTAATTTAACGCCCGTTTATAGCGTCGAGGCAACATGAGACGGGCTTTACAGCTTAAAATGGAGTCAGAAGCATTACTCTAGTTTGTACACGGGATTGAACCCAGGATCAAACGCTTTTGATACTTAACTACGAAGGGTAAAAGTAATTACGGTAATTTATTCAGATTTATTTAGTGACGCAATTTATAATGCAATTGATTACTCCTCAACTTCGTTATATTTCTCATGAGTAAACTTTAAATAGGTTTGCCTACGAGACAAAACGAGATGAATTTTTTTCTCGTATCTCGTCTCGTAAACCTTTATAGAGGGCTCGTCTCGTCTCGATTTTAGAAGAATTATTTCTCGTCTTGTCTCAATTCTCAAAAAAAAAAAATCTCGTCTTGTTTTATAAATTTATGTACAAAATGTATGCTTTGATTTTTCTTAATTTTATCTAGAAGTAATCGTAACCTTTCCACGCCACGAAGGGTGTGATATAACAACACTTAAGTTGCGTATAATTAAATGCTGTTCATTATGTTCATAGATCACTTTAACAACTTATAGTTTTTGTACTATTGTCTAAGACTTGGATGAACTAGCGTTGCCCTTCAGACTTACGAAATTTCTCCTGTATGAAGCAAACGCTAGTTTTAAATCAAATACGTACTTTTGATGTTACCACTTGAAAGGTGAGTCTTATTTCCTATTCTATGCACTACTTTTGACCATAGTTATTAGTCTTTTTATAATAAAGAAAATATTGCTCATTGTTTAATCATTTCTATTAAAGTAGTTTCATCTTCTCGGCAAGTCAATCAATTAGGAATAATAACACTGCTCGACAAAATGAAACTTTTTGAAAGCTGTTTTTGATTTGACACCTGATTTTATATAAGTTGAGGTTGCTAATTACGAAAATGAAATTAGTTTTCCCCCCAGCACGTTAGGTTTTTTCACAAATCGGAAAACATGATTGCGTAAATTGTGCTATTTACACAGAAACGCTGCTAATATAAAGTAACAGTATGACTATATATTTCTATCAAAGGAACATTATTTTGCGTCAGAACTAATCTGAACGTCGATATTCTAAATAATTAAGGAAATCAGTGATGTAACTAGGGGGCAAACGAGGCTTGTGCCCCGGGCGCCGGATTGGGAGGGCCCAAATTGGGCAAATATTTGGGGGAGCGTTTTGGTTGGGTTGGTAAGGGGACGATAAGGCGCGTTCTTGCCCCAGGCGACAACTAGCGTATTTACGTCACTGAAGGTCATTGATAAACAACTTACCTCATTTTTGTGTCTGTTTTTTCACTTGGAAGCTCCTAAAACTAGACTTCCTTTTGTGAGTAGTTCGTAAATCTTCACTTACCAACGTCCAACAGTAATCCGCCAACATTGTTGTTCTCCTACGTCCCTGATAGTGGAATTCAATTGCTTTGATGCCCTGGTGAAATCTTTCATAAAGTTCTACACTTTAATCACCGAAGTTAGAAGGAAAGCTGTTAAGTGTAAATATAGAAAATAAATCTTAAGACTCATTTTGTACCCTAATCTTCTAAACTTCTGGAGCATATTAGAAACAATGTACTTGTAATTTTCGTCTCTGTTATTCCCGAGAAAATTATGACACACGTACTGAATGCACTTCATGCTTCCTTTTCAACACTTGTCATACAATGTTCAAAATCTGACTGATCTGAGACTTTCTGATCTGAGGACCAATGAATATTCCTTCTTTTAACTTAGCACTTGAAAGTTCTGGGAATTAGGTCACTAGACACTGGAAGCACTGCCCATCTTTATTCAGACCTTTGACAAATTGTTTCATTAGGCGCAGTTTAATATGCAAGGTGGTACTATGACTTTTGAAGGGTCTACGAGGCAGATGTTTTTCACATTTTTAATTCCTATATTGCGGCTTTCACTGACAATCAATATGAGTCCAGTGTTTATTGCGTCCTCTGCTGTTCCATTTGCAAAATGTGGCATGGATATTTGTTGTACCCTTACTGCTGTCCAAGAAGCATACATATCACCTTCAGATCGCCGCAAAATAACTACTGATGATCCTCCTATTTTATTTATTTTTTTTTTTAATTTCCATATTTTCGTAAATCTCCTTTAAATGTACAGAATGAATAATGGGTATACAGAGGGTTGTTGGTTGCTGTTGTGAAGAAGCAGACCGTTCAAACTTCTCTTGTTGGAATCAATGAAAAGCCTCCATTTCTCTGCATTATAGTTCTCGCAATCACAGCTTACACAACACTGTTATTGCGTTCCCAACGTGTAACGCATTGTGATATCATTCAGTGCTACCAGATTCAGTACATATATATATATATATATATATATATATATATATATATATATATATATATATATATATATATATATATATATATATATATATATATTAATTTTAGCAGAATAAGTAACTGCACGTCTTTTATTACAAATTCAAAGATAATCAGAAGGCTATGGCATCGAAAGTATCTTTTTTATATTTGTAATTAAAATCAGCACTTCTTCTCAAATATACATTTATACGGTTATTTTCCTCTCCCCCTCCCCTCTATTTTAAGAAAACTGTACATGATAGGGCAAAACTAACTACATTTTTGGATTTCACAGGTCAAAAACATTAAGAAAACCTTAATAGTTTCCAAACAGCAAAATCATTGTAGAGCAGTGTAATATAACTTTCTTTTTCGATAGTAAGCCAATGTAATATCATACATTATTCTTTTGTGTATTCGTTTCGAAACAAAGTTATTGAAATCTTTAATTTAACTATGCATGTTAATGTCGTGTAAGTTAAAGGGGAATGAATTTCCACACTAAGGTTACAATAAAATCACAGAGCAATTTTCGTTTTATGAATGCGAAACTTCATTGAAATTTCATCATATTTGTGGATGGAATAACTTTTTGTACTATTTATCTAACAGCAGAAATTAATTAAATAAGTACAAATAAAATATTCGGACTAATATAATTAAAATTCAAGTTGAAAATAGTACGGATATATATATATATATATATATATATATATATATATATATATATATATATATATATATATATATATATATATATATATATAGAGAGAGAGAGAGAGAGAGAGAGATTGATACATGTATGTGTGCTTCTATATTAATTATTAATAAGTTTATTATATAAAAAAGTAGAAGCAGAAATATGTTTCTGGCACTTCATACTCTCTAACTGCACAGATAATATTGAACTGGCGAAATTCAAACTTAAAGGGCCTCTAAAAGGTATCTTATATAATGGAATTGAGAATATCAGTACTCTTGGTTGCAGGCGTGCATCAAGAAATTTTTGTTGGGAGAATTCCAAGCTTCGGGGGAGGGTGTCCAATATTATAAGCCATTACATCTATGTAGTATTAAACTGGTATTGTTCTGCACCCGAAAAGACGTTAAGAAATTGTAAAATACTTCCACCTATATTTTCAAAATAATAATAATAATAATAATAATAATAATAATAATAATAATAATAATAATAATAATAATAATAATAATAATAATAATAATAATAATAATAATAAACTAGATTGTTACTATAAGAGAAAGAGTACAGATGAACGTAAGTTCAAATTTTCATGCTACATCAATGATTTCCCTGTTAATCAAGTATAGTTTTATTGAGAAATTATATTCAGTACAAATTTATATTCAGTTAGGAGCTTTTGGAGGAGGGTCCGGGTCCGGTGGACTCCCTCTGGGTCCGCCCTGCTTGGCTGCCTCACGATACAGACTCAGTATGTTGACAACTCTGAACCCAAAACGGAAATGAAACACAGACTGAATGCTTCAAAATTAAGTTTGGTAACCTTGTTTCAATGATATAAATAGAAAACATACCTGAAATTTGGTAATTTCACTATTTTGTTTTGAAGGGGGGTGGGTGGAAGTGTTTGGAAATCGTTCATATTATTCTTTGATAAAATCTTAAAGTCATACCGTCAAAAGATAAATGGCAATTTGTCCTTATTGGTTCTATATTCATCCCTTAAAATATACTACAGTGAAACCTGTCTTTAGCGGAATCGAGCGGGACTTGCAAAAATTTCCGTAAAAGTCAGGTTTCCGCTTAGTGCAGGTAGACCTTTCCTCTTAAAAAAAAAAAAATACATGCTTATAAAGGGGCATACTGAGAAAATGTATTGCTGTACGTACATTGTACGATTACAATACTTCTTTCTTCTACGAATAAATACACAAAAAAGTTTAAATGAATACAAAATATACTATGCACACGTTTTCTTCACTTTTCAAATAGCCAAGCAGGGGTTTCTGTGTACATTGCTGCTTGGCTGCTTGACTTTCCGCATACACTTTAACCTGAGGCATTATACTAAGTGAATCAGAATCATTTTTCCGTAAGGCAAATTTTTCAGTTCCTTTAAACTTCTGAGAGCATCTTGATATGTATTTATTCTACACTCTTCTTCGAACTCGGTATCGTATTCCTCTTCTTCCTCTATCACGTTTTCTTCTTTCCGACATTCCGTATGATTTTTGATTAAGTTGCGGGGATTAAGGACAATTTGTGGGGGTGAATATGAGTAGTGGTTGAGGAAGGCGAACACTGTCCAGACATATTTAACAAAAGAACGAACATTTTATCGCAGACAGTGTAATGTATATGTCTCACAAAATGTCTAAACATCTTCAAACGCTGTAGTCCGGAACTCAGAATTTTCCGTTAAATGTTTATTTTTCTTTCCGTTGCCCGCCTAACACAGTTTCCGCTTAATGAAGAGACTTTTTACACGTTTTGTTCTCCAAAATTCATGGGACCGTGAAATATTTCCGTTTAAGACAGTTTTCCGTTTAATAAAGGGTCCGTTGAAGACAGGTTTTACTGTATAATATACTTTCTTCTTTATGACTTCATCACTCAAGTTCACACGATATATAAGCACTGAACTTTGTGTGTCGCAATCCTATTGATTAGTACTGATTACATCACATTGTGTTCATAATTGATTAGCGTCTTCATTTTATTCCATTGCTTTCATTCACAAATGTAAAGTTTTGAAAGTGATGTTGACAGGAATTTACGAGCAGAACAAGTTTACTTTTTGGAAGCGACCTTGGGTAGGCCATCATTTGAATTCTGACATTGTCCAAAGAAGATTTTTCCTCTCTTATTATTTTTCCTTATTTTCTCTTAGCTCACTTTTCATTCCACGTGGCTTTCAAGTGGTTCAAGGTGTTGGTGCACATTATTATCAGCATATACGGATCTGGATTGAAGATTATACAGCTGTATGTATTATAAATGAATTACATATTTGTTTTCAATATGCATTTTCGGTCATTCAGAATAACATAAAAAATTACCACATTATTGATTTTGGTGGAAGATTAGTTAATATAAACTAACAACTTACTGGCTCTAAAGGGGCTCAATATATTGATGCATATTATCAGCATATACTAATCAGTTCTAATAACACAAATGTTTGTGTTACAGATGAACTATGTATATGATTCTTCAATATATATTCTGGTCATTAGGAACACAAAATAAACACATTATTAATTCTGAAGGAAGACTAATTGGTATAAATTAACGAACTGTTGATAGATTAACCAGATAATTTCACTGATCATGTCTCACTTTTTGAAACATGTCTAGTAATGAATCTTTGTATCTTTGCTCAGGTATTATTAGTAATGTATTGGAGGAACATTATTTCTTTCATTGATGTTTTTCCATGTCCCACCTACAAACTTTTCACAATTATTTTCTTAATTTTATAGAAAAGTAACGTACTAGTAATAAAAGGTGAACGTCTTAGTTTGTCCATCAGTGCGTCACACTCCTAATAATACTGTATAAGATACAGCTACTAGCACTATAGGTTGCTCATCAAGGATTTAAATCAACACAATGTTGTTTATAGCGAAATCTTTGAATAATTCTATATTTATGGTATGGAATTTGGGGTGCTCGGTGGACAAAAAAATAAATAAATAAAATAAAAAAATAAAAATAAAAATAAAAATAAAATAAAATAAAATAAAATTTAAATAAAAGTTGAATGAAATCTTTCAGTTGAACCTCCCACAATTTTACCGTTTATTTTAAGAGAGACAATGATTTAGGCAAGAGAATGATGATGGAAGAATTGGTGAAATGAAAATGTGGGAGGGAACGGGAGTACCCCGAGAAAACCCACGGACACGATATTATCCAGAACAAACTTACTTGGTCGGGGATCGAACCAAGGACCCCAAGCATCTAGAGGTAAGCAACCGTGCCCACCCCCCACAAAGAAATTTAAATGTTAATAATTATATATCTTAAGTAAGAACGATATTAACCTATAATTCAGAGCAGTGCGAAGGTTTGAGGTAACAACCAGTGTAACTAAACTAATAGCTGCACCCAAAGATTTCTAGTAACCAATGACTGAGATATGATCAGCCATATATGCGTAAATAAAATTGTAGTAACCGTTGTTATTAAAGTGATAATTGTATATATTAAAATAGGCGCCAATTCTACAATGTACTAGTTTTCGAGATGATCGATAATTTTCATGAGTAACTTTTGAGAAAATCGAAAAACACAAACTTTAAAAACGCTTTTTAAAAAGTTTATCATTTGTTGCCAATAATAAATAAGATTTTTTAAATTTTGCTAGAAGGAATTGTCTCATTTAATTATGTACTGTATACGTAGCAAAATACACTATTAACTAGAAGATTATTGTTTACCTTTTCTAACAACGACACACGTATTTTTTATACATATGCTACTTGTAAATAATTACGATCAATCATTGCTTTTTCTAATATCAATTTTATGCTCAAGTTACTTTAGACCATCTTACTTACAATTATTTCGACATTTATCCGCTGTTAGGGTGGTTGATGTCAGGAGTTAAAAGCTAGAAGCTTTGATTTTGAGACGAGTATGATCAAATTACGATTAACTTAAATAACGACTAATATCATTAGACTTACAAAAGATACGATACAATTGAAGTTAGGACCTAATTTTTGTTTTTAATTAATTCACAGAATAACAAGTAGTACTTTCTCTTATTAGGAGTTTCTTCGATGAATATGGTACTAAAGCTTAGGCTTAGGAGGACTTCCACTTCCAGAGTACAGAGACCGTAGACTTTGTGAAAAATGAAATCCTTAAATTTTACGCCCCACGCTTATGCCGGCTGGGGTAAAGAAGACGGTGATGGAAATTGTGGAATGAAGAAAGTGGAAGAACTTCGAGAAAACCTACGCACACGGTGTTTGATCGCCATAAATTTCACTTGGCTCGAGCTGGGATCGAGGCAAGGACCACATAGGCCTATACCACAGGTGAACGCTTTATCACTGAGCCACCGCGGCCCTCAATTTTGTGATAGACAAACACAGTAAAAACTGATGTCTTCTGTGCATTCATCATTAAACCTATCTATTGTCCGCACACAATATGACACCAGTACATTTTTTATCACTACAAGTATTACTATGACTACAACAGCCAGTAATTATACAACATGCTTAGCGTGTAGCGAAAAAACATCTCCAAAGATGAGAGATATTGTATATCAATGGATAGATCTTTCTGAGCTGAATAAAAATGATATGCGTGAGTGTAAAAGCTAATATGTGTTTTCAAAAAAAAAAAAAGAAAAAAGAAAGAAAGAAAGAAAAGAAAAAGAAAAGAAAAAGAAAAAAAAACAGTAAAATGTTTTGATCCTGTACTCGAACAATGCTATTTATTGAGGTGAAACTGATACCGAAATACTACACATATATTCGCAAGTTCTTGATTATAACACTAGCAAGACGGCAGTACATAGTATGGTTAATAAGATATAGCCTAAAATTGTTATTAACTCTTAAATGTTAATTTCTGTTGAACAAAAAAATCTTCAAATTAAGATATACCACATTTAATCGAATATAAGCGCCTCATTTTCTAAAAAATAATGTAGGATTAATATTCTGGAGAGGTGTTTATAATCTCATAATACATTTTTTTAAACAAATCGTACCATACAATTACTAGTAGGTGCCTTCTAATTATTGTTTAATAATAATTTCTAAACAATAGCAATGATTTGATAATTTTGACCAAGGATCTTATAAAATAGAGGATCTGACCATATGTATCTTCATCCTATAAAATAAATGAAGCCAAAAAACAACCGAGCATCGGCACGTCTGATTGACTACTCTCGTTTCCGCCATTGTCTGATTGGCTACTTTCGTTTCCGCCATGATTGTTGTCTAAAACACTGCGATCCTATTGGGCGGAGTGGGCAGAGTAGGGGTGGCGAAACTGTGACGTATGGCTTCAAGATTTTGTTGTAAGGGCAGATTCTCTATTTTATAAGATCCTTGATTTTGACAGTGTAAAGTTATATTGTCAATTATTTAATTTTTCGTTTCACAACACTGCATGTAAGATAAAGTATAGTATTTTTCTGAATACATGAAGGTACCACTGAAACTCTATATGGAAATGTACTTCATAAAAGTCATTGATTTTCAGCCTATAATGATGGTTGTCAGATTGGTAGTGGCATGAATTTTCTGTAGTAAATCTTACAGGTGTGCTTATACGTCCGCATAATAAACGAATTCTCAAAACCAACACAAAGGGGAGATCTTGTATTCAAGGAGTGCTTATATTTGAATAAATATGGTATATAGATCTAACAATCAATACATCACACAAGCTGAACTAGAATCCATCTGAAATGATCCAGAAAAAAAAAATGGTTGCTCGACTTTTTTTGAAAATTATGAAACTTACGCAGTTGTTTGCTTCATGTTTCAAGACTTTAAAACTGTGTTTACAATATGTTTATCTGAAGCGGTTTGCCAGTGGAAGCCATGTTTGTTTCGAGGCGCGGGTCTATTTCCATGATTGTAAGGGTTAACAAAAACGTTCATTACGAAAACAGTACTTGGTCTAGAAGGATAAAACAAAAATCATTTGATTGGTAATGGATCGAAGTAAAAACTAGGCCTATAGGTATTTACCTATGTTTCTCTTTTCTATGAAAAAGTTACAAGTAAAACTAAACATCATTATTGGTGCAATTTAACGATTTGTAATGTTTTGTAAGAAAGAAGGAGCGGTATATACAGTTTGATTTCGTTTGTGATATCAAGAGAAAAATTCAGTAGTTTTACCAGAAAAAAATATTGATTGTGATACACTTACCTTTATGTTTTTATGATCGTTTTAAAATCCCGGTTTTGTCGAAAAACCCGAAGTTTGAGTTCAAATAACTCCGATGGGGCTAGTGATAAAAATCTCAAATTAGCACAGGATGTAGTGTTGTTGCACATTTTTATGGCAAATAAAAGACATTCTTGTGTATTTTACTATTACAAAAGTTATAACCTCTCAAAAATAAAATATACTCCGTGCAGTAATATCGTTTTGGCACACGGCCGAGCTATGTAGAAAGTTAGGGGAGACCGGGACTGGTTGACACAGGGGTAGGTTGACACACTGCAAATTAAATCCACGTTCAGCGGTTGGTACCCACGATACTCATGTCATAGGAGTGGCTACGTACGACTCAGTTGCTGTTGTACTTTCATGGATACAGGAGAGCATTTCAAGAGTTGAGAACAAAAAAAAAAAAAAAATGTTTCTTAGAGGAGGCAAGTAAATTTTTATAATTCTAGTTTTTAATTGTGATTTTAGTAGATGGTAATGTATTAATAAAGAAAACAACGAACGATGGATTTCAAAGATTGCTATTTCGCCTACAATAGGCATCGAGACAAACAGTATATGACTCATAGTCACTGTTATGTCTCACATAGCTTCAATGTTGAAACAGTCGCTAAATTCAAATCCAAACAATCATTTCACTGGGATATGGACGACTCCTGGTTCAATTCTTAATTCGTGCTCAATGTCCATATCTGTACACGTGTATCTATCAAGAGACTACCAAATGAAAGAAATATATTTTCACGAAGAGCTACAGCAATTTTTGTCCCAGAGTGTAAAATCTTACCAATAGTGTATGAGACAGGTTCCTAATTTCTTTAATAGATTATTTCTCAAAGCTGTACACCCCTCATCCCCCAGACATACAAAAAAGTAAAAAATGAGGGAGAATTACCTAATATTGATATTGTCTTGTTCCTTCTCCATGTATTATTATGATGGACACCACTTTAAAGACGCAAACACTTAGAGGATTTCTTTCTAACAGGAATGCTATATGTTGGACTATAAAATCCAGGGCCTAGTTAACATACTCTTGTACTCTAGGTTAGACTTCTGAAATCTTCCCCTCTAATAATAATAATAATAATAATAATAATAATAATAATAATAATAATAATAATAATAATAATAATAATAATAATAATAATAATAATAGTAATAATAATAATATTTCAGATATTTTTCTACCTATCGAATTTGAAGGTACTCTTCTTACTTTTATCATTCTGTTTTAATACTCGAAGAAACTTTGTTTTTATAGATTTTTGAACTTTGTTCTAAGTTACAATTACCTAGTTGTCGTCGAGATTGGGTGTCTTTTACAGTGGCGGTTCTTGAGGGAAGTCATATCAATAAAAAATTAAAATTTATTCCTGCAAGTTAGTGGGGAAAAGCTTACTTAATGCAGTAACTCATATACAGGACTATGTAGCATTCTTTCCTTAGGTTATAAAGACAAAATCTAAATTTCTACCAATGTGACTTCCCTCAAGAGCCACCACTGCTCTCATTGTTCAATACACATTTATGCTACACAAAAGAGAAATTTCTAGCACATACATTAATTTATTCTGTAACATGTAAAGATGGGAAGGAGCCAAATATGCCGTCCCAGTCTCTACTCAGTGTAGGCGTTAATCCGGGCTTGATAAAATCTCAACGTCTGTTTGTACTTTAACTTCCTTTTTCTGCACTGAACTTATATGAAACATTGATCTCTGCATGCACTCCCACCAGAGATTGAACCAGAGTTTTCTGCACTAAAGTGATAACTCTAATTATTTTGCCACGAACGAAGTCAAATTCCCAACATGCAGACAGTGCTGATCGTACGTTTTCTCATAAATTTATTTTTTCAACAAGAAGAATGGGACCAGAGTGTTGTCGGTGTCAACGGCTGCTAAAGTGGGAAATAGCTTACTCCGCACAACTCAAACAGAATGCCAGATGTTGAATTCTGTATCTCCCATTCTCTTTTCCCGGAAGCTGACGAATCAGCAAGATTTTTTTCACATTGTATGCTTATACACATACACATACATGTGACAATGTATATGTGCATTAGGCGTGATGTAACATAGGAATTCCAGCATGGACAAGAAAAAAAAGAAGTGTTTTTAATCATTGAAACACCATAGACATAGAAGTTATTACTATACAATTGTTACTGTTAAGAGATTTTTCTAACTGATTGGAGTACAGTGTTCAGTGTCACTATATGTTAATGTATTTATATGTAATATATAGAATGAAAACATTAGGAAGTGCGTTTAACCATGGAACAAACTGAATTAGCAGATAATAGTTATCAGTGTATTCAAATTTTATCAATTCTTTCTAAAGGATAGTGAACAAATCAGAATTCTTTCGAGTATACAAGTAGGCCTATTACAGGTGAGATAAATTCCTGTTTTTTTAATATATTTTTTAAAAAATATTTTATTACACTTTCTTAGTTTGAAAAAGCTTGACTCCCTTAAGATCATTTGACATCGAATCCGAAAATACATTTTTGACCTCGATTTAACTTTAGAATTTAAACCTACGAGCATAGTATTCGAAATTGCAGTCTATTTACCATTATGATGAATAAATTATAAATTTGTATGTTATATTTATTTTCAGCATATACTTCGAAGTACATTTAGTAGCTATAATGTATATCTCACTATATAAAATAAGTCCTGAGGGAGTGAGTGACAGGCTGACTGCTCAACGTCCACGCCAAACCGCTTAAGCTAGAAACTTGAAGATTTTGATAGTGCATAGAAATTGTGATGTAAGGTACCACTAGGGAAGAATTTTTTGAAATTCAACGAGAAATGAGGAGGGAAATAAGGATTGCGATTATTATAGTAAAATGTCTCTATTTTTTAAATATTTCCTCTACAAGGGAAGAAAAAAGGTGGGTAGAAAAAAGAGTGGGATTTGCAGTGTTAAAATAAAATGGCGATATCTCGAAATTCATTAAGATTAGAATAATGAAATTTGTTATTTAGATTTTCATTTAAAATAATTAAAGACATATTTTAGCTTTATTTGATATCTCCCCTATAAGGAAAAAAGAAGGCGGGGAGAAGAAAAAAGTCGAGTTGCATTTGTTAAAATAAGATGACCATATCTCGAAATCGTTTAAGGTTAGAAACATGAAAGTTGTATTTAGGCTTTTATTTTAAAATAATTAAAAACGTGTTTTTGGATATTTATCTTAAAAGCGAATAAAAAAGGCCTGAGGGGAAAAAGGGGGGTTGTGATTCTTAAAATAAGATGACCATGTCTGGTTATGAAATTCCCACCAAGGAAGAATTTTTAGAAATTCGACGGGGAAGGGGATGAAGGAGGGATGGCAATTATTATCTTAATAAAATAGCCATAACTCGAAATCTGCAGATTAGACACATGAAATTTGGTATATGGACTTCTCATTTAAAATAAACACGAGGTTTTGCATTTTTAAATATTTCTTTTATATTTCTACAATGGAAGAAGAAAGACGGAGAGAAGAAGAGTCGGGATAGCAGTTGTTAAAATTATGTAGCCATATCTCGAAATCTTTTAACGTTAGAGGCATGAAAATTGGTTTTTAATTTAAAATAATTAAAGACGAATGTCAGCGTTTTTTTTATGCTTACCTTAGAAGAGAAGAAAAATGACTTAAGGAAAAAGAGTGGAGCTGTGATTCTTAAAATAAGATGACCATATCTCGAAATCACTTAAGAGTATCTCGAAATTAAATTTCGACAAGGCATAGGAGTTGTAATGTAAGGCCCCACTATGGAAGGATTTTTGAAAATTAGATGAGGAAAGTGAGAAACAGTGGTGGCAATTATTATCTTAAAATGGCCATATCTTGGAATCTCTTAAGGTTAGGGACATGAAATTTGGTAAGTGGACTTGTTATTTAAAATAAATAGACTAGTGTTTCAACATGTTTTGATATTTGACCTAGAAGGGAAGAGAAAAGAGTGAGAAGGAAAAAAGTGGGAATTACAATTATTATAATAACATGTCAATATCTTGGAATCTTTAAAGATTGGAGACAAATTTCGGTATTTGTACTTTTCGCTTGAAATAATTAGATACGTGTTTCACCGTTTTTGATACTTGCTCTAGAAAGGAAGGGAAAAGGGCTGGAAGAAGTAAGGATGGGGTTGAAATAAAGGTAGAGGTTACAATTGCTATAATTAGATGGCTTATCTCGAAATTCGTTAAGGTTAAAGACATGAAATTTGGTATTTAGATTTTTCATTTGAAATAATCAGACATGTTTCAGCGTTTTTTAAAAAAATATTTCCTCTAGAAGGGAAGAAAAAGGCTGGTAGAAAAGAAGATTGGCGATTCAAATGGTTAAAATAAAATGGCCATGTCTCGAAACTCGTTAAGATTAGAAACATGAAATTTGGTATTTAGACTTTTCATTTAAAATAATTAGTTTTAGCTGTTCCCTTAGAAATTAAGCAAAACGGTCTGAAGAAAAAAAGATTGGGTTTTAATTCCTAAAATAAGATGGCATATCGCAAAATCGATTAAGAATAGTAATTAAAGACGTTTCAGTATTTTCTGATGTTTCTGTTAAAAGTGAAGGAAAAACGTGGGGTTGGAGTTGTTATAATAAAATAGCCATATGTAGAAATCGCTTACGATTAAAGATATGCTAGAGAATGCAGGGATCTTGGGACAAAATCCCTAGTTAGCCCAAGGCTAGTTGAATATATTTTCTAACTTCAAGAAGAAACAATATTCGAAACTAATTTACTACTTAACTTGAATTTAGCTTATCTGTTGGTGGATTGTAGTTAGCTGAATCATCATTGAAATTTTACTCATTTTCATTTTAAAAAAATTAAAGCTAGGCATGATGACCCAGTGATAGAGCGCTCACCTCTGATCCAAAGAGTTCCTTGTTCGATCCCAGGTTATGCGAATTCGTGGTGGACAATATCATGTATTTTCTACGTTGTTTCTATCGAGATTCTCCCGTTTTCTCCCACAATTTCATTCTCCAATACTTTCACATTCACTTCTACTAATTTCGTTTCCTTTAATCTGCGGGCCATAATTGTGGGACGTAAAAATACAAAATTGATATCATTTAAATTCTAAAATTCTTTTTAAAGAGATTGTATGATTAAGAAAAGCTTATTAGTTTTTCTTTCTTTAATTATAAGTCAGTTTTAGTGTTGATGGTAGCTTGACAAGTGACTACAACGAGATAGCAACAGCAAACCATTTTTACGTTGTTGCCACCTATTTAGCTGCACGAACTGTGTTACTATTTTGAGCTCCCTCGTGGCTAAGCGGTTAGCGTACGTGCCTTTGGTGTGGGAGACCCGGGTTCAATTCCTGGCGGGAGCTCATGTGGTTCGGATTCCACGTTAATCAGTAGGTCCACGTCTCATATAGCCTCGCTGCTGAACGGGACGCTAAACTAAAATCACCTCACCTGTGTTACTATTTATTAATTAATCACAGTAATATTTAATGTAAGTGAGATGTTGTTTTAGGAAGTCTTTTGGGTGCAAATCACCCTCCACAGTGCTCATGAGGGACCCATATCACGACAGTGAAACTATTCATTTATATTCAAGGTAAACTATTGAAAAAAGTAGACATGTTATTCCCACTTAATACTTTTTTCTCTGTTCGATTACCTTGATCACTTAAAAACATAAAGCGTGTACGTTTTTTACGAACCAGTTCAACATGTTACAAAAAATATATTTTTAACATGTCTTTATCTATTTATATATGAAACTGACATCGACGCTGTGTGTTACATCATTACGGAAAAACTACTGAACCGTTTCAGACGAATTTTTTACCGTGGATGTTACCAACCTTGGAACTAAGTTTTATTAATGTCACTTTCATTAAAATGTATACCCTAAGGGAATGAAAGGTGCTAAAAGTTTGTATAAAAAATTAAGTATCTCAGGATTCTTTTAACTTACAAAGATGAAACTAGTTATGTAATCTCCTCTTTAGAGATAAGTTTCAGCGTTTTCGAAAATTTCACTTTTAAGACAGCGAAATGGGCAATTTTTATAATTGTTTTCTTACTTTCAAATTGTTGCTACATATCGAGGTAAAACGGATGAGACGTTTGAAGTGAATTTTGACACATAGCACTTGGCTCGAGCTACGATTTCAATACGTCATTTTCATTAAAATCCGCATCCTAAGGTAAATTAATTCAAAATTTACGCGCAAAAATAGTGTTTTGCGTACAATTTTTGAGAGATGAGGCTTGGTATATAAACTGCTTCTTAAAAGTAAGTAGAAATATGGAAAAATGGGAGGCAACTTCTCTATTTTAGTCCTTCATTTGTTTTTTTCTTGTAAAGAATATTTATAAGGATAGTATTGATATATATCGTACTCGCGAACGATGGATTTCATGCAATCTTGACTAAAAACTGGCCAGATGAAGAACTTGACGAGGTTAGTACAAAAGTTAAATATTATGGTGTACAAACGTTTGGTTCCCGAATTATTTAAATCAGAGTTGGGGTTGTACTTTGTGGAATCATCATCATAGGTATTCTGTCATTATTGACGGATCACTTGCCGCAACTGAGAAGCCTGCATGATCTACGGTCTTCAGTCAACTTCTTCGTCTTCACTTACGATTTTTCTGCTTTGATATCGTCCATTAATTGTAGTCTTCTTCGCCACCTGCTTCTCTTTCCTGCCACCATACTCTCTAGCACGTTCCTCATGATACAGTTCCTTCATAGCCAATGACTCAACCAGTTTTCCTTCCTCTTCTTAATAATATATAAAATTGTTCTTTCCTTCCCCATCAATTCTAATACCCTCTCATTCGTTTTCCGCTAGACATAACTAATTCTCTCCCTTCTTCTCCACACCCACATTTCGAAAATATCCAGTCGTTTAGCCATTGCGATCAATGAAACTAATTCAATATTAACCAAATTTAGTATAGTGATAGAACTGGATGAGGTCAACATGCATATCGCATATTTTGGTATGGTAATCTTTGTTTTCCGAGTGGAAGTCAATAAATTTCACTAAAAGGAAAAAAGGAAAAAGGGGATTCATAATTTCGCAAAGAATAACGACTGCACCATTTGAAATGAATTTTTGAACATTGCATTTAGATTGAGCTGAAGTTTTATAATTTCAGTTCTTTTCAAATACGCAACCTAAGAAGGGTAGGGGAGCAAGGGAGTTCAAAGATATTTTTCAAATATTTTTCATTTCTGTGTAAAGAAAGAGCATTTCATTCAGCATATTATAATCTAATAAAAACGTAAATTGAAGACGTTTAATGTTCAGGATTCCGTATGGCAAATATTTATTTTTCTGTTTCTCTTAATTTCAGGATAACCAGTTATTATGTCCAACGCTGATGTTATATCCAAGCTGACGGTGGACAGAAGTCCCCCTACGCAACAGCTGCAAGAAGTGGCTCAAAAGGAGCTCAGGGAATCACCAGAACGAATTAAAGAAGCAATTGTAGCTTTAAGGAAGCTAATTAAAGGTTAGTGGTTTAGTTGATACTTTGAATCAATAGATATAGTTATATTCTTAACAGAAAGATAGTTTTGCCTCCCACATCTATGTTCTGCAGACTAAAAAACGTGGATTGTCTTTACTTGCAAGGTGGTACGATTTACAGATTTTCAAGCAATTAAAATAACTTGGTGGAATTAAATATTTATTAAACTTAGACAAAGGCTTAATCTCAAAAGTTAAGTCTAATTTAAGCTAAAACGTGGCGTACTAATAAATAGCGTGAAAGTAAAGGGATGTGGAATGGCCTTTGGGTTTGATTTGAGGCATCATTCCAAAGATTCAAATGAAGAATGCAGATTTATAAGGAAAACGAATTCAGAAACATATTAAAATTCCTTGATGTTGTTATGATCAGGTAATTCCATTTGTTTCAAATTAAAGAGATTAGAAATTGTGAATAAAGTCCCAAAATCCATTTCTGCATATAACCTTGCGCCCTTGTGTTTTTCTATGTGGAACTGAGATTTGAATACGTTTTTATTGAAACTTACGGCTAACTGCTTTCAGAACTGATAGTTAAAAGTGCATTGTTTCAAAATCAGCGTCAAGCTAGCGTTATATTTGAGTAACACATGCCAATAAATTTTCATTTTCTTCTTTCTCTTCGTTTGGAAGACCAACGTTTCCAGGAGAAACATGCTCAATTATGTTCCAGGATCTATTTTCTGAGTAATAGATGTTTGCATTTATGTAACTATATCACTTTTTTTAAGTTTTAAAAGTATTAATAAGAGAGATCCTAACAGTAGAGGGAGCTTGAAGAATTGAAGCCGAGACTTCCAGAACCGCACAAGTCCAGCTGAAGAAATATTGAGAAACTCAATAAAAAAAAAAAAAAAAAAAACTGAATATTTGTTGGAAATGTGAACTTGGAAATCAAACTTTTTTCATACTTCGTGACATTTGTTATTCAGCATACTGCAAGTATGAAAAATGTCTGATTTCCAAGTTCAAATTTCCAACAAATATTCAGTTTTATTGAGTTTCTCAATATCTCTTCAGCTGGATTTGTGTGGTTATGGAATTCACGGCTTCAATTTTTCGGTATTTAAGAGATCTCCTAATTTCTTCAGCATAGAAACTTGAAATTTAGTAAACAAGTTCTCCTCAAACTCTAAACTGAGAATTAGATGAAGCACAAAATACTATTCCTATGGAAAAAAGGTTCACTGATTATTTCCCTTACTGTGCAACAGATCCTCAAAACTATCGAGCATAGAAACTTGGATTTTTGTACAAATTTTCTTATTGAAATCTGGGATGAGGATAATAGGAAATTTTTAGGAAATCCGACCCCTAAGGGAAGGCAGTGGGTTTGAACTACTTTACGCTTTGCAACAGAAACAGTTGGACATAAGTAACTGAAATTTTGCACAAATGTTCTTCTCAGACTCTAGACTAAGTGTGAGACCACATTTTCTGAAAACCACCGTTTAAGAAGATGAAAAAGGATTTAAACGTTTTCTCGCTCTACAAAGTTGAAGTTTAGCAGGACGATACTCTCTACTTATTTCATACTGTATATAAGACAAAATTTTGAGGGGTATGTAAGTTGATCGAAAGCTTTTCCACTATTATTACGTATTTCTTTTGACATGTTAACCCTTAAATGCATGACTTTTTTATTTATTATTTTCTTTTCTGAAAAAATACCATGAGTAGAATTTAATGTTGTGAATTATTGGAAAACAAATTTAAAATCCTAGTACCAAAATTTAGGTTAATAATTTATTATTAACTGTTTGTAATTATTTCCTCATAACGCAATTTACACTTCGAACCCGTGTCACAATATCTACTTTGTGGTTAGCGTTTGTTTTTAGTTTTAGTAATAGTACATGTTAAAAATATCTTTTACACATTCACAGATACTAGACGTGTATAAATTGCACTATAAAATAACTAAAAGGTAGGACATAACTATCACTTCACAAAAAACGTTTTGTAATGAAAGAAAACTCAGTTCTTCAGAGGCCTATTAACGTTTTCTTGTAGCGCTTGCAGAAACGGAATGTATACATGCTGCTACAAAATGCACTTATGAAAAGAAACAAGTATTGTGAACTTTAGCGCAACTAAGTGTGTAGCTAATCAGCTACACGGTGCATTGAAGGGTTAAGCACATAACCACTAAATGTATGTACTATATATTTTCACACATGAAATATGATTATTTCATGCAATAAGTTGATTTGACTCAGTTTACAAACTGGAAAAAAACATATTTAAGAGCAAGGTTAGAAAAGTTTATTTGAGAGACAAGAATTTTAAGTGAGAATTTCGATTAAGGGGAGAAAATCTTCCAGTTTATAGTTTAAGAAAGATATTTAAATTGATTGATGCTTGAGAGGGGAAAACTTTGAGGCAAACCAATTCTATCGAGATCCTATCTTTGTTTCAAATTTTAAGGAATCTTATTTTCTATTATATTAGGTAATCAAATACGTAGAGTTATTAAAGTAGGGAGAATGTATTAATTTAGTGTATAAAAATATTATACACAGTGTCATGTGTAATATATATATATATATATATATATATATATATATATATATATATATATATATATATATATATATTCCGTAGTGCATATATTTATTTATAACAAGTTGTAATATACCTGCGTTTATTTGTAGTACATTGCATATAAAGGCAACCAAGAATGTTCTGCCGCTTTTTCACCCACTACCTTCGAACATCGACATGTCACCTAAGACATACCAGGAAGATCAAAAATAGTTCCTATCAGCATCGACGACCTTCTGCCTACGTTCTGAAAGGCCATGAATTCCATCGCAATAGAACTTGGTGGGCCATGAAGCGAAGAAAGCGTCAAATGCATTTTGTACCTCTATTAGGGATTTGAACTGGCATCCTCTAAGGTTAATGTTCAGGGAATGGAACCGGTGATAATTGGACTGTGCAATATCCGGAAGTATTGACGGATGTAATAGTGTTTCCCATCCAAGGCGTAGAATGGTGTCGCGGGTCATTCTAGCAATGTGGGGCTTAGCGTTGTCCTGTAACAGGCTCCAGAGTTTTGAGTTTATCTTGAACACGGCTAAACTGCTGACAGTACACAGTTGTAATGATGCTCTGACCAGCTGGTAGCAATTCCCGATGCACGATGTCGCAAGCAGTCCACCAAACACACAGGAGGACCTTCTTCTGGTGCAGTGGTGGTTTCGGCTATTTTGGAACCGGTTCATGGTATGATGATGGTACCGTGGAGCTTCATGCAGGACCCACTTCTTATCACCAAACCCTGTTCAGAGATGGCTCCTTCCTCAGACGAGACAGCAAAGAAATACAGGTTTCAGGTGTCTGCTCGCGTTGCCTTCTAACATAGAGTCAAATCATGGGGACCCATGGAACCAACTTGTAGTGTTTCCCAAGTTGATGGAGGTGCTGCCGAATGCTTTCTTCACTGTGGTACCAGTTAATCACAGTCTGACCACTGTTCGCATCAACTGTTGCCTGAAGATTTTCATTTGGTACATGTGTTGGTTTTCTGGCACATGTTGCGTCTTCGAATGTTTCGTCACCGTCTTAAACTTATTAGATCACTGCTGCACTGTCCGCATAGTCACGACTCCCTTACCAAAGGCCTGGCATATCTTCTGCCCGCTGCAGCGGCGTTTGACCCCAGTTTGAACTCGTACAGCCTACATGCCCTTATGACGCTCGCTGGAGGTTCCATGTTCATTGTATCCTTACGCAAGTTCACGGTATAACGGAACTGCCACAACCAGGTAGTATGTTGGATACATCCAAACCAACACCTGATCTTCTCCTTACCTTCATTCGCATTAGAGCCAATTGAACACATACCTCCACAAAAAGCGACAGAAATTTCTTGGTTACTGTTATATTAAGAAGTAGATATAATTCATGTCTTGCAAGGTGCAATTAAAAAAGGGTAAAACCTCTATTAAATTACATGTCTACCACGTTTGTTAGAGAGTCGGACGCGGTAGACTTGTATTTTAACCATTGAAATTTCCGACGTTATTATGTTAGCCCTCGGATGCTCTACGTATACATGATTGAACATTAATACGAAATTATTGTAGGGATATAGGGAGTAGCTCCTGTCATCGTGTCGCAATACTGTCACCGCATGCTATTCCAAAATATTTCAGAACTAATGTCGCCAGGTTGAACTGGAGGCGAGCTTGGATATCAGCAGGATTTGTGAGATTGGGGGCTAAACTTTCAAATTAAACATTTCTGCATGTAATGCCACAATTACTTCTAACACTTATAACCACTGATACTGACTAACACTACCATTACCACTACCAAACGTTTACTGTACTGAATTGAATGGAAACAACAAAAAACATTAGTGATTATAGACTAGCTAGCCTACCTCATTATTCATATTTTTCTGAGCTTCTCGCTGCATCAAAAAAGTAACATTTTCCGCATGAGTTTTGTAGAAATCTTGATACTTCATCTTTAAGTACATCTGAATACAAAGTCCGCCAACAGTAAGTTCTGTTGATATTCTGTTTCTAACATCTGATTAAAGTTTCCATTACACTAAATACTCATTTAGCATGTGGATTACTGACTGGTATAGCGATAGTATACTGCATTAATTTGATCAACTTTACTGCATCTGCTTTATAGAAAAAAATCTTCTCCGTAACTTAGAATTATTATTATTCTTCCTGTCAAGTGTTAATATTATGAATTTTACAACAAAGAACTTATTGTATAGTTCATTTTCACCGAAATTAAATTTCAAGTTTCATTCTACCTCTGTCAAATCATTAAATGAAAATAATGTGGTTGCCGCGCAATAATACAGACGCAACAACTAGCGCTTAGTAACAATAAAAAAACAGAATTTTTGTAAGTAACTAAACAACAACTCTGTACAACATGTATTATAAGGTAAGAATGGAATATATAATTAATTATAGATACCTTAACATTTAAGCTCGTAGATTTAGTTCATTGGCCTGTACATGTTTAGAACGTATTTCAAACCCGGGCAATACGGGTAGCTTCCAGAAATCTGGTAACCCTACTCGCAACCGCCAACTATAAAATGAACGACGAATGTTCAATTAAATTTACAATTATTATACTAAAATATGTGCCACTTATTTCACTAATACAAATTAATGTAAAAAGTGTCGAAAAACTAACTAAAAACAAAATTTTACTCTGCACTTGTGCAGAGAGGGTCTATCAGTATGTGGTGTTATTTTGTCCAAAGCATGTGTATATAGTGAGTGTAATAAATATATGAGAGAACTCCGAAGTTAGGTGCACGTGAGTTAGTGTATTGAGGTGTATGGCTAACGTATTTAATGGGAGAGATGAATGTGACGAGGTTTTATGGAGTTTGTGGGTGGTAGTGTTATTAAAAAAGTTGCATGTTTAGATAGCTAAACTTCCGTGTGCGGAGATTGATGATGATAAGAGGAACATCAATATTTATCATAGTTGTAAGAAGTTTATGGAATGAGTTGAGTTAAGTTAATTTTAATTTAGCGTCCCTTTCAGCAGCGAGGCTATATGAGACGTGGGCCTACTGATTAACGTGGAATCCGAACCACATGAGTTCCCGCCGGGAATCGAACCCGGGTCTCCCACGCCAAAGACGCGTACGCTAACCGCTTAGCCACGGAGGAGCTCAGAAGTTTATGGAATGAGCATCAGACGTAGTCAATTTAAAAGTCAATCTTCTGAATCAAACGATAGCTGTTACAGCTAAGCATAGCTGGCAGTGACATCTTATGTTGGACATGAAGATTATATGCGTAACAATAACTATGATAGAGTCGTTGGACACGTGCCTCATGGAAACTTAAAATAATAATAATAATAATAATAATAATAATAATAATAATAATAATAATAATAATAATAATAATAATAATAATAATAATAATAATAATAAATAGGTCGATAAAAGTGGATGAAAAATAGCGCAAAATAGCTCAAGACGAAAAATAGCTCAAGACAAACGAAGAGAAAAGTCAATTTTAACAAAGTTGTATATTTAAGTTATTTAACACTACATTACTTTTATTCTAAACACTGCATTAATCAAAGCTGACAGATAGCCCTATTTTCCGGATCGCTCCTCACTTTGATAACCTTAAAAATATATTGGTCTTTCAAGTTGGCTGGAATAACCCACAATCTTAATTAATTGCAGTTATGCTGCACATTATTTTCCATTTCGTCATTTGAAAGTTAGTTTGAAGCTGGGAGTTTCAAAATGACGATGTAAAAGATTTCAGTATTCGTAGTGAAAACAATTATAAAGTCTATATTAATATAATTAAAGTTTTCGAGAAATTATTTTAACTTTTTTTAATTATTAATTTCAGATGACAACAAACTTCATATCCGAGATGATGATGAATTTCTTATGATTTTCTTGCGACCAACAAAGTATTATCCTGAAAGTGCATTTAGTCTCGTAAGTAGTACCTAAACATTAGGTATAGTAGATAGATAAATATGAGTACACCTAAATTACACAATATATTATTCTGTTAATAATATTCAGGGCCGTGGGCCAGTTTTTCTTTCTTTATTTCTTATTCTCTTTCTTTCTTCTTTTTATTTGCTTCAATTACCGAGTCTCTGTTGATATTTAAGTCTCCAATAAATATTTGATTGGCCTATTCTTTCTGGCATTACTGTTAAAAGAACAATTTAGAGTACAAACGTAATTTGCTTAAGATCCTTGCTCCTTTTAATTATAATTAATAATATAGTTTAAAGTTTGAAACCAATGAAAGAAATGACGAATGGCACATACATTTAATGTAATACTTTCTCCAAATGTAAGCCACTACTCATAACACACTTCGTCCAAGATTCACTATATTCTTTCAACTTACGACGATTCAGGTTCCAGAGAAAAGTTGCAACATAAATTTCAAGTTGAAAAGCATTCCACATAGCAAAATTCCATGAATTCATCAGTGGCAGCCTTCGTGTGAACTCCATGTCAGCTTTGTTCTAAAAATGAAGGAAGTGAGTCAAGTGCACATCTTCCTTACATAATTTATACTATACATATACACACTTTATTATCTTCAATCACATACCGTCTTGCATATTACCCTTTTACATTATATTTTTTTCTTTTTTTTCCCTAATTCTCCCTTGTCCAGACGAATGTTTAACACTTTTTCTTTTCTGTTTTTCTCTCCCGACTTCGACTTCCTGATTTTTGACATTCTATCTTTCTTGATTGTGACTCTTTCCCCACTTATTTTCCACATTATATTACTTTACCATACTTATAACTTTGCACACTTTTTATTATCTGTCATAATTATTACATTGTACATTTCAGGCTGTGTAAATTACCGGTAAGTCTTACTCAATGTAAGTTCACGTCGCGTTTTCCGTGTTGAAAGAAGAAGCAGAAGACGAAGTCCATGTAGATGGCCGTGTTACCCAGTCACAGATCCTTTCCTCTTAGTTCATCGACTTCGAAACAATCTAATATGTAGTAGCGCATGATATCTGCAGACAACAATACTACCATGGTCATTTGTTCCACATATGTAGATTGCACGAATGCTACCCTGTAAAAATTCATTATATTGATAATCTCTTTTTCAGTTAGGATATCACTAGTTTTTAATTGAAGAATACCGGGAATCAATTAAGAGTTTTAAAATATGAACATTTTATATTGGTCAATTATTTTCAATAATAATTTAAGAATGTTCGTTGCATCCAATTATTCTACAGCTAAATTAAAGCTAAATTAGCTTTAATTCAGCTAAATTAAATTATCCTACTTGGTTTTTAAGTGACATAGTTAGATTAATTTAAAAAAATCATATCACCATAAGAAATGGAAGCAGGGTTCTCGGGATCCACTTTTTCACTACAATAAATTTAAAGAATTGAGAATTCTTTCTAGAAAAGAAATCTCTAATGCACACAATATATATTTAAACAACTATGAGGCCAATACTATAAATAATTCTAAGACTTTCTGGGCGTATGTTAAGAATAAAAACGGTAATTAGGGAAGTAATATCTTTGATTATGATGGTCAAACTTTGAGAGACATGCTGCTATTGCGTTTATAGCAAATTTTTAAGTGACACACAATAAATCAAGCTACAATCTTATTCCTATGGAGCAACACAATAATTCGGAAATCCTGGATAAATTAAACATTAACTTTATAGAAATCGAAAATGTGGAGAATGCTATTTAAAAACTTAAACCACGGTCATCTTGTGGACCGGACAAAATACCCCATATATCATTAAGGGTAACACTGAAACTGAAACAAAAATACTGAAACATCCCCTACAAGTTATTTTTAACAAGTCAATAGCTTCTTCTACATTTCCTGCGAAATGGAAGATTGGTGAAGTTTGTTCCATTTCCAAAACGGGGTGTTCTACTGACCAAATAAAAAATTATCGACCGGTAACTCTAATATCTGCCTCAACTAAGGTACGAAAAAATTTACACACATGTACGGTCAATAATATATCCCTTTCAACATGGCTTCATGTAAAAGAAATCAACTGTAACCAATCTCTCAGAACTCACACATTTTATAGCTAATCAAATTGATAAAAAGGAACAAGTAGATGTAATTTATACAGATTTCTCCAAGGCGTTCGACGTAATTAATCATGATATACTTCTTAGCAAACTTGTGACATTTAATTTTTTACCGAATCTTCAACAACTTATAGCATTCTATCTTTGCCAACGCAAACATCGCGTTCGATACAAGAATGTTTTAGCTAAGGAATATGACGTAGACTCAGGTGTGCCTCAGGGATCGAACTTAGGACCTATATTATTTATACTATTTGTTAAAGATTTACCACCTGTAATAACATTCCCACAAACTATTGTTTGCTGACGATCTAAAAATCTATCGCAGTATCTCCACTGAATTAGACGCTATTTCTTTGCAAAGTGACATTAATGCTATTTCCCAATGGTGTGAATTAAACAAGTTGCTGCTAAATATTAAAAACTGAAAAGTAGTATCATACAAAAGAAAAATGAACTATGACCGCAATGTGCATACTATTAATTAAACGCCAATTGAGTGGATTATGTTACTGATCTTGGAATCAGTCTGCAGTCAAACCTATCATTTGATATTCATAGTCAACGGAGTAGTTGGGGAGGCCTTTAGGAACCTTGGATTTGTGATGAGATTAGGAAGTGATTTTTCTAACATTAATGTCCTTAAATCATCATACGCTGCCTATGTACGGTCTAAGGTGGAATATGTAGTGATAATATGGGGTTCTAACAGTAAGAAATATATAAATAAAATCAAAAACATTCAAAATAAATTTGTGCACTTTTTGACATATAAAGAAACAGATTTATCCAAAATTTGAGAACTACGAAGGTCTTCGAAACAAATATTCATTACAATCTCTTGAAAGTAGGAGAACTCATTTCATTTTATCTTCCTTACTTAAAATAATTCATAATGCAATAGATTCAGAATATTTATCAGAAATCAAAATTCACGTCCCACATAGAACAAGAAACCCCATAATGGCATATTTCATCTTTCAGCGTAAAGGACTAATGCATTGGACGTATCGCCTGTCAGAAAAATGTTTATATTGTATAATAAGCTTACACAAGGACACCCAGATACAGATAGTTTTAGTTATAAACAAAATTTTCATTCTATATAAATTTGCTATATACTGTACATCGTGCTATAGAGACCTGCACGGGCCGAATTTTTCGGCCCCAGCCCATTCCAGCCCGAATGTACCTAGGCCCGGCCCGGGCCCGAAAAATTTTGGAGAAAATTGAAATGAAATCTTTAAGTTTAACGTCCCACGATTATGCCGGTTAGGCTAAAGGAGACGGTGATAATGAGAAATGACTGAAATGGTGGAATGAAGAAAGTGGGAGGAAACGGGAGAACCCGAGAAAACCCACGAGCACGGTGTTTGTCCACCACAAAGCCCACACGGCGCAAGCTGGGATCGAACCAGGGACCCTAAGCACCGGAGGTGAACGCTCTACCACTGAGCCATCGCGTCCCCAAAGTTTTGGAGATTTTCGGCCCGAGCCCGGCCCGGCCCGGCCCGATAAGTTTTTTAAAAAAAATTCTTGGCCCAAGCCGGCCCGGACCCGATAAATTTTAAAAGTTTTTGACCCGACCCCGGCCCGGTAAATTTTTTTAAAAAATTAGCTCGAGCTCCAATCTCTCTCAAAATTTAGTATTAAACTTGACCTAACCCTCAGAAACATTTTCTAAACTCTGGTTCACAACCTGACGCTTGCCTCCCGAATGGTACCATTGCCTCCTAGAACTTTGCCTGTCATCGAGAGAACAAAAACTCCATTTCCTGCAACAAAAATCTAACTTAATTGATTTTCAGCATAAAGTGAAGATGGTAATATTGTTTAGCGACAGGCAAAACTTTTCCGCCCCTTCTTGTCATATTTTGGGTTCAGTGAAGGTCAAGGTCAGAGTTCAATTTACCGCGCAATGCCTGCAATCCTCTATAGTGAAAGTGGAGCCGCTAAGCAACACAAACTGTAAATAGCTATTGCATGCTTTGTAACATTTTTCATGGGCACACTTCTTCAACGTTTGGCGTTACTCCAATTATCGTTTAACGAAAGTCAATAATTATTAAAGAATTGTTATTAATATGCCCCAGTCCGGTTCAACCTGAAGAGAAATCAGTGTCGGCTCGCCCAAGCCCGGCCCGGCCCAAAGAAATAACAGAGTCGGCCCGCCCAAGCCCGGTCTGTGCAGGTCTCTATCGTGCTATGTGTATTTTAACGTATAAAACGTATATTTTGCTTTCATATTATTATTATATATATAGGCTATAGATGCATTTTAAAGTGTATTACCATACAATGATGGAAAACTGTAATTAGGAATTTGCCTGTTGATTTCCGAAATAAATTAAACACTTTTTATGCTTTTCAAAATATTGAAAAATCACGGAACAATCTTCAAATTTCTCTTCATGTTTTCCTGGTGCTGGACCTATTACTATTCAATAACATAGTCAATGGTGTCGATTTGTTCGTCACTATCGAATACTGGTCGTTAAGTTGACGATGTCATAATTAGTTTGCAAATGTAGCATATTTATTGATGAAGAAAATGTCGAAAAAACACTTTTGATTCTTTCGCTCAAGTATACTTTAAATACCAAAAAATTGCACAAAATAATTTTAATATAATTCTTTCATTTTGATAATATTTTCAAAAACGTAAAACTAAGGGACCGATTAGCAAGGACAGTATCGTCACAAAGGAAAACGGTATATTGAACGGTAAGATATTGAATATTTAAGGCACATAGTATTCATTTACAAACAATGTGGTTAAAGTTTAATTTCTTTCTCTTTAACAGTTTAATTTCTTTGTTTTGTGATTCACAGCTACAACGTTGCATGCAATTTAAGATCAAACATGCTGATCAATTGGAAGGGCTCCTGCCAACTACAATAGAACATGTGTTTAAATCAAATATGGTGAATGTTCTGTGGCACAGAGATCAACATGGAAGAAGATTATTTGTCGTGAATGTTGGAGGTAAGTTTGAGAAATTGTAGGCATCCACCTTATATGTGTTATAATATTGTGTTCAGTATAATAATTATTGTGTTGTAGCATATACCTAAAAATGTGTTTGTTATATTAAACAAAAGGAACTAAGATGAGGCAATATCTATCATTAGAGTACATTAATCAATTAATTACTCAACCTGTTTCTAATGTTAGTTTTACTTAGAAGTTATTTGTCTTCTTTTTATGACTTTTGAGCTGAAGAAACGTGGATAAATCTGATCTTTTAAACTTTGACCTTAATTCATGAATACCACTTGTAAATCTCTAAAAGCAACTTCAGATTTTATTTAGAAATAAAAGGAATAAATGCCATAATAAGGAGAAATGAAAGCTAATAAATTTGATTACAAGAGACAGGAGTTACTATTCATCTATTAGGGCATTGAATTCTGAGAAACTTCGGGTAATTCTAACGCAATGTAATAGTCTAGAAAGGATAAGGGGATAGCTCTAATTCGTTTATATGGACATTCTGTTGAATATGGAAGATGATTGTAATTCTTTTTTAAAATGTTATTAATATCATAACTGTGTTTCCCGGTAAGTATATTTTCCCTTCCATAAGAAAATAAGGGGAAAAAATTAAGTCAGCTACAGACAGTAATGTGGATCAGATTATTTCATATATGAAATGTGTAATATTTGAAGTAAGAAATGCTTCATGCCATTTCATTATAGGTGACCAAGATTTCTTTGATATTATGTAGATCGCATGGAAACCAGAGAATGTTATAGAGTTTAAATGGAATATGGATAGCTCAATGTTAAAGTCACTGTTATCCGTGCAGAAGTTATCAAGTCGTGTTAGTTAGGACTAGCATTATGATTTCAATTCCAGTGTGATGGGTGATGCTATTTTACAGATATCAACTTAGATATGTCTGAATCAAAACTAAAATTTTAACGTAAATTTGGCTCAATCTTAAGAAGTTCTTGTTTTTTTCATCTGAATTTCGTTCATTCTAGCTTTGAAACTGCGTTGCCTTAATTAAAAATAAAGTCTGACCAAAGCAAAACATATTTAATAAATAATAATGTTGCAGTTTCGGAAATAACACAATTATTTATTAAAAGTATTTTGCTTTTGTCAGATTTCACTTTTGTTTTTCGTATGTACTAAATAAAAAAAATGCCTCGGATAAACATGCAATTGTAAATGGCGGCAGATATCTTATAGCCCTTTTGGGAATTTCGGTATAAAAGGCCTTAAACTGGAACCAGAACTCCAGTAACGGTACTGAAGGGAAACCTTTTTGACCATCGAATCACAAGATAGTACGATAAGTTGTTTTCCTTCGAAAAAGAAGCCCATAGGCAATTCCGAGTCTGAGAAGGGTCTATCCATCTGAAGTGGTCCAAAAATGGGGAAAGTGGTTGCTCGACCATCTCCGAAAATTATTGAAATTGAAGTGTGATGAACCTTGTGTATGAAAAGGTCAATAACACTATTCACATTGTCGTATGTACAAGTGTTTCTGAATGGCGGCCATCTTTGTTGTCGGTGGAGTGCCATTTTTTGCATTTGCAAGCGTTTACGAAACTACAGTTACTCAGGACGAACGTATCAGACGAACCCCGAACAAAAACCAATGTTTAGAGGAGAGATTAGGGTACACGAAGAACATATACTCTTCCTTCTAAATAAATATGCAGGGTTGCAAATCAATATATGAAATCACTAGAAAAAATACAGACAATTACACTTTTCAAGGGGCTGTATTTTGGAGTGGCGTAAAGTGGGAGATTCATAAGTTTTGTGCTGAATACTATTGCATGTAAAGAGTCTGTAGAAATATCCACACCTACGATACTACTGACATCGTAGATTTATGGGGGTCCGAAATTTGAAATTTGTGATTTTGATGTCATGTTTGGAGTGAAATATCTCAGGAGAGCAAAGTGCTAAAAAATGCTGCTTAGGCCACAAAGTAATTCTGTATATGAATAAACTATTGCAAAAAAAATCATGACTGATATTGTATGGAGAAAAAAGTGAGGACATGGTAAAAACGCGAGAAAAGCACGCGCGTGACGATGGTCATAGCCCGGGAAAATTTAAATGTTTTGATATGTTTCATGCTAGATCTCAAAAACTACGCATGATTCAGCAATTAGGCCCGCTTTTGCCTGTGTTCAGTTGTGCAAAAGTTTGAGAGTGGCGTTTATTCAATCTTTCTAGCTCCATGATCATTACCACGCCTGTATGATAAGGGGGTTACCTCCCTCTTGCACCCACAACACCCATCGTCGAACTGGACCGCAGTATTAAGGCACTTAATCTATGAACAAAGTATTATTAAAATCCAATCCTAGTTACGGAAGTTACGGATGCGTTACACCTATCTATCCTATCCTGCTGAAAATGACGTATTTGTGGGAAATATTTAAAATGATTGTTGTCTCCCTTCTCTTCTATAGCATTACAGCAATAGCTTTTAGTAGCTGTAATTACAAGACGTTCTCGCAATTATACGATTTAAGCAGTGTTGCAAACCAGCAATCTTTATCATATCTCCGGAACGGTTTGAGATATCGAAGTGCTGTAAACGGCAAAATAATTTACACATCGATTACAAACCATACAAGTAACTGGATATGATACTTAGCGTTTTTTCGAAATAAGGCTTTCGATTTTCAAGCCCTTGTAACTTCGTTCCTATAACTTCGAAACAAGTCATACCATGACCATGGTATCCAACACTAAAGTACTTTCGATGTGCATTATCCTGTACATCTCCGTTATGCTGTATTTGAGTTGGAAGCCTCCGAACTTTGGATGTTTGTGATACTATAACATCATTAGTTTGCAACACTGAATAATAAAAGTGGTATTTTAACTTCATGTTTGACAAGTTAATTTGAAATATGTAATAATCTGACGTAGTATCATTTGAAAGAATATAACTTTATATTGAATTGGCAACACTGTTTGTTGAATCTTTCTGTTTAATACGTACAAAGATTTCCTTCTTCTTGTAGTTGCTTCGTGCAAAGTTTCGCTTTTCTCTCTCTTTTGGTTTGACCGTTATAGCGGATGGTCAAGATAAATTGTCCACTCTGTAGACGTGGCAATGATCATGGAGGTAGAAAGATGGAACAAACGCCACTCTCAAGCTTTTGCACAACTGAACACAAACAAAAGCGGGCCTAATTGCTGAATCATGCGTAGTTTTTGAGATCTAGCATGAAACATATCAAAACATTTAAATTTTTCCGGGCTATGACTATCGTCACGCGCGTGCTTTTCTCGCGTTTTTACCATGTCCTCACTTTTTTCTCCATTTGATATGTCCTGATTTTTTTTTGCAATAGTTTATATTTACATACAGAATTACTTTGTGGCCTAAGCAGCATTTTTTTTTTTTTTTTTTTTTTTTAGCACTTTGCCCTCCTGAGATATTACGCTCCAAACATGACATCAAAATCACAAACTTCAAATTTCGCACCCCCAACAATCTACGATATCATTAGTATCGTAGGTGTGGATATTTCTACAGACCCTTTACATGCAATAGTATTCAGCACAAAACTTATGAATCCCCCACTTTATGCCACTCCAAAATACAGCTCCTTGAAAAGTGTAATTTTCTGTACTTTTCCAAGTGATTTCATGTATTGCTTTGCAACCCTGCATATGTATTTAGAAGGAACAGTATATGTTCTCCGTGTATCCTAGTCTCTCCTCTAAACATTCGTTTTTGTTTGGAGTTTGCCTGATACGTACGTCCTGAGTAACTGTAGTTTTCGTAAACGCTTGCAAATGCAAAAAATGGCACTCCACCGACAACAAAGATGGCCGCCATTCAGAAACACTTGTACATATGACAACGTAAATAGTGTTATTGACCTTATGCACAAGGCTCGTCACACTCAAAGTTTTATAATTTTCGAAGATGATCGAGCAACCACCTCTGGAGCACTTGGTTTGGATTGACCCAGTAGACAGTTTTCACCCAATCATTTTTTTTAAGGGCAAATCGAAAATACACACGTAGTTGAGATGCAAATGACCTCAAATGTTCAATATCATACAACAATACCTTACGTACTTTCAGCAACATAACTAGAAATCAATTAAATCACTTAGGTCCATTGAACTGTCTGACAAGTAAAGGGTCCAAATGGATGAATCGAGTTGCGGGATGAGACTTAGTGCACCTGATAGAGGATGTGAAAATATGTGTATGTGCAAAGTTATAGCGGCTGAGCGCCATAAGAAACGGAGGGGGATTAATTCAAAGTCTTGAAATCTTTCCATTTCAAAAAAAAAAAAAAAAAAAAAAAAACACAGATTTCAAAATGGCAGATTTCAAGATGGCGGCGGAGGTTCGTGATCTACTCTGTCCAGTCTTCTTTCGCCAATATGTGAAACTACCACCGTTTGTATTGTCTATCTTTCACTATTTTTACGAATCAGCAGTTTATTTGATGTATTTCTATAACATAGCATAGCGCTTCTCCCACCAACTTTGACCCCCTCCCCCTTCGTTTCTTATGGCGCTCAGCTGCTATAACTTTGCACATACACGTATTTTCACATTCTCTATCAGGCGCACTATGTCTCATCCCGCAACTCGATTCATCCATTTGGACCCTTTACTTGTGAGGAAAGGGAGTAAAAAACCTAAACAGGGTTACATAACTTGAACTTAGTTTCTCGATAGAACGAGTTCATAGGTGTGGACAAGATACTTATTAGACATTGCATTGTCATATTCCTTTTAAACCTTGGAAAGTCAACTGCAGGAGCCAAAAGAACCACCAATGTTGCGAATGAGGAGGGTAGCATTGATACAAGTGCGATGAGAAAATTGTACAAGTGCGATGAGAGAAGCAAAGAAAAGAAAGACTACAAATTCAAAAACGATTATCTGGAAGCGCTACTAGAGGAAGATCCGTGCTAAGGAACAAAGAAACTGGGCGAGGAGCTTGGAGTTGACCATTTGCCAATCGTTTGAGGTCTGACGTACTTAGCAAGTTTAAGAAAGCAGACAAGTGGATCTCATACGAGTTTACAGAAAGCAATGTAGAGGCTCGTCTGAACGCTTGTGTGTCCCTTACTGCTCAACATAGAGAGAAGTCTTACGGAAAACCGTAGCAAGAGATAAAAAGTGAGTTTACTACGATGGTCCTAAATGTCGAAAGTCATGGGTAAATCTTGGTCAGCCGTCAACTTTTGTCACTAAAAGGAAATATTTTGTTCTGGATCAGATAGATAAAAAGGGCGTGAACCATTACGTTCTGAAGCCTAATGTAACCATCTATGTTGAATGCTACAGCAATCAATTGTTCCGATCGAGTAAAAAAAAAAAAATGAGAAGAAACTACCTTTTACTAGCCAAGGAACGCGACAGGTCAAAGAACTGTTGCATGACAATGCTCGTCCACATATCGCTTTGTCAACAAAAGAAACAATCTTCAATTTGAGCTGGGAAGTTTTCCATATGCTGCTTATTCGCCTGATCTTGCTCCTTTCATGTTATTATTTGTGTAAGTCCCTGCAGCATACACTTTCTTTTCAAACAACGATAATATCAAAACTTGAGACAATTTCATCGCCTCTAAGCCACTTCTTCTTTGAGCAAGGAATGCCTAGACTATTCTATCTGATTTGTGGGATAAAATTGATCGAGTGTTAAGCAAACTACTTTGATAATTAAGATTGTATTTTGTTGCTAAAAAGTGTAATTTTTATTCTCAATACAAAATACTGAAATTCTCAATACATAGCATTTTTCTTTCTCCAAACAGTTTCCTTTCTCACCACAAATGTATTTTCTTGATTTTTCGCTTTATCTTGTCTTGCACAGAAAACATAGTTACACAGGGGTGCCCACAAGGGGGGACTATGACGCAAACTGCGTCATTGAAATATTTGGGGGGGGGGGCTAAATCTATATAAATATGTTTGAGGGGGTGTAAAAATTAATCAAATTTTTTTTTCATGGAAGAACACCTACGGATAGACAATTCAGGGGGGTGCGTCATGGACCTGAGGGGGGGTGGGCACCACTGAGTTACAAATATACCTTCGAGACTCGAGCTAAGCATTCGAGATGTTAAAATGTTCGGCTAATAAACAAAAGACAAGAGCCATGTAGAAGCGTCTAAATTGTGTTAACTCAAATAGAATTGATTAGGAAGAACCTCATGTCACAAAGCTCGGAAGCGTATTCCGAGATAACTAGGAATTGGTGACTGTAATAAGCAGGGTGCGAATTACCGGGGGGGATGAGGGGGATTTTCCCCCTCAATCACATTTTGTTCCCCCCCAAAGAAGCCAGCTGAAGTATCCCCACCGGGGATGCTCGCTTTCCCCCTCAAACTATGCTTAGTATCACTCCAAATTTCACTGATTTTTGTTATTTCTTGTAAATTTAATCTTCTAGCTGTATTTCGAAATGATCGATGTAAACTGTTCAGTTTTGGTCATTTCTACTTACCACCTAATTACCCACTATTTTCAACGTTGTTTAGTAGAACTATATTATTATGACTACGGTTGTTACTTGCAACTGTACCTTCGTACCCTTCAGTTCGTCATCGTTTGTGAATTTGAATGTACTAATTGCGTATAACAAAGCCACATATAGATTTATAAATGTTCTTAGCGGTTGGCCAAGAAGAAGTAAACAAATAGCTTCTTCTACCATACTTGGCAAAGTTCGGATATGTCATATTCATCCTCTATATTTGTATCGATTATCATCTTATTTTAATTTTTGTTATAACATGTTATTTCATTTTCCAGTGTACTCTTTGTTAGCATGTGGTCTTCATTCCCTAGTAGGTTGTGTGTATGCAACTCAAAAGTTGCATTTATTTGTGATAATTAGCATAGTAATCACTGCTTTTACAGTTTACGGAAATGAACTTTTGAAACTGTACTCAAAATCTGAGATATAGGTATTCTCTCGTAAGTATATGTTAACGTACACGCTGGGGGATACGCTCCTAAAGTTCATTCAACGATCCTTCTGATCCTGATGTAAACATTGTAGAATGGTATTACTCCGCCAGTCATCGGATGATTGGCTATCGGTCACCGCTTCTTTTGTGAAGCGCGTGCTTGTACCCTGTCGGCGTTTTGCATATTCCCCGCACGCAGCCATATTGTAAACTGTGATTCGCGCATAAGGTGGGCCAAACCCAGTTTCTACGCATGCGTATTCTCTTTTATTGCATTAATTCAATTTAGTTCTTAGATAGAGTATTGTTTCTGTTATTTCACTGTAAGTAAATTGTATTTCTGGTAATGAGCCTTATAAGCAACAAAAACATTGAAAAACAGCTTACTTGGCAATGGACTATTTTCTTCTGCCACATGGATGCGGCAAGGCTCTTTAACCAATAAAATCAAACAATCACCACGTGTATTTGTTTACATGAGGTACTGAACGTTCCTTGAATGAACTATAGTGAGCAGACATGTTAATGAAGGTGATTCTTAGGTGAATAAGCGAATAATTCAAGATTTGTTTCAGCATTTGTTAATACGACTGGTTCTCTGTGTCATTGTCCGTGTCTGTATAAGCATTTCAACTGGAGCGGGTATTTTTAAAGTTAACCCTTCATTTTTCCATCTTTTCGCTGTACAGTTTGCTGTCCACGCAATTAATGTTGTCTGAAAAACTTCAGTGTAATGTTTTACTTTATTTGAATAACGTAGCCCATAGTGAATCAACTCATCTTCAACCTAACAGTAAAGTAATTTTTAAGTGTTGACTTTCCGTGCCCATCACGGAATCGATATTTGAAGAAAAAAAAAGTCGTGATGAGCACAGCTTTAGCGGGAAGTAGAAGCACAAACTCGAAATTTGAATTGAGAGATTTTAAATATTTGGGCTTCGATTTGACCTTGATGTGAGAAATCGGGTCCAGCAACAATCCATTTCTTATTTGATAGGCTAATATCTAGATTTTCTTAAAAAAAAAAAATGTCCGGTTTAACTGATAATTTTAGTGGTTTTCACAAGACTGAAGTAGGTTTCTTTTCGCAACCTGTATGTATTAATGCAAAGTGGAAGCATTCAATATGAGTGGAAAAATTAACATATGCTTGTGATCATGGCTATCGCTCGAGCCAAATTATTAACTAAATAAACCTTAGAGAGCTACGGGGACAAGAGTGAGTACAACATTAAAACACGTTCAGAAAGGTTTAGTGGGGTGTGTGTATGTCAGACAATATATATGTGCATAGTTATTGTCGGTAGATTTATTAAATTAATAAATCTCTTATTTATTACAGATGTCACACACACACACACACACACACATATATATATATATATATATATATATATATATATATATATATATATATATATATATATATACACTGCTCCACAAAACTTAAGCAACTCGAAGAAAGTGGCAGAAAATAAAACGACACGATCACTGCACCAAGTATAATGAACAAACAGACGGTCCAGATGCACAATGCAACACAAGTGAAGACGAACAATACAGTTAGGATGTACAGGGTGACCAAAAAGTTCAGCACTACGATACCTCAACAGGTGAAGCTGGGTTGTGCGAGGGCATAGGCAGTCAATATGGCATGTAACCACCACGAACAGCTATACAGGCACGACATCTGGCCTCAATGCTGCAAATCAGAGTGTTGATCAAGTCTTGCGGCAGATGGTGCCACTCCTCGAGGAGAGCTGTTTGCAGGTCAGGGAGAGTGTGTGCTGGTTAACTGCGCTGCGCTATTCGCCGCCCAAGAGCATCCCACACATGCTCGATGAGATTCAAGTCCGGCAGGCCATGCAATACGCGTAATGCCTTCGCTCTCCAGATACTCGGACACACGATGTGCACGGTGTGGGTGGGCATTGTCATCCATAAACAGGAAGTCTGGGCCAAATGCTCCGCTGAAATTGCACACATGTGTATTGAGAATTTCATTCAGGTACCGTTGTGCTGTCAAAGTGCCATGTTGCACAATATGGAGGTCCGTTTTCCCGTCCAGCATAATTCCACCCCACACCATAATGGAACCACCGCCATAGGAGGGCCGTTTAGCAATGAAGTTTGGATGATAGCGTGCTCCTGGCTCTCTCCACACTAAAGTCCGATCAGAATCTGACGACAGGTTGAATCTCGACTCATTGGAGAACATGACACGCGCCCACTGGTGTTCCCCCATACAACATGTTCCTGACACCATGTGAAACGCGCACATTTGTGCTCCAGTTTCATGGCACACACAGCTCAGGCCTTTTTGCATACAGTCCTGCTCTATCGAGTCGCCGACGAACAGTTTCACGACTCACGCGTTGTCCTGTAGCCTGAAACAACTCATTGGCCAGGTGAGAGCATGAAGCTTGACGGTTACGTTTGACAGAAATTGTGAGAAATCGGTCCTCGACGGCCGACGTCTTCTTCGGACGGCCTCCTCCATGACGTCTACTGACTTCGCCTCCATTTTGAAAGCGATTGCACAGCCTCCACACAACACTTTTGTTCACGTTGAATTCCTGCGCCACTTCCACTTGCGATCGGCCAAATTCCACCGCCCAATTGTTTGCTCGCGGTCAAAGTCACTCAAATGTCGTCTACCAGCCATTTCAAGGTGTGTACCCCACACAAGAACCACTAACTCAATGCTTGGAGCCTCGGACACTACTGTGCTGTGGTGTACGGCTCATGGCATAAGTTGTTCACCGCGCTTGCAACGATGCTGCTTATGCGATAGAGTGGGTGCTCGACTTGCCTGTGTGTCTCTGTGTATGTGCATGCCACTAAACAGTGTTTGAATGGGCCCCACACGTCACTTATACCACGTTCTCTCGGGTTGCTTAAGTTTTGTGGAGCAGTGTATATAATATGGGGGGTAAGGCGTGTATTGTCTCATTTTGTAATTTGAACCTTCAGACTATGTCCTTTGGCCTAATTTTATCCCCCCCAATATAGATTATCTAATTCGCACACTGGTAATAAGGAGTGTACCTGATCACTTCCCATTTCAGTACAAAAAGCGGAAAATAACAGGCTATTAAGAGGATGGGCTGTAATAAAATTGACAATTTTTACTGCCTCGTCAAGAACTTCTTTTCATTTTGGGGGCATACGGCGTGTATTTAGTTTAGTATATTAATTCGAATGAATATGTTGGATCATGTCTAGCTGGGTATTAGGGGGCGCGGTGGCTCAGTGGTAGAGCGTTCACCTCTGGTGCTTGGGGTCCCGGGTTCGATCCCAGCCCCCGCCAAGTGAACTTTGTGGTGGACAAACACCGTGCTCGTGGGTTTTCTCGGGGTTCTCCCGTTTCCACCCACTTTCTTCATTTCACTCATCTCTCATCACCGCCTCCTTTAGCCTAACCGGCATAACCGAGGGACGTAAAACTCAAAGATTTCATTTCATTTTTTCTAGCTGGGTATTGATAGCTTAAGTCCTTCAAATTGAGAAATATTTTGCGTAAATTTTTCTTTTCTTTTTTTCTTTTCTTTTTTCTTTTTCTTTTTTTTTGTATTCTATTCTTTTCAATTGGTTGAAATCAATGAGCATTACAAATATCCCAGTTGTGAGCAACATGATAAAGTTTACTGAAAATAAAATGACCCGCAGACCCTCTTTAAATTTCTCGCGGATCTCCGGTGTCGCGAACTACATGTTGGGACACACTGATCTAAAAGCAAACAATTCTTAGTTGAAAGTTGGAATGACTCCCAATTTTATCTGGAAGTATTTCTAACAATTTTAATGAAATTTGATAAAAACCAATTTTCAGGTGTTTCAACTCGATTTAGAAGAAACAAGAAAGAAAAATAAAGGAAATAACAGGACCTCCTAAAAACTGGAGGCTTTAGAAATTACGTTGCACATAAGTAACAAACTAGTTGATGAGAAAATTGAAGATTATTAACGCTACTTTGCCTTCTTTGGCAGCCATTTTTCTCATGTCACCCCAAGCGGAGAACTACGTTACTATACGGGTAGTTTTATCTCATTTATTTTGCACATCAGTGTATTCTCGCTCATTCATACTCAAAACCATTACATAGAACAGACTTATTTACGTAATACTATTTTCGTAAGCCTCTAGGGAATATATAGGACATTATGCTGTAAATTTCTTAGTACAAAACGTAGATTATGAACAAGCTCACTTCAAATATCTCGTAATTCCCTGATAACTTCACACTGAAAACAAACTTATATCCTTACTGTAAGTGGTAATTCTACGATTATAGATTTAGAAAATTAATATCAATATTATTCCAATAATGATGTAACAAATTGAATTATATATATATATATATATATATATATATATATATATATATATATATATATATATATATATATATATATATATATACGAGGGTTGGGGCAAAAGTCATGGCAACTATTTTTTTCTTGTGGGTGCGGTTGGAAAATGTGACATATACAGACGAAAGAACAAGGTGTTAACTACATGTGTGGACAATGAATAGCCCTGAAATATCGTAACACACTAATTTATTACGGTAGTATACAGGGCAAGGAGCGTCATTTCAGACTTTGCTTGGGGGGGGGGGGCAAGACCCCTTGATATAAGTAAAATTTCGCATTTTTCACTGATTTACTACTATTCTATTGATAAAATCTATATACATCTCAAACTCAGGGGGGGCAAATGCTCCTCCCTGCCTCTCCTAAATGACGCTCCTGGGCAATATGTCCTTCACAGTGCAAAAGAATGGCAACACAGTACGCATACAGTTGACATGACAAAACCTGGGCCTAAAGACCCTCAAAGTAGTCCCTTGCTACTTGCACCACACGCTGCCAACGATGTGGGAGGCGCTGAATATCATCCGCCTGTGCATTAGCCGCACCATATGTGAATCGGGTCCCCTGTTCGCGCACAGCATTAGCAATGTCCTCACGTGTTGCAAACCGCCTACCACGTAGTAGTTCCTTAATCTTTCGAATGAGATCAAAGTAACATGGCGAAATGTCAGGAGAATACGGTGAGTGCTCCAATTCTTCCCATCTCCAACGTCGCAGTAACTGCCCTACACACTCTGCTTTATGTGGGTTTGTATTGTCGTGCAGGATTATTGCACTGTCCACAAGATCCGGACGTTTCTCCCGAACGCAACGTCGTACCTGTCGCACCAGGAAGTCCCTGTACCTCTGTTCTGCCATGTGGAACAAAGTGGCAAACAATGACACCCCTGAAGTCATACGCGACGATCATCATCAATTTTACTGGAGAGGATTCTGACGGAACTTCTGCCTCCTTGGTGATCCAGCATGCCGCCACTCCGCGGACTGACGTTTCAGTTCTGGTTCGTATGCCCTGGTCCAAAATTTATCGATGGCGATTATTCGTGACAAGAATTGATCGCCGTCCTGTTGCCAGCGTGCAAGGTGGTGGGAGCATATTGCATAGCACATCCACCTTTGAACTTCCGTCAGTGCATGCGGTACCTACCGCGATGCAATTTTGCGTAGTTGTAGCTCATTACGCAATATCCTGTGGACTATGCGTTTCTCGATGCCACTTGCCTCCGCCAACTCCAGTAGCGTCCATCGTCTGTCTTCATCCAGGAGCTTCTCGATGACGGCACGTGCCACGTCAGTCCGCACACTGACAGGTCGCCCCGAACATTACTCATCACTGGTTGACACACGTCCTTGCTGAAACTTTTCTATCCACCGTGCTACTCTTCGGTATGGTAGGGCATAATTCCCAAGGGCTTCCACTAGTTCACTGTGACATTCTATCTCATTTCCCCTGCGGAGAACGGCTATTTTGATGTAAGCGCGCTGTTCAACACGGGTTACTCCCATCTCGCACGACACTCACCAACTAACTGATTTCACAGCCCTCGCTGTGCTACTACCAGCTATTAGAGAGCCATCTGTTGTTCTGCATACACACTATACTTGCAGAACTTCCACACGACACATAGAAGTTTGTGATCCACTCACATATCTGGAAGAAAAAATAGTTGCCACGACTTTTGCCCCAACCCTCGTATGTATATATATATTCCACATAATTTTCACGGAGATATATGTAATTTAAAAAGTTCAATTCTGGTTTTCTATTCGTGTTTCATGTATTTTATTTCAACTTATGTTTCGAATACACTGACTGCGTTCACCTCTCTGATGATGAACGCTTTCAGTGTATTTGAAACGTACATCAAAATAAAAGAAATAAAGCATGAATGAAAAACCAAAAATTTAACTTTTTTTAAAATTATGAATAATATGTTGCTTAAAATTCAAAACAAGGTATACAATGATTTATTTTATAACCGATTAAGATTGACTCTGACAAAACATTTTGTATATCAAAAGTTACAAGTTTATTTTAATAGTATTATTGAAGGCTACGTTCTTGAAGAAGTAATGAGGTCTATCTCATTCGAAATAATTATAATAAAAGTTTATAATTATTTCGAAAGACAATATCTAGAGAATATCTACCTATCATTAGAAGTGACAAATGGCGTTGCTACTTCTATCTATTTTACTCTGCACGATATAAGCATTGCGTCATTAACTTATAAAAAGATAAACAAAATAATTTGGATTCAAAGATTAACCATAGAAATATTCTAGACGTAAATATCATGGTGTGGTTTGTCTCGTTTAGAAGAAAGAAAACAGCAAGAAAAAATCTAGTTTTTTAAAAAGTTTTTATCACGTCTTTTGGAAATATTTTTTATTTAAAGATTTGAAAGGTATATTACCCATGCCCATTCATTCTTTAGAACCCTTGACTAATCTCTAAATTTGTTCTTAAATTCCCGAAATTTTCTTGTACTCAAATGGACTCATTGCTTTGTAGGTGTTTGGGATCCAAAACAAGTGACCGCAGACGAAAGCTTCAAAGCCTTTTACATCTTCCATCAACATGCGATGCTTGAACCAAAGACCCAAATAGCAGGAGTAGTAGTGATTCTAGATTTTGAAGGACTATCCATGAAACAGGTGGTAGCAATCACGCCCTCTTATGCTATGCGACTATTAGAATTTATCCAGGTGAGTTGTGTATAAATGATAGCGACAAGGTTAGGTAACTAGCACATATATGTTTGTATTTATTGATTGAGATGTTAGGAGACGTTATTGTAAAAAATGAATCAAGAAGTTGACTGTAATATAGGGTTATTTTCGGAAAATTTTATTTATAATTGTATGTTTCTCTGTAGTAACATATGGAATAATTTCAGTTTTATTTTTAAATGTAAGGTGGTTTTGTAATTATCATGTTCTTATTTTGTGTTTCTACTTTATTTATCTTAAAGGCCATTATTTTGTTTTAGGATGCTCTTCCCCTTCGTTTGAAGAACGTTCATATTGTAAAACAGCCTTTCCTTTTCAACATGGTTTACCAAATATTCAAGCCTCTCATCAAAGCAAAGCTTAAGAGTAGGGTGAGTACAAGTTATTTAATTAGTGCAGTTCTTTGCATATTTTAACACACAAAATTACAAGTGGAGTATAAGGGAAGTCAATATCGACAATATCTTTCTATTACACTTTGGTCTTCAACAAAACAATGTTGTCTGCTGTTCCTGAAATTGTGGAAGATAATTTCTTAATATTCTTCTTTACTTTACTAGCAGGTTCAGTGCCTGATGATGTCCTTTACACCACTGATAAAGTTGCTATAGAATAACTCTAAGACTAATACGGATGGTAATATTGAGCAATGTAAGAGACATCGGATTTAGATGAACTTTAATAAACCTATTATTAGTTTCTCTGATGTCCAGTCAATATCACGACTCTGATGGAAAATTTTCCTTCAGGAATGTTTTTTTTTCCATAAGTATGAGAAGATTAATGACTTTTTTGTGAGAACTGTTAAAATTAACATGGTAATAATTCGTTGTTTCTTTCCTCAGTTGATTTTGATGAAAACGTGCTCAATACTAGTACTTTTAGTTTGCAGTTTGGCACCAAATAAAACCAGATTGGAGTTTTATCAATTGTCTTAACCTGTTTTCTGGAAAGTTTACTTAGATGAGTAATCTGACCAGGAAAACAGTCAACTCTGTTTCAAAAGCTAATGGCAATATTTAACAAATACTCGTTCATCTTTAAAGTGCGAACTCCAGCCTCCTCATGAAGCTGTCTATCTATCTTTGACTAACTGGATCTTGGAATGCTTAAACTTTTTCAAGATAATTGACTATGAAAATTAGTTTCCTTTATTATTATCATCATCAGAACCGTATTTACGCATGAGCCAACATGGGTCATAGCCCGGGACGGTATGTTTCGTGTCTAAATTTAGTGTCTAGACAATAGTTGAATTACGGACATTAATCAACATCTGAAGGTTAAAGTGAGATATAAAAACAAGGATAAGACTGTAAAAACAAGCGTTTAGAGCAGTGTTTCCCAATATATGATCCGCGGATCTCCTCCTCCGGAGCCGACTAGAGATTAAAAGAGCCATCGGGAAATTTTATTTCTACTAAATATCCTAAGAAGTTCGTAAATATTCCTCGTAATATAAAACATTATATTCTTTCTTTGATAGCACATTTCTTTTTAAAAAATGTGTTAGAAATGTTTTATTAAGTTGCTAACAACTGTAATATTTTTACCGTATATTATCTGGGCTTCAACAAGTTCGAAAGAATAGAATACAAAAAGATAAAGAAAGCAAATCAAAATTACCAACTAAGACTGAAATATTTATGTGCAAAATATATCTCAACATCAAAAACTTAAGTTATTAATCCGCAAGTGATACTGGGTCCTATATCAGATTAATAAACTGGACAGGTAGTGAATTAGTAGAAGTTGAAAGGAAAATTAAGTTCTTAATTCAGCAACATTATTTCAATTCTTGCTTTGGGGTTCAACATTCTCCACCGACATGAGTTTAAATTTTTTTATTAATATATTAGTATATAATCGATTAGAAAATATACTTTTCAAACCCCCGGAGGCGGAGCATTTCCATTCACAATATTTGGCTTAATTGACATGATAATAGTTTTTGGAATATGTCTATTTATAACATTATTGCATTGCCATAAATTATGCATTTAGTCTTGTAGAATTATTATCTTTACTTTATTTCTGTATGACATATATATATATATATATATATATATATATATATATATATATATATATATATATATATATATAAAGTCATGTTTTATTTCATGGAGGCCACAGATTATTAACAGTGGTTACAAGGGTTCACGACATCAGAAAATTGGGAAACGCTGGATAAAAGTTAAAGAGTTGTCAAAGGTGTCTTGTATAGATTGAACTCTACAAGGATTAGAAATGTGAACATTATGAAACGGAAAAGCCATGAGGACGTGTTTGCGAGGTTTAGGAAGAAAAGAAATTTAGGGATTTAGGAATTAGATTTTTGGGCTTTCGGTATCTATGGTACTGTTAGGCCATGACGCATGAAAGATGACGTCCCTCGGTGATTACATTATCCGAGGAAAAAGAAGGAAAAAAGGATTAGGAAAGAAAGGCAGCAGCCTGGGACATATATGTTAGGTACCATCCTGGCATTTGCCTGGTGTAAATGGGGAAAACTCAGAAAAACTTACTCAGGATGGCTGACCCGAAAAATCTTTTACACTTTTTCGACCGTGTGTCTCCACCGGAAATCGAAGGAAAATAGAATACTGGGCATATAGAGAGGACAGGGGAACAGTAATGATAATCGTTATAAGTATTTTCTTATTAATGGCAGGCCATTTGCCGCAAACTAAGAAACTTCCGTGCACCTAAGTCTTCAGCTAACCTCTCGTCTCTATTTTCTGCAGTCCATTAATTGTAGTCAAATTCAGTTCTCACTTTTGTTCCTTCTCTTGTGTCTTCTATCACCCCTCTGATTATACATTTTCTTCTCAGACAATGTTTCTCATTCCTTTCCCATTCTATAGTACTGAACATAGTCCAAAAGAGACACAATAACTGGAATCTACATTATTTGAAATGAAATTAGGCTGTAGTAATGTAATACTAGAAATGTAGGAAGTAAAAGTAAGAGGAAAGAATATATTTATTGATGAAGAATATGGAAGAGGATAATTGAAAATTTTAGGATCATAGTTCTTCTTCTTCTCATTATTATTATTATGAAATGCACTTAATATAGGATCCTATATTTAAAGAATTTCATGAACTGTACGATTTTTTTTTTTTTTTTTTGTTTCTGATGTATTTATTATTATTTTGCTTATTTTAACCATTTTGATCTCATCCATTATATTTCCTAAGATCACATTGTCTAGTAACAAGGAGTTACTGTTCAAAGTAAAAGAGCTATGAATTCAAGTCGGGTCTATCTGAAAAAACATATACAATTGTGTTCGCATTCGAATTCGCACTATTACCGAAAGGATAAAATTGTTGAAAAGAACGTAGACTTGATCTATGTTCCTACAATACTCAGAACCCGGAATGATCTTGAGGAACGCCTTAGTGCTGCTATAAACTTAATTACATTGGTTACTGTTCACAAAATTTAGTTGGAGCTAGATTATCGTCTCGATGGTTCCCACGTAACAGATGGCACTCACGTCGCATGTTCGTAATTCTAATCAACACTACCAAAAACATTTTGTTTATGTAAATACCACGAAAGTTTGAGCAGAATAGTACTTTTGGTGTTAAAGTTATACCCTTCAGATGCTTAGTGTTTCGTTAGTGCCCATTAGTACACTAAACTCCAATTTTAGTGCTTCATTAATAACTTCTAAAGTATGATAGTACTAACGTTAGTGTTTAGTGCACGAATGTGCAATAACGAAGCACTAAACATGTAAAAAGTTTAGTAGCACTTCAGAAGCGTGAGGGGCTAAATTTAGACACATAGCATTTTTCACTTTGTAAAATTCCACCAAATTTAAAAGCACTAATACCCACATATAGTGGAATGGTTATAATATAGTGTAGTGTTAGTAGGTCTTATTGCAGAACTCCTAACATTAGTGCTTCAACAGTATGGACAGTAGAAAATAAAACTTAGGGAAAGCTAACTACAGTACACGCTAGCCCCTCCCCATAAAGCATTCACGATGAGAAGCACTAACGTTCGGTCTTGGTGCACTAGCAAGCAATAACGAAACACTAACGATGGCACAAGAAGAGACCACTACTGCTTTTGAATTTCGTGAGAATTTGACCCAATGAAAAATTTCCAAGTTTTTCTTATGGGAGTTTCGTGACCCATAATTGGGTTTATCTAAACTAATATTGAAGCACTAACGAAACTACTAGTGCTTTCTTGGGAGGCTAAGGATTTTCGCTTTTAGCGTTCAAGCTATAGAAACACTAACCTTGGGAGTTAGTGCTACAAGAAGTACTAACGATTGCACTAGAAGAGATCATTAGTGTTTTTGAGTTTGACGCAATGAAAAATTCTTCATGCATTTCTTACAGTAGTTTCGTGATATAATTTGCCATAACTACACTAATAGTGAAGCACTAATGAAACTATTAGTGTTTTCTAGAAGCATTAACGACGCACTAATGAATGTCACTAATTCTTTCGTTAGTGCTTAAAGTAAGGAACCACTGTGCATCATTGTATTGGCTCTAGAGCATACAATAATAAAGCACTAACGTTAGGAGTTGATACACTACCAAGCACTAAAGATGCAATAACGAATGACACTAATTTTATTGTTAGTGCTTGAAGTGGGGGCAGCGTGAACTTGGTCCCCCAAATGTTTTTACTTGTAGCACCTACACTAATGAACCACTAAGGTTAGGGTTGGTGCACTAAGAAGCACTAATGATACACTAACAATTGCGCTAGAAGAGACCATTAGTGCTTTTGAATTTGGCGGTAATTTGACGAAATGAAAAATTCCCCATGTATTTCTAATGGGAGTTTTGTGACTTATAATTGGCTATATCTACACTAATAGTGAAGCACTAACGAAACTATTAGTGTTTTCTAGAAGCACTAACGATGTACTAACCAATTTCACTAATTTTTCGTTATTGCGTGAAGTGGGGGCAGCGTCTACTATTGTTTTGGCTCTAGATCCTACCTAATGAAGCACTAACGTTAGGAGTTGGAGCACTAAGAAGCACTAACGATGCACTAACGAATGATACCAGTGGCGTAGGGAAGGGGGCCCCCCCCCAAAGAGGTCCGACAATGTACTTTAGTACTTTGATGTTTGTAATTTTTTATATATTTTTATGTTTATATATTTTTTGTTTGTAAATTTTCTATATGTACCTATAACAGCACTTGGCCCCCCCCCAAACACACATCCTGGCTACGCTACTGAATGATACTAGTTATTTCGGTAGTGCTTGAAGTGGGAGGCAGCGTGAACTTGGCCCCCCAAAGTTTTTTCTTGTAGCTCCTACACTAATGAAGCACTAACGTTAGGGGTTAGTGCACTAAGAAGCACTAACGATTGACACTAATTTTATCGTTATTGTCAAGTTCACGGACGTTCTGGCAGGGGTCACTTCGAGAAGGTTGCATGCCGACTTGAAATCTCTTTCTATTGATTTGAAACCCCTTTATTTTAACGGAATACTTGATTAAAGTTTGTCACTGCACCTCTCCCTATTCGGAGTGCTTACATGTAGCGAGTCCTCTCGCCTCTCACTATGTCAGAACTTCATATATATTCAATTGTTATAATTATGAATTTATCGAGAAAACGCTTCACAGTAATGATATTTTGTTAAAAAAAAAAAAGTGTGTTATGCATAAACATTGTTTACACCAAGCTCACCTTATTACAGCAATAACTGTGACAAATTGCAAAATGCAGCACGGTCTTCCTCCAAATAATTGTTTTTGTATCACGCATATTTAATAAGATTTGGAAATCTGGGAGAAGAAAACTGATTATGAATTAGTGATTTGGATCTAAATTATATTATTACGGAAATGTAAATTTATGTTTTAGTCGTAGAGGACAGTATCAGTAAAATGTCTCAAGAAGTTTTTCCACGAACACATGAAGAGGCTGTGCCGAATGGTTTCTATTTTGAGGTATTTTGTTCGTAAAATAGGTTGAAAATTTGATTAATTTTGACCACTCTACGAATCTATAATAATAACAAAATAGGCTTTGCATTAGACACTGGGAGAAGAACTTCTTGAAACCATGAAATGAAATGAAATCTTTGAGTTTTACGTCCCAGGATTATGCCAGCTAGGCTATATTTCACAAGATTTGATGTTACTTTCCCGAATTTGATGCTTTCACAAGGACATTTTCAGATTAAAAGAGGTTGTTTTGGAATATAGGCCCAAATATTCCATCCTTCTCCTGCAAAATAATTAACAATGGTGATAACACAACACCATTTTCAGAAATTAAAGGCTGTATGGTGTAGCTGTGAGTCATAGATTTATTGACTGTGCCACACTTTCCACCGTTTGCGTCTCTGTAAACGCTATAGTGAGAGGTGCAGAGACTCACTTTAATCAAGCATCCCATTAAAATGAGTACAGAAAAGGCTTTCAAATTGCTTTCAAATTCTGGGCCTAGTAAGTTTGTCGTGGACAACATTGTGTCCATGGGTTTTCTCGTTTCTTCCTACATTCTCATTCTACCGATTCTTCAATTCTCATTTATTTGCCTTAATCATTGTCTCCCTTATCCTAACTGGCATAAACGTTGGACGTTAAACTGAAATATTTCATTTCAATTCAATTCTTAAATTTAAGTCGTTAGTACATTGTGTTTAAATGCTAAGCATATAAGTTTCGGTAGAAAACAATGCAATTTGAAATTTTTAAAGAATATTATTATTATTATTATTATTATTATTATTATTATTATTATTATTATTATTATTATTATTATTATTATTATTATTATTATTTTTATTATTATTATTATTATTATTATTATTATTATTATTATTATTATTATTATTATTATTATTGCTATTCTTATTAACATTTAGCGTATTTCGAAAGAAGTATTTACTAAATAAGAAAATATTGTTTAATTTTAGTCAATTTTCACTCGGTCTAAAAGCAATATTAATCGCGTTTAAGTAGTATTAGCATTTACCCTTATTATATGCGTACACTGAAAGGGTAAAGTATAGCAATTACGAGGAAAAAAAAACACTTTGAGTTATATAATTTTTCTTGTAAAAAATACAGAAGATCAGCGCGTGTGGCTTAGTGTTCCTGCGTGTACTGTGTGATTTTCACATGCCCTTGACAAATACTTATTTTTTCCCCCTTACTATTAAGAAGACAATGTTGCCAGACTTTTGCCTTTAAATTCTAAGCATCCCAAAACAACAAGGAATAGAAATATTTAAAACAGCTATTCTTCTGATTGATTTCTGTTTTCTTTTTCAAAATTAATGTGAATGCAAATGGATTTCAGTAAATTCATGTTATTAAACTAAATCAATTTGTCCTCTATCTTACAGATTTGAATTTATCTTTAATTTTCCATGTTGGTATTAGAATTTGCCTTAAATACAACTGCGTACTAGTAATGTGTAAATATGAGTGATTAATTACACAGATGTAGATAAAACAAACATTTATAGTGTACAGCCACAGACACTTATAGTTTACGACTACTGTACCTGACAAAAACTGGGAAATCGAGAATGTTTACTTGCGGCGTATGGGAGAATATGTCGCAGAAAATAATGTTTCTGTGAGTTCATCTTTCAAAAAGAACCTTCGGATCAAAGACCTACCGTTGGGCAAAATATCTCCAGATCAGCAACATCATCATAGTAGCAGCATAGTGTACAGCTCTGCCGTGTCGCAACAAAATGCTATAACTTGAGTTACATTGTTTTGTCGCTATAAGCATTTTTGAATTTCCCGGCACCGGCATTTATGTTCACCAGGCCCAGCATTGAGCTGAGTCAAATACTTTTGAAAATATACCAAAGAGAATTTCGATGTAAGTAGGAAATTAGCCGGTCTGTGGCGACTTTACGGCTCTTTTTCTCAAAACTGCTCCGCCAAAGTTACAGCGTTTTGTCACGACAGGGCAGAGCTAGTGTAGGGAGATAAGATAGTGCAAGTGTAATAACCTAGAGCAACGAAAACCACCAATAAACAGCATATCGATCAATTATGTTACTTACTGCGAATTGTAGTTGTGGTATCGCTCATTTGTGAAATGCTACAGAATATTCATAGTGTATGTTTACACACTGTGCGTCTATTTTTTTCAATCTGAGAGTGACCATTTCGGAGTGATATTTCTGTGATATGACCATCAGTTAACGAGGATATTCTATTGCTGACTCGTTTCGCATAATTGTTTGTAACATTGGTTGTTGTGAGAATGGCGAATGTTCAGCCATCAGGGTGTGGAGTATGTGGAAAATGGTTTCGAGGCAAACGGAAACTAGCCATTGGAGGTCAAATGGAGTTGCAGGCCGTAAGTTACTTGCGTAGTTCACTTGAGAAATCTTTCTGTTTTGTAGCGGAAGTTAATTATCTCTGTACAAATTCTTAGAAACTTGCTTAAGGAAGTTCCAGTCGCTAGTTGTACTTGTGACGAAACTGTTTCGGCTGAAGCGGATATGATTAATTGTAATGTACAAATTGAACACTGTTCATACGCTATGGATGTTACCTGTATTTCGGACAATGACTTATTTGCTTTCACTGGCGTAAAATCAAACAGTTTATGCATCTTCGTCAGTTCTGTTCCCATTTGCGACTAAGTGCCAACACGAGTGTCGATAACAGATTGGCAATGCTCCTCATGAAATTGCGACATGATTTGTCAAACAGTTTCCTAGCTGCACTATTAAAATACAAAGACGAAAGTGGAGTATGTGGAGCACTGCAATCTGTTTGGGAAGTCTTGGTAGAAAGGTTTGTTCTCACTGTTCTAGGTATTAAAATCATAGCTCGCGATCTCCTTCTTACCAAAGTTCCGGAGTGGAGTGGACAATTATATGGAATTCCAGCAAATAACCTTGCGTTAGTTATGGATAGTACTTACATATATACTGAAAAGTCAAATAATTACAATGTTTAGAGTGCTTATACAGTGTACAGAAATGCCAATGATGATTACTTGTAAGCCAATGATGATTGTCACACCATCTGGGTTTATTATCGATGTTATAGGCCCATTCGTTGATGCAAACAACGATGCCAACATTACCAATTCTTTGTTCAGGGATACTGCTTATAATTTACAGGACTTTATAGAGCCTGGTGACTGCGTCCTGCTCGAGGATTTCAGGATTCCATACCTGTATTGCAGGAAGCAGGAATACTTGTCAACATACCGGCTCTTATTCAAAAGGGCTCAAAACAACATGAAGCAGTTGATACGCACGTGTAGTCACTAAAGGCAGATGGCCAGTAGAGATAAAAAAAATAGGCACATCAAAATGAAGTTCAAAATGTTCCGAAATAGAGTCTCCATAGCAGCGTTGGCACATATTCGTGCATATCTTTTGATTGCTTGCGCCATGGAAAACCAGTTTGCAGCGCCCCTCACTAAAGATTCAGATGAGATGCAAGAAGTTGCTATTATGTTATCACGTGCTAATCTGCCAAATCAACTGCAACAAAAGCTTACTGATTCGGGAGACATTACTAGGTGGACATCGTAGGTTTGGACGCCATGTGATGCTACTTCACTCACTGAATTTCCTCGTCTAACTGCAGACGATTTATACGAAATAACATTAGGTATCTACCAAATCGAGAATGCTCAGGCCTACGCGGCTGAACACATGAAAAGTTATGGCAGCTTCGCCTTATTTTATGATGCAGTTACTCCCAACATTTTAAGGTTTAAAATACAATCCCGACATGTGCAATCCTTACGTTACGTTCTTTTTGTAGAATTTGATAACACCCAGGTTGGGTCAAAATCCATTACTGGTTGGTATTGTAAGTGCCCAAGTGGAGCAAGGGTTTTTGGTTGTTTTCCCATATCGCCTTTGTTTTATGGTACTTGGCAATAGACAGGTACAGCTCATTTACTTTTCCTGCTGCCCACTTAAATAATCTTTTCGTTGGCACCAAAGACTTGTGAGTTTGACAGCACCGAGTTGGTATGAAGTGTTCCACATCTTTGCAGTCAGTGTCAATTTGTTATTCACGTATCATAAGGATTATATAATGTTTTCCGTTTTTTATGTTTGGTTTGAGTTCGATTAGTCGGTTGTGTACGACAAAACCTTAAAGAAAATACTAATTTTAGTTGGTGTAGACTACGTGCATTTTTGGAGTCAGTGTAATTTTGTTTCATCCATGTGTCATACGGATTATGAAATGTTCTCGCTTTTTTTCATTTGGTTTGCTGTCAATTAGTCATATTTTATATGTACGACTAGAACTCGAAGAAAATATTAATTTTAATTAATGTCAGCTGCTACGCATTTCCATGGATAACAATGCTCCATTGCATACTTTTGCGTCCGGCACAGTAGTCGGAAACTATAAAAGTTTCCATCGTAGTTTTTAACTATTATTTGCCTATGTTTATGCTTTACACGCTGTCCAAATTTCAGATCCCTAGGCTCAACCCAAGGTACCTAAAAATTCATTTGCCACATGTAGTTTCCCATATACTCCATTATAAAATATTTTGATATTTTGCCCCTGTTTGCCGTGACAATTACTTTATTTAGGGAACTATACTTTTTCATGATGTGTCAACCTTATACCTTCCTGATACCACAGAGTTTTGCAAAAATTAGACATTTCAATTTTGAGCTCCTTGTGTCAAGGGGTCAACTTACTTTCGATATTAGAAAATGTTTCTTATAATGCAATAGTTAACATTTTGTGCGTTAAGTCCTAGGCGTGATTTGGGAAGCACATGCAGTTAGCATCACACATAAAGCTGTAGATTTTTGTTTCATATAGCAATAGTGCTAAAAAGGGAAGCTAAACTTGAAAACCAAGAACTGAGCGATATTAACAGTACTCTTTATACTCGATTCATCAATAGGCTATAAAGTTGCTAGTTTTACTTACCTTATTCAATGCCAAGGTAACGTGCTAGTAATCCACAATTATGCAAACACTTTCTGCAGTATTTACAAATAAACTAATTCCTAACTCCAAGTTTCCCATCACAACAGCAACAATGTTTCCTTAGATTATGACAACAAAGTAATATAAAGTGTTGCATAGTTTGTTTTAATTCAACTTTTCAGTTGCAAAATCATACTGTACATATAAGATAAAGTTCTACACATAACGTGGAATTAGAAAACAGAAAATCAAACTTGGATATATATTGATTTTATGTCCCGATGGTATCACACCAAAAGGAGAAAAAATAAAATAATAGTTCCGATATTATGAACGTTATCCAAATATTGGCAGCAGCATTTGACATTTATTGGAAGCTCACAAAATACAAATCAGCGCCCAAACTGGTGTTATTTGCATACGTTACAAGTAGCATATGCCATTCACAGGAATATGGTTGGCACCGATAAGAGAAGGAAATAATAACAAATATAATCTGCTAGTTAAGGATATATATTTTTACATATAATCGTGCTGTGCACAAATAACCCGAGTTCAATTCCCGATGGTTCACTCGGTCGAAAAAGTCTAAACCTTTTTAAGGTCAGTCATCCTAAATGAGGTTTTTCTGTGTTTTCCTCATTTGTACGAGGCAAATGCTGGCTGGTACCTAACATAAGGTCCCAGGCCTTTTCCTTCCTTCCCTTTCCTCGAATAGTGTGATCGCCGAGGAACGTCATCGCTCATACATGACGGGCTAATATGACCATAGATGCGGAAAGCCCAGAAATCTAATTCCTAATCCTAATCCTAAATAAATAAACAATATGTTCCAGTAGATTTTTGAAAAAGAAAATTATTATTGGAAACATACGACACTTTTTAAAAGTGACATCGATGTTCTTTAAAACTATTGATCAAAATTTACTCTCAATCATCTCTCGTTATGCTCAGCTGTATATCGTATATGGACTGATATATGCCTCATCTGTACACAATATTATAGTTCAATAGGAATTAAAGTTTTAAACTTAATTATAATTTTGGACTGTATCTCATTAATCATGCGGTGTACTGTTCTGTAACCAGGGTCATAATGAAAGGACTGATAAGGTTGTACTTCAGCATCACTTTAATCTTAATAAGTATCCCTATTGTGCAGTACCACTTATAGGTTCACAAGTATATTTTTTTCTGATTTTCTCAAAAACTACACATGAGGATTTACATTCAGCTATATCATTGTGTTCAGCTCAGTGCGATCTATCAGTTGGCATATATCTTATTTTTGGACATTTTTCCACGTTTGAACCCTAATAATATTCTAGAAATTTTACGAACAAAAAATAAATGTCACTACATAATACGATATTGTCTACTGTAACTTTCACGATACTTATCAAATCATGTCCTGTTCAATTGTTTGTTGTTACCAATACAACTGTGGAAGAAACACTAACTTATTTTTATTGGTTGAAATTGTAACCGAAAATCTGTCATATAATATTCGTATAAATAGATCTTGTGTTACAGGGGAGGGCAGACAACTACATTAACTTTTAGTTCTGGTACTAGTCTAATAAATTCCACGAGAAAAATTTCCATAATTCAATAAGAAACTTGAAATATTTTCTAAACTTACAAATGAGTTATCCAGTTCCTAAACGGATCTTGTCCATCGATATCAAATCCCAGAAAACCAACGAAAACTGTAGGATCGATGTTTTGTAGAACTGGAAATATTTGAGAATTTTCTAGTTTTTCATATAAAGTATTTCCAAGTTCTACAAAACATGCAGATAATTCATTTTTTTCCCCTAAGTTTTCTGGCATTTGCTGTAAACGGACAAGAGCCGTTTTGGAATTGGACGACTCAAATTTTCACAATTCCGAATGGATTTTATTTTTGACCGTATTCTGAATTAAGATCAGAGGATGTTTAATTGACTACTCCAGCATCACTGAGTTCTAGTGTCGTTCTGTAAAGTTTAATTAATAAATAAGGTGTGGTAGACAGTAAAAAGAATCACACACTATAAGTTTCAATTTTGTCCGGTTGCTATCAACTGCTGAAGGATGTTTGGTGCCATCTAACGGCAAGATGTGTAACTTTCACTAGTTTTGTTTCAATAGTAAATGGGATATAGATTGCTTCTATTAGAGTCACTCGTGAATATCTTAAGGAATTCGCTCCATTAACGAACTCACTGTGCTAATCGCTCTAGCTATCTATTGCAAAAAATACAATTCAAAACTCTGCTTTCGTTCAAGAGTTATCACGTGGAGTAACGGACAAACATAATTCACCGTTACCCTTTAATATATTAACAGTTGATTCCATTAACAGAGGGAGAACGGTGGCTCAGTGGTAGAACTGGTGCGTGGGGTCTCTGGTTCTATGTCCGGCTAAGGAAGTTTGTGATGAACAATATCGTGTCTGTAAGTTTTCTCGGAGTTATCTCGTTTCCTCCCACATTCTCATTCCAATAATTCTTCCATCATCATTCACTTGCCTTAATCATCCGTCTCCATTAACCCCTTACCGCATGCCGTGCCATATATGACACATACCCTCTTTTCACTTTAGCTTTTGTGTGATTTATCAAAGGCATCAAATGACTGTTTTATCTGCTGTCTGAGATATTGACGTGTATGAATAAGAGATTTTGGTGTCATCTGGCATGTTCTTTGTGAGTTGTAAGTGTGTCATATATGGCACTTACTTATTTCTCGTCAGAATTAAGTGAAAAATCTAAAATTCAAGTTTTAATTCATTTTTCAAGTTCCCATATGAGGATTCCCAATACTGATTATTCTTTTCGCTAAAAGAAAAAAAACATGCAGAAAGGGGTTAACCTAACGGACATAATCGTTGGACGTTAAACTGAAAGATTTAGGTTTCCATTAACGGAATCAACCGGGATAATCGGCCTCGCTATCTATTGCAAGAAAAACAGAATTCAAAAATTTGCTTTCGTTTAAGAGTTATTGTGTGTGCTAATGGACGGATTGAGTTATGTCACTATTATTATTCAAGATGTTAAGAGATTGGTTCATTAAAGAATTTGGCCGAGATAATTAATCTCTAGCTATCTATCGTTAAAAAATAATTCAAAAATTCGTTTCTGTTCTAGAGTTATCGTATTGAGTGATGGACAGACAACTAACTAACAGTATTGTAAGTCCCATTTGCAAAATTCTAATAATTTGAACATTAAATGCAACTAATTTTTTGCTAAGTGTCTTGCCCATCTTCGTTGTATTTTTTTTTTTTTTTTTTTTTTAAGAGTATAGACTTTGTCAAGTTCTACAATCTTGCTACTGTCGATAATACTCTCTACATGGCTTTTAACTCCCTCTTTAATCTAATTCATTTAGTAACATCATGTTTTCGTGCTAAACAATGTGTAAGTGTATGAATGTTCTATTTACATTATTGTGACTACATTTTAGTGTCATATGAGTTATAAATTTTATTTTCTAAGGTGATAATATTCTCTTTGTTAAGGAAATCCCCACAAAATCGATTCTTATTTTTTATTTTAAGTTAGCGATTCATTACATAATTGAGCAGTTCGGGCGAACATAATGGTAAGCGCCACTTCCGGTGAAATTGAGTTATTAGGCGGAATGGGTTGGGATTGAATCATAGAATAGTATATAAGTAGTTTAATTACGGAAATGTACCTGCAGATAGAAGGGAAATCTTGTTTGATATGGGAATGTTGAAGCTTCTTTTCCAGTTTACTCGAATGTTAGAAAATGTGATATACCATTATGTTTCCCCGAGCCCGTCAATTCACTGTTGAAAACGTTTTGATATGTAGCAATTCATTGTAATATTTCTGAAGAAGTTGGTTTACCAAAACTCCTTTATATATTTACTCCGCTTCGTGTCTCTGACAGTCCAAGAAAAAAACAACAACTTAAGAACCACTTGATGTGTCACCGTGAAGTTTGACCTGAATATAAAAGGTCAAAATTTAGGAATGGATTTTGTTGGTCATCCATCGACTGAAACTGACAGAAATCAACCACTTACTGTCTTAACGTTGATTATTATTGAGTAAAAACGGAAATAGATAGCGAGAAGCGGTTTCCTGCTTGTTATGCATTATATTAGTGCGTGTTATTCTTTCAATAACAGTAACTCTTTCTGTGGTAATATATTAAAACTAACGTTAACTCTTTCTACGTTATTTTGTTTGGGAATAATGGATAAATGTTAGAATTCTTAGCTCTGATTCGAAGGTTTTTCATGTAATACCACATCATGAGAGTTTATAGTGGGCAAAATATATTCAATTTTCTACGGATTCTACCTTCTCCCTTATCTACCTCCTTTATCTAGGAACTGATTCATAATCATTTACTTTGACTTATCACCTGTCTCCTTTGCAATAGAAGAGATACCATACGTTTGGATCGTTATATTAAAAACGTTATTTATTTTCATTTTCACTAGCTCTTTCAATACCCTAACAATTTCAATATTTATTTCTTCTACAATTATGCTTTTAAATTAATATAATTCTCAGATATAATCTATACATGAAGATATCAACGAACAGTAACAGATATATGTATATTATTTGTTATTGGGAGTTTACTATTATCATATTTATTTATTTATTTATTTTACTTTCAGTTGTTCTTCCACGGCAATAATATGAAGTCATTGCATCAGCACATATCTCCAGAATGCCTTCCAGAAAATTATGCTGGAAAACTTCCTAAAATAAACTACGGAAGCAGCGACTGGTACCCATTACTCACAAAACACGAAAATGTAACTAAAGGTAATGGTAGTTTATATTTGTTTAACTAGGATTTTAAATTTTATATTGAGTTGTGTCTAATTAAGTTTTTACTAGACTAGAGATCCAGAGAAAGCCAGCTTTGTTGGGATGGAGGTTTTCTCCCCGTAAAATCAGCCTGTTTTTATTAAAAGGGGAAATTGTCACTGTTTTTTATTTTTTTACTTTTTATAATTTTCTGAATAAAATATCAGGCGACGTTAGTTGTCTGTTCGTTAGTTATCTGTTTATTGTCATGCAATTTTCCTCAATAAATGTGTTTCGATTGTAACAGGACCACGAACAACGTTATTTATTTTTAAAAACGAGTCCAATAAACATGGTTTTCTATGGACACAGTTTCTGTTGTTTGGAAAATTTCTGAAAAATCAATAGTGTGATCAGATTTTTGACAATGACTGTACATGAATATTGTTTAAGTTATCTATATGCATCTATAATCAATATTTAAACCTATTTCATTTTCTGTTAAATGATTAGAAGAAAAAAAGCAGTTATTTAAGTTAAAAAATATTATTCAACTATATACGATCCAATAGTAAAATAGAGAAGCAGCAGATTCAATTTTTTGTACTACATTTAGGTCTGAATTTTCTGATTTTTTCAATGTTATCTGCTCTCAAAAGAGCCAACTTATAATAAAAAATGATATAGTTCAAAAGTCTACTCCAATGTTAATATTGTTCCTTTTGTGGTCTGAGAGTTTAAAAATGTTTGAAAAGTATTAATATTTAGAGAAGAAAGGTTTTAAAAAAAATATAATGTAGTATATACATAGTGTAACTTATTTGTATTTAAAATTAACATTAACAGGCATACTGAGATGTAGGTGAATCTAAACCATTTGTATTTGATGAATTATTTAGCATACATTTACGCATGTTTAAAATTTATATATAGGAACTATTATATTTTACAGTTAATTTTTATCATCAAAAGTCGGGTTGCATATTTATTGAAATATTTTTTCTTCATAATAAAATTACAGCAAAGGACACCGTACAAAAAGCATTGCATTTCCTCGTCTGTCCGATTTGGGTGATTTTTGGATATGTTGTATCAGAGGAACTCCTGTCCAATTTTTTTATATGGGGCCAACTCCCTATGAGCAGCCTTGTGACCTCCAGAGGTGACCAAAAGTCACACCGTACAAAAAGCATTGCATTTCCTCGTCTGTCCGATTTGGTTGATTTTTGGGTATATTGTAGCTGAGTATCCCCGGTCAATTGTTTATATGGGGCCAACTCCCTGTGACCTATGGACGACACCAAAAGTCACATTGTTACATGGACTTTCCTCATTTGCGGTAGCACAGTATAACACACAACTATTTTTTGTATGTCAAGTTTGAATCAGTTTTACCAACACCCGTTGTGTGTCCTTTGGTGACCTCTGGAGGGCACAAAGTTGGTGATAGAGAGTTGGCACCATATAAACAATTTTCCGGCAGACCCTCGCTACAACATATCCAAAAATCTTCCAAATCTGACAGACGAGAAAATGCAATGTTGTTTATAAGGTGTGACTTTTTGTGACCTCTGGAGGTCACAAGGTTGGTCGTAGAGAGTTGGTTCCATATAAACAATTAACCAGGAGGTCCAAAGATACAACATATCCAAAAATCACCGAAATCGGATAGACGAGGAAATACAATGCCTTTTGTACGGTGTCTTTTGTGGTAGTCAGTTAGGTTGTCCCTACTCACCACATGCGACCCGGTACTAATTAATACAAATTATTTATTTATTATTTTAGTAATTAAAACCTGGAAGATTAGACTATAGGTTTTCTTAAGTTACACAGTATCGTGTCGCATTATTATACAAAACTGTGATGCAAACGAAAGCTTGTATCTGAAAATGAGTAGTATATATGAAAACAATCTAATGCCTAAGTGAATTATTTTTACAAGAAAATAGTATCATATAGATTTTTCTTAATGATAAATGCGTTTTCTTTTGATTTCATATGTTTAAGATAAATTTCTCCTTGAAAAGCTGTTTTCCTTTATATACCTTTTTGGTGCTTAATAATACGTACTACCAATTCACCATATCGCTGGATATTAGCCGTAGAGTTGACGACAAGAGATCATGTGCCCTTTGACATTTGTAGCATATGAAAATGAAACATCCCAATGGGATTTAAATTACAAGACCTCGGCTTACTTTTCGGAAATTAGATAACCAGCTAAAAAGCGGGAGTTCATCATTATTCCTTTTTCTGTTGTTCTGTTGTTTCAAGCTCACGGTCAAGAAGTTTATAATTGATACTCCGGAATAATTATTCCCCAATAAGCAGTTTTCGATTTACATCTTCCAAAAATAATTTTATAAAATGCAAAGTTGTTGGTATAAAACCGAATCTGTTTTAAACTCGAAACCGATTTTGACAATAGAAAACCGAAGCTGTTTTTAAAATAAAACCGTTTTTTATAGAAAATAGAAGCAGTTTTGAAAACATGTTATTGAAAGTTTACAAAAACTGCTTTTGTTTTTCTTTAAAAAAAAACAAAAAAAAAGGATTTAGTGCCCACCAATAATTTGTACAAAAGTTGACTTACACCAAGCTGCTGATCAGTGATTCATATATACATATAATCATGGGTTTTATGAATTGTATATTACTATTGAGTATGCAATCTCCCTTGTTACTCTATAAGATTGCTTTTTACTAGGGATGGCCAGAACCGGTTCCTGGTGGAACCGGTTTTCGGGTCTGAACGGATCCGGTTCTAGAAGATCCGGTTCCGGAACCGGTTTTCGGATCCTGGTCTGGAACCGGTTCTTCGGATCCAGGTCTAGAACCGGTTCTTCGGATCCAGGTCTGGAACCGGTTCTTCGGATCCAGGTCTGGAACCGGTTCTGAAAACAGAACCGGTTCCTCGCGGAACCGGTTCCGCTGGAACCGAAACTTTGTTACCATCCCTACGCTAAACGCGAGCTGCTGGCAAGCTGTGAACAGTATGCTAGATGAAATGGTGGAAGCAACTGGCAGGTGCCCAGGCGGCGGCAGCTTGTCTCATTTGGCTAAATAAACTGGGTAACTGGCAAACTCATTGGCTAAACAGGCAAACTGGTCAACTCATTTGGCTAAACACCCACTGGAGGACCAAAATTTTTTTCTGGGGCACAAGCGGGTTTGGGCGGGGAAGGCACAAGCGCATGGTCCTCTTTGCATTATTTTTGAAGGCGAACTTTCTGCCTCCTTTACGGGTCTTTGGGGGTTTTCGGATCCAGGTCTGGAACCGGTTCCTAAGATCTGGTTCTGGAACCGGTTCCTAAGATCCGGTTCTGAACCGGGTTTTCGGATCCAGGTCTGGAACCGGTTCTAGAACCGGTTCTGAAAACCGGATCTCCGAGAACCGGTTCCTCGCGGAACCGGAACTTTGTGGCCATCCCTACTTTTTACGTTTTAGTTTCGAATGAGTTTAACACTCATAAAAATTATAACTGTAATTAGATAGACATTGCCTCACGTTCAAGTCAATAAGGTGGTGTAATTGACAACTAAATACAGGGTGCGGCACGTAAAACCGGCCCTTAAAGTGAACACATAAAATGAAATGTAATGTATTGAATATGATTAACTACAACACATAAATGAAATGTAATGTATTGAATATGACTACTCACCTTCACAGCAGCCTTCACAGCAGGTGCTGAAAGTGTCCTCCGCCCACTTCAACACTCATGTGAGCACGATTAAGGAGATTCATATATACCCTTGTCAGTTCTTGTGTTGTAATGCTATTGGTGACATCCTGGATCCTGGTCTTGAGTTCTTCAATTGTGTGTGGATTTGTTTCGTATACTCTTCCCTTTAACAGTCCCCATAAGTAAAAGTCACACGTGGATAAGTCGGGTGACCGAGGAGGCTACAAGCCTTTGCTGATTGTCCTCTCTGGTGTAAACATCTCATGCACAAGGGACAATGATGCAGCTGATGTGTGGCATGTTGCACCGTCCTGCTGAAAGTAACATAACTGACGCTCCTCTTCGGTCAAGTGTGTATAAAACTCCTCCAGGATTCCCATATACACGTCACTGTTCACTGTCGTCTCAAAGAATATGGGCCCAATAACGCGTGTGGCGGAAATGGCACACCAAACACCAATCTTCTCATTATGCAAGGGTACCTGGTGGATTGTGTGTGGATTTTCTGTCGACCAATACCGGTTGTTTTGGGAATTTACGTACCCAAACAGGTGGAACCACGCCTCGTCACAAAAGATCCAGTGAGAATGAACCCTTGCGCTCGGGTATCGAATACGGCATTATCACACACTGACACTCACCCGGCTTAACACAACGAGGCCTTTTTCTCAACTGGTTTCGACAAGTTTCCCTGGCTGCGGCTGCACGTGACTATTGCAGGTCATGTAAGTCGACCCGACCTCGACACGCCATCTCTTGGTAGGAAGGTAGATTATTTAAGTGTTGCCAAAAACACAATATACCAGAATATTACGACAGGCCGGTTTTACGTGCCGCACCCTGTATAAGAAAATAGGACTGCATGGGGGGTGGGGGTTGTGGTGAAGCAAATGATAATCATTTTGTTTATCGTGAGTGTAGTTACTACGTATATGATAACAAATTACATCCGTGTCTCTTTAAAAAATACTAAATCAAAAAACTGGCAATCTATAAATTAGTTATGTTACTTTTTCTTTCAGAATGGAACTCATATGGATATCCGAAGAATTGAAGAATTTGCCGAATCTTTTCGGCTAATCTTTGGGCTCTGGATATATGCATGAAATAAGTCTGTTTGATGTTTTCGAGATTTGTAACTATATATGTATTTGTCGAGTTCCCATTCATAAAAGAGATGAGAACGGTTTTGTGATGTATATAATTTCATCCAACTATTGTATGTTATCTTAATATGATATTTATCCATATTATACGTACTCTTGTTCAGTTATACCGTTTTGTTTGTGATTCAAACTTTCCATTTGAGAGAATACACAGAAAATACTTCAGTGTATAATCAGTAAGCGAGCCAAAGTTTACTTAAGATTTGATCTTATATATATGTCGAGCCAGAATTCCAGAAAGATTTTCGTGGATATTTTGTCATAAAAAATTTGCACTTTATTAACGAAAATGATTTTTGTATTTTCATGCATATCAAGATTATTCACTAAAATTAGGCTGTCTGAAACCAGAGTGAATAACTGTATTTTCGTTGATTTCTGATTTTAAGCATGAAATCTTTTGAGTTACGCGTCATTCACAGCGTAGAAACTAACGCAACGGTCACGTGAAGCTCATTTCTTAATGGGAGTAGTTCTTAGAGTTGTGACAAGCTTGTACTCTTCAAAAATGCCACAAAATTTCTCACAAAACACAAAACTGTAATTACTTCACTCTAGTTTGGAATAGCATAATTATTCTTCATTTTATTCGTATAATGGTAAGTTAATACTGCAAACTGTTAAATGTGAACATGTTTGCATACGCGTTCAGCGTCTAAACTTTAATATTTTTGTTTATTGAGTGAACTTTAAATTGAAAAATACTATTTTTATGTATATGACTAACAAAATATTAAACTATAGCTAGCTTGTATCTGTGGTACAACGTGCAAACATCTCTAATGTTATTGCTCAAATTTCATTAAAATAAGTATCTGGAAAAAATTAATTACATATTTTATGAAAATGTGATGGTCAAATTAAAACCAGCAAGCTCATATTTACCTTATATTTCTGAATTTGTTATATTCTTGAAAGGTTAATTTCTATTTATTCGGAAGTAATTAAAACTGAACTGAAACATGATGTTGACCTGAAAAATTCCAAATATATATTTTATCCTCTTGTGTATTAGTATGAAACATAACTAATTCATTTTGACAGTCTTTATATTAGCGTGTGTATGAATACTGTTCATTATGTATTAAGTGGTATGAAAGTTGTAAATATTGTAAATGCCTGAAAATATACATATATATTCTAAGAATTTGTTTTTTAATTTTTCGTCGTATCATTATATACATATATATTCTAAGAATTTGTTTTTTAATTTTTCGTCGTATCATTTTATCGTATTTTTATATAGGGTCTATTTTAGTTTATTGCAATTAAAAAAAATACAAACCAATATAAGTAACTGGGTGCGCATGTAGTTATCTCTGAATTCCGTATCTTCTGTGTAAGAATCAAATCTACTGTATATTTTCACTTAATCAGAATTTTCCACCTTCACGACAGTCTTTAAAAGGCGCATAACTAGAATCAGTGTTGCCACAGCTCTACCTCTGGAGTGGGCTGAAAAATAGTACCAAATTGAAACAAAAAGGGCGGAATTCATTTTTTTTGTCAAAAAGTCAAATATTTTTATCCACGTCATAATCGTTCCTGATCTAACTTTAGGCCTATACATAAAGTTTATTACAACTCGTCGATATAGATTTATGAAACGCACAAATGTTCGGATATCTTTATATTCGTCAATATGCCATAAGCCTGTGTTAAGCGCAAGCTCAACAGAGATATTTTTTTTTTATTTATTTCTATTATTCATAAAAAATTGCATATACAATCTAAATTTTATATTCAGATCTAAAATTTATTTATATTTAAATAGTTTATGTTTTTTCTTATACATTAGATTTCAAGCTAATCATTCTAATATTATTTTATTTTATGTTCAACTAGCAGCGTTCACCCCGCTTCGCTGCGGTCACCCCGGAACGCAATAAACTTTGTTACTTAGATAATTTTTACTTTTTCGCTTTCAAATTGCAGTAAATGTTAACATTATAGCGCCTGCCATTTATGTTAACCCGCCGAGTGACACGGTCATGCGGGTTGCATATAAATACGTTTATTTTTATACCTATGATGAGCTAACAAAGGATTTGTACGTTATGGACACTTGAATGGTCAATTATCTCAAGACACTGGTAATTAAAAATTAAAGTGATATGATAAAAACCATCTAGGGTCCAAATCCTAATAACCCCCCAAAAATGAAAGAAATTGGTTCAGCCGTATTAGCGTGATGAGCTAACAAAGGATTTGTGCGTTCTCTTTTATATAAGCGAGATTTCATTAAGTTTATCTGCAAAACAAAATAATGCTTTTTCTTTTGTATCTTTGTTGGAAAGTTCCGTATGATTTAAAAAACTTCAGGGAGATAGAGGTTAGCAACCTCTACAGCATCAAAAATTGCCAACTTATAGTATCTAGGAAATACTGTAAATAAAATTCTTTTAGTGTATTATAGTTATTATAGCAATATATTATAAAAATCAGGAAAGAAATACTAAGGATGGGCAAAACAAAATTGGCGGCAAAAAGTCGCTGAGCAATCTTTTGTTTAACATTACACACCTAAATACAAATTTTCAAATACAATACGTAAAAAATTGTTTCAGTAACGGCAATATTCACATTTTTTAGTGCAACCGCTACCTCTCCGGTGGGGGTGGTTCAACGGTTCTGGCTGGCCAGTTAGCGAACCTTCACTAATTCAATTTTAATGGTGTTCCAGGGTTACCAAAAGGTACTGGTATATAAAATACATTTTTAAATGTAAATTCTATCATATAAACAATTCTTAAACAAATGCAATTTAGTTATATCTTTACTATATATAAAACTACACGAGCTGACATAAATTATTGAACATTTCCTGCAGGGCCAAAATGATTAAATTTGGCATGATTTTAGCTTTCCGGAACTAACCGACAGAAAAATTTCCAAAGGTGAATATCCTAAAATGAGGAGGCCTAAAGAGGGGATGAAAAACTTCCCCATGTTATTTAAATGGGATTTTTTTCGGACATATAATCTCATGTTTTAGGTACTTAAAATTGGAATAAAAAGTTTAAATTTGGTATGCTTGTATGTTTTCTTTAGCACTACCTAAGTAAATCAGTAACAATAAAAAAAATCCAACTTTAGAGTTGTTCTATAGGGAACTGAAAAATCTTTCCCATGTTATTTATATGGGGCATCTTTTATAGCCCCAAATTATTGAGCACTTCCTATAGGGCTACAATGATTAAATTTGACATGATTTTAGGCTTTCGGGATAAATCCACAGGAAAATTGCCAAAAGTGAATATTTCTAATTTTTAGGGTGTCTAAAGAGGGGATGAAGAATTTTCCCATGTTATTTAAATGGACCTTTTTCTGGACCTATAATCTCATGTTTTAGGTACTTAGAATTGGAATAAAAACTTGAAATTCGGTATGCTTGAACGTTTTTGTTCGCGTTACCTGAGAGAATCATCAGAAATAAAAATTTCCAACCATAGAGTGGTTTTATAGGGACCTGTAAATTCTTTCTCATGTCATTTATATGGGACGTCTTCTACACCCCAAAGTGTTTAGGCACTTCCGAAATAATGAATAGAATAATGAAATTAGGCATGATTATAGCCTTCCAGGTCTAACCAACAGGAAAATTGCCAAAAGTTAATATTTTTAATTTTTTTAGGGGTCTAAAGGGGGGGGGGGGAAGAAGAAATTCCCATGCTATTTAAATGGGCGTTTTCTTGGGATACAAAATCTTAGGAAAAGAAAAGATACAATTGTGGGTTCAAGGTGTGAGAGGCCGTAGGCCGAGCAAAGACAGTGTGTAGGGGCGAAGCCCCGGGATGGGCAGATTCAGGGAATATGAAGAGCAAGTTCACGAAATTCACTGTTGATACAAAAACCGATAGATAAGAAATGCGAGACCGTAGGCCGAGCAGACTCGGGAGGTCTCGGGGCGGAGCCCCCAGCTAGCCAAAGGCTAGTTATTATATAAAATCACAATCCTCACCCATATATTCTTTTTAAAATAGCTATTCTTTATTTAATTTTAAACTCAATATGTTAAATCTGGCACTCCCGGTATACTTTGGAGTGTAATAAAAAGTAGCAAAAAACAATTGCCAACCACTAACAAGTTATTTTGGATTTTTTCTTTCTTTTTAACTATAACAACTCCATCTAAGTGTATAAATATAAAATAAAATGTTAAAATATTGGTTTTCAATTTTTATTACATGTCAATTGTAATTCATTAATCTGTAATACCATTAATTATAAATGTAAACAACAATGTATATCGGTCACTAAAAAAGGTTGTTTACATTAAAAAACAATAACGGCTAAAAAATACACCAATCAGGCCTCTCACAAGCAACCCCTATTAAAAAAGTTACACTAGCTTCAAAAAAAAAAAAAAAAAAAAAAACCTTTTAAAGCCAAGCAAAGGAGGCAAGTTTTGGTGAAAGCTAGTGTTAGTGTATATAACAAAAGCAAATAATAATAAAACATTCAGTTAGTTAAAGGTTCACCGTTCTTAAAACCATACATCGACGTAACAAACTATAGCTATTACAGCAAATCCAATAATAAAAAGTAATAACTACAGTAAATCTGCAATAAACACTAATACTAAAAACATTATTCTTAATCACTAATAATCTTCACAAACTTGTATAATAAAATCAAATAATTATTGCGGAAGCTATAAAATATATTTCATTTAAAAGTTTCAAACTACATTTAGTTTTTTTGTATAGTGCTCAGGATATTTATATTTAATAATATAAAGTAATACCAAAAAAATGCTAATATATATATATATATATATATATATATATATATATATATATATATATATATATATATATATATATATATATATATATATTTAGTTATCCAAAATAAAAACTATATTATTTTAATTAGTGCTATTCCAATACAATAAATCGTCAAATTATAACATAAAAATGTAGCAGGACTATATAAATATGCTAAACTATTTATACCAAAAAATCATCATAAACATTAAAAAAAATAATAACCAACAGCAAAAAACACTAAACAAATCCCTAACTATGCAAAAAAAAAAAAACTTCAAGTTTATTGTAATGTATAATTACAGTAACCAAAAAATTAAATATCTTGTTTAAACAATTTAGTAACAGTAAACATTCAAATTTAAAAAAGATCTCTATCCTATTTTATTATTTTTTACAAAGTTTATTTAAGGCATTTATCAAAGTAAATCTTAAAAAAATACATATCTATCAAATATCTAATATACACATATATATATATATATATATATATATATATATATATATATATATATATATATATATATATATATATATATATATAGTGTGCGTGTATGTGGTGTTGTTATGTGTTCCTTAGTAAAATTAAAAATAAATATGTATGTATTGTTTAATAAGTGTGTGAAGTTTTCAATAAATATACTTAGTCGCAGGGTAAGTACAAAATAACTTATTATAATTTTTTAATACTTTTCAAACATTCCAAAATTTATTGTATCTGCCAAATTTAACTCACTCAATTTAATAATAAATTCACATTTTTAAGATACTAAAATAATATCTAACCGCAAATCAAAACTTCAAGCAGCATTACTGTTCCTAACGGAGCAATAAAACGTTAAAATAAAACCCATGTTACCCATAAAATATAAATTCTAAATTTAATTGTATTTATATCTCTACCAACACAGTCAAATTTTATTAATTAATTATTTTCAACATTTACATATAGTTTACATATATCTTACATTCCTGTAATAAAAGGATAAAATAGATATTTAAAAACACCTCCCACGTATCTCATGCTCTTCACACCTGGTAAGCCAGCAACTACGTAAACGTATTTGTTCGTGCAGTGGCGTAACTGAGGGGTCCGCAGGGCCTACAGTGCGGGGAGGCGCAGAGTTTGGGGGCCCACCGCGAAGAAAATGTCAAAAACTATAAGCAACAAAAAAGTGAGCTGAATACGGAATATCCATTTCCCTGAATAATATTATTTACTTTAGAAAAGGGAAAATATGCTCTGGATGAAAATTTATTCATCCTAGTAATATCAGTTTAAAAAATCATCTTAGCACTCGAGGATTAAGGAAAAATAATTTTGCTCCCGACTGTACAATGTGCTGAAAATATCTTTTTTTTTTTTTTTTTGGCGCAAAAATTTAAGCGAAAGGAATACGTGTTCCTAGTACTACACTCAGTTCAGGACCTTTATAACTTACATTGTTGCGATTTCAAATTGGTATTACACAATGAAATAAAGTTGAAAACAACAATTCGAGAACTAGCATAGGCCTATCTCCTATTAATAGATAACTATACTTTGGCTTCTAGCGTTCCCAGTGTATGCAAAGCTTCTTTTGTTATTTCTGACCTTACCAATGAGTGTTTCTGCAGGGGAGAGATCTTTTTTCAAAATTAAAACTGATAAAGAACTATTTACCAAAGAACTAAGAGATATTTAGTTCAATATCTCAAGAACGGTTGACCCGTCTCAGTATTTTAAGTATTGAATGTGAGAGAACAAGAGCAATAGACGTAAGTGATATAATATAAATATTTGCAGAAAAAAATGATAGAAGATTACATCGCTTCAAATGAACTTCGACATTCAGCAGTTCGTTTGCTTTTTTTTATGAGCATTAATTTTAATTGTAATTAATTGTAATTAATTGTAATTCCATGGTTACTATGTTAATTATGATTTATGAACCATTGACTTCTACAGGGACATAATATAGTGGGAAGTTAATGGGCATGAGAAGGGGTTCCAAAAATAATCCTGCACAGGCCGACATTTTTGCGTTACGCTACTGTCTTCGCGCTATTTAGTACCGTGCATTAGGGGGCCGAGCGAGGGCGAAGTAAGAGGCGCAAAATTAGGAAGGAATATATATATATATATATATATATATATATATATATATATATAATGGAAGAAAAAAGTAATAAAAAGTGCTCAGAATCAAGGAAAAGCTGGGTTTATTTTTAAAATTTATATTACGCTTCGCGGCAGGTCTACTGACCTCACTCATATGAACGAGGGCGCCGTCGTATATTCTCGCCCCAGGTGCTGATTTTCCACGATATGGCACTCGGTGCTATTATCATTTTCGTGTGGTGGAATCTGCAACAACACATTAATTATAGATTTACTTGAGAACATGCTGGTCTTCTTCAGAATATGCAACACTTGATTCAACGTGTGTGTACTTATATATATTTCAAGATTTCAAGCTAAAATTTCCACCACACTGCTTCTTTCTCGTCTTCATCATGCGCGGCGCGGATGCGCGGATGTAGCCTCATTTTTTTCACAATATAGTTCGAATTGCAAATTTTCCAGACAACATTCGTAGCGTTATGCAGTGCAACGTCACTGAATGAATGTTCAACAGCATATTTTAAGAGTCCAGCAAATAGTATGAGTAACGTTAGATATAGAAAATGTTTTACTGACATTTTTGAAAATATGACAAATAGTTATTACATGGTGTTGAATTGGATAGAATTGTACAAACTTTTTCACAAAAGGGGCCGAATATGGTACCAACAGACCATGAATGACAAATAGGGCTGAATTTGGTACAATCGTACCAAGTGTGGCAACACGGACTAGAAGAGAAAACATGTTCTTCAGTTTATGAAGGTTTGGAGGGAAGGAAAAGAAGGGGATTCCAGCGACACTTGTCCCCTCTAGCTTAGAAAGAAGTTTTAGGTAAGGATTACTGCATGAGCAATAAATGAGTAGGTAGATGTCGGCCCGTAAAAAGATTTAACTTCAGAATATTCATTTCAATATTTAGAAGAAATTTACATTGGCTTCTGGCAAGAAACACACTCAATTCTGTAAACATTTATCAGTATGGAGTATTTTTCATTGATTTTTTTTATCATTAAGAACCACAGAATTAGGGGAGGTGAAGACTGGATCTACACATATTCAGAATAAAACCTATTATTTATACTACCATCACCAGATAAATTTTACAGAAAGTTATGTAATTCCTTATGCAGATGGTTTATAAATTAATAGTCCAGTCAATATGTACATTAACCCGGAAAAAGTCATAACAAGCTGAAATTTTGCACATATCTTTGGGAAGGAGTAGTTAACAACATACGAAAAGTCCTGAAACATCCGGTGACGGGTTTGGCCGCCATATTGGAAAATGGACGCCAAACCCTTTTGCGATTGAGAAGTGCTGGCCCCAGAGTTTTGAGTTTTTCTTAAACATGGCTCAACTGCCAACAGTACACGGTTGCATTGATCCTCTGACCAGCTAGCAGCAGTTCCAGATGCACGATGCCGCGAGTAGTACACCAAACACACAGGAGGACCTTCTTCTAGTGCAGTGCTGGTTTCGACTGTTTTGGAACCTGTTCCTGGGATGCTAACCAATGATGACGGCACTGTGGAGTCTCGTACGGGACCCACTTCCCATCACATGTTTACACCCTGTCCAGAAGTGGCTCCTTCCTCAGACGAGGCAGCAAAAGTACACAGATGTCTGTTCGCGTTGCCTTCCGGCTCGAAGTCAAATTACGTGGGACCCATCGACTCAACTTGTAGTGCATTCCAAGTTGATGGCGGAGCTGCCGAATGGTTTCTTCAGTTACACTAAAAAGTAGAAAAGTAGTTCCTCACATGTCTGGCTACTGTTCGCCTCAGTTACTTCCTGAAGATCTTCATTTTGTACATGTGTTGGTCTTCCAGCGTGGTGTATCCTTGATGTTTCGTTACCGTTCTTAAACTTGTTAAACCACCACTACACTGTCCGCGTAGTCACGACACCCTCACCAAAGGCCTAGCACATGTTGCGCCCCGCGTTTGACTGCAGTTTGAACTAGTACAGCATACATGCCCTTATAACACTCTGTGGAGGTCCGATGTTCACTCTGTCCTTACGCAAATTCAACGTGTAACTGAACCGTCACAACCAGGTGTGTTGGATATACCCACACCAACAACTGATCTTCACCTTATCTTCATTCGCATTCAACTCACGGTGTGAGGTCAATTGAACACAGACCTCCACAAAAAGCGACAGAACTTTCTCGGTTATTTTTATATTTCCCCACTCGCTAATGAGGCCAAAAGTGCAAGCAGATTAATATCTTCCCCAATAATTGATACTGGATGAGGCTGTCTGAGAGAGTTCCATTGCTGTACGCACAGCCGGGGTTTCTGTATCTTCAGAGGTTTAAAGAACACTGTTCCCAGCAGCCGTGAAATGGTTAGAAAGTATTTCATTAACCATGTCGATCCCGGAGTCCCCACAGGGGACATAAAATATGACGATATTATTCTTTCTTTACAACTTTAAAATCAGACTGGCAACATTGAAAACTGTTTACAGGGCATGATCCATTTATGATCATCCCCTGTAAACAGTTTTCAATGTTGCCAATCTAATTTTAAAGTTGTAAGGAAAGAATAATATCGACATATGTGGGGGCACCGGGACCGACATAGTTAAATCTAGATTTGTTCTTCACATTCGCAAGGAACTTCTCTTGATTTGTAACAACTGGCGTTGAAGAAGTAAACATAACATTTGGGGAATGTAACTTGACAGAATGCCTTATTCACTCTATGCGTACTCAAAGGGTAGTACTTAACGAAGTTTTATTTGTTATTCCGATTCTATTACTATGATTTCAATGAAACTTGGATGTTATACTATGTGTATTATGGTGTATTTAATATAAGTTTAATTACTATTCTGAGTACGTGATTGTCAACTGATTAAGAAAAAGTAATTGGAAGAAGCGAAAGTTTGGGGATATTTAAAAAATACCTCAGTTACTTCCACCATGTGTGTAGTAGACTGGTAAGTGTCTGTAAGTGTAGTCCTTTGTTATTCGAAAGAAGTAAAAGTAACATCAATAGTGCAAATAGAACGTGAGTTATACCTATTAAAGTGAGAACCAGTTATTACCTTTAAGAAACACTATTTAGCGGCCAGCTTTCAATATGGCGACCAAACCCATCACCGGATATTTCAGGACTTTTAGTATGTTGTTACACTTTTAGTATGTTGTTATATACACCTTCCCAAAAGTACGTGCAAAATTTCAGCTTGTTATGATTTTTTCTGGGTTAATGTATAAGAGAACTAATCTTAAGAAAGGAGATTTTGGTGATTTTTAAAAAGAGATTCCTCAGTTATTTCCCGCATGTGGAGTAAACTGCAAAGTGCTAAGTGTAATACCTGATGCGTAAGTATCGTCCATTGTTATTTGAAAGAAGTAAAAGTAACATCAATATTATAAATACAACGTGAGTCATAGCTATTAAAGTGAGAACTAGTTATTACCTTTAAAAACCAGTTTTCCAATATGGCAGCCAAACCCGTCAACGGATATTTCAGGACTTTTAATAGGCCTATGTTGTTATATACACCTTCCCAAAAGTATGTGCAAAATTTCAGCTTGTTATGATTTTTTTCTGGGTTTAGCTCTTTTTCTTTTCTTTTTTATTTTGGTCTAATTTGTCTGGAATAACTAACAAACTCCCCCATAGTGTTACTGCAGACAATATTTTGTGTACCTTCTTCAGCGTCTTCCAAATGAATTTCTTCCAAACTGGAAGTCTCACACAAAATTTGAACACCTGCTATGGGTATCTTGGAGAACAATCACCACTTTTTCTTCTCTTCGAGATCAAGTATCAAAAAATGCTTTAAAATCTATTTAATTATTTCAATGAGAAATCCAAATACCAAATGGTATATCTCTGATCTTAAAGAGTTCCTTAAAGAAACTTCGAACATATAATAATTTAGGAGTTTGATGCAATAAGGGCGTAAGTATGAAACATGCAGTTGGAGAAAAACGATGTTGAAAATTTAAGTAGTGTTTTTTTTTTCTTACGCAAAACAATGTAATGTGCAGCATTTTACTCTGATATTGAATTGAAATATTACCAGGAGGCTAAATAAGCATTGCAAAAGCCACAAATGCGTTTGATGCAAAAAGGGCGTAAACTCGCTTACGCCCTTATTACATCAAACTCCTCAATTGTAGCCTTGATTTCATCCCTTTCCACATCGCATTCCCAACCCCTTTTTCGCATTTCCTTCTGGATCAAATGTATAAATGCACACACACGAGTTTAAAGGAGCAGTTCGACTTAGAGATGCATTTTTTTACAAATTATTTCCATTTATAGAGTTGAAAATTCTAAAAGGAATTGTGTCTGTTTGATCGCGATACGTTCAGTCGTTAGCTACTAACAGAGGAAAAAAGATTTTGTGATGATGTCTTCCGTGGGTAAGCTGTGAGAGCAGTCTTCCACATACACAGTGCCAAGCATTTCGTTCGTGAGTAATGTGGTGGCACGCTCTAAAGTTCGATTTTCTTTTCCAGAACTGATTGCAAAGAATTAGAACGGTCATCTGCAAGTGGAAAATAATAATATCTGATGGTGAGCTGCATAAAAGTTTTCATAATGTTATAAAACGTAGTTTTTTCTATAAAGCATAAGTTCAACGTTTTACACAAGGAACTAAAAGTTTCGAAATCAATACCATTTGGATAGATGGCGGACGAGGTTGCTAGAACACCTAAGTACATTTTCTTTAATCATGTTTCCGATTCCCAAACATAAGTATGTCCATTTTCACGTTTTGTTGCAATTTTTAATGATGACTCTATAATTTTGTACTTCAAGGTATGTACAGGAGCACGACAAATGTGGCAAAAATGAAATAACATCTGTAAAGTTTGCCAGAATACGAGAAATACTTTACCGGTTAAAATTGTTTTATTCGCATCGCTCTCCGCGGAACAACTGTCGTCACCTGTTTTATCAACATTTTTACTTGATACAGAAAAATTAAACGATGAATCAATGACCTGAGAAACACTGTAATTGTCACAGATTCCTTCTACAAGCCGGTATATTTCATTTCCCAATTCACATTATATAGCAGTTGTATGCACATTTATTTCTAAAAAAGTACCTTCGGAATCATGAGTGACCGTCGCTATTAACCTCTAATGACCCGTCTTGACTATAGCCGTCAATTGCGTCTTGTACGATTTTTTCTTTCTTTCTTTTTCTTTTTCTTTTTCTTTTTTTTTACGCTGGTAACTGGATATACAGGGTGTCCGAGAAGTCCTTCCCTGATTACAGAAATTGATAACTCAGGCTAGAAATAAGATAGAAATATGAAACTGGTGTTGAATTGTTTACAAACTATAAAAGTTTTGGTCACATCAGTACACTTCCACATGAGCACCCTTGGTAGCACGTAGCACATCTAGGCGATATTCAATTTCCATCCACACATTAGCCAACATCACTGGAGGGATCGATGCAACGACTGTGGTTATTCGTTGCTGCAGGGTTTCAAGATCTGGTACACGTGTTCGGTAGACCTCATCCTTGACATAACCCCATAAAAAGAAGTCTAATGGGGTTATGTCAGGAGAGCGTGGAGGCCAAGCTGTTGGTCCATCACGACCAATCCATCGCCCAGGAAATGTTCTATCGAGATAGGCACGGACGTCCAAACCCCAATGAGGTGGTGCACCGTGCAACAATAAACGTTTGTGTAAAATGTCATGGATAAAGCTTTTTGGCATCTGTAATTCACGTGAGGCCCTGCTCACCGATTTCTTAGGACTTCTCAGAAAAGACTGCCGCACAGCCTCCACCGTGTCTGCTGAGGTTCTTGGTCGACCAGACCTCGGAAGGTCAGCAACCGACCCTGTGTTCTTGAACTTCTCATACTAGGCTTTAATGCTCTTGACATCAGGTGGAGTCCTCCCAAATGTTGTCTGGAACTGTCTCTGCACCGTGGTTGGTGATCGTGTCTCATGGTACCACAGGACACACTGTGCCTTCTCCTGGTTGGTTGGCATGGCTTCTTGGGCTTCTTACTTACGTACTACAAACCTAAAACAAAAACAATTGAGACTTGGTAAAACAGAACAAACCTAACACAGACAAAAACTTTTATAGTTTGTAAACAATTCAACATATTTCTATCTTATTTCTAGCCTGAGTTATCAATTTCTGTAATCAGGGAAGGACTTCTCGGACACCCTGTATATATATATATATATATATATATATATATATATATATATATATATATCGGCGCTTGTTCAATGGCTTGGATTCTAAACCTTTCAATAATATACTTGGAACAGCATTCTTTCTCGATTTACATGTAAATGACTCTCTTGGCCAGGCCCGTATCCACGGGGGACTTGGGGGCTACCATCCTAAATTTTTACTGACTCACTAAAATTTTCATGGTAGACTTGCACATGAACTATAATATAGTGATGAAACATAATATGTTTGAATTGCCTGCCCCCCAACTTCTACCGCCTCCCTACATTTTTGGGTTGGCTACGGTCCTGCCCCTGGCTTAGCTTTTCTTTCAGTAAACATGACAGCTCGAAGTCGGATTCTTCAAGATGTTTGGAAGCAGTGCCGTAACATAGATTTTTTTTTTCTGGAGGAGGGCAAGCATTAATTTTTGAGCCCCCTAGAAAAAGTTGTTTTGGGCCTTCCCGCAAAATTCGAAAAGGAGGGCCTTCTTTCCATCTTTCTCTTACTCTTTGTGGCCTCCCCGGAGCCTGTGGACCCTCCTGCACGAACCTGGGTGCGTTCCATACATGACAAGTTAATTAAGGGGACAATATTGACAAATCTCAAAGTCATACGAATAAATATTTTAAATTGCACGACTCATTTTTGTTTTCTTTACCTTTTGCATGCTGTTTTGTTTATATAATGTAGTGAACCTGTTTGGTGCTTCATTTATTTCATGTTCGTATCGTATATGGAGTAAGAAAATTTTGTCTTAAAGTTGGTCCCCCTCGAACGGCGGGGAGCTTCCCTGGGGGGACACTTGCCTCCCCTGCCCCCAACAACTTACGACCCTGTTTGGAACAAACACGAGTGTTTTTATTTGGCACAAAATTTTTCCTATTGATTTTCTTGAGTCATAATTTATATCAATCTGGTGATTTCTCATGAGTTGGAAACGTAAAAAAAGATACTTTATGTCCTTCAGCTTTAACCGCACGAGAATTACAACCGAAAACACAGCACGTGTTAGGCATTTCTACCTCACGTCACATACCAGCACGGAGATGAGGGATGAGGGAAAAATATGTATTGTTATACAAGCTTATCCCTCATATCTATTCCATCTCTCAATACAAAACCTGATACACTCATTTCCTAACCCCTGTAGTATTTCTAGATATACATTTGGATTGTGTGCTTCTACCCGGGAAGACTCCAGAGGGGTCCGAAGTTGATGGGATGGATTTTTGGAGGGCATTTTCCACACATTCTCCAAATTTTCCCTGTTCAAGTACATTATGGGCCCCTACACATAGCACCTCTGGAAAGCTTGTTTCATGCTGAAGAGAATGAACTATAAACCATGACTTTCCAATGAGCAGTGTTGATGCAATAGCTATTTCACCGCGAGCCTACGATTTTCTTTATAGTGACAGTGTTAATGGACCCCAGGGACTTATTTCGTTGCCCATGGCACCTAATTTTTTGTGCATGAACATATCTTAGTTATGTTTATCGAATGGACTAGGTTTGATTCGGATGTCCGGAAGACACGTTCATGTCCTTTCCTTGTGAGCATTGTAGCTTTCGCTGGAGGCGTTGACTGGTAGTCTGTCCGAAAATTGATTTTTACTAAGTATTAAATGCTTCATGATTTGTATACTCTAAAATATTTTGACAAACTCTGTAGGACTTCATGACACACTAGTGTGTCGCGACACCGATTGGGAACCACTGCTTCAATGGAAGGAGTGAGCTCTAGCCAAAACTTCTTTAAATCAAACTGTAACAATACTATCTGGGGGAAAATATCGTTAAAGGAGAAAATGACAGTTTAAAATATTATCACCTGAACTATTGACGGAGGTCCAAACTATAAATGACAAGAAACACACCATACCCATACCATGAAACAACAATCATTAGGGCAGTTTCCTCTGACGGTGATCAGGTCTGACCAGACAATCGATAGATTATCTCCAAGTAGAAGAACATCAGTTTAGAAAAGATAGAATTATAAAATTTGTAAATTGTTCCAGTAAGATACTGTAGAGTTTGAATGAGTTCTCTAGTAACGGTCAAGCAAGAGCTATTCATCTTAAATAAATAACATATTCTCTTCAGATATCACTATATTCAGAGAACGAAATATACTATGCGTATTACGTTAATGTCCTCGTCAATAAATCATGAAATATAGAAAGATTTTCTAAATAACAAATTGAAAAAAAAAATAATGTACTAGGGAAATATCGGTATACATCTGTTTCGGGAAGCGGAAAATCATTTGATTTTTTCTCATATATTTCGTTTCTCCTATCTTACCTACAACAAGCATTTAATGAAATCAAATTTAATGCCCAGCGAACTTACCCTTGCATACTATGTTGCAATTTCATCGAGTTTCTGAAAGTGGGTTCGAAGGAAATTTAAATTTGTATTACTTAAACTATAGGTTCCTTTAATATATCGAAATTCCATGTTTAACTGTAAGGTCTTTTCAAAAATAGATATCTATGATCGCCATTTTACTTTTCCTTGTATGAGTCTTTGAGAATACAGTATCTACAGTTAAATAAAATCGTTTATTTAACATCTTAGGGTTATGTCATTTAGGATAAAGGAGACCATGATTAATGAAGGTAAGCGATTACGAAACAATTGACGTCATGACAATGTGGGAGGAAACAGTAGAACGTCAATAAACCCCACGAACACGATGTTGTCCACCAGAAACTTACTTGGCCTGGAATCGACACAGATGAGCGCTCTACCACTGGACCACCATACTCTCTTTAAGATAAAAAAAAAAAAAATAATAACAGACACAATTAACAAGACATAGCGTAAGATTTTTGATGTAAGGAAACACTAAGGAAGGATTCTTTTAAAATTAGACGGGGAAAGAAAAGGTGTGAAAATTATTATCATAAATTGTCCATATCTCTGAAAGTTAGACACGAAATTTGGTATAGGGACTTATTTATAATAATTAGACACGTTTTTCAGCGTTTTTTGATATTTGATCTAGAAAGGAAGGAAAAATACTGGGAAGAGAAAAAGATGCAGTTGCTCAAATAAGATGGCCATATCTCGAAATTTCTTATGATAAGACATGTTAGAGGCATGAACAGTACGCGGTCATAGGCCGAGTAAATGCGGGGTCTCGGAGAGAAGTCCCCAGCTAGCCCAAGGCTAGTAAGAAGAATTCTTGACTGACAGATCGATTGATCAACCCTAGGCCAAACCGTTCAAGCTAGAAACTTCAAATTTAGACAGAGTATAGGATTTGTGAGGAAAGGTCACACTAATGAAGATTTTTTGGAAATTTTACGGGGAAGGAAGAAAAGGGGACAATAATCTTAAAATATTCATATCTCGGAATCTCTTTTAAGGTTAGACACATTACATTTTAGTATATAGACTTCTCAATTAAAACAAGTGGACACGATGTTTCAGCATTTTCTGATACTTGACCTAGAAGTAAAGAAAATAGGATGAGAAGGAAAAAGGATGGGAATTATAATTATTATGATAAGATATTCATATGACAGAACCTCTTAAGGTTAGAGACATGAAATTCGGTATATGAACTTCTTATTTAAAATAGTTAGAAAGATGTTTAACCATTTATTGATATTTTCCATAGAAGGGAAGAAAAAGACAGGGGAAAAGAAGGGTAGAGTCACAATTGTTATAATTGGATGGCCATATATCGAAATTCGTTGTTAGAAAATTGAAATTTCGTACATCTTTCACTTAATGTAATTAAAGACGTGTTTTATCGTCTTTTTTATATATTTTCCTTAAAAAGGAAAGAGAAAGGCAGATAAGAAAAGGAGTGGAAGTTGCAATTATTAATATTAGGGTGACAATATCTCGAAGTCATTAAAGTTAGAGGCATAAAAATTGATATTTAGATTGTTAATTTAAAATAATTAAAGATATGTTTCTTCGTTATTTGATGTTTTCCTCAGAAGGAAAGAGAAAAGGTGGAGATTGCGGTGACTCAGTGCTAGAGCATCACCTCTGGTGCATGGGGTCCTTGGTTCGACCCCAGCTCGCGCATCGCATGTGGGGGTTTTCTCGGGGTTCTCCCGTTTCGTCCCACTATCTTCATTCCACGATTTTATTCATATCTCATCATCACCGTCTCCTTTAGTCTAGCCAGCATAATCGTGAGACGTAAAACTTAAAGTTTTTTCCAAAAAAGGTGGTTAATTGTGAAAATAACATAGCCATATCTCGAAATTTCTTAAAAATAGAGATGTGTTAATCTATGTTTCAAGTTTTTATTTATGCTTCACTTAGAAGGGAAGGAAAAAGGCGGGAAGAGGAAAGGGTGGGTGTTGCAATTGTTAAATATGATTACCATATCTCAGTGGTAGAGCGCTTTCCTTTGGTGTGTGGTGTCTCTGTTTGATTCCCGTCCAAAAAAGTTTGTGGTGGATAACATAGTGTCCGTGAGTTTTCTAGGGGTACTTCTGTTTCTCCCACTTTCACATGCCGCCAATTCTTCCATCATCATGCGCTTGCCTTAATCACCGTCTCCTTTAGCCTAGAGGATATAATCATGGAACGTTGAACTGAAACATTTCATTTTCACTTTAAGTTTGCCATATCTCGGAATCCTTTAAGATTAAAGATATGTTAAGGATTTGAGAAGTGTGAGGTCGTAAGTCGAGTAAATGCGGAGGCTTGGATTCGAATTCCCCAGCTAGCTGAAGGATAGTTTTCTGTATAAAAACTTGCTGCTATCCAAGTTTTGTAATCACTCTCCTAATTTGTACTAGTAATGAAAAACTCATTTTTTAGTCGAGAATGAAGTTAACAATGAAATAGACAATTAGTCAATCAAGACCCACAAAACAATTCCCAAGTACCATTACTGGCTCCTGTCTTATTATCCGTATAACTTTCTTTTACTCTCGTCTGGATTGGATGGTCTTGCCATCTGTTGAGTATCTTGGATACTAATAATTCCTAACGTGTTGGGTGGTACCATCTGGCAGTAGTAGTATACACTACGTATCCAGTTTTAATGAAAGTCGCCGAAGTTCGTTTTGCTGATGCTTTTAGCGTAAAGTAATGTAATTTAACTGCTTGAAAGAGTATAGGGCAGGGATGTAATGGAGGGTATACGCGAGTATACGGCGTATACCCACCTCTAATTTTTGGAAAGTATCGTATAGCCACCTAAAATTTAGGAGGTACGCGGGTATACGCTACATTCGTTCAATTGTATACTCACCTCATTGGAACAAACAACTGCTTTTTATGTACTTTTCAAAACAAAAATATCTCACTAAACAGCTGGTCGTCAGGTTGTTGCCGCGAATGATGTCTAAATTCTTTTAAAATATTTGCGTTTTCGGAGTGTGGGAATCAAATTTTCTGAGAATATCTTCTGTAATGGAAAACAGCGCTCTGAACATGCAGTGATTTTTTCTCAAGATGTCACATGCGTTGTCCCTACCTTCCAAATTCCAAATTCAATTCAAAGTCTGTCAATTGGATACAATTTGAGCAAGGCAATATGGAAAAGAAAAAGTTCCTTTCTAATCGCAAAAGGAGGTTCCGGAAAAAATGTGGTCTTTACTTTAGAGTTAAGAGGAAGTTAAATTAATATATTTGCGCCAAGAAATCGTTGGCCTCCACAAATATAACAAAGCATATGACCTATCATCGGTCTAGTTTGAAACATTCACCGTCATTCCCAATATTACCAAATACAACAGCGAACCTCGGATTAATACTGTTCATTTGTACCCGCAGTTGACATCAAAGAAAGGAGCGATTGATTTCGATAAATACTCAGCAGCTAGTACTAGTAGTAGTTTTTCCTCAACCTACTGAACAAAAAGAGGGACGGGGTAAAAATAAATATTATTGCTCGTTATTTCATTTTCTTTTAGACAAAGAAGAAAATTGAAGAAAATTTGTTAACAGGAAGGGGTAGAAAACAAAAGTTAGGAAAGACTTGTAGTGTATGAGCATGTCACAGCATTTTTTGCCTTTATCTATTTTCCTTTTTTTTCCCCAGGGTGCATATTTATTTTATTTATTTAACAATCACCAGATACAGCTCAGAGGCCATTTTATACCGCATATCTAATAACAATAATAATAGAAAGGATTTGGGAAGGTATCAGCCAGGGCCTGTTTAGTAAGTACTATCTCGGGATTTGCATGGTAGAACTGAGGAAAATCACAGTCAGGATGGTTGGCAGCGGGAATCGAACCCACGAATCGACCGAATGCGAAACCACGCTCTATCACTTGAGCTACTTTTCTCGAAAAGATTGTCGTCTGTGATTTTTAAAAATCGCTCCTGACGGGAAACCTAAAACTCGGATCGAAAGAAATTATTGGCCTAAAGTTTTAGATGGGTATACCGATACTACTCGACTCTTAACTTCGGCGCTGGTATCAGGGCTTAAATCAATAAATTGACCTCGAAAATGCTCTCCAAGTGCCTCTTTGCTGTTTGGTCGTAGCGACTCTTTTGAGTTGCTTCTGATAAAAAAAGCTAAACGTTTAATTTAAAAAAACAACAAACTTATCGGACCAAGTTGCAAACACGAAAAATATTCGACCATAAATTGGCATAGACCCCATGTGACTTCCCTCAAGAGCAGCCCCTTTATACGAATTTGTTGAAGTTTAGCGTCAGTTTTCAACACCGTGATTGTATGAAATATTATCCTGCATTTTAAGGTGTAATTCCGGAACCATCGTAATGCATTAAAAGCAGCAAAAGAAATCTCTGTGTCTGAAGATCGCAACAAAGACTAGATTTGAACTTATGACAGTGGAATAACCAAGTTTATTTATGCTTTTCCGAGACAACTAAAATTCTAAGTTCTAGGTGTGGTAGTCCATGAAAATAGCTTGTCTTCGTATTATTGTAATATTTGTCTATTTTTTATACTTAGCTATTAACGCTTCAAGTCATTAACTATTTGCTCATTGTTACATAGCTGTCATTGTTTTAATTGAATAGTTGAGTGACACAGTAGCCTAAGTACCAACAGCAATAAGCCCGATATTACTATTAATACGGATACTAATTTCGACATTAATGCTGTTGGTACTTAGGAAAGAGGATCACTCAATCTATCAGTTCTAAAACGGTCATGAGGCAACGAAACCAAAATTAAGATAAATTCATTTTCCGAGCAAAAGAACAACAACTAAACGCAATTTGGAAGAGAGAGAAAGAGAAAGGTTGTAACCTGCAGGTCGGACAAACTACAGATTGAGGGCGATTAATCTCTTCTTGGTTATGGCCCTTATTATCACAGCAGCCAGTAGGCTGTGGTTCGCGACTTATTTGCAATGTTAAAATTCAAAATTTCAATCTTAAATTACTCCAAATGTACTCAACATATTAACTCAAACGAGATATATGTATTTCTGTGTACATTAAATACATCCTTTGGAAGTGTCAGAGTGATGGATAGGACCAAAGGAATGAGCAAGGTGGCGGAAACAACATTGGTCCAAGTCATTTTTTTCTTCTTATAGTTATCAATCATACAAGTACAACCACTGCTAGAGCCTGACCTACTTAACGCAGAGAGCTAAATAAGGTTTTAAATTAATCTATAACATTATAGGTAATATTTTTCTTAGTTTCTGGTTGATAGGTTAAGTGGTTCGGTAACTGTTCTCCAAAATATAGCCTTCCATTCAGACTTCTCTTGCTACTTCATATACATATCCTGCTTGTTATGTAACCGATACGCACGGAGAGCTAAGTGTGAGCCTATAAGGAAGGATATTTCACTATAACTTTCTTATGAACTTTGAACTTTAAATCTTAATAGTGATAAAGGGATGAAGCGTATACCCACCTAAAAAATTAGCATTACATCGCTGGTATAGGGTCATGATTCTAACATAAGAAACTGCCAGTCGAAAAGCCGGAAAAATCAGTTAGGGATGGAAATTAAAAATGACATGAAGCAAATATGAGAAAACTTACAAGGAAACCGTCCCAACCTCACACGTCCGACTTGGACGAAATTTCGTATAGACAGAAATTTGAGGTCGGTGAATAACGAAAGAATAGTCATTCGATTCGCTTTTACTTATTTTACGAGATATACAGGGTGATGCAAAACAGAATGTAACATAAGACAACTATATAATTCGAGTTCGAATTGGACGAAATTTCATATAGATAGTAATTTGAGGTCGGTGAATAACGAAAGAATAGTCATTCGATTCGTTTTACGTACTTTACGAGATATACAGGGTGATGCAAAACATAATGCAATATAAGACAACTATGTAATCCGAGTTCGAATTGGACAAAATTTCGTATAGATACTAATTTGAGATTGGTGAATAACGTTAAAATTGTCATTCGATTCACTTTTGCGTACTTCAGGAGATATACAGGGGGATGCAAAACTGAATGCAACGTAAGACAACTATGTAATCCGAGTCCGACTTGGACGAAATTTCGTATAGATAGTAATTTGAGGTCGGTGAATAAGGTGGGAATAGCCATTCGATTCGCTTTTGAATACTTTGCAAGATATGCAGGGTGATGCGAAAGTAAAATAACATAGAAGGATTCTGTAATTTACCGGTATAGAACGATGAAAGCCCACACGTGGATACCAAAATGAATATGCGGAATCTCGAGGCAATAATGAGGAACGCAGTGGCGTCGCTGGAAAATCTCCCGTTAAGTAAAGGGGGTTCCACATGAAAATGAAAGCAGAAACACTGTTCGATGTTGAGATCCTGGAAAGAAGTACGAGTCTTTGAGGACATATGTCCCTGAAATCGCACCGTTTACCAATTGAAGTAGCACCTTGGAAGGTCAACATTAGAACGGAAACTGGGTTCGAAAGACTGTAAACAATAATAAAGTTTGGCAAAAGAAACAGCCCAACTCACATGTTTGCTTGCGGCACTCTGTCAATGTCGCTTGCTCTGAATGTCAGAATGTCATTCTGCATACACGATTCAAATATAGCAAATCTCTCTCTTACCCACGAACAGCAGATTCATACGACAGGCTGATGCAAGTACATTCGAAATCACAGTTGAAGATGTGCACGCAGATCACGTGATGCACAAATGAAACTTTAATCTCCGCCGACGGTTATAAGTCATAACAGATGATATACGGAGGATCAACATCCCTGGTTACAATTTCTTGCTGGACTTGGATTACGTAGTTGTATTTTGCATTCTGTTTTGCATCACCCTGTATATCTCGAAAAGTACGCAAAAGCGAATCGAATGACTATTCTCTCGTTATTTACCGACCTCAAATTAGTATCTATTTGAAATTTCGTCCAATTCGGACTCAGATTGCATAGTAAATCATGTTGCATTAAGTTTTGCATCACCCGGTATATCTCGTAAAATAAGCCAAAGCGAATCGAATGACTATTCCCACGTTATTCACCGACCTCAAGTTAGTATCTGTACTAAATTTTGTCCAATTCGGACTCGGATTACATAGTTGTATCATGTTGCATTAAGTTTTGCATCACCCTGTGTATCTCGTAAAGTGCGTAAAAGTGTGTTCGTAAAGTGTGTTCCTTCGTAAGTGGTCGGGAACAATTTTCGGAACTTCAAGGTTTCACTGTGAACCGACTGTGTACAGCACCGTGAAACGTTTGGAAATTCTAGTGACAACATGGAAATCATGAAACACCGGGGTGATTAGAGAAGATCGGCCTGATTGCGGTTCATCATGAACATTGTCCTGCCCGTCCGTGAACGATCGCATCCATTTGCGCATCTTGCTGCCACTCAGTGAATTCGGACCGTACACCTGACATATTTGGCGATGTATTTACGCTGCTGACACGTTCCCTGCTGTGAAAAATCAAATCACAGCACACTTGGCGGGATGCTTAATTTGACGAAACATTTCAACTACCCACACTGGAACATACACACTGACGCTATGACTGCCAGTGGTGTCGCCTCATGCCCAAGATATGCTGGGGCACAGCATGCATGTGCATTTTAACAAAAACAACAAACATAACTATAGTCGAGGTAAGAAACAATGGTTGAAGATTGGCTTCGGTCACAGGTAGGTGATTTCTAGGACATAAGCATACAAAACTTGTCGAACACTATGATAAATGTTTAAACGAACATGGTAAGTATGTAGAAAAATAGCTTAATGTATACAAAGGATATGCCAAAAATGTATGGCACTATCTTTACTACTGTAGAATCCGGATTATAAGAGCTAGTGTAGACCGGACCTAACACGGATAAGCAAAAATTCAGTTAATACGGATGGATACAGCGCTGTAACTTATTTTTTCTGGGAAGGCAAGCATTAATACTCGTATTTGGGTCCCCTAGAAAAAGTTGTTTTTCTAATTCTTGGGCACCCTCTTTCCATCTTTCTCTTACTCTTTATGGGCTCCCCGGAGCCTGTGGGCCCTCCCTCACGACAAGGTCTGTGGGACGTTTAATTACACCCCTGGGCTCATTACATAATATGAGAAATTAATTAAGAGGACAATATTGACAAATCTCAAAGCCACACGAATAACTATTATTTCTAGAGCCTCTAATAGTAGACACTTTTTACTGAAATGGGCCTCACGACTCATTGTTGTTTTATTTACCTTTTGTGTGCTGTTTTGTTTATGTATTGTAATGAACCTGTTTGATGCTTCATTGGTAATTTTATGTTCGTATCGTATATGGAGTAAGAAAATTATGTTTTAAAATATCCCCCCCTCGAACGGCGCACAGTGGAGTATTTGCGCTGAAAACCTGGCCAAAACTCTTTGCCCTGATTTGCAGTGTTAGTTTTCAATAAAAAGGTTATATTTGAGTAAAAAAACAGTTTACACATTATAAATACTCAATACTATAATTGAAAGTGGTGATAAATAATATATTCTTAAGAAGCTAAGAATTTGTAAAGTTGGACATGAAAACATACATTATTGAATCAACATGCACTGTTATTTATTTAGAAAATGGGTGCTAGTGGAAATAATGGAACCTTTTCGCATCAAAAATAAGATATTATTTATTAATTAAAATAACGTGCACATGATTAATTAAATACATACAAAATGTGTTTGAAAGAAATATTGTGTTGTACGAAATGACATTTGAATAAATTTTGCAAATCGGAACTGGAAATTAACGATATTAAATCTAGTAAACTTAATTGGCTTGAAGAACTTGAGAAATAGTTTGTAAACAAAAACGAAACAAACAAACATGTACATGTACCTATAACCATAAAAAGTGTAGAGATGTCAATATTTACATATACATACAGTTCTTTGGGGCTGAAGTTTAGATGTCCTCATCACTTTCAACTTCCTCATCACTTTCAACTTCCTCATCACTTTCTCCTTCTAAACTCCGAGAGGAGCTCCCTTCAGCTGGTTCTGGTAGAAGAAGTGCAAGTGTCTCACTGCTGAATGGTTTACTCTTCTTCCTGGATGTCTTCCTGGAGCAGCTCATGAAGGGGTCACTAGTTAATAAAAGCCGATTGAGGACATCTCGGTTGCATACTGTTCTGTTAAATTTCCTTGAAAATTTACTTCTGTACATCCGGAAATGTTTGTTTCTGGCCTCAGCGGCTTCCTCGGAGAGTTGTCCTATCGGTACTATTGCATGTCTTATTACAGTTGCTCCATGCACTAAGACCTTATGCAGTGTCGGTGTCATGGGGTGCCATCCATAATGCTCTACGTATAATTTGGCTGTTGCATACGTATATTCTTCAAACCTTTTCTCATCAATGTGGTGTCCACTTGTTATTGTTTCCAGGATGACTTTCAGTCTGGTGATCAAATCTAAGTGTATTCCTGTGATTTGTGAGGCTGTAGCTGGATCAGAAAAAAAACGTCTGGCCGTGTTTCCGTCATTGGTGCTACCAAATCCCTGTTTAGGTACATCAACTAGGAGTCCTAATTCTTCCTTACATTTCATCTGGATTTCCTTTTTTCTTTCACTAACATTCTTCTTCTCTTCCGGACTTCTCGCTTGCCACTTCTTGATGTTCAGTTTGTATGACAAATGGAGAACTGACTCGAGGAATCTAATCCTGGTGTGGAGGGTTGAAAGACCAAATTTCAAATTTTCAGGGTTTATAGCACCACGTTTTTCAAGGTTATTAAAATCTTTTGACGTCAACCCACAGATATAACACCTTACAGTTGACGTTGTTCCTGATGCCGCGTTACACACTTTTCCGTCAACCATTGTAAGTAAAAGCGTGTGTTTGATGATAGCTGGGTTGTCACCTAACTGAACTTCAGTGTTCTTTAACGCTTTTATTTGGTCTTCAACATACTTGATCTCTTCTACTGTTATGTCTGTACTTTCATGTACAAATCGTATACGTATCGGTCTGCACAACCTAGTGGAAGAAGGGGTTGGGTTTTGCCAAATAACTTTTTTCTTATCTTTTACGTTTGCCATTAGTTTAAGGGGAACAAACGAACTCTGGAAAATGTTTGCATCACTTTCACTCAAATTCTGGAACTTTTGCTTAAATTGTGACTGCTGTGACCCATCACACCCCCATTTTGAGACCAATTCTAAGTTTTGTTTCTCTTCAACAGAGACATGTTCCAATACTTCCTCCAGATACTTACATAATCGGGAGGTTGTGTGGTCTAGCAATGCCTGCAGTTTAACTTCAGAGAGTGATTCGGTAACGGTAATTGAATCCTCGGGTGGATAGCACTGCTTTTTAGCCTCCTTTACCAATGAATAGCAGGGATATATCTTTTTATTTGCATCCCGTATGACTTCATACTGATGTTTGGTTAATTCTGCATCTATCAAAATACCTAATGCCTCAGTAGGTGTATGTTTCTTTATTTCAATATGCTCGGAACTTCTTAATACCTTTTTGAATTTAGAAGCCCTAGTTGGGGTTTCCGTGATTTGTTTAAACAAATCAGCTGCATCAGTATTACCTGCAGCCCTCAGGCTCATGGAAGCAGCGAATGTTAATTCTTCAGGGGTAGTCTGCTGTCTCAACTCTTCAGTTCTCCTCCGTTTACTCCTTTCGCTGGACTCTTGAAATTCCTTTTCAGGGCGGCCTGGAACTCTAGATGAAAATGTTGGCACCTTTACACAACCCGCCAACCAATCTTCATTCTGCTGCAAAAATCTTTCCTCCTTGTTATGTGACTGTGACCATCTTTGTTTAAATTGGGTTTTAAAATATCGGAGAGACCGTTTCAGGGCACTTCTTTGAACTTCGGGACATTTTGTCATTTCTGCTACTCTGTTTTCCATGTATAGTAGCTTTTCTACAATAGCTCTGATTTCGCATTCCTTAACTAACTCGTAGAGTTCTCGCCTTTTAAACTCTTTCTCCATCTTCAGAATCCTAAAAAAAAAATAAAAAAATAAAAAAAAACTGAGTATATAACGATAATAATGTTTTATACTTATTAAATATATTTTATGTGAAAGTAAATTAAAATAACGGATAAAGGGTTTCGTTTCTGTGCATTTCTGGCTCATATGTATATATTTTGTATATAAATACGTGTGTATATATTTACAAAATCATTGTTTTACAATTCTGTTATTTATATTCACCCCTTTTACGCACGTACATACAGTATAATAATTTGATTTTTGTGTTGCAACCTCATTATGGGCAGTAATTATCACTTCGATTTACTGAAAATCTATCTGCATCATGTTACAAAAGTATATATATAAGGAGAAAGCAACTGGTTGCGGGAAATTTTATTTTTGAATCAAATAAGTAGTATACCACTGATTCAGAATATCAATGGGATAAAGCTTGACAGAGCTTGACACAGTGTTAGAATCACTGTGGTAATAAATGTTCTGCAAAAATTTATAGTAAAACAAGTATTCTATGTTTAGACGAATATAAAAAATAAAAGAAATAATAGTAATGCAAATATACGTACATAAATCAAAAGCTCTTACATTCCGTTACATGCAAGAATAGCATGAAGTTGATCCTTTTATATACAGTCTCACAGAAAACTATAAACTGATCGAATACGAAAAGTATGAACTTGTGAAAACACACCCGCGCAGACTGATACCCAAAAATCAACTAGGGTTGTGACCCAACAGGAGTGACTCAGGCACCGGAAGTGGTCATTGTGTGACTCACAGATATGTCCCCTTGGCGCGGGAGTGCTTTTCACACCTATGTGACGGATTTTAAAATTTGCCTTTTTGGCCAGGTTTATGGCCGTAATACTCCACTGTGCGGCGGGGAGCTTACCTGGGGCAGGTGCCCCCTGTCCCCCACAATTTACGGCTCTGGATGGATACATAGAAAATTTTATACAGTATTTATTATTGTTGTTTATTGATTATTTTTCTTTATTAGATTATTCATTACTATTGTACATATTTATTATCTTTATTGGACATACAGTACAGTACATATAATTATACATACATACATAAGGAATTAGCCATAATACAAAAAATAAAATGCGGTTTAATATTGATACGTACATAAGTTAAACACAATACAAAACACAACACAAATAAAATATACACATAAAACTTTTTTTAAATGGTCTTTCATAGTCTTTTGCTTCATTAAGCTGTCTCGTTTTTGAACATTATAATCATCATAATGTCAGCTGGTGCTTTGTCGTCTTGCTGTTCAACGGAGAACGGTGTCTTCTCAAACTAAAACCCAAGACGTGCAACAATTGAAGCTCGCAAGCTTAACTATGGCAATGTCGGGCAGGGTCGTCATCTTTACGCCAGCTTTATGTTTGCTTTGTTGCTGAAACGAAAGCCTGTAAACTGCATATTATTGTAACCAGAATTGTTTTTAAATTTTTGTTCGTTTGGATTAAGCTGGGATAACACGGATCCTCGTTTAATCGAAATTAGGATAATCGGTACTCCACTGTAGTTTTGTTTCTACTGATGACTGGACCTCGTATTACGAAAGTCCAGCAAAAGTTTTGAACAGGTTATTTATACAGAAAATCCATTTAGTAGTTTTCTGTACTCCAGGGAATTACATATCCCAAATTTTAATTTTGCCTTTTTTTCAGTTATTTTTTAAAAAGTAAAAAGTTAGTAATCACTTGACAATTCTTTGTGGAGATCTTAACTAGGAAGGAACAGGAACAGAGGAAATTTAAATCTTTAAAGAGAATAATAACCTTATTTCCATAACTAGTTACCGTTTTGTATTCTTTTCGGTTTAGTTATTGGAAAATCAACGAAACCATAAAACCTAAGGAAAATCATTTTATAGCAAGTGTCCTTTCCTCCAACTAAAGTATTTATAATATTTTAGTGATATCTGGTCTTTTCTTATTTTAATTACAATGTTTGTGTTTGATTTGAATTATAATTAGTTCATTAAATGAGAAATGGTGTATGCCTTACGATTAGTACAAATTCGGATAGCAATAATTAAACCTTCCTTTCATTCCAATTTCCAAGCGTTGTTATATTGTTATGGATTGGGAGTACAAATTAGTTCGTTCTGTTTGTTTGTAATAAAAAGAAATCATTTAATTCAGAACAAAATGAATGAACAGATTAACCAAAGTATTGTCCATCGCCGGCTATCACTCTTTCCCACTTCTCAGACAACTTCGAATTCCAACTCGAAAAAATATATCGCCTTTTGAGCGATACAAGTTAGGAGCCAATTTTCAATTTCTGCGAAAGAAGTGAACCGGGGACCTGCCAAATCGTGTTGCGCCCGTCGGAACAACTAGTAATCAGAAGGAGCAATGCCCGGCAAATACAGCGGGTGTGGTAAAATAGTCTACTTGAGCGTTTCAAAATAATTTTTTACGACTTTTTGACTTAAGGCCGATAACTTTGTCATGTCTTAGCTCGTATTCTGGCCATATTTATCGTAATGCACGGCTCAAACGAATCAATTGTAGCCTATACCGATTGCCCATAATGGAATCGATAAGTTGTAGCATCTCATAATATACAACACCCTTTTCGTTCCACAAGATACACAGCATGACCTTCGAATCATGAATATTCGGATTAGGTGTTGAGGTCGATGATAACGATTGACCAGACATAGCATAGTATTTTTGATTCTTGGACTGCGGATTGTAGAATATCAATTTCTCATCCGCAGTCATAGTCCGATGTAAAAATTCCTTTCTTTGTTACCTTTGAATCAGCTGCTTGCAAGCGAAAAATCACCTTTGAAGTCTCTGTGATTCAGTTCATAAGGCACCCAATTGCCTTGCCTGTGAATCCTTCCCATGGATTTCAATCGTACGGACCTGCTTATTGCGTAACTCCTAATGACTCTGCAAACTCATATTGTGTTTGACTCGTATCTTCATCGAGTAATGCCTACAATTCTTTGTCTTCGAATTTTTTTGGCGTCCAGTGCGAGGCTTGTCTTCATTGCTGAAACCACTATCCTTGAAACGTTGAAACTGATCCCTACATGATTTATCAGTTGGAGCATTGTCACAATAAACTTGTACAAGCATTCGATGCACTTCAGTTGCACTTTCCTTCCAGTTAAAGCAGAAAACTAAAACCTCCCATAAAATTTGACATATTCAACACAGTAAAAACCAGTGGCTTTGTATGAAACTCAAAGCGACATAAACTGAATATTATTGACAGATATCTAACCTCTCCGAAACCACCGAAATCAGCCGTCACTATGAAACATTCATAACAGCCAGAGTCAGCTTTTGAAAACAGACCGAACTAATTTATATTCCCAATATGTGGCCACAATAAATCAAAGTCAAAATATAGAATAAACATATATTAAACCAAGTGATGTTAATTTCTTGTTCAGAGCATTTGATTTTTAAAAATATTACTATAAACCATCGATAGAAAATATTTTTAATCATACTCTACTAAAAATGTAACAATTAGCTAGTTTTGTTAGAACACAGCATCTATATAATAAATATTTTTACCTGCTGTAGAAGCAATTTCCAGATTCTAGTAAAAATGTCAGCTTACTTTCTAACACTGGATATTGGTAGTAATGTTTATTAAATACTTAATCGCATCTCAAAACCAGAAACATGTGATTTCACTGCTGCACCAACCAAAGGACTCTCAGTTATACGTTCCACGGTTATGCCGTGTAGGCTAAAGGAGACTGTAATGATTAGAATAAATAAAATGGTGAAATGAAGTAAGTGAAAAGGAACAAGAAAACCCCGAGGAAACCCATGCATAAATAGATGCAAAAAATTATTTAGTATATGCCAATAGAGATAGACAGCAGAAAAATAACACTATTTTCTTTTAATTAAAAACTACAGTACTAGGCATTAACATGATTGACACCTTTGTACGTTATTTTATGTTCATTTGTCAAAATATGTAGAAAATCTAATAATCTCAAATACCTGTTACTTACTATTGTACTAAAAAAACTGTTATGGCGTTAATGCCCCATTTGAAAGTTTATATTTCTACCATAAAATAATACCAGCAGAATATTTGCAAATAGATCTTAGTATGTTAGAAGAATCTAAGATCTCTTCAACAACTTTAGTTTCGAAGTAGAGTAGATTTCATGGGGCAATCCAAATGAAATCGACCAATGATGGTTGTTGACAAAATTTAGTTTTTAATAATTTTTTACCTAAATTTGTACCACATTTAGGGAGTTGAAAGCGAGTATTCATTTATTTTTTTAGCCGCGCAGGTTTTGTCGTAGCGGCCATTTTGTATAGGCACCTGAGCGTATTTTGAACCTCTCAGAGGATTTCGTTAAACGCTGTAACTTTTTAGGTTTTAAAGATAATGAGTTCAAACCAAAACCATATGAAAGTTAATGGAATGCACAACATTCTGTGTTCTGTGCACATTGAAACGTACTTCAGAACGTCGAGAGAAAAAGCTCTGAAGATCGCGGCTGGAAACCCAGAAATGGCCATTTTGGAATTTTCATTTTTGAAAGAAAATAAATGAGGCTCACCTTCATTTTTTTGTCTACATAGAGACTGGATAGCAGACAACGTCTCAAACCCAAGTTTCAGATCTGAGAACCATATATTTAATTTTTTGGAAATTTTTAAACATTGCAAATTTTCGAAAATCTTGTATTTTTACCATGAAATATCTCAGGCAGAACACAAGTGAAAAATCTCAAATTTGCACAAAATAGATTATAGTTGTTCAGTAACAAGTCGGTAAAATTGCATCACTGAGACTTGAGTGGTTTCTGAGTTATAAGTTTCTTCCTCACTGGGACTTAATATCATGAAGTGCCATGAGGAGTGGATATAAACTTTGTAGCAAAAGTCAAAATAACACGACAGTAATGTTTAATGGGTAAAGTATGCATAATTTATGAATCATATCTTGTATAAAAAACGAAACGCCTCTGTTATTTCTTTTCTGTGTATAGCGCTACTGTTAAGACATCAGTGAGGTAAACAGTTGACTAATTTGTGTAGAGAGTTCGGCACTGATATTCAAAGTGCGACCTGTAAGAGTTGTGAGTGTGTGAGGGTGTGAGTTTCCGGCGAACCTTAGTGATTGGCACCCACACTTTGTCATTCGTACCTAGTTTAAAAGAGGTTTCTGGACTATGGGGATGTAAAAAAATTAATGAAAAGATCATTATTTTTCCTGATTGATGTCTTTAATTTTTCCAATCCACCATTTCTCGTCGTAAATACAGGCTACGGTATCATTAGGTGCAAATGACAACATACTATGTTCTTCATAACATCTGATTTGTGTTTGCGTCACAGGTATAAATCTATGATGATATGATCTGGCAATGATTTTCTTTCTGTTAGACAGCACTTCTGATGAAACATAGATAAATTGTATGTCTGAGATACCATCAACATAAAACCTGTACATCTATTGAGCTGTTAAAATAGCGAATTTCATATCATTGCAACAGCTTATAACTCAGAATCCACTCAAGTCTCAGTAATGCAATTTTACTCTCTTGTTACTGTCCAACCATCGTCTATTTTGTGCAAATTTCAGATTTTTCACTTGTGTTCTTCCTGAGATATTTAATGATGAAAATACACGATTTTCGAAAATTTGTAATATTTAAAAATTTCCAGAAAATGAAATATATGGTCCTTAGATCTTGTTTGGGACGTTTTCTATTATCTAGTCTCTATGTAGACGAAAATTGAAGGCGAGTCTCATTTGTTCCGGAAAATGAACATTCCAAAATTGCCATTTCTAGGTTTCCAACCACAATGTTCAGAGCTTTTTCTTTCGACGTTCTGAAGTACGTCTTAATGTGTACAGAATACAGAAAGTTTTCCATTCCATTAACTATTATATGGTTTTGGTTTGAACTCATTATCTTTAAAACCTAAAAAGTTACAGCGTTAACGGAATCCTGTGAAGAGTGCAAAATACGCACACGAGCCTATACAAAATGGACGCTACAAACGAACCTGCGCGGCTAAAAAATAAATGAATACCTCTTTTCAACTCCCTTAATGTGGTACAATCTTAGGTAAAAAATTTAAAAATAAATAAATTTTGTCATCAACTTTTGACCTGGAAATTGGTCAATTTCATTTGGATTGTCCCGAATAGAAATACCTTTGTAGCAGCTTTAAAATAACGTGTGCAAAAGGAACTGTCAGAGAACTATCTATGTTGGAATTTTTTAAATATTGTCTATTTATCTGTTTATTAAAAATATTTATTTATTAAAAATGAACAAAATATATGTAGTAATTTCTTGATTTATCTTTAAAAGGAATCTCATTACTAAAAGTAAATTGTCTTTACAATTTATTCTTATTTAATTTTATTTAGTTGAATAATGAATACTTTCATGTTGCAAAATCGATAATGAAAGATATACCTAAGTATTTAGGAAATACGAACTTTCGAAGAAAAAAAAAGTTCTGAGAAATCTCATCTTATCTGAAAACTAAACTTTCTGGAATTTTATGGAGAAAATTTCATTAGACGCATGACTTATTTTAGGATTACTGATGTAACGTTTACTCACGAGAAATTAACAAAATCACGCGAGTAGCTTTCAAATTTTTCCAAAAGAAATGACTTCTTTGCATATGGAATATTGTAATGTTCTTAATACAATTTGTGTATATATGAAATTTGAACAAAACCGCTGTTCTCTTATTTATTGTTCAATAGAATCATTACCGTAATTGGTAACTTGAAAAATAAATATGAATCGTCCTTGAACAAAAGCAAAGGGTCACAAGCATATAGTATTATTAATAACTGTCATTAGATGTATCTTCTTTGGACGGATAGAGTCCCGAAACATTTTACTCGTACATTTCAAGATCTACTATTTCGTTTTCGTGATCATGTCTCTAAAACATTTCTTTCCAACTCTTGAAGGACAGAGAGAGCAAAAGAATTCTTTCTTACAATTCTGTGATCTCATTACCTTTCCCATAGTTATTCATCTCTTTCCCATAACCCTGTCAACAAACCTGATTGATGTTTTTAGTTTATATGCCAGATTTCAGAAATGTATTACGACTCTGTCAACGAGAGAAGATAAATTTACTGTCTAATATTGGATAATGTTTCATTAAACAATAGTCAAATTAAATAACGTAACGAAAATATTTAGCCAATATCACTACCATTTTGAGAAATAATGTCTGTGCGATGTGAAATATAAAGGTAAAAAAACATTGTAAGGGGATTTTCAGTGAGCCAAGAAACCAAACCTGGATTAACTCACCAAGAAAGAAAAACTCTAACCATTCAACTAAGAGGGAGCTCAACAACTCTAGCAATTCATTTCCTCATTGGGCTTTATGTATTTGGGTGCGGCATCTACTATTAAAATTAAATGCACATCATTCCTTAAACACCACTCTTACATTAACACGTAAAACAAAATAACAATATGAACTTGAAAAATATAATTCTACATTATTAGCGTTTAAAGAAAAAAAAATGCAAAGATGCGACATAAGCGAATCAAACAGATATTTATTGAGCGAAACAAATGATATGCAAAAGTGTAACACTTCATGCATAGTTTTCGACAAAATTCACAAAAGCTAATTTCTTTGCAACCTTAAAAATTAATGCTGTACGAGAATCATGCTAATTACTGACGGGAAACATAATGAAATTTATATACTTATTATGCTCTTCATTATCATACTAGCAAGATGAGAATATAAAGTACGCTTCATGAGATATAAACTATAACTATCATTAAATTTTAGTTTATATTTAACTAACATATTGTCAATAAACAAGACATATATACAGGGTGTTTCAAAACAACACCGACAACGTTTGGGAGGCGATCCCTGACACCAAAACAAGACGTAAACTACAGTCAGTTTGGTTATCGGCATATAATCTCAAGTACTCACTAACTACCTCTATAAAAGTTGTTGTGGAAGTACTGCAGGATTCTTAAGCATGTATTTTTGGATAGAGCACACATTAGTTACTTAGTATAGTCTTGACTTGACCCGACTACTGTAGACCCCATAGTTTTGGAGCTATGGACCTATAAAGTTCATTTTTTTTTACGTTTTCGGCAGCCTATAACTTCGAAAGGAAGCATTTGTGTACCCTGGTTGGTCTAGACTTTTTGTCTTATCTTGGTGTCAGAAATCACCTACCAAACGTTGTCGGTGTTGTTTTGAAACACCCTGTATAAGTCAATAGACCACAACAATCTGAACAAAATATAAATGACAAGCTTATGGGTGATCTCATGAATAAATTTTGAGAAAATTGGGGAACAGAAACGAATTTTTGTGGCCCTTAAAAGTACATCATTCGTTGCCAATAATAATTAACATGTTCCATTTTGCTGGAAGAAACTGTTATTTGTTTTTGTACTATGTGTGTAGAAAAAAATTGTTATTAATTGGCGTAAAAAGTATGTTATTAATTGGCGTAATGTATCTATTGGTGTTTTGGTTTTCCTAATGGCAACAGACATGTTCTATTACGCACATTGTAACGTGCGTTAAGTAATGGCGATCCAATATCGCAACGTCACTGGCCGAGGAGGAATGAATGGTCCCCTCCACAATTAATTTTCTGGTAGAAATTATAATAGAATTGCATAGAACATTTTAACCTTGCAAAATAGTTATACAGTAGAGCGTCGATTATCCGAAGTAATTGGGGGACATGGGTGTTCGGAAAACTGGTTTGTTCGGATAATCGAACTGTACATGTTTATTTGCCATGCGCGGAGCGGCACGCCTCAACTCTAAGCTGGCGCAGCTGTTGCTGTGAACAGCTTTGATACTGCCGCTACTTCTACAGCCAGTGCCAAACCGACAGAAGTGTGCTGATTGTTGAAACACAGCGACTGGCGGCTTGGCCGATCAGCAGCGCCTTATGAAGGCCCCATTAGAAGCAATGTTCCGCCAGCGGTGGCTCAGTGCGGCGACTACTGTGGGAAACTTGGTTTGGGAGTAAGGGGGATGATGGACGGTAAGGTGAGAGAGTAACAGGTTTCTAGCGAGTACACAGTTCGGTTAAGCGGTCGTTCGATTGACCGACGTTCGGATAATCGACGCTCTACTGTATATGCATGAAGATCTAAATCGAAAATCACAACCTTTGGATTGCTCTAATATTATTCAACAATTAAAAGGTGAAATAAATAAGCAATGTTCTAAATAATGTGATTTTAATTACAATTTTTCTCAAATTTATAACGAACAACAACAGTATAACTGTTTCCGAAAAACGAGTAATTTAACAAATTATCCCATTTAAATTCCATAGACAAAAGCAATCTCCTAATATGATTGATATTTCTAGCATTTAACTAATTGATCTTAATTCATCTCCATTACAAGCAAGTTCAATCATGAAAACCAGGTTATAATACGCATACAATCTAGTGAAAACCTATTTAACCACTAATTTCAAGGATAATACATAAAATTTAATAATAAAAAAAATTAACCAAACACAATTCTTAAGTGGTGTCATACCACAACATTGATTTTGCCTTTTCTAGTTTCGCGAACAGTTGCTTTAAGATAATAATTATATCCAAAATTATATATTCACTTTTCACTAAACTCGTTATTACATATTTTTGTTCCGACCAGTTTGATTTCAGCTTCACAATTGAAGCTTATAACTTGTGACGTAAATTTCGAATAGGTATATTTCTGTAGATTGCCACAACAGCGCTATAGTCGGCCTATCTCCCCGACATCTATACAATTCAATACGCTTTTTTTTCTTTTTTTTTTATGAAACTCATTACATACATTTACCCCTAGGCCAAAATTTTTGACTATTCAAAAATTTAGATAATATTTATGAATATAAATTGATCGGCGTCTGTCTAGTATTAAGATCAAAATTATTAATTTTTCAAATTCTAAATAGTTATTCTAAACCATTTATACCAACTATTGATATTAGTATTCCACATTTACTACCAAAACAAAAATAATGAAACCAAAGAAAATAATAAACCCCCTAATAAAACAATCACACCACTTACAATCTGCTTACAACATTCAATCATACACCATACCCCCACTAGCACTAATCACCAATCAAATATTAGTATAAATAGTCACTATGTCAGATCAATTCATCTCATAAATATTTTACAATTACTTTCATTTTGTTTTTCTTATTGTTTTATGTTTTTTCTTTTTTTTTTTGTTTTTCCAATTATAGATACCAGTCTAATTACAATCGAGAAAATTCTTAAATAATACAATTCACTTACTTCGATTCAGGATTACAAGAAATTACATACATCATTTTATCCTTTAGGTTATAGGAATATTGATACACATAAGAACAGTCACGGACATTTATCAACAATACAGATTTCCAGGCCTGGAATACAAAAACAAGTGGGGCCGCGGTGGCTTAGTGATTGAGCGTTCACCTCTAGTGCTAGGGGTCCCGGGTTCGATCCCAGCCCCCGCCAAGTGAACTTTGTGGTGGACACACACCGTGTGCGTGGGTTTTCTCGAGGTTCTCCCGTTTCCTCCCACTTTCTTCATTCCCACCGTCTCCTTTAGCATAACCGGCATAATCATGGGACGTAAAACTCAAAGATTTCATTTTTACAAAAACAAGCATTAACATATAAACACATTAAACTATGTTAAAATTACAACATCTTATCACATATTGACTTTTGACTAGTTATATCAGTGCAGATTTTATACAGTAATAAAAATTTATTAATCTTACATGTTATGACCATATTAAAGTAAACCGTTTTTTTAAATTAAACATTTCTTCGCTCACGATATATCTTAGTCAGAGATACGAGTCTTTCTTACATCCCTACTTATTAACTGCCTTTACTTGAATACTGTTTGGACCTAAAAATTTGACAATTTCGTACGAGCCCTGCCACCTTGGACACAATGTTTTGGTTATCTTGTCCGCTAAGAAAGATTTAAACTGAGCTTTCAAAAGTATCTTATCACCACTTTGATATGTCGTAGGTATACGCGCCTGTTACCAAAAATTTTCCTCCTACGTTGTCAAGCATGATCCATATTCTGAACCGCATTAACCCAGTTGTCTTTTCTTAGGATGAATATCAACCTTTTTAATATTCCATTTAATATCTAATGGGTCGCTAACATTGTAATTATAAATTAACTATAATTATAGGCACTATTATAATAGGCACTAATAGGCATTATGATAAAACGATATACACATATTCCAAATACCTTGTCCATACAAAATTCTTTAAATCTTGAAGAAGTATATACACTATGATTGTCATGTGCTAAACAAAATGGAAAACCGTGCCTACACATAAGCTTATATAGTTTATTTATAATAGTCTGACTAGATAATGTTCGAAATGGTTCCAAAAATACTCTTTTAGATAGTGAAACTACCACTATAAGACAATATCGTCCGGATCTCGAGTTGCAGACTGGACCTATTACGTCAGTATACCAGATTCCGTTGACGATAGTCTCAAATTGAGATACTAATTGACCCATTTGTTTTTGATTGTCACTCTTATATTTCTGACAGAGATCACAACTGGATACGCACTCCTTAACCCGTAAGTGCTCGCGTGGGGGTCTCCTGGACCCCCAGCAAGTTTCCTTAGTGATTTTCTTGAAAATGGAGTTGGTTATACGGCTGCCACTTACAGTACGTTCCTGAGAAACATCAATATTTTGCCTTTTATTAATCATTGAGTCGAAAACAAAGGTTATAAGGAATGTCTCTAGCAATTCTCACCGCAATATTTTAACTAACAGCTAGAAAAAACAACAAAAAATATGGGGGTCTGTGGCACCCCCACGCGAGTACTTACGTTACAAAAAATGGCGCGACTACTTACGGGTTCATGTCTTTTACTAACCCATCCCATGTATAACGTGACGATATTCGACCTATAGTCCTTGAAATCCCTTGGTTACTACCCGGTATAATGCTAGAATGATAGTATTCAGATAAACTCTTAGGTATACATATTTTATAAGGATTCCTTATTGCCTTATTCTTTTTTACAGAGGATTCTTTTTACTAACAAATAACCATCAACTAATTGTTTATTTTCCAAACGTTCAATTATTCCTGATAATTCAGGGTCCTTTCTCTGATAATTTTCAATAGATACACTAGCAAACGGCATATTCCATAAATTAATCATACTAAAATTATTTACCTCTTCCTCCAATGTTGGATCCAAGTCTATCTGTTCAAAATTCTGGTTATTATGCAACCTTGAAATAAAATCTGATGGAATGTTCATATTACTTGGCAAATGTTTAAAATCAAAATCAAAAGCAAATAATCTGTAAAGTAACCAATCATATTTTTTAGTTCTCCGTAAATTTTTTATTGCATAAGCTAAACCTTTATAATCGACTCTAAAGGTCGATCGATTTACTACATGGGATTCGAATAGCTCCTTAATCCTATTTAATGCAACTTGTTGTTCCTCAGACCATTTAAACTCAACTTTCGGAGATCGTAAACGATTAATAGGCTCCATTACTTCATGATAACTCGGTATAAATTTATTGTAACACTGCAAAAAGAAGCACAAGCTTATCAAACTTTTACGAGTTTGGGGGGGGAGGCAATTTCTTTATTACTTCAATCCTTGAAGGATCCATTGGTAGTTTTTGTTCTTCTATTATATTACTTAAATACGAGACCTTTTTCTGAAATAGTGCCGATTTATCAGTTGATAAAGTAATTCCATATTCTCCTAATTTATTCAACACCTTATCTAATAATACTTTATGGCTTTCGATATCAGATGTATATAAAATCAGATCGTCAAAATACCAATCTATTCCCTCAGATTTTAAAAGATACAAAATATCATTCATAATTTTTGAAAGCATAAAAGATCCAGCTGATAACCCAAACGGTAAATACTCAAATTCAAATAGTCCACGATGTGTTGAAAATGCAGTATATTTCAATGACAATTTGATTTCAGCTTCACAATTGAAGCTTATAACTCTAGACGTAAATATCGAATAGATATAGTTCTGTAGATTGCCACAACAGCGCTATAGTCGGCCTACCTCCCCGACATTTATACAATTCAATACGCTAACTTTTTTTTTTTTTTTTATCAAACTCATTACAATATCCTAGTTGAAAATCTGACTATTTGTAGCATGCAAGGCTTGTCACAAACATTATAAGAAATAGCTAAACATGTAAAACTTAAAGAGAGAAATGCACATAAGTCGTGATTGGGACAAAGAATGAATTGATGAAATCGCTAATCTTTTGAATTATAATCTTGTAATTTTGTAATTTAGCTAAAATATGTAAAATTAAAATGAATCATTTTTAGAATTCTAGCTTCAGTTGCTTGTTATAGGACTAACTAATTCATATCGGACTTCCGAAGAGAAACATCAAAGCAAATTAATGACCGTGTCTGTAGTGACAACTCCCAGTCACTACCCATCTTCAGATTTATTAGAAATAGGAAAAGAAAGAGTGAGAACGGAGAAGAAGAAGGTAGAAGAGAAGAAGGAGAAAAGGAGAGAAGAAGAAGGTAGAGGAATTTAGAGGAAAAGGAATTACTGGATAAATATGGGAATATGGTGAAGGAATTCGAACAGTTATTAAAAGGTAATTTATATCCAAATGCTGTTATTTGAGGATCAATTCTGAAGTGATTCGGAAGAGACACATGTTCCCTCATGCGACCCTGATCTGGACCCAGGCAACTATGCAAGTGGGAGTTGCCCTAACCCAGCACTGGTGACAAGAAGTTTAATTTAATTGTTTGTCTATTGTTTCGAAATCTTGAATAATCTGTATCCAGTATTTGAACTTCAAAAAGGAAGATCGAACGCACATCTGAATCAGCCCAAAAAATTTTCGAAGTAATGTATATTTTCCACAAATAGAAATTTTGAGATTGCTGAAAAGACTGTCGTGTGAGATTCCCAAAACTTGAGTGAATATATATATATATATATATATATATATATATATATATATATATATATATATATAGATAGATAGATAGATAGATATACGTATATTCAGTTAAATTTTTGGAACATATGGTAAGAATTAAAAAAAATAATACATTTATATCTTACTAGATCATAACTGAATGAAGAAAGGAAAAGGAAAAACTATATATGAAGATTTAAATGAGTCTTTTCTCATATATAAAGATTTTGAGTAAATTTACGAGTCCTATCTCGTAGTTAGCGATTAGCGTTAATTTCAAAGCCTCCTTTTCTGGTGTCCAAACATTTCACTTTACTTAAATTTTTCGAATACACATACGAGATTAGGTTACTAATCGTAACCGATACATATTATGTCTGTAGATATACATACTTAGGAGTACATTTCTCCCACTTTTGGATAACAAGGACAAAGTTTCGTCTCTACTATCATGGTGACTATTTTACTTCTCTCGTCTTTCCAATTGATTAACTAGTTCCCTGGCCAGGTTTACATCACAATCGCCTTAAACTTTTAGACGATCACATTTATCGTTAAAATTCGCACAACTTATGGAAAGAAAAAAAAACGAGAATTTCTCAAGTTCACAAGGATCTTCGTCGTTGAGAGCACGATTACAAAGGTGGAAACACTAGTTGAGTTTTAGGATTTGTACAGGAGGGATGGAATCAAAATGGAATTATACAGTAGGATTTCAGTTTACTGGTTTGAGGATAGATTTAGTAATACATTAGGATTACGTTGACCTGCCTTCCCATGCTACATACAGTTAGTATAATACAAATAATGTTAATTCTTACATAGGTTGTTCAAGAGTGTCACACAGATTGAAAAGAATATTCAACACGCGGCGGTATTTTCTTACATTTACATTTTATGTGCTATCGGATATTTCGTCACCGTGGCAATCAAAAACCGTTCGGGGTAAGGTACCAAGACCCTTTACACATATATTCCTTTACTCAATTCAATAGTATACATTTTACTTCAATACTATATTTATATTTCACACATATTCATATCTCAACACACACACACACACATATATATATATATATATATATATATATATATATATATATATATATATATATATATATATATATATATATATATATATAAAACTGATTTCCCGGGCATAATGATAAAATTAGAATTCTCAGAATATTTTCTTTAAACTGGTAGATATTTAAATAACATGGCATGCACTAAACACATAATATGTATAAGTATGTGGTTCTAAACTGTTAACACTATTTTTGGGCCCAATACAACTACAACAACCTTTACCTTCAGTGTTATCAATGGAAACAAAGGTAAGAAGAGCTAATAATTTGACGGAAGATTGTAAACGGATAATGATGAAAGGAACGAAAGCAAAATTTAATTGTAGACCGGACCGTCGATCGCTATTGCAGTCTGTCAATATGGTGGAAAACATTGATTTCATACTTCACATCAATGAATACCTCTACGAATCGTGTCTCGCGACGTCTCAATTGGTAATTCAGATTCAAATGATACATTTCGAATGATTGATATATGTGACGTTCAAAACTCGGGGAGGTTAAAATTTAAGAAAAGTTCTCGAGGAATAGAATACAAGAACAAATAGAGAAGAGAAAGAAAGACAAGCAAAAGCGGCGCCAAAGAAATAAGCTAGGACACTAAAACTACAAAGATAAGTGGTCGAATTTCAACATACAACAATCCACAGCTAAATACACTTTTATATGCCGAAAATGGGTGGCCTACTAAAATGCGTAGCCTAAATTAGGTATCTGCAAAGCAACAGCAAGTCCGTGCTCACAAGGGAATTTTCAAAAAGACAAAAGATTTAGAGAAATTCCCCTCCTCACTGTAATCCGGCTGAGACCTTGAAGACTCCGGCACTACCGGGAAGTCATTGTAGTCTCTAATTTGGAATTTCTAAAATAAAAAAAATATCCGACCCCTCAGAAACTGAGGAGAGTTACGAGGAAAGTATGGAAAAGTAAAGTAAAATCGATACAATAGAAGAAATCCTAACAGTGACTTGCAAAAATAAAAAAGTTTAATAAAAATAGATTTTGTACTAGTAAGTTGTCTGCCAAATCTTACTAGTGGCTTCCAAACCGCAGGGGTGCCAACCTTGAGATGTCGTTTAATTTCAATCGCTACCTAGTTTTAAACTAAGGAAAAATCAAAATACTTGAAGAGGAGGGAGAATCGACACGTGGGTACGGTAGTATGAGAGTCTATTGTAATAGATTTACTAGATTATTTGATCCTGTCCACTTCGTCACCTCTGCAAACAATCATGAACTTGGTTTGTTCGGGTGACGTGGGAAAAAAATCATAGTTGCAGAATATTGTCCTAGATGCAAGTCCATTTATTTAAGCGGTACTTTTTTTGCAAACAGCTATTCTGTTACGTAATTATCTGCGAAATATCTTGGATCGTTTACTGTATGGCCGTTGTTTGTATTGTCAGGCCGGTTGATCAATTAATCGGTACATTTATATGGGGATGTTGAGCCACTAAGTGAAAATAGCATCCACCGTATCACACCATTCTCATATAAGATCCTAACGTGATAATTAATGCACTAAAAATGTGTATATATATATAAAATCAATACTTCGTGGCAAACTTTACCACTGGACACATATATACATGGGCCTCCTACTATTTAATCATACTCTTTACAATACACATTTATATATTAATAATATTATCATTATTCACTTATTCATTTATTTATTTATGTTTCTCTACGACGTCGATTTATTTTTAGACACCCTATACTTCCTTGATAGGCCCAAGACTGTTCAAAGCAGTATAACTAACTATATTAAAATCAGCAATTACCATAATCCATTAATTAACACGTGTGATCCCATATGAACTGAACATGAATTTCTTTCGTAACAAACTACGGTATAATTCACTTCACAGCTTCGAAATTATTCTGTATGCTATGAAAATTCAATGTTCTAAATAGCATGAAACTATATATAAGGAAACTGTCAACAATGCAATTGCTCACAGAAAGCAACGGATAAAGAGGATTCGTAAATGCAACTGGCGACAAAAAACAATGCCAAATAGACAAAACTTCGAGTTAAGTGGGAACGTGAAGTTTATTATTATTAATATTTTGATTACTAAGTTATATAAATGATCGTGCTTTTCCATAAAGGTATCTTGCGATGTGGGTTATCTGGAAAACCATTCTTATGGGCCTAAACTAATATTTACTCATAGTTAATTGTAAAGGAAAGGTTAATTTCGTATAAACCAGATCATTAAGTATTTGAGTATCAGAATACTAGCAGCGAATGATACTAAATTCGGGCGCGATGGCGCTAGTAGTATGAAAACAATCTGTGCACGACTGAATATTCTTTGCACTGCTAATCATGTTTTTGCACTATTATTGTTAAACATAAGCCATGAACTAGGTAATTACGGTACGGAACTACTACGAAATTCTTCACTAAGGAATAACGCACTTATTATGATGGACCAAAGAGATAAATAAACAAACAACAATACACTGTCCATCACTAAATATATCATACTTTCACTCACACCTTACTCCTAAAAATCCACATACTCAATTATACACATGCAGATTGCATTCCACATACCCAAGAAAACAAATACTGATACATACTAATACATATTATCACACCACTCAACTATATATGAACAAACAAGATTTTTTAATTTCACCAATCGGCTCTACGAACTAAAAAGGCGTAAACGAAATAATCAGAGCCATGTAGCCCTTCTACCAACTACATCATGTTTTAGAAATACTATTAATGTCACTAAAAGGACATATTAAAACTGCTAATGGTAAGGGTCCCTTTCCTAAAGGGAAAAGAACCCTAAGCAAAAATCGTTCAACCCATTTCGGTTGGAAGCTTGATCAACTTAGGAGTAAATGAGAGCCCCTTTTTTTCGATTACACTACCATTGTGAGAATCAACTTATCTACAAAGAAGCCTACGAATACCGCCATGTTAGTAATAATAATAAAAAGGTCACAGTTACTACGTACACAAACAGAAGCTATGCTAGGACAGGCCTAACGAACCCTAACAGGAATTTTTAAAAGGTGGAGTTTCAAGGGAAAAACTAATCTTCAAAACTGTTTTGAAAAACCACACACTAATATGAATCCTGTCCATCACTATTTACGTTTCCAAACATGACGTCACTTGAACTGAAGTCTATATTTCACCGCTTGCTGACTGTTTAAAATGGCAAATTCACTGCTAAATTTTACTGTTCAGGGCTCCCTTCTGCTTCCTCAATTGTTCATCTCTTACATAAAGCTAATTTTACCTGGTTTCTGGTTAGTTTTCCTGTCAAAATCCTAAAATTTGAAAGCGTCGATGTAATGCGTTGTGGCTCAGAGCTTGTCCGGTTTTAGAATAAGGATTATCACGCCTTGATATGAGAGCGTCAGAAAATAGTTCAATCAGAACAGAGAGATTTGGCTCCGGAAAATTACAAAGCGAATGAAAAATAGCAAAAACTGGATAAAACCGGATCTTGGTAGGATATGGGCATCTCAGAGGAAAGAAGGGGTCTAAATTATTCTGCCAAAAATTCAGATTGGTGGATAATTTCAAGAATTTCTGTCCAATTGCGGGCCTATGTTTTCGTATAGCATTAAGAAGATAATTTCAATACTCATCCATCTGAAATGTCCATATACCTGACTCACAATAAAATAATGTATAAATAAAGATATTATTCCCCAAAATATAATTTCTAGTAGATCGTTCAAAGCTTCCACATTAATTTTGGTTTGAAAAAAGAACTAATGATTATACTACATGAACCAAAATATATATTTTGAAAAATCGCGTAGTACAGTATGTTCAAAAAATATTGGACTCCTCCAAACAAAAATCTCATTATATGGACTGTAATGGTACATTACAAACTTTTAGGACATCTTTACTGAACCTTCATACGATGTCATACTAAAATAGCGTTTTTATGATGTCCGTAATGTTTTTTAGCGGAAAATGAAACTTGGAATTAATTTGAAAATTGGGTACAGCCATTTAGGTTTGTGGATAGCATAGAAAAAATAGATTTCCGGATTACAAAACGCACAAAGGTGAAAAGTGCAAAAACATTGTAAATTTTATAATGAGGGGTATAGGAAGCCGTCATCCATTGCCGACACTTTTTAACAGGCCCCATCATAGCGAAATTAAAATACTTCTAATTTTACAGTAATCATGTGGTATCTTAAAATAGATGAAAGATAATCGAAAAGTGGAACAAGACGTCCCTAGACAATATTATTTTACGTGAGATACCGTTATCACGACTCACTTATCTGCGTTCGATTTCCAGCTATTTAGAAAATCGGCATTTATTTTCGCATTGCTAAATGGCTGCAAACGAAAAACTACTAGGTGACTCGTGATAACGGTACTTCATGCAAAATAATATTGTCTAGGGCGCTCTTATTCCATATTTCGATTATCTTTTATTTATATGAAGATATCACATAATTACTGTAAAATTAACAATAATTTAATTTCGCAGTGATTAGGCCTCTTAAGTATAATACATTAAGTTTCTGCCAGGGCCTAATTTTTAACGTATAATACATATTAATATCCTCTGTATACGATAGTTGCAAAAGTGTGACCGATTTGCACTATATACAATGTCACTTGTGTGCACGGGAGAAAGGTCACAATTCTGATTTGCAACTATTGCAGAGGGCATTACTTTATATTATATGCTGGAATCAATCCCCTAGGATGAACATAAGATACGTGCCTAAAACAAAACAAAACAAAACAAAGAAAAGTCACTTACTGTATGTGCAAACGAGAAAGGTCACCATTCTGATTTGCAATTATTATTTGTAGAGGACATTAATACATCATAGTTGGAATTAGTTCTCTGCCATAAGCACAATGTACACCTTGTCTCAAAAAGGTTGAGCGCATTCTTTATTGGTGTTTTGAGGCAAAAATTTTCTAAGTCCAGCTTCGGGTATCTTCGGGAAAAAGTAAGCCAGGTTCGAACCTCCAAGCCAGCCTTTGCAATCGGGAAAAAGTTTGCAGATGTGTTTTTCTTCTTTTAAATATAATAAGACTTGTTACCAAGGGTTTAAAAAAGCAACATTGATTGAAATACTTAATGATACAATATTTCGAAACCTTTTATTAATGTGACCACATGCTTGTTTGTCATTTAGCTCTCTATACGTAATGGAGCATTTAAATACGTTAAAGAATCTTTCCATATGTAAAAGAATGCTCAAAGTTAAGAAATAGAACATAATTATCGCCTGAGTACTAAAATAAAAGTCAAAGTAGAACAGAAACAGCGTTTGTAATGGATATGAATGTCATAATTATCTTGAGATCCGTTATACATCGCTAGAAGCTTAGTTCTAGAAGTCCTTGTGTTAGCTCATTGGTAAGCTGTTGGATTTCAAATCATAAGGTTGTGAGTTCGAATCCCATCTGGATCAATACTTTTTTTTTAAATTATATTTTCCGCAATGCATGAAAAATTATATAAAATAATTACATTAAAATACATAAGTTGTTTATATATAACATAATAATTGCAGAACATAATAATTATTATGTTTAAAATATAACATCTGAGATAATTTTCACAGTAGGTCGTTATTATATATGAGAATGTTAAATACAAGTTAGGAAAATCGTTTAATAGCAATAAATAAGTTATGTAGTGTATTTATTTGCAGCTATTTGTCATACAGATTTAACTTCTTAATATTCTCATTACAGTATGTTATTTATATTCGTGAAATACAGTATATTCCTACGGATATAGAAAGTGTATAAACAGAGTATCCAAAGTCGTATCCTGCTTCAAGACACATAACTTTTCCCGATCCCCTGAACGTCACGGGAATAAACACAAATTCTCTTTAGAACGGAATGTCGTTACTTAGAGTCTCATTCGAATACGTTGAATATGCTTTTGTGTATTCATCTCTCTCTCTCTCGCTCTCTCTCTCTCTTTCGCTTTGTTTATGTGTGTGTGTGTGTTGCGGAATATCCCAAGTTGAATACAACATTTGCAAAGTATATGAGCATCATTGTCATCGAATACCAGAAATTGAAAGTCGTGTTTCTTCAGGTTAGGTTTGCGTGTTCATGTTAGTTCACTGGTAGAGTACGGACTTGCCACTCAAGAGGTCTTGAGTTCAAAGCCTACAGCTAATTATCATTCTTTTGTTAGTAGGATTGCACAGAAATCGGATACAAGGAGTGGTTTACTTCTAGAAATATTTTCAGAAGCGTTTAGGTAGCCCTGAAAAGGACTGTATTCGGGAGTTAAGGCGGGGACATTAATATTGTGTCCAAGACCCTTCTGAATTTATTACACGCTCCATTCTTCTGGGCATGGAATCTATTACATGGGTGACAAATCAATCTCTTCCTCTACCTCCAGCCATGCTTCGGAAACAAGATGCCACAGGTCATCCTGAGTTCTTGGTGGATCTGCCTCAGGCCAACTTTCCCTTAGAGTACGCTTCACTTCTGCCCACATATTTTCCATGAGATTGAGGTCTGCTCCACGAGGCGGCCAGTCGATTAAATCAATCTCTGGGTGCCCTGCGAACCATTCCTGAACCACACGAGAATTATGTATTGGCGACTTGTAATGCTGGAACTGAATTACACCATCAGGCTGCAATACTTGTACAGATGGCACCATGATATTACTGATAATGTCTAAGTAGTGAGCATTGTCCAGATGTCCTTCAATTCTATGAAGCTGTCCTGCTCCGCGACTGGAAATCCAACCCCAACATAAAATAGATATGTGGCCACTGCGATTGCAAGCAGCCACATATCCATGGTCATATCGGGTGCCTCTCGGACGATACACAAAACGGCTGTCCTTTGATCTTGTGAATATGGATTCATCTGAGAAAACTACGTTTTCCCAATTGGGACCCACATTCGCCTGTGCAAACGCGAGACGGTAAATTTTGTGGTCGTCTGAGAGTTTTTCCTTCACGGCAACAACACGGCCACGTAACGCAGCATGACAAAGCCTTCGCAGAGCTGTATGCTTACTACCAGAAAAGAGAGAAGCTTCCCTTAGCTGTCTAGACGTCCTTAGTGGGTCTAACCGGGCTTCGTTTACTAATCTCGCATCTTGGGCTTCGGTTGACACATGCGGACGACCAGGAGATCGTAAATTACCAGTCTGACCTGCAGCACCATATTTCCGAATCCATTGCCTTCCTGTAGAGGCCGGGACACCTACTCGCCTGCTAGCTGCAGTTGCAGAATAACCTTCCAACTCCCATAAAGTAATTACTGCTGTACGTCTATCCATAGTTACCAATGTTCTGAGCTGTGAGAAGAAAGCAATAAGTAAAAGCTAGTACCTGACGTGTGATTGGTTACTTGCACGACACGCCTATTGTGGGGATCAGCGTTGCCAGATCTAGCATAATGATGCTAGATCTAGCATAATTTGCATGTCTCTAGCACCTAGCATCTTGCTTTTAGCATCCTGCCCAAATCTAGCACAATTTCAGCAAGTTATCAAAAAGCCGTAAAACCTGGAGAAGTTGGTCGTGGGAAGAAAAAGAACGGCAGAAATGTATCCTCTTCCATTGATTTATACACTCGGTAAACCATACAGGCAGTCTTATTTTCCTAAGTAAGTTCGGAACGGCTTTGGGCTTTCTTTTTGTGGCTCCACTCAGGGCTTTCTAATCCTTTAACTCCGAGGCATGGGCGGAGCTATGGGGGCCATTCTCCCCCCAACTTTTTGACAACTTCACCATCTTTACTTCTGACTTCATGATCATATTTATTCCTGAAATGACAGCTCAGAGACCGACCAAAATTCTGCCCCCTCCCCCAGCAGACGATTCCCAACTCCGCTTATGCTGCGAAGTAATTTTCTTTCAAAATATGTAAACAAAAACTTTGCATTCATTTATACGATATATACGCCATTGAGTTTGGCAACGACTGCAGTAATTTAGTTGAGTTAAAATTTTGGTGCGTGAAGTATTGAGTTCTATCCATGAATTCTTGCTCTCTGTGTATTTTAAGTTACGTTATCATATCTCAACTTTGTTTTTTTTTAAACTCCTGAATTAGTAATTATGAGGATCTAGCATAATTTGACCGAATCTAGCATAAGTTCGATCAGGTTTTGGAATAATTCCGAGCTGTGAGTCTGGCAACGCTGGTGGCGAACGACTTGGTCAACGACTCGCGAAAGAAATCTGAAAATGGTGCGCCGTAATAATAATAATAAAAACAGTTTTTATAAAGGAATATTAATACATACGAAAAGCTGTTTAAAGAATGAATTGTTATACTGACTTTACACGTATAAAAACATATACCATATACCAAACAGATTGAGCGATATGATTATAGCTGTTTTGAGACGAACACTTTTCGAAGTCCAACTTCGGGTGTCTTCGGAAAACAGTAAACTAAAGCTGCTGGTTCGAACCTCCAAAGCCAACCTTAGTAATCGGGAAAAGATGTACAGATATGTTTTTCCTTCTGTTAAATATAATAAGACATGTTGAAATGGTATTAAGTGTAGAAAAAAGTAACATTGATTGAAATACTTAATGATACAATATTTCGAGACTATGTATTCACACTCTCGTTTCGTCATTGTGATTTCCATACGGAAAAGAGCATTTACGTATGAGCTCAGTTATATTTCAGAAGCAGCTTCCGAAAAGCGGTCATGTTAGCTCAGTGGTACACCACCGAGCGTTTAAATCGTGAGTTCGATACCCGTTCAGGTGAGATTCCTTTATGATATTCTACTTTCCTCAATGCATGAAAATTATGTAAAATAGTTACATTACAATTCATCAGTTGTATATATATATATATTTTCATATCATCAGTTGTATATATGAGTTGAATATATATATATTCATATCATCAGTTGTATTGAAATGTTACTTGTATTAATTTGACAGTGGTAATATTAGTTTGCGAGAGATCAGGTTATGATATACTATTTTGGCTGTGTAAGAACTATTTTTTTTTTTAAATTAGGCAATAAGCAACGCTGCTTTAAATGTAAATAAATCTTTTTTTTAGAGTGACCGAGCCCTTGGTCACCGACAATACACACTTAAAGGAAATCTATTTTTACGAATACTGAGCTCTATTGCACTAATTATTACTAGATTTGTATTTTTTTTAACCTTCGGGGGATTGTTTTAAGAAATACTTGACTCTTTATTTAATTTGGTGATAATGTGTGTTTATTTACATTATTTGTATAGTTAGGCCGTGTGAATGCTTCATATAAGAAACTATATTAACATGGAGATTTCATGATCCTCACAAAGAGCCTTTAGATACCTTAATGTTAAAGTTATAGATTAGTTGTTACGTTAATTGTTAATTAAATTAATTACAGCAGAACAAAACAAAATAATTGCCAGACACTCCTTAGGTTATTTGGCGGTGATTTATGAGAAAAACCTTTTTTAGAGTGTATTTTTTAGAATTTAGAAATTTATATTGCAAGAATTACTTACATTTTTGTTTGGTTTTGTCCCAGCTTCATGAAGCACACACGATTGAAAATAAAGCACTTTGCGCACTTATTACAATTTATTGTTTTTTTGGGTGATTACATTTTACAGTTTTTTTTACAAGTTCTTCTCCTATTTTCCTCTGTGGTGGAACGCTGTTAATTTATGGTCTTGGTGGCCCAGACTGCTACCGGCAGAATGGCTAAAACGAACCCAGGACCTCTCAGATGTGAGTAGTTGTCTAGCACACTAGACCTAGTACATGGAGCCGTCTTGGAGTATTACGTACGTTGTTTAGTAGCCTCTTGCTGTGGATGAATACTCGAAAGACAAATTTAACTGTTGTATAATCTTGAGAATTTCGGGGTTCCTCACACAGTAACTCTACGAGTGTGAATATTGTAAATGAGACCTCTTGACCCACATTCTCTTTGTTTATATAGTTGGCGTTTGCGGAACTCTACTTTCTAGCAAACGGATTTCTATTTCAAATTTAGCTACTGAGAGCTAAAAGAGAATGCTAGATCCTGATTTCTCTTTCTACCTGGACTAGATACACAAGAATAACCTGTGTAAACCGAACAATGTTTTCCATTTTCCAATTTTTAAATAAAATGAATTTATTATTTTTTTTTCATATTGTCCTGGTAATATTAAAGATTCATCACAGTATATATCAGTTGAATATATATATTCATATCATTTCACGACATAAGTAATTCTTATCTTTAAAATATAATATCTGAGGTATTCACAGAACGTCGGTGTGTTATGTGTGAATATTGAATACAAATTTAAAAAATCGTGTAATAGCAATAAATAAGTTATGTAATATATTTATTTGCAGCTGCTTTCATCGCAAATAACTTCTCAATATTCGCATTACAGCATTTAGGTAGAGCATATCGAAAATCGGATCGTGGTTCAAGACATAAAACTAGCTAGCCCCAAACTGTCACGTAAGAAATTCACGAATCGCAAAAGTAAAGTGAAGAGATTGAGAGTGGTAATTCCTTAATCGCTCTCTCTCAACTGCATTTATCTGCATTCTTATCTGCATTTATACATATAAAAGTGTATGTATGTATGTTCCATCATAACTCATGTATGCCTAGAGCAGGGTTTCTCAACCTGGGAGTCGCGGCCCCTAGGGGATCGCGAAGATAGGCGGAAGAGATAAATATAGTTAGAATCTAATACCAGAAATTATTTTTAAATATTATTTTTAATTTTGTTCTGATAGGTATACTTTTATTTTTTATACACACTGTAAAGAACAATAAAAAATAAGTCTACTGAACATTTTCAAAGGGTGTAGAATTCGTGTTACTATTCGGTTCAAAGTCTCTTGTCGTCGCGAATTCTGTCGAGAAATTTGAAGCTTAAAATATACAAAACGATAATCATGCCTGTTGTTCTGTATGGTTGCGAAACATGGTCGCTTACTCTGAGGGAAGAACATAGACTGAAAGTATTTGAGAACAAGATCCTTAGACGAATATTCGGACCCAAGTGGAACGGGAATGGGGAATGGCGGAAACTTCATAACGAGGAACTAGATAATTTATACGGTTACCCAACATTGTTAGGGTCGTCAAGTCTAGGAGGCTTAGGTGGGCAGGTCAGGTAGCTAGAATGGAAGAAAGTAGAAACACTTTGAAAGTCTTGACTGGAAGACCAAACGGAAAACGACCATTAGGAAGACTTAGGGGCAGATGGAAGGACAATATTAAGATGGATCTCGCTGAGATAAGAATACAAAGTAGAAACTGGATCCAATTGGCTAAGGATAGAAGTCAGTGTAGAGCTTTTGTGAACGCGGCATTGAACCTCCGGGTTCCATAGGCCATAGAGTTAGTTAGTTAGTAGAGTTGTTTAAAAATGAATTTAAATCAAAGAGGTATGATATAAAACTAATGAGAACTGTATATAGAAATACTAGAAAAATACACATGAAACAAAACCTGCACATTGAAATACAATTAAAATTAAAACCTAATGAGATACCTAAGCATGGTGTAATTTCACTAGTGCAGCAATGCCCGGTTCAATCTTCATGACGAATATTATCAAGCCATTTTCAACTGATAAGCGATTTCTTATCTTTGTTTTAATGTTTACCATAAAAAAAAAAACACATTCGCACAAGTACGATATAGCAAATGGAATTATTACTTTTAAAGCAGCAATCACCAGACCAGGATATTCTTCTCTCCTCATCAGGCAGAACTTGTCCAAGTCTTCGTTACAGAAAACCAGTTGCAAAGACTTGTCGCATGATCATTCTATTATTTGGTCAAGAAGTTGTGGGCTTAGATCGGATACGTTAATGGCCTCTTCAATGAAGGAGTTTAACATCCATCTTGAACCAGCACCTTTGTCGTTGGGAATATAGATATTACAGTTACTGTATCCACTGTCGCTGCCGGGCGCCGAAAAGAGGGGCCACACATTTCGGAGGAAGTGTGTTACTCAAGTTTGGAAAGTGCATGTGCACATGTGTAAAATAGAAGGAAAAACGTAATAAAATGTGCTCAAAATTAAGGAAAGGTAGGGTTTATTTTGAAAATGTTATTGAGCTTCGTGCCAACCATGGTGGCGCTTCGTAGCTAGTCTGTCGACGTCACTCATATATACGGTGACATCGTACTATACTCTCGCCCCGGGCAATGATTTTCCATGGCATTGTTCACTATAAACAAAAAAATGGATTCTACTATTATAGAAATAGGTAGGTTAAAAATCCCACACAAGCTTATTATAAAACAAATTATAAAAGGGTCGCTGGCAAGAGCGTGTGATAAAAGGGGATCGTGATAGGAATTAGATTGAGAACCACTGGCCTAGAGTAATTTTAACCACATTTCTTATAGTTTCAAAAAGAGTGCTGTCGGGTTACCTATGGTGAATGGGAGGGGGATACATATAAAAGATTGCTAGAAAATGATCGATATTAGATTCATAGTTTTCGGGGTCGCTTAGATAAATAGTGAGACTTTCAATTTCGCTTAACTCCGATTAAGCTCTCATTAGTAGGGATGGGCACGAACGACTTTTCTTTGAAACTCGGCTCGACTCGAAACAGACATCTTTGAGGTCTACTCTTGGACTCGGCGCGAAAAATATCTTCCAACTCGACTCGGATTAGAGTCAAGTCGAACCAAAACGAACCAAATCCTGTGTGTAGTCCTACCTAGACAATACATAGACAATAATTATTCTATCATCAATTATACTACTGTTACTACAAATAATAATAATAATAATAATAATAATAATAATAATAATAATAATAATAATAATAATAATAATAATAATAATTATTATTATTATTATTATTATTATTATTATTATTATTATTATTACAACACCGTGTACAAATATGAACGATAGATGGTTAGTAAAGGAATACTAAAAGCTAGTTGACTGCCGACGTCGGTAGTCATGAAGTCTACAAGGCAAGGACATCGTTCATTATCCTAAGCTGTAAGCGTCGGTGGACTACAGATAGTCAACTATTAACCTCTCGTCAGAAATTGGTGGCCCCGCAGCGACGATCCGTGATGGCCCAAGTTCCATTTTGAAAACTTTACTACCAGCGGCAGAGACGCGATGAAACGCCAACGAACCACAAAATTACTCTCCCAAAATATGTTAAAATGCCTATATGTGTGATTTGTTTATATTTAGGTGAAACAAAAAAACACAAAACAAATACCCCGGGGTGGACGCGAACTATCAATATTACGATTACTAGGCACGTGTTCTGACTTCCCCACGGAAACGATCATAAAAAGCTTGGTTGTTGAAGGATAAATCATTGACGTCTTAATTTAGCCAATCAGACAAACCCCTACATCTCGAGTTCTAGGAGGTCATACCGTGAACCGTTTCAGATTTATTGCTTTCTGGTGGAGTACTATCCATGCGCAAAATTTGAGCATAATAGCCGACATGCACCTTCGGTGCCTCTTATCTTTAGTACAATTTTAACCAGAGATGGTGTGGGTCAATGAAAATTTGATCCACGACCCACAATGACCCACTATGACCCACCACCCAAAAGACCCATTGGCCCACTCTGACCCATCAACCATCGTGATCCACTCTGACCCACCACCAACTATGAACCACTCTGAACCATTGCGACCAACTCCGACCCACCAAAACCCATCGACATCAACTCTGACCGATGACCCACGTCCTCCTCTCCATTGACTAAAGAGATTACACTTGTAATAAGACAAGACTGTGAAATTATCACTTATCGGAGTTTGAATTTCTACCGTCATTGGCTCAAGCACCTCTTTGTTACAATACTGGTGGGTCTGACCTTAACGATATATAATGGCAAAGTGTTTCTCATCTTCCGAATTAAAATGAATTTAAATTTATCATATGTAATTATTTCTTTGTTGCCTTACAGACACATTTCAGTAGAAAATAGGGTGAAATTTAAAAGTTTCGAATCAAGGAAAAGTAGACCAACGTAAAAAAAAAAAAAAAAAAAAAAAAAAAAAGAGAGAGAGAGAGAGAGAGAGAGAAACTAATTTTCTATATAATTAAGTATGCCGTACTAATTGAAAATGCCCATGTAATTAAGTTTAGAATACAAATTTTATGGCCATTTTTCTCTAACTTTATGGCTTGATTGCCTTATGCTCGGAACGCTCCATATATTAAACACCAGCTTCAGCAATTATAAATAGAAAGCAGTGGGTATAAAATTCAAAAAGAACTTTAGTTTGCATTACTCAATTTTTTTCTCAACTAATATCAATCGTTTTCGATTATTTTTACAAATCAACCCACTACCGATTTCCAATACATAGAAAATGCACCCCCGACCCCCGCTCATAAAAGACAATTTTAAAAAATGCCAGGGCATATTCTCTTTATTTTTAATAAAGAGTTATATGCTTAATTTCAGCTCTCAGTTGAACGGCTTGTGAAATACTAAATTTTTCGCAAAAATTCGGACTTCTACTCCCCCTAAGGATATGTATTATAATGAAAGTGACACGCGTATGATAACTTCCCAGTTGGGATTGGAGCCTGATTATATACCAAACGTCAATTCATTTGACTTTGCAATTTGACCGTGATGATTACGCAGACATAGTTACTTTCAATTTTTTATGATACATATCCTTATTTCATATGTTACAGATGATTCAAAAATATTTTTTCAAGCAGTTAGCTCCTCTAGAATCTCACAGGCTGCATCCCAAAATCCAACTCCTACTATCCTATGACAATCCAAAAGTGACTGAACTTTTTTTATTTGGAACAAATGACAAAAGAAAAATGGAGATCTTTAAAGTAAAATGTAGAAAAGCCCCTTCATTCCGAACTTAAAAATAAAACTTAATTCGAATATGGTTAATTAGTGAATTTATTACAGTTAAATTCCACTCACTACATGCTACAGCTACAACTATGTAACAAAAAATAACAACTGTGAAACATGTTCTGAATTACTATTACATTTCTTACGCTATTATTAAACATATTAGAATAGTAAAAGAGGATTGTTCGTGAAATAGTATATTTGCTCATGATTTTTAACTTTTTCATACGGAAAAAATTAAAATATTATTCAAGTTTTAAAATTTGCACTCTGCAAATATGTTGCCCTCTAGGCAATGAGACTAATGTGGACTAATGGGAAATGCTGCACTGTTAGCGGCGCTGAAAACTTACGATTCGATTCTAATATCGGTTGATTTCGATATCTTTATGTCGCTACGTAACCACCCTGGGTGCTAATGGGAGCTTAATTGGACTTGAATTGAAAGTAGAGCTATTCACCTAAGCGACCACGAAACTATGGATTCAATAATAATATCGACCCGTTTCTAGCATTTTTGATATGTATCCCGACAGTACTCTTTTTCCAGACTGTAAGAAATATAGTTAAAATTGCTCTAGATATATCAGAATTATGTTGAAACACACACATAAATCCACTTTTATATTCTGTATAAATAGAGTGAGCGAGCGAGCGAGCGAGAGAGGGCGACTCAAGGCATCAAAACTTCCACATTGCAAAAGCATATATCAGGCATTGAATTGAAAATCTATGTAAAGACTTTCTGCTGTGGCATGCTTCATAAGGACAATTCCAGTCTGCTCACGTGACCTTTGGGGTTCATGAATTTTTTTGCGAGCGTTCCGACTTTGGATTCTCTGTTTATACCCTCTGTTTATGCATCGAATAACTTTTCAAGAACATAAATGACATTCTATATTATGAATGTTGAGAATTACTCTCTATATGACAAATAGCTGCAAATAAATACACTACATGATTTATTTATTGCTATTGAACGAGTTTCTTAACTTGTATTTACATCCTCATATATAATACCGACCTACTGTAAAAATTATCTCAGATGTTATATTTTAAACATAATAATTATTATGTTCTGCAATTATTATGTTATATATAAACAACTTATGTATTTTAATGTAATTATTTTATATAATTTTTCATGCATTGCGGAAAATATAATTTAAAAAAAAGTATTGATCCAGATGGGATTCGAACTCACAACCTTATGATTTGAAATCCAACAGCTTACCAATGAGCTAACACAAGGACTTCTAGAACTAAGCTTCTAGCGATGTATAACGGATCTCAAGATAATTATGACATTCATATCCATTACAAACGCTGTTTCTGTTCTACTTTGACTTTTATTTTAGTACTCAGGTGATAATTATGTTCTATTTCTTAACTTTGAGCATTCTTTTACATATGGAAAGATTCTTTAACGTATTTAAATGTTCCATTACGTATAGAGAGCTAAATGACAAACAAGCATGTAGTCACATTAATAAAAGGTTTCGAAATATTGTATCATTAAGTATTTCAATCAATGTTGCTTTTTTAAACCCTTGGTAACAAGTCTTATTATATTTAAAAGAAGAAAAACACATCTGCAAACTTTTTCCCGATTGCAAAGGCTGGCTTGGAGGTTCGAACCTGGCTTACTTTTTCCCGAAGATACCCGAAGCTGGACTTAGAAAATTTTTGCGTCAAAACACCAATAAAGAATGCGCTCAACCTTTTTGAGACAAGGTGTACCTAAAATATTCGACAATGAGTGAAGGCTTCCCATATACCTCATAAAATTTGCAATGTTTTTGTACTCTTCATCGTAGTGCGTTTTCAATTCACAAATTTATATTGTCTCTAAGGAGTTTTTTCAAACCTAAACGACTACACCCAATTTTCGAATTAATTAGAAATTTCGTTCTCCGACCAAAACTGTCGCAGAGTCCTTTTGTATTCATATTCTAACATAACTCAATAACTAGTGGTGCTATGCATTTTGAAAGTAAGCGATTTTTCCCTCTTTATCTCACTTATTTTAATCACATAGGGTTTAACGTCAATATGGTTAACATTAGGCGATAGTGCTTCTTCTTAAGCCACAGTGAAGAAATTGACAGTTGAATTTAGGATGGAGAGAACCAACATCGAAAATGACCATCGACCAGAAAGGCTTGTTGAAGTACTAACAAAGAAAAATATTAACAAAATCCATTAAAGTGTTGTAAATGTTAACCAAATGACTATCAGACAGATTGATGAAATAATTGATTTGTCAACTGCAAAATTTACAGAATTATTACCAAGGCTCTGGAAATGAGAATAATTTCAGGGAGACGAGCATCCGGACTATATTAACTCTTGACCAAATTTGTCCGGGCGCAACATTTCAAGTGATAATCTTCAGTTTTTACTGGTAAATCTAAATATCTCTCAGACTCAATTCTTAATAGTAGATGGGAAGGGGTGCCACCATTATAAATCAAAACAGTTTCAAGCAGAAGAAACACCCCTTATCTTGCCTCTAAAGCAGGCAAACTCAATACTCTCAGCAGTAAAGGAAATGGCTATTCTAATTTTCATTTATTTATTTATTTTTAACGAAAGCATTTGGTCGGAGGGTGTGGTAATTGTAGACACAAGCCCTACAGAGCCAAACAGTACGTGGAGATTATTATCCAGACTTCCTACAAAGCTATGTGATCATGTTCAACAGAACCACCGTAGGTAACTGACAAAAGTCGTCTTTTTTCCATCAGCACAATACAGCAGCTAAAGCCTATAGTTACTATTCCAGCACTTCACAGAGGATAGGACTCATTCCCAGGGCCGTGATTCGGAGAGGACGAGAGGGCAATTAATCTTATAAGTGTGAGAAACACATGCTTTTTAATAAATTGTACACGAATATCCTAATAAAACAACCTGAAAGTATGACGTCAGTGAATAATCTTCCCCTCTTGTCCCTCTGTTATTACTTAATGCATGTAATTGGTGACTTATATTCTCTGGCTTAGACTAAACTTTGAATGGCTTTTTTTTTTTTTTTAAATACATAATTAATTTTTTGCTTTCTCAGTCAAGTATTTGGTATTTTTATATGCCAGAGAAAGGAGAATAATTTTTGATATTCGTTTTAGGGTTAGTCCAAGCTTTGGATAGGTCTTTATCTGTATGTTGAATTACACATTCCTCGATTGAATTATTTGCTATAATGTATGCTATAGAAATTTGTACTACTCAATTCAAGCTCACAGGTGACCTGCTAGGGGGTCAAAGATCACAAATCAACACATTTCTCATTACCACATTTCTGCCTATAGGTAGTTGCGCAAACATGCCAATTTGTTGATTGAATTGATTTTGAGTTTAGCGTCCCGTTCAGCAGCGAGGCTATATGAGACGTGGACATACTGATTAACGTAGAATCCGAACCACATGAGCTCGCACCGGAAATCGAACCCCGGTCTCCCACGTCAATATACCAATTGGTGTGGTTCCAAATTAATATTTCTAAAAGTTTCATATCATGCCAGTATTTAACACTGAAATTACTTAAGGAAAAATCTCATTTTGATCTTTGATCCTCTTCAACTTCGCTTGAGTCTCGCACGAAACTTTGGACCTTCATCTGTAACCTTAAGTTTCAATTTTCTAGGGTTTACCTTTATGCAACACAAACATGAAATTTACAAACAAATATAGTAACAGCCTGTATCATGTGTGTATTTGTATGTCCTACTTTAATGTTAAGTTAAAAATACACGGTTATAAAAACAGATGTGTCCTATCACCCTATGTTAATAAACACTAGAGGCAGGCACATACACAGGAATTTATTTCGGGAGGGGTCCAAAGTTTTTGAGGTGCTTCAAATTCAATATGAGGATAAATTATATTAAAATTTATAAAATTAACATAAGAGCAGACTGAATTTACAGAAAAGTCGGGATTTCGGAGGGAAGTCCGGACTCGGAGGATTCAGCCTCTTCGTACGTCTGTGACACAAAGTTGACGTGGAAAAAAGAAAATGAGATGCAACTTTGGTTTCTTTTTCAACTGTGCCATTATGGTTTGTATCTCTCAGACTATTCTACTATTTCATACGTTGTCTTTTAAACTCTACGCGTATTTTATTTACGTAACATATGCTTGTTCGAGTTCATCGTTTAGTATCTTAAACCCTTTTTCGTCTTCGCTTACCTGTGTTTCATCCTCAATTACACCCAAGTGTTCAAACTTATAGTGGAACTCTCATTTTGCAAAACCCGTTTGAGGTAAGAGGAAGTATTAGCAAGGTCATGATATTGATATTAGAGTAAGGCTTTTGAATGCTATATTGAACATTCAAAACTAAGTAAATGATAATGGTAAGGTTTTTGTTGTAATGATATTTCGTCTGCTCGAGATTTTGGACAGGCGAGATTTTGATCCACGAGGTTTTTGCCATTCAAGATATTGTTCAGCGATGTTTTGAGGTCTGCCGGGTTTTGGGCGTCTAATTTTCGGCTCCGAGATTCTGTCCGAATACAGAGCGGAACAACGGATAACTGAGAGTGTTTAGGAATATTGGAGAAAAAAGAACAATAGTAAAGCCAGTAAAAGAGGGGGAGGGGATGTTTAGGAGATTACTTCTTAACAAGTTGTATTTTGAGGGATGTAATACGAAGTATAGTATAAGATAAAAGAAAGCCCTCAACAAGGAGACTACAGTTGATGGACGATAAGGTAAACAATCCTTGAGTTCAAACGAAGGGATTAACGTAAAAGTAGCGCATGGAAGCTTCAAAAATTTGCTGAAACTGACTGAGTGATGACAGTGATGATGTTGATCAAGATTCATCTGTTATCCGAAATATCCGAATGACAACGGCGAACATATCATCCTGAAAAACAGATAGAAAAGAAATAAAAATATTTTAAGAAGAAAATAACACACACACACACATACACAGAGAGAGAGAGAGGGAGAGAGTAAAAGCATGAGTCGTGAGAATTATAAAATTTGTTAATATGCATAAAGTTACAAAACAATCTTAACAATCTTTATAAAAGCTAAACTTCTGTTGTGTACGGGTCTCACTTTCAAATAGTTTTTACATTTTAGAAGATGGCAGTTAAATGTCATACTGCTAACACAGAATTACGTATGACTAACACAAAATCACAAAAATATTCAATAAGAAGCCCTAAACGACAATAATAATATACTAACATAATAGGGTCTCAACTTTCAAATACGTGATACCAACTTTATGAGGGCTTGAACTAAGTGGTTTCTCTTACAGTAAAATTACAGGCAGTAACTATCTAAACAGCTGTGTGGAATAAGGATGATGGGTGAACATCAACTTCAGAGCTTCCATTCAGTATGAAATTCCTTCTTATCCGTGGAAAGTAGAAACATTATTGTTATCATATGTAATTCAAAACATCAACAAACACGCACGCACGCACGCACGTATATATATTTTTTGAGTGTTGTCTCCAATCTGATATTGCGAAATTCACGTTTTCATAACCAATAATAACGTATAATTTTCTTGGATTCTACATAAGTTCATGAGAATAATAGACGTATATTTAAGCCACAAGAATAGAATAAATCATAATATAACGTATAACAAAAATTATATTGCGCAACTAAAAAAAAAAAAAAAAAAAAAAAAACACTACTGTAAGAAAAATACAAACAATGAATGTATATATTATAGCTTAATTTTGATACTACAGATAGTACTTTATGTTGTTGTGATGTGTTCTATATTTAGGAAAGCATTATTATTGATGATTCTTTATTATTTTAAAATTATAGCAAACACCAGTTTAGAGCTAATAAAATGCAACAAAGTAACATAATTCACAAAAGTTCCGCAACCAATCGGTAAATTATGTCCATCTCTCCGAGTAATGGATTTCACATTGTTGCCACCTGAGTTTCGTGAAAACGCAGCGCGTACCCCAATGATGCATAGTGACAGTTACTCAGTTTTAGGATTTCTGGCTTGATGGGTGAACGTCACGACAAGGCTTTCAGCCTTTCCCTCCGATCTAGTGGCTAGCGTGCGCCTCTTTGGTGTATATGGTCTCGAATTCGATTCCTGGGGGAAAACATTGAACTTTGAAGTCATTGCCGTGATTCGGATTCTACCTTAAACTGTAGGTCAACGCCTCATATAGCCTCGATACTGAAAAGTGTTTGACAATATTTGAGAAAGTCGGGTTAACTAGTATGTGTTCGAGAGTACTATCAGGAACAAGCAACGAATCATCCGCAAAACTGCAAGAGATACTCAAAGGTTGATTGTACACGTAGAATGGGTGTCGCAGTCAATGATTGGTATGAGATCATAGGCGCAAGATTGGTGGTCAATTTGAAAACATAATAGTTGCAACCACATGCCGTGCCCTTACAGTGTGAGTTGTTCCATTACGCATCACTTACTCCTTTGGGTTCAGCAACGTCAACAAAAATGCGATTTTGACGATAGATAGGAAGAACATCTGTCGTTCTCTCGAGTCACAATTTTCATTCTACCTCTTGAATGGACGTGTACATGTTTGGCAAAAACTTCAGATTTGCTGGAGCTTTCGTGCATAGTGTCAATAGTTCAAGCAGGCGACAGCGAGTACGTGTATATGCTGTGTTATATTTTCGTGGCAAGAAGTAATGTCTCTCATAAGTAGACCATACACCACCCGAATTCAGCACAAAGAGGAATGTTTCTATAAGTATCTTTGCATTAGAAAACTCCCTGAAGTGTTAAGTAAGCAATCTACGTCAATACCGTCAATTTCATACGTTAGACATAATGTTGGGTTGTTCAAGTTTTCCGGCTTTAACGAATGCTCCGAACAGCTCTTAGTACGCACTGTAAGCGTAAGGCAGACTAACAATAAAACAGTAGGGTTAAATACTTAGAAGGATGACACTAGCAGTAAAACGAAAGACACTTCATTTAACCTTCAGGAAAGGACATCTATTAAAAAGAAAAAGGTATTCCAAAAAAAAGTTAAAAGTTGTACAAAACAGTAGTAGAAATATTTAACTTAGAGTCACTTGGGTCACGAGTCTTGTCCTTGTCATCGGCGTCTGAGTCTCATTTCTCAGATAAGGTCTGACCAGGTGATCCAGAAGCAGCCAAAAATCACCTCTGCAGCATTACTGCAAAATTTTATAGTTGATTAATCAACTCACTGCTTGAGCTAGAACATTCATTTATATAATTCTCGGTGTGAAGTAATCAAGATAACATGGTTTGAATACTTCATGTTTTCACAAATATAATTTAATATTTATTCGGTTTTCCATACATGGTTCTTGCACATACTCTATACAAAAATATTGAACAAAATACTGTTTTGGGTCAGCGGTGTCTTTTGTATTCTAAACAACAAGTTTTACAGGCCGATTAAACTTTGATTACCCCTCATAAGAGAAACACGTAGCTTATCTTTTCAATGATTCTGATGCTTTTGTACTCTGATAAACTTTGTAGTTATCTCTTAGTGCAATGTTTGACACAAAGAGATCAATAATAAGCGAGAAAGGAATTTATATTTAGTAATAAAGCAATGAGATAGGAGAGAATCATCTTTCCTAAAATTGCATTAGTAGTATCACACATACTCCTCATGTGTATGATGATGTTTCGTCTCCTAGTCAGTCCAAATCATGGGTCTGCCTATGATCTTCCGGATCATGGGTCACGAAATCCATGACCATTCTATCACTGTATCCCACTATGATTATACTTTGTGATATTAATAGTATACAGTGCAATAACGTCCTACAAACTGGTAGTTCATCAGCTCTAAATGTTTCGAATCCTAAGAATGAATTAAAAAATAATAAACTTTTCTTGAAGGGCCTTACTTTTTCGTCCTATAGGGCGGAATCTTTAAAGCGCGAGGCCTGAGGTAACTGCCCAGATTGTCCCATCTATGAGACCAAACAGTTAGTTTTCTTTAAAATTATGTTTATACATACCTAAAATTTGTATTTAAATAATATATTTATTTATCAGTGAAAAGAAAACATCTTACAGTAGAATATTCTCGAACATAAACCTCAGTATCAGACAAATTAGTATATTACTTCTCTCAAATTTTCTCCATTGTGTTTTCAGTATTAATGAGTTTAAAACTTCTTGTTCTTACTGACAGCAGTAAAGTTTCGTACTCCACAGATCAATACAACTAAAGGACAACTAAAAACATCCTTTAAAACGGTATTGAGAATCAGTATCCTCTAACGTTGTTAGGTTTGCGCATGATAAAATGGTAATTCAACTCATTTTCATGTTCTTTTGATCAGAATTTTACAGACATATTGACACCCACGATCTTTCTGGGGGAGGATACACGTTTAAAATTCCATAACACCCAATGGAAAGTGGAATAACACTTCAATAGAATAAGGTTATTGCCTTTCATCCCATACAAAATCTTTGCAAAGTTAACAACTGGAACAAAAATAACCCTAGTGTTTGACTGCAGCGTCTTATGCAATATGTGATTCTTTGTTTTGAAAATAAATTCAGGCACAAATCCAACTTTCAGGTATCCCTGATCTCCTAGCTTCTATAAAAGTTATATCTCTGATGTCAAAATAAAATGTTTATCCGTTCGTTATGGGTTTCAATTAAATACGTCGAGTGAGCGTAGTTGAGGAAAAGGCGTTCTCAGTTAGGCTTCAGGTTTCAATGCTACGGTCGGTCCTCGGCCATCATAATTAAGTTATACTTGGCTTCTTCGCTGTATCACCAGGTGATTACCAGGATGGTGCTTTTAGACAAACGAAATTTAAGTTGCCTTAGAAAAAGATAGGGAAATGGTATATAGATCAGAGATCGGAAAATATCGTATTTTGTGTTTAGGTTCCCTCGGATTGCCCCAAGGATGTACAGAATAAATGGCGCAGCTAAGCCTTCTGCCATGTATGTTTGTTTCCATTTCAAAATTGCAATCCGACTATAATAATGCTACTTTGAAGTGTTCTAGCAGTGAAGAATTTACTACTCTTGTTATTGATGAGCCTAACATAATTTTACTTGTTGAATTCAGACAACCATGATCACTTGATAACATTGAATATGATAAGAACTAGATGGAAGTGTAGTGGATTTTCCTTTTTATTTTCATAATGTGTTTAAATATTGCATACGTGTGTTAATATTATGTTTACATAAATATGTAATATTACATATTTTTTATATAATATTACATACTTCTTACATTTTAAGCGATTTTTGTTACATGTTTATGTACATATTTAGGGGGTTGATATTACATAAAAATCTGGACTCGACTTATAATGTGAGTATGTGTATAATCGGCAAAGACATGTATGTGGCAAATTTCATGTCAAAAGAGCAGTAAATAAGAACAATAAAACGAGAATAACACTTTCTTGTCCATTGAGCAACATTTTATTTTACTCATTCTAATTTTCGTATTTATAACTCTTTTCCTATGAAATTTACTACAAATATACATTTCCCGATTATACACATAGTATCAGTATTAAAAGTACCCTGCAAAATCATTATCAAATTATGTTCTTACAAGAAGACAGTTTTAGATATGCGACAATCATTTTGGACATGAGTGTACAGAAGCTAACATTAATTAATATAAAACAATCTATTGTCCGTCAATTTATGTTATTCACTATAATATTGAACTGTGAAAGGAGAAGATAATAGATTTACTGACATTTAATCTTAGTAGTTCATTATGTGTGAGATTTTAAAAACTTGCAACAGTCAAACAATAGCTGTTATTCTGGCTTGCCTTTTCATTTAAACTTCAAACTACAACATGATCATATCTCTTCTTTCCGACGATGTTTCCATATGTGAGATAGCACTTGTTCCGAAGGAAAATCTCAACCTAGAAGTATTGAAGACATGTATCAATTCAATTGCGAGAATTTTGTTTCTACAGAAAATCTTTTCAGCTTTCGCATTCCTCTGAGAATTTTTTTTAAAAAATTTCTTTACTGATACTTTGAGAGGTTAAAAGTATATTCATCAACACTTGTTGCTGAAACGCTGAAGACATAACGAAACAACGATCTAGGACAGAGAAAGTTGGTTTCGTCACAATACACGTGATCTGTGCTCCAGGAAGATTATAAGAGGTTTTTTTTTAATATTATTATTTTACCTTCGTATCTTTTTTTCTTTCTTTCTTTCGTTCTTTATCCAACTACCTTGATCATTCACCTGACTTTGGATGAATAGTTACGTCTTAGGTTGTCTTTAGAGTGCTTATCACATTGGTCAGTTATTGCAGTTAACTCGTGCTGTTTACTTGTGTCACATCGCGCGAGGTTTTCTTCTAAGGAAGTTCTCACTAAGGTAGGAAGCATGACTTTTTTACGCATGACTGATTGTTGATTAATGCTGTTGGTCAAAGACCCATAAAGACACTGTGCGGATAGAACCTTCAACTGTATTACATAGTCTAAAGTAAGCAATTGTTCGTAGTTTTATCATAAATTTTAAGTTTTTTTTTTTTTTTTTTTTTTTTTTTTTTAAAGAAATATAACGACTTTTTCCCCGAAATATGTTAATTACGTTTTTGGCCTCGAGAAATTAGCTTAGTTTTAAGTTCAGGAAAAAAGTTTTGAGTGCCTTTTGAAGCTTAAGAAAATTCCTTCTAGGCTTTTGAGCAAACTTGAAATTTTTCATTTTATTCGAGATCATTGAGGTGAATTTATTACACGAAATTTTAAGAATCGACTGTGTTATGGGAAATTTGTGGTCGAAAAACTGTTCCATCTACTTACGTAGTATTGGCATGTACGGTATATTCGTATTGAGATGACGATGACCACTTATTCCCCTTTATATAGACGTATTTCTACAATTCTGAGCAGGATAATCAACATTTACCTCAGTTAATTCAATATTTTCCCATAACACTACATGCAACAATCTGTGTGCTCCGCATTGCTTCTGAATTACGAACTTTGTGCGTTTTCATTACATAACTGGTACCACTGACATACAACCAATCAATTTCGATCAATTACGTTAAATTTTTGTTTTTATAAATTATTTTGAATAAGACAAATAATATTAGCATAATCACTGTTGAAAGCAGAATTCGATTTTTTAAATTTTGATTTGATTTTAGTGCCTCTTTCAGCAGTGAGGCTATATAAGACGTAGATCTACAGATCAACGTGAGATCCGAACCACATGATCTGCCGGGAATCGAACCCAGGTCTCACACGTCAAAGGCACGTACGCTAACTGATTAGCCACGAGAGAGCTCACAAGCAGAATTCGAAACCATTTAAAACGACATATTTAACGCAGAGAACTTAAAATCTTTTAGTGTTGTCGAATGTATTGGCGTTACCTCAGAAGGTGGAAAATCTCTGAAATGGATTTGTGCCTCTAGAATGAAGTGTAAAGCTTATTTGTCAGTTCTTTGCCGAACAATTATTTCTGTATTCTGGGACATCAATAAAGGTCGAAAAGTGATCCACACGGTGGAGCTAATATTAAACTAATGGCATTACGCACCAGCTCCACATAAGCTTCCTCAGCTCAATTTTGAATTTTAAATGCCATTGTTTCTAGTATGTATAGTAGAAACATAAATGATTCCTTAAGCATTTCTAGAAAAAGTGTTTGATTCTTGTATTACTTAACGGAATCCTTTGATATTTTAAGGATATAGAGATACATTATATACATTTTTCTCTACTTGCTTTTACGTGAAAGAATCTTTATTTCTATGGGCGGGTTAAGTAAAAACGGTGCTTTATTAGACGCTTTCGACGTAACTTCGTTCTATTCATTTCAAAAGTATTGTTAATTAGAAAATAAAATGTAGGTACAGTTAAGACTTCTCATACTCTCCTTTTCATAGATATAGTTACATAATATTTGTCTCTGAAATTTTGACTTGCACACTTCTTGTTTACATTTGAAAAAAAATATAATAAATAAATAGAGCTAATTATCTTTAATTCAAATGTCACTCATTCCCTACTGTTCCTAAATGGTCGAAAATTTCCAATATTTCGAAATATTCGTGGCATAAAAATTTCAGTGTGTGAATCTTTATATAAACTGTTTATCTTTGATTCTATTCAGGGCCGTCGCGTGTGCGGGGCGACCGGGGCAATTGCCCTGGGCGCCGGGACGACAAATCAACAAAATTCAAGGAATTCAAATTATGTTTGTAAATGATTTTTTAAAAAGAAAATAATGTTAATTCAGATATTTTAACAATGATGAGGCAATGACTAATATAAGTAAAATTACTGATAATGTACAACATCGTATAGGATTATTCATCTAGAACTCTCTCCAGCTCTCTTTGAGAAGAGATGTTTTCTTGGAAAACTGACCGAGATCTGCTAGTACTTACTTACCCGTATGAGTTTGGTACAAACTAAAGAAACTTCAGTAGAATTCAATAACATTTCTTTATTTCTATTCTGTCCAAAAAATGCTCAAGTAATACCACAATAATTGCAACTACAATTATCTACTTATTTTGACACCACTTGATAAATAACCGGTTAGCATCACATACAAATTCGCACGTACTTTTCAATCAATAACAGAATAAATGTATTTTCAGTCCTTCAATTCTATATTAACCTCGTACAACTTTATCTATTAACTATCAGGGACGTAGCCATAGATGGGACTCAAAGGTTGCTCCCTACTAAAATGGAAAAATAAATCTTAATAACGTTGAAATTTAGGCTATCCTAAATTGGTTTAAATTTAAAACAGTTTTTAAAAAATCGTTACGATGCAATTTTAAGGCTTAATGTTTACAAAAAAATTCGAGGGGTACTGCCGGAACTCGTGTACTTGGGGGGTAGGGTATTCCCAGACTCCCTTTTCTGGTGTTCCCGAATCGAAATACTGGCTACGTCCTTGTCAACCATTACAATGTCAACAACAAATCATTGTCGTGTTCAATAAACATCTTTTTTAAAATAATAATAATAATAATAATAATAATAATAATAATAATAATAATAATAATAATAATAATAATAATAATAATAATAATAATAATTTTCCATTCGCTTTAAAAAGTTGACATAATACCAACTTCTTTTATTTTACATTCCATATTTAAATCTAGGAGTACAGAATAAACTCTGGTTGTTTTTCATAACACACTGGGGGTGGGGGTGCCTGAGAATTCTCGCCCCGCCTACAACCCACGCTACTGCCCTGATTCTATTTATACGAAATTTTCGGGTAACTTCAGCTTCTACGTCATTTAAGAATAACATGAGGAAAATACACGGATATAATGTTATATCCATAAGCTCAAATGTCTAGAGGCCTACAGTATTATTAATTTAAAGAGTTGCAGTTTCAATCCAAGGCTATCGAGATTCTGGTGGAGAACGTTCTTTCCCTTTCATTATTCTATGTTTGCTTGGTTCTGTCTTTCTCTTTCATTATTTTCATTCTACCATTGTTTCTTATGTAGTTTCCATTAGCCTGTCGGGTATAATCGATGCGTAGTAATATTAAAAATTTCGTATTTTTGAAACCATTCTCTACAGGGCCATTACATATCAGAATTAACGATTTTCTTTTGCTCTTCCTATCTATAGTAGTTTCCGAAGAGCCGAATTGTTAATGCACATTTCCGACGTTCGATTTCTGGGGGATGGAGATACACGAGTTTCATTGTTGAGTTAACTCAGTGGGCAATTGGAAGCTAGTGAAATTAATAAGTTTTTAATTTTGCTCTAGAAAGCTAGAAATAACGTCGATGATAACCAACGTGCTGACCACACACCCGACATTCAGTAACTGAAAGCCGTCTGATGGTTATAGCTCTTTATGAATTTATAACACAGGAAGATTGTTTAGTTATCAAATTTCAGAAATGCTTGTGACTTCTTTATGGATTAATAAAATCGGACATTAGTTTATTAGAAACATTTGCCACTTCACACTTTCTAGCCTCGTAAGAAAAATTTATCTTTTTAACGTCTCCAAAAATACTCTCACCACCGTTACATACACGCACACACAGTACACATACATATAATTTATTGACTTCCTTTAAGGAAGACTAAATTATAAAGAAACGCAGGTTTTTAAAATACTTTGCGTGCTCATGGGCCAGGGTTCGAATCTCAGTAAGAAAGCGTTAAAATTTGAATCCATTACAGTGGTTCGAATTCCATTTTAAACTAGAGGTCCATGTTCTGCTGAAACTTCAACCATTACCAACAACAATTAAAATGCTTTGCTTTTTTAAACTTTATTTTAAGTTTAAAAAACTTCAATTTTTGGTGAAAAGTTGTGTTTCATAACTGCTCCCATTAATATTCGAAAATGGTGAACATTAACTCTTAACCACTCTGGTGAAAAAGTTACAATTACACTCTGGTGGGGTATGACAGACCCCAACTGTTTCTTTCGCGATTAATTTTGTAGTGCGTTTTTTTTTTCACGGTTAAGTTAGTGATCTTACGTTTCTTTCTTGTATTAGAAGTTACCAATAAATATGAACTCGTTAAGCGATTAAATGCAAACCTGCTAAGAAGTTACTAGTATCACATTGAGAAATATCAGGCTGGATAATATTTTTTTCAGAAGACAATGGATGTATTTTGCTGTTTTTCCTCTATCGTCACTGCCATGTATTTGCTCAAGAGAAGATTCATCATTAATGACTGAGTGACCATTCTTCCAATTGTTCTTCACTTGTATTGCTTTCAATTTCTTCGTTTTTGATTCTTCCAACTGTCTTCAAGAACTTACATAAACTATTTCTAGGATATTCTAAAGTATTTTAGAGGTTTTTTTCCTCCTTGACATTTAGTCCTTATATTGGTATTTTCAAGTAAATCTTAACCTCAAATATACACTCAACAGATATTTGTACAGTGTCATATATTTTATAAAGAGATGCAGTTTTATATTCATTTGAAAATTGGCTAGACGCAGAAGGTAATGCCTTCAATAGGGCCAGAGGCATTTGTTGTGTCGTTATGAGTGTTCTATGGGTAAAACACAAAATTTGTAAAAGCAAAAGTTAAAAATATATAGGTACATTGAGTTTGCCATTCGCGAAGTGCAATAAAAAGTACTGACGTTTATACTCGGGTGGGGTATCTCAGACCCCAACTAACTAGGTAGGTACTTGAACCTCAACTCACAAAGTTGGGGTGATGTATATATTTCCTGAAAGCTTGGGTCAAGGTAAGATCAAAACCGGTTACCAAAATTGGGGAGGTCTCAAACATTCCCCTTGAGGGCAGGACGTTACTCATTTTTATTAACACCTTTAAGCGTGTCTTAAAGTCCGTTGCAATCCCGAAAAATCTGAAACGGTGAGACAGATATGAAAACAGAAAAACATGTCTTTCATCATTTCAAAAGTACAACGTATCAAAGTAAAATAAATTGTCCCAGGGTCCCCCGCAGGGTCCCAGACGAGGTCCAACTTAAAATTTTTAAATGGAAATGCGGTCAAGTTGCATATCGTATGAAACTTGGTGTTAAATAAAAGAAGATAAATCAAGTCGCTGCTCTCTACGATAAGTCTGTGCAAAATAGCGGTGGGTCAAAATATCAACACAATCTTCATTGCAAAGCCTATGGTCACTGATATGAATCTGAAACGGTGGAATACGTGTAGAAACAAAAACACGGATATGTCATTATTTCAAAAGTATAATGATTCAAAGTAAAAAAAATGTTCCAGGGTCCCTCGCAGGGTCCCAGTCAGAGTCACACTCAAAATGTTGAAATAGGAAGGGGTTAAAATTGAGTATCGTTTGAAAACTTGTGTTAAGTGAAAGAAGAGAAAACAAGTCTCGACTCTTGATGAAAAAGTCTATTGCCACTCCTATTAATCTGGAACGGTGAGACAGGTGTAAAAACAAAACAATAAAACTAGAATGCATCAAAGGAAAAAAGAAATATCCCTGTTTCAACTGCAGTATTCCAGACGGGATCTAGTTTTTGTTTTGTTTTCTGTGGTTTTGCACCTGTCTCACTGTTTCAGGTTAATAGGAGTGGCAATAGACTTTTTCATCAAGAGTCGAGACTTGTTTTCTCTTCTTTCACTTAACATAAGCTTTCAGACGGTACTCAACCTAAACCACTTTCCATTTCAACATTTTGAGTTGGACCCCGTCTGGGAGCCTGGAACACTTTTTTTTACTTTGAATCATTGTATTTTTGAAATAATGACATATCCGTGTTTTTGTTTCTACACGTATTCCACCGTTTCAGATTCATATCAGTGACCATAGGCTTTGCAATGAAGATTGTGTTGATATTTTGACCCACCGCTATTTTGCACAGACTTATCTTAGAGAGTCGGGACTTGATTTATCTTCTTTTATTTAACACCAAGTTGCATACGATATGCAAGTTGACCCCTTTCCAATTAAACATTTTGAGTTGGACTCGGTCTGGGACCCTGCGGGGGACCCTGGGACAATTTATTTTACTTTGATACGTTGTACTTTTGAAATGATGAAAGACATGTTTTTCTGTTTTCATATCTGTCTCACCGTTTCAGATTTTTCGGGATTGCAACGGACTTTAAGACACGCTTAAAGGTGTTAATAAAAATGAGTAACGTGCTGCCCTCAAGGGGAATGCTTGAGACCTCCCCAAATTTAGTAACCGGTTTTGATCTTACCTTGACCCAAGCTTTCAGGAAATATTTACATCACCCCCACTTTGTGGGTTCAGCTTCAAGTACATCCCGTGTAAGGCATATTGTAAAAAGCCACAGTATTTTTTTTTCGGACTTGTAAAATGATAATTCAAGCCAAACTATAAGTGTAGACCAGAAAGCAGCTAAGTATCTTTAAATTTAGAGAAGAACTTATCACGGCTAGGGTCTGTGAGACCTCACTAGAGTAGTTAAAAGTTAAGTCGGTTTATTGGACAGGAATAAACTTGGCCATTTACATAAACTTCCAACAACAGAAAGTCGCTTGCTTTTCGCATTTTACAATAAGATATTGTTATACTATCTTACAGCATTACTTTCTCCTGAAGCTAACATTTCACAAGTAATCGAAATGCGAGGTAAGTAATTTTGCAAATTGGGTTGACATTTTCACAGAATGGTCTTTTCAAATATGAAATTGATCCCGAATTCATTTAAGGATGTAAAATAAATCTTAAAAGAAGACAAGCAATATCTTTAGTAAGGAAGTCTATGGGTTCACAAGAACAGAAGAAAGGTTAATTATTATACCTCTAAAGTAGCCTTGTAATGTGTTGGAAAATACGTCCATTCTTTTTTGCTTTCCCAAGTGTATATATATATATGTTGTATCTCAGCTTGATGAAACATAGTAGTGTTTGTATATGTAGAAATAATCCATTGACGTCAGTTAACATCTTTCATGCTGTCCTCTTTAATGCTTAATAATTTTTGTGTCTTCCACTACGTCAATGCATATTTTAGGATATTTTTTTCACTGAATTTTCTACGTATAGAAGTACATCCGTTAAAGCAGTACGAAGAAATGACCTTGAACTTGAATGAACTAGTACCATGATACTCACAAGTATTTTAGAGGCTTTTTCCTCTTACATTAATTCATAATTGCTATATAACTATTCTGATTATACAAAGGTGCAAAAAGATATTTTACTTTTCTATCATATGACGAAACCAGTTTTTTTTTTTTTAATTTGAATATGAAGTCAAGTGTCAAATTGCTTATTCCGTTGGTGCGTGCTCAGGTAAAATCGGATTTGCTTAATAATCCTGTTTAAAACTTAATCGTTTCCAGTGTGTCTGAAACTCTTATGCCGTAAATCAATGGTCGCCAAACTTATGAAGCTTCTGAGATACCCTAACATTTTTAAATCCTACTGTGAACTACCAAGGAAAAGAACTAACAACTTAAAAAAAAAATCTTACATTTGTTTATTGCCTATAAACTTACATTCATTAGTTAGCCAACCGGAGCGTTAACGCGATGTACCGAAAATGAACCCGCGAGTTACTAATATCTCGCGATCGACGATTTGGCGATCACTGGCGTAAATCGTAAAAGGAAATGTTTAGTTTCTAAGAATACAGTGGAATAGTGAAGGAATCAGTTTCCTCTTTTATACAGTTGAGTTGTAATCGATTAGTTTGGACGTAACTCTACTTCATCCAATTTACTTTTAAAAAGGCGACTATATTTTCTTTTATTAGTCCCCTGAATTCTTACAAATTTAACAAAAATTTTGTAATTTACGTAAAACTTTGCAATTTATCTAAAATTTTTGCTGCAATGAAGAAATACCCCAGATTTTCTTCATTGCAGAACATACTATTTGAACTTATAGCGTAATCACATTTTTTTAAATAGTGCAAAAGATAAAGACGTATTAAAATTGTACAAAATCACTTTTTTTTAAAAGACGTAATACTTGAAAAGAGGTCTGTCATCAAAGTGCATGACATCACAATTAATTTAAAGATTTGCTCCTTGAAAACGAGGAACTTTCATTATAGCATTTTCTGCTTTTTGTGGGTAATGAAAAATGTAAAATTGTAAAAAATGAATGAATAAATAAATAAATTTCTTCAATTGCATTAGCATTCTTCCTACTTTCTTCACTCCATCAGTATCATCATCACTGTCTCACTCAACTTTGGTGCATAGTTGTGGGATGTTAAATTTTTAAAATATATAGAGTAATTTTGGGTCACATGGGCTGTTCAATATAATGTGGGCAGAACTAAGGTTTTCGGAGTATTACTCATACCAAAATTAACCTAAAACTGACTTTGTTAGTTGACAACATTGTATACACCAGTTAAAAGCCGGATACAAATGTGCACGAAGGTTGCTATTTTCTGTTATTTTGAAAAACAAAGGTGAGTAATTGTCGTTATTTAATTTGCACAATTTGTTGTTTGAAAATTTCAGTATCATGGCTATAAGGAGTTCATGCACTATAATCTTTTGAATACAAAAGTCCGCTCATTTGTGGTATTCTACAGATATTGCATTATCACTACACAACAAAGGATGGAGCTGCCCAATTGCATCCTAACTGCATTGTTGCAAATTACTAAACATTGTCATTAGTATAATATGAGCATATTCATTTTGTACAAAATGGGCAGTTATAATAAACATGCACTGAACAATTATCAGATAAAGGATGAAATATCTTAATATTATATATACTTTTTCATCTTCAAAGAGAATGTTTTGAAAAATATTGTAAGCGCAAAAGTTATATTTTACTTCAAAGTACGCCTCTGAAGGCAAACTGACTTCAAATAATTGGCTGCAACCAAGTGACAAATTTCTCTTAAGACCACTGAAGGAACACACATTACACATTTGTGATTAGTATTTAAATCGTGATCACACCTTTAACTAAACTTGGGTTTTGCCACATTTTGTCACAAGCGTGGTGCAAATTGACAAATTTGACAAAGGCAGTCAATGGGTTCCGCGATCGGCCTTTCTAACCCTAATGCAATAGCAAATGACGCTTATGTTGGAAATAAACTGAAACATATGAGCAAAAACTATATTTTACTTTTACCATATCATATACATTTAAATTTATCACATTTTGTTTTGGTGTCTAACACTGTAGTTTTCAAGCAGCTAAGAATATTACAATGCATATTGTGTAGTTTCTTTCTAATGCTTTCATGTATTTTATAGTGTTAGTGTACGGCTTAAATTGGTTCAGTATTTAGTACCATTTCATCCATTATTATATTTTCCTCTTAGTTTCTCATGGATAATCTAATTACCAATGAGAGGTACCTGCTCATTTTATCCATAATGCCTGTCCATATTTCACATACATTTTGTTAAATATGGTCAATTGCAGTAAGGTTAGTATTTTTAATTTTCTCGACAACCAATCAAATTTTTCTTTGAAAGCAAACTCCATTAGAGTAAACACAAGGTATCAGTCTAGATTGCTGAACATTTGTTGTCAAATTATATTTTAATATCTATGAGAAATTTTAAGATTTTTCTTTTACTGCCAATATTACCCAATTAATAAATCCAGAAGACAGAGTTGACATTTTAACATCTTTTCGTACATACGAGCAATAACGTTATGCTTGCAACAGTAAACGGCACTAACGATTGATATCGCTTTTGTTCTCCACAAGTTTATTTTGTAAAAGTGATAATTCTAGCTAATTTGTTAGTAACTTTCTGTACGTAGAAGCACTAACGTTGCGCTTGTAACACTAACTAGCGCTAACGTAGCATTATCGATTAATATAACTTGTATTATGATTTCCAGATAAAACGATTTTGACTTGCAACGTTTTAAAAATACATTAATTTGGTCAATATGACCTCCATTTTCAAAGAATATATTTTCGAATCAAGTATAATTTCATAGGTTTCGATTAGGTACAGGTTAAGATTAAAGATATCTAAAAAACTTTGACTAATTTACTCAGCACTATTTTCTTCTTAACTATGATAGAAATTTAGCCAGAAAAATGTTGATATTATTTTAATTTCTGATGCACTTTGAGAAGGATGTAAAAATAAAAACGGGCCGAGTGCCTGTAGCATCCTATGGTTTTGCCAATTATTAATTGAAAATATATATGATATTCGAATCGTGTCACTTGTCACAATATAAAACAAATCTTAATAGAAGGGAGATGGGGAATGTAACCTGTATTGAATCATTAACAGTAAATTACCTAAAAGACAGTATCCACCTATGTGAATGTTTGACTCTTTATTGTTTGCAGCTGTTGCTATGTGGCAGGAACTGCATAAAATAGAAATTTTGCACATCGGTTTTCGTGTCAATTGATTCAGCTTCGCAGCATATTTTCAAAGCTCACAGAATTTAATATTTCACCGGGGTCAATATTCTGTGCTCAGCTTTCTGTTACTCGCAAAAATCGTACGGTATTTCTTGAATTTCTTGAGAGGCTATAATAACTTACTATTGGAGTGTTTACCTCTGGTGTAAGAGATCCCTGGTTCAACCCCAGGCCATGTGACTTTATGGATGATAACATTATGCCAGTGAGTTTTCTCGAGAGTCTCCTGTTTCCTCTAACATTCTCATTCCACCAATTATTTCATAGCCATTCAGTTTCATTAATCGTCCCTCTGCTTCGGCCTGGACAGCATAACGGAGGAACATAAAACTTAGAGATTTAATTTACTTATAAATAAACTTAGAGATTGAATTATTTTTCTTCAAATTGAGCTAGCTCTGAACTCATGAAACTCTGGACGTATGCACTATGTTCAATAGAGTTCTAATGAGCACGCAAACAGATTATTCTTAAATATATTCTTAAATATTAAAAAGATAGAATTCTCTTTGTTATGATGATACTCGCAGAAACTATATTGACTGTATCCAAGGTCACTAACATGTCGTAAAAAGTTTAGTAACATATCTGCCTTAATGTAATATTACAGACACTAAAAAGCTCAGCTTATTCTGGTTTAACGTACAGAATCTTTTTTCTATATTGTTTGCTTTGTGTTGCCAAATAAAATTAGGCTACATCAGAAATAATTTAATACTTCGAAAGCTCTATAACTTATTACAGATCACCAAAGTAGTTACTACAAATTAATTGAATTAGCTAAACTCATAAAATTAACTGCATGACACTGCAACCTCATATAATGAAGTTTTTTTTAATGTGTTAGCTCTCTTCCCTGGGCTAGTGGCTGAGCTTGTATCATTGGTACACAAGATCTTGAGTTCAGTTCTTTGTAGGAGAGCACAGAACCCATTATAGTGATTGAGATCCTACTTTAAATTGCATCGGGTGCTTCCTGGTCACCGTATCTGTTTGGTCATTTGGTATATCCGAGTCTGAGACACGAGACCCAAATAACCTAGAAAATAACCATGACAAACGTGACACGTACCATCACTAATATTGAAATCGCACATATTCTAAATATATTAGTAGTGATATGGATACCTAAAATAAATCGAATATCAGCTATATTGCAGACTGCCAATGAAACGTTTGTCACCGTTACTTATTAGTTCTTGCAGTTAACTCAAAATAGAGTAGATGGACGATCAGCAAAACTTCATGTTCATCACGACTATTGGAAACAGGGACGTACACAGGAGGTGGGTCTTAGGGATTCCTCCTGAAATCACGACTTTTCTGTAAATTTAGTCTAATTTTAGGGAAGACTTTACTAATTTTAATATAATTTATTCTCCGATTTGAACCCCTCCCGAAACAAATTCCTGAGCACGTATCTGGTTTGCAACGTCTCAACTTATTCTGCGTATTCTGCAAAAATAGCATTGTCTTGAATACATCATGTAACTATCAATGTTATCACTTTTAATCGATTAAAAATAAATAAGAATTGTAAATGTGTTTTGTTTCTTTCTCACAATTCCATCTTTAATGATAGAATTGAAGAACTAATTGCATTAACATGACCATGATGTTCATATTTCCACCGGGTGGAGACTCTTCATACAATGTCGTTTCCCAAAGATTACATTAGATTTCTTCAGTGATTTGAAAAGTAAAGGGAGTCTCCAGCTTTATGTTAGTATACCTTATATGTCTTAGCCTATAAAAAAAAGAAAAGATAAAGTAGATCATTAGACATGGTAGTGGATCGAATTCACTCATTTTTCAGGAAAGAAAACAACAAAACGTTATTTTGAAAAAAAGGATTTAAAGAAGAATGGAACTTGTACTTTTTAAACAAAAGTTTCTTTTCCAAATGATCTTTCCCCCAACAGGTAATAAGTTAGTTCAGCATAAATCAATTGCTAAGCCTATTAAATTAAAAACATATATCTTATATTGCAAAGCTCACGGATTAATCAGAATCCTAAGTACTGAGAGAATCCTCGTAATATATTTATCATGAAACTTAATCGTAGTCTGTTACATTTTATAGGCTGTGCAAGATTTACACTGACCTACTTGCTTCTAAAGTTTGCAGGACTTAACTTGATTCACTTGTAGCTAGACTTAGTAGATGCGGCTTGAAGCTTGCAATATTTAATTTAAACCACTTGCCGTTAGAGTGCAGAAGAGGCAGTATTAGTGTACTTCATTCTTAGAACAAAGCAAAATGTTTATCTATGTATTGTAGGAAGTACACAATTAAAAGTAAAATTAGGCTATATCTTATATAGTAACAAAAAAGATAGAAATAACAGCAAAGGCTGAATGTCAAGTAGAAATCTACAGCTTCTATCGAAGCCTGTGTTCAAAGGCGAATTGAACGCGAACTATTCAGGGTAAATATGTAAATACTTTCTAAAGAAATACAAGAAATTTAACATTGGTACAAACAGACAAATATATGAGCGGCTCGAAGGAAGCCAATGGTAAGTGCCATATCCGGTGAAATTGAGTTATTATATAGAATGGGTTAGGATAAGGATCAATTACTTTCTTGTATAAAATAAAATATTATACAATATTCTACTTTGCTTTCATCTTCAATGTAATTTCATTGAGTCAGTGTTTGTACAAATAAGGGGAGTAAAAAGTAAATTTCTTGTTTAGTTTCTGTAGCATCATAACAAAAATTTTGTCCTTTTATTGTATCTACAAGCCTTGACACAGTGAGAGTTCACAATTAAGTACTTTAAAAATAATGAAATCGTACACTTTAACCTTGCTGTAGATTGTGTTTTAAAGAAACACTAGGCACTTCATATTTTCAAAATAATAATAATAATCAATTAAATACAATTTCAAATTTTACGTCCAACAATTGTGCCCTTTAGGATAGAGGAGACTGATTATTAATAAAGATATTCGGTGATTATTAATGAAAGCAGTGTCCCACGCGCATGGTTAGGAAATGAGTAATGGGAAGACAACGTGGGAGGACACAGGAAAACGCTGAGAAAATCCGCAAATACGATGTTTTCCACAAACACGCATATCTGAGGTTCAAACTAGGGATCTCTCGTACCAGAAGGGTAACACTATACCACTGAGCAACCGGGTCCAGTAATAATAATGTTTAAAATGTAATTTGCAGACTATTTGGGGACACTGTTTCCTCATGCTTCTATGTCTCTGCCTATATATTTCATTCAGACTTAAAATTTTAAAAGTTATTATTATTCAGACAGTTATTATTCAATAGGCTACTAACGTAAGTTCAATTTCCTTCTAATCTAATTTATCCCAAAATAAAGCAATATTATTCTTATATAATTCTCAATCAAAGTATTTATGACATTGTATGTATATAATTTCATAAATTCCTGCCATTCTTAACTAGGCAAAACTGTCAACTTTCTCCATTTTCCCGTCTTGTTTGCAGTTTTTTAAACTCTTTTTTTGTTTATTTTTGTGTTTTCTTTTCTGACGTAAGTTTACGCAACTGAAAGTGAGATGATAGTTTTTTTCTTTCTTTATCTTTTTTGTTTTGTCTTCTAGAGACTTTCACTACATAGAACATACTCCTTAGAAGTCGAAGACGCCTCGTCGTCTGTGTGTATCATCACACAGGATCAAAGCTATACTGAGTTGAAAAAGAAAATAAAATAAAAAGTTTCCCAGTCTTCATTTGTTCTCATGTTAAAAGGAACACAATATATTTTTTTTTCCTTGTTAACAAATAAGTTATGGTTATATGTAACAAATTTAACAAACCTAGAGGGGAAACATTATTTTAATAACATGACAGAAATTTTACTTGGAAACTGATTTTCTTTCTTTCTTTTTTCTTATTTTTAAAGATACACACTTGGCCATTGAAACCATAGTACAATACTTTTATGATATAGAAGGCTTGCAGCCATGACATACTTTTCATTAGAAATACAAGGAAGTTATTTCTACTGACTTCCGTTTCGTTTTATTGCTCTTCTTAAGCAATATTTCACCTATTTCCCTCCGAAAAGTATGAATAACACGTAGAAGTATATTATTTAGCTGTTATGGTACTACTTTACTTTGTCAAGGGTCTGGTTACTTAATCCTGCTCGAGAACAGAATGTCAATGTATGGAAGAACCATGGACATGTTTAAATAAATAACTGTGCAATAAAACTATATTTAACTAGGTTTTACAAATATAGGCGACCTATCTTTTTATTTTTCGATTTCTTGATTTCCCGTTTTTTGTATACCATAGGTGAAAGGAGCTGGCTATCAATCTTTGTTCTTTGCTTAGTTTAGGTGATTAATAAAATGTCTTTCTATGCGAGAGATTTCGTGTTCGATCCTCGGTATGGGTACTTGTCTAAAATTCAAAAGCCAAAATCATTTGCGATTTCACTTTAAGCAGTAGGTTTCGTGGAAAATAATGCTGAACTCGAGTCACTCAATCAATCAATCAACTGTCAAACTTCGATTGTTAATTATGTTAGAATTTCCCTTCACTCACAGCCCTCAGATTATCAGCTATGAGTAGGGACTAAATTGTAGTGCTTAAACAGTAAAATAGTATTCACATTTAAAGGGACAAACGAAGTGCATACTAAATTTACATATTTACTTTTTTTATTTTATATCTTTTTCTTTTATACAGCTAACAGGTAAATATCAGAATTTTGTTGTTTGAAATACTATTCAAACCGAAACGAATACTCCATGAAATTGTTTATAATGTTACGTAGATTCTATACTATTATAGATTGTGTCTATTATTCTGTATTATAGGGGCCGCGGTGGCTCAGTGGTAGAGCGTTCACCTCTGGTGCTTGGGGTCCCGGGTTCGATCCCAGCCCCCGCCAAGTGAACTTTGTGGTGGACAAACACCGTGTGCGTGGGTTTTCTCGGGGTTCTCCCGTTTCCTCCCACTTTCTTCATTCCACCATTTCATTCATTACTCATCATCACCGTCTCCTTTAGCCTAACCGGCATAACCGTGGGACGTAAAACTTAAAGATTTCATTTCATTTTTTTTATTCTGTATTATAGATTGGTGCCGTTTTGGTCATGAGTATTACATTTGTATATTTGAATTCAGTTATTTGAAGTTTTGTCCCTCGTTTCAATACCGAACCCAAACGACAAATAAACCTACGTTTCAATGTGGTATCCAATGCACCAACAGCAGATCAATCCCGGGACCAAGTATGCAGGTCCTACATGTGCTAAACATTCGCTTAATGGCGAAATTTATTAAACGTATGTAACGAAAGCAACAAAACTAAAAAATCTTAGCAGTATTTAAGAGAATTCAAGAATTGATACATTCAGAGATTAATACAGTTTTAAATTTCCAAATTATGTTATTAATAAGTGTGTGAAATCTTATAGAACAATTTTGTCTATCCGATTGTATGTCTATCCGAAATAACATAATTGATGTCCGGTCGTTTAGAGGGGCTGATTGTGACACTGATCACTACCTGGTAGCAGCCATAATAAGAGAGAGATTATCGTTAAATAAAGGTAATATTCATTGTCCGAAAACGGAGAGATTCAATTTAAAGAAATTAGAAGAGAGCCAGGTAAGAGAGGAATACCAGATTGAAGTTTCGGTTAGATTCACGGCCTTACAAGATTCGGAGTGCACTAGTCTTGAGGATACCTGGATTGAAATTAAAGATAACATTAAAATTTCAGCAAAAAAAAAAAAAGTTGGGACACGCGGAAATACGTAGGAACAAACCATGGTTGACCAGGAAGCATTAAACTAACAGAGAAGAGAAAACAGGCAAAATTACGCTGGCTACAAAATCCGAATAAAATAACTACACAAAATTTTGCAGATGTCAGGCGGGAAACTTCTAAAACTTTTAGAACAAAGAAACGCGATTTTCTGAAAGCTAAAATTAAGGAACTTGAAGATAATAGTAAAAATAAAAACATCCGGGACATGTATAAGGAGATCAGCGAATTTAAGAAAGGCTATCAATCTCGTGCTTATATTAAAGAAATCTGACAGTACAGTTCTCACTGATACGGATAGCATCTTAAATAGATGGAAAGATTTCTTTGGCGATTTGCTTAACACGCAACCAAAAACTAGTGTACGTGGAAAAAAGGAGATACACACCGCACAACCGAATACTCCAGAACCCAATCGAATAGAAGTAGAAACCGCTATAAAGAAATTAAAGAAACACAAATCTCCGGGTGGAGATGAAATTCCGGCTGAGTTAATTTTAGCTGGAGGCGAAAAATTGTGAAACAAGATACACAAACTCATTCTCCTTATCTGGAACAAGGAAGAATTGCCACAAGAGTGGAAAGAATCAATCATTGTTCCAATTCACAAGAAAGGCGACAAAACTGACTGTAATAATTATCGAGGCATTTCTCTTCTGTCAACATCCTATAAAATCCATTCAACTATTCTATTAGCAAGATAGACCCCATACGCAGATGAAATTATTGGAGATTAACATTGTGGATTTAGACGAAATCAATCAACTATCGACCAAATATTTACCATTTGCCAAATACTCGAAAAAAAGTGGGAATACAATACCCCGGTACATAAACTATTTATTGGTTTTAGAAAGGCGTACGACTCGGTTAGGAGAAGAAAGCTAATTAGATTAATTAAGATATGTTTAAATGAATCCCAAAGTAAAGTCCGGGTAGAAAAAATTTTTGTCCACGAGCTTTCACGTCGAAAATGGCCTGAAACAAGGAGATGCGCTGTTGCCATTATTATTTAACTTTGTTCTGGAATACGCCATAAGGAAAATCAAAGATAGCAACCAGGGCCTAGAGTTGAACGGTATTCACCAGGTTATGGCATATGCTGATGATGTAAATTCAATAGGGGATGATAGGAGAACAATAGAAAGAAATCAGAGATCTTATTAAACGCTTGCAGGGACATGGGTTTAGAAGTAAATGCAGAGAAAACTAAATACATGGAAGTGTGTCGGGAAAGTAATACGGCAAATTATAGATGCGTTAAAATATTAAATAATGCTTTTGATAAAGTGGATAGTTTCAAATATCTAGGATCAGTATTAACAGAGGAAAATCATATTCACGAAGAAATTAAATGTCGACTAAAAGCAGGGAATTCGTGTTACTATTCGGTTCAAAATCTCTTGTCGCGAATTCTGTCGAGGAATCTAAAGCTTAAAATATACAAAACGCTAATCATGCCTGTTGTTCTGTATGGCTGCGAAACATGGTCGCTTACTCTGAGGGAAGAACATAGACTGAAAGTATTTGAGAACTAGATCCTGAGACGGATATTCGGACCCAAGAGGAACGGGAATGGGGAGTGGTGGAAACTTCATAAAGAGGAACGACATAATTTATACGGTTTAGCCAACATTGTTAGGGTCAAGTCTATGAGGCTTAAGTGGGCGGGTCATGTAGCTAGAATGGAAGAAAGTAGAAACGCTTTCAAGACCAATCGGAAAATGACCATTAGGAAGACGTAGGCGCATATGAGAGGACAATATTAAGATGGATCTTGCAGAGATTGGAATACAAAGTAGAAACTGGATGCAGTTAGCTAAGGATAGAAGTCAGTGGAGAGCTTTTGTGAACGCGGCATTGAACCTCCGGGTTCCATAGGCCATACAGTTTGTTTGTTAGTTAGATGGTTTGTCTCTCTGTCAACATGTATCAGAGCAAAAAAAAAAAAAAAACGGTAATAGTTAGCAATAACATTTCTATATATGGATTCAGCAACCCAAAGGTAGGTTCCATCTCCGTTCACCTAGTTTCAATATTATATGCATTGTGTAACTTTTGTTGGTCGTGGGGTTTCCCTGTCGTGGCTTTCAGTCTTTATGATTGTCTACTTGTGGCTATTCCCAAAAAATCATTAGCATGAGTCTAAAGGCGAAGGAACCTTTGGCTCTGTCTCAGTCGGAAATCAAAGTAAACCAAATAGGATGAGAAGTTATTTGAATTTGTTCCCCGTAGCTTCAGCTGAAATAAAGTGATACTCCATAATTTTATACGGTGTCTCAGGAGGAAAGGGCAATATTTTGGAAAATGGTAGTATGGGTGATGCTAAGCAAAAAAGTTCATATGAAATGGGTCCTAATCTCAATGGTTTGAGAGCTACAGGTTGTGAACCATTTTTGACTTTATGTTGTGTATTGGTTACCTGTATTTACTCTACGGAGGTGAGACATAGCGAATTTGAAAAGTGATGGAATGGCTTTTCGAATGGCATACAACATGTGGCAGTGACACCTTTGGAAGTGAAGCTATTGAGGAAAATTTAGGGTTATTTAAAGCAATTGGATGGCAACACTGATTCCCAAATATCCCTCAATAATTTCTCTTCCAAAGATGCCACTACCAGATATTGCACACCGTTGGAAAGGTCATATCATCATCTTTCAAATCCGTTATGTCTTACGTCTGTAGAATAACTACAGGGTGAGCAATATGCAATATAAAATCAAAAATGGTTCACAAACTGTAGCTCTCAAACCGTTGAGATTAGGACGATGTTCATATGACCTTTTTTGCTCTGAATCACCCATACTACCATTCCCCAAAATATTGCCCTTTCCTCCTGAGACACCCTATATATATATATATATATATATATATATACAGAGGATCCAAGGGGCTATAGTGGCTATAAGCCCCCCCCCCTGGACGCTCAAGCATACACTGTACACTGGATAAAATGGGCTTCAATCCTGCTTTACGGTGAATAAAACTGCAAACTATGATTTAGCCCCTCCCTTGATCATACCCTGAATCCGCCACTGTGTATATGTGTAACGAAAGTAACAATTTTTATCATTCCTGTTGATAATACATAAGTTATTCCTTGTTGATTGTGTGGAAAGATAAGCATGATTTGTATTTTTTCCAAATATCTGAATATTGTCAAATGATACTTTGGCCAGTATGTTAAAGAAAGGAGACATAATTCGTATGGTGTATGACGGCAATGTCATTTTTTGCTTTCTGTTCGTGTTTCTCCTATGGTTGCATAAGTTATTTAATTGTGTCTCTTTAGAATCTTCAAGGGTATTTCATTTTAGCTTCAAAGATTTTATTTTTGGTACTACTTTACGTATGGCAACTACTTCTATTGGTATTCTGTATAATTTTAATCCACGAGAAAATTGTGTACATTCCGAGCCAGACCTGTCCCAAAAATTCCCTAAATTTACTCATGTCCATGCACAACTGTGACTGAAGTAAGTTATTTTGTATTAAACGACTGGAAAGTTTCTCGAGCTGGGATAATTCAAGTCAACACTAGTACGTTACTACAAAAAAAATAGTAATCTTTTGTTTCAATCTTGAGTAACCACTAAGAATTTATTTATTTATTTATTTATTTCATAAGGACAACACAACAGGCTTAATGCCCAGTTTTAATGGAAAGCTGTTTTACGAAAACTAAATAAAAAGTCTTTTGTAAAATGTCTTTTAAATACCCTGGGTAACCAGTCAACTGATCAGAAATAAGAATTAATTGACAAAATTCAGTTTTGGCTAATCAAAGACAAACATTTGCTGATAATTTTCAGTTGTCCTCTACCACGTGTACTCAAAGAGGAAATCATTCGTATTTCCACAATAGGAAGCCAACTTATTTAATGTTACTGGAATATAATAAGTCCCTATGGGTAGTAATAATTAACATTTTGTACTAGAAAGTGTATATATTCATTCGCCGGCGATTGATTTAATCCCCTTGACCAAAATGACCTGTTCTTTTCTAAGGCGAAAAGCCACGATATTGTTCTTACGGGATAAGACATGAAATTCACCAATACGGAATGGCCACACGGGAAGTAGCTACGGAGCCATTATATACTAATTTTCAATTTTACCGTAACTAGTTGTTCTCCCAAGCCTTCGGCTCGCCTTCAAAACTGAATGGACACTAACGATGTCTCTTACCGTCAGGTTGAAGGAGCGCAGTTAGTGACAACTATTGACCAGTGAACACTATAAGCTAACATCGTGCTTAATTACAAGTTTTATTTGTTTACATTTAATAAATTTATTTATTTAGTAAGTTGGCCACAAACTACACCAAACTTCATACCATATTTTCTGTGCATTTATTCAACGACTTCTTTATAAAAAGAATCCTGCAGGTAACAGCATCTATTGGCACAAGTGATAGCACACGTAGCGACATGTATTAGCGTAACTGTTTACTATTAGGAATGACCGTGATGCACTGAAACGTTTTCTGTTTATTATTAAGTATCTTATTGTTCCCCTCATCCTTCTACAACCAACCCAACAAATCTCTTAAGTAAGGTAGTATAACATTTCAGGATAGCGTAACACACATAGATTGACATGATTCCCTTTTGTAATTAGGATTTTATGATAAGAAACTAAACTCACTTGTTTATTTGAGCAAAACAAGGATAAAGATATTGAGATAATCACTGCCTACGAACGCATTATTGACTGTTGAAATAAACGTTTGAAGCTAGCAACAGTGAAGTAGCGACTTGTTACTGAACGTTGCTACGTCCGAAAATAATAATAATAATAATAATAATAATAATAATAATAATAATAATAATAATAATTCCTCTTTACGTATTTTTCAGGAATTGCATTATTTAGCAAATGAGTCATGTTTCCTTTTCTTTGCTCTCTTATGCATCAGAGAAAATCTTCACAAGCCATTTATCTTTCTTGTAATATCAAATACAAGAGTTAGATTTTAAACTTAATTATTCGCGCATAATAATGCTTTATACAATGTTAACTTTCATCCTTTGATTAATAGATTTTAAAAGTATATTTTTAATGTCATAATTTGATTAGACAATAGGAACTTCAAGTACGAGTTTTCATATTACAACGGCATAACATGAAAATCGAATCTTCCATAACATTAAAAATAAATAAATATAGTCATTTTAAAATTTCTTTACCTTAGTATTCATCAATTTGGGAATGGCATATACATAATTTGACATCTATTTTACATTTTTTTATTAGTTCAACACAAAATGTAACGTTACAAAATTATTTAAAAGATAATGAAAACTTTTTTTAAAAATGCCGAAATTGAATCGTGATAACTTCTAAAAAAATCTGAAAATCGGGAAACAAGAATTTGAATGATCTCCGATTACTCTATCTATATTTTGAAACATGTTCTTTCCCTGTAGGAGTAATGGTCTAAGACAAGACGTAGTGTAACTTTCAATATTCACATCTTTAATTACAGAAGATAGGTACCCTTCAGAGACAGTTTTGGTATTGTGCGAAATCACTTATTGGCAAAATGCTATATCACTATATTACCTGTGTGTGTGTGTGTTTAATTTCTGGACTTATCCGATCTTTTGCTATCAATCATCATTTTTTTTTCTTAAATTTGCTGACATTATGCTATCAAATTTTCTAGAAAATCCATTTTATTCTGTCTTTGTCATTAAGAAAAGTAGTTCAACATCGTGGGAAGATAAGGAAACACACTTTTCCTTGTTAAATTCTCCCGACAACTGCTAACTCTTATGGGCAAAAAATGTCTTTTTAAATATATATAGAAAGCCTTTATACAGCATTTAGATAAACTTGCAAACACAGACACAGCTAAGTGAAAGTGTTGAAAGGTCATGTAGCTACAAACTGAGCATGGAAAAGCTTTAAATCAGAAGATCATTCATGTTACGCTACCGAAACCAGTCTTGACGCGATCAATGAAGGAGAAAGTGCTTAAAGAAATCTCCACTGACAACAAGAAAAGGTGTTTAGGTTTGAATAACAAACAAAGCAAAACTACTATAAATGAGGAAGAGTTTAGAATGAGTTAGGTCGTATGTGAAAAATTTTAAAGTAAGTAAGTGTAAAACAAATGATATTGAAAATACATACTTCATAATATATTTTCGTAATCAGATAACAACACCACGTAACTAATGTGACCATATTCCTATGCACTAACGGTCAAAAGAGCTTTTCTCTTCACAGATATGACTCTAGCTTAGTGTAGAGATGGTTTTGTTTCTAACTCATGCCATATGAGTTTATGGTAGATTATGCAACGTAGAGTGCATAGGTTTTCTCGGAGTACTTCTGTCTCTTTCACGTTCTTGTGCCACTAATCTTTTAAATGAAATAAAATGAAATCGCCATTTTTGCGAACGACGGTTCTGCCGTTCAATCTAAGGGAGATGAGTGATTAATGAAAGTGAATGATTATGAAATGATTGGTATAATAAGCATGTGGGAGGAAACGGAAGAACCCCGAGGAAAAGCACATACATGATGTTCACCACGAACTCATGTTACCTGTGATTGTTGTATAGGTTTTCATACTACAGATATGTTTAAAATTTTTAATTGTTGCTTGTTATATATTTTTTAAATAATATTTAACAATATGGTATTGTGTTTAATATTTAACAAATATATAATATACGTGAATTTGGTAGAAAATCGTAGTTTCTATAACATTAATTAAATGAAGTGTACAACAATTAACAATTAAAATATCTCAAATGGATAATTTACCAATCTTCACGTACGGTACGACATTCATGCTGTAATTTTTCATATAAATTTATGGACTGTGAGTTGTCTCTCCATACTCCTTGCTTGGTTGCTACATAAATTGATGCACCAATGATGTCTGTTTTTACTCCTAACCTCCCTTCTCCGCAATTACAGAAGAAAACCTTCTTCTAGCTCTTTACTAGTGGGTAATGTTCCCATTATAGCCGACACGTTCCCGCGTTGAATGGCTATGCTTATGCGTTGAATCAGGAAACTTTTTGCTCGATTATCTCCTGAATTAATTGATAGACGGTCTCCGATTTCTTTTATAAATTTGAGGCCTTCTTCTTCCCAAGAACCGCTAGACTCAATTGCTATTGCGACAAAGCAATAGTTATCGAGTAGATTGCTATATTTATTCCTTTTTTCTTTCGCTCTTCGAGCAGCTACGAGTCTAGCTTGTACTGAGGCATATTGTAGGTGTTTCAAATTATGTATTGTTGTACATACTTGTGGCAAGTGACCAATCTTCATCGTTCCAGGTTCAATCCCCTACCTCTAATAAAAACAACAAATGTTAGTTTTGTTAACATGTTTTTAAATATTTTAAATACAAACGTTGAACTTTTTATTGCATATAGTGTGTTTCTATATATATTATATACATTCAATCTATATCTATCTATATATTTAAAAATGAAAGTGATTGTGTTTGTAACTTAATAGCTCCTGAACCACCAAACCGATCTTGATCAAATTTTCAACATAGATGAGGTTCGGGACTGGAATGGTTTTTGTCATTTTGTCATTTCACTTTGACGGTGCAACTTAGGGAAGGAGGCGGATATACATGATCGATATATATATGATTGAAAATGACCGATATTAGTGTCGAATCTATAGTTTTCGGGATTGCTGAGGTGAGCAGTGACAGTTCCAATGCCGTTTAAATCCAAATTCAGCCCCAACTTGGGAGAGGAGGAGGAGATATATATATAAATGGCCCGATATTAGTGTCGAATCCATAGTGTTCGGGGTCCTTGAGATGAACAGTGACACTTCTGATGCCGTTTAAATTCTAATTCGGCCCCAGGGGGAGAGAATAACTTGCTTCTCACACGGCCAATTTTGAGGCAATGCCTCGAGTTGGAAATTTATATGTTCTGGTTGGAGAATGGAAGACAAAAACATCGTCTATCAAAAAGCGCTTCAGTAATAGTAAAAACTGACTATTTGACTAAGCGACTGATTTTTTTTTATTTTAATCTAGTGAAGCGGGTAATAGACGCTAGTAGTATGTAAAGAAATAGAGATTTGAAACTTAGACATGACCAATCAAAATCAATACTATACGTACTAGTTAATTCGACTGGTGATTTGAATGAGTGCATGTAAATGCAGCGTTTTGGGAGCGTGGCAAATATCTGATAAAAGCGAGAAAAAAACTTTAATAATTTGTGTTACGGTCTCAGTAATATATAATTGCCTTCAATGGACATTGTTGAAGTAATGTACGCAGAAACTCTGACAACAGAAATATTTCGTATAGTCTGGTTGATGAAGTCAACGATACTTTGTTGAAGCTATAATACAAGTTATTAATATAAAGTTTCTTTTTGCTTAGATCAGATTTTGAATTTTACTTAAAATTTAGAGATTAGATTCAAAGCTGTAATGAGTGGTATTGTATGCCTAGAAGAAATCTAATTCACTAACATTAAATAATTACGGTAGTCAAGACTAGGAGAGTGAAGTATCAGTTATCACAAATGATATCAGGAATACGGAGAACAAGATACTAATGCTTCGTTGTGTTATTTCTCTTTTTAGACTTTTATTTGCAAATGTACAGAGCTCCAATCGAGTTATATATATTATTATATAGTGGCGGATCCAGGATATGATCAAGGGAGGGGCTAAACCATAGTTTGCACTTTTATCCAGTGTAAAGCAGGATTGAAGCCCATTTTATCCAGTGTACACTTGAGCGTCAAGGAGAGGGTATAGCCCCTATAGCCCTCCTCTTGGATCCGCCTCCGTATATATATATATATACAATTGTAAAACATTACATGACTTATGAACAATTTTAAGTACTGTTTCAGATAAACAAATACTGAAATATCTCTTCATCATTACGGTTTCCAGTTTTATTTCTATGGTTAGTAGACGATGCAATAAATTTTTGATGACTCAAATTAATTATATATTTCGAAAGGAAGGTATATATTCGATGGCTAAAATATGATAATTGGAAATTGTTTGTTTGATTGTTGAAGTTTAGCTTCCTTTTCAGCACTGAAGCTATATGAATCCCAACCAATGTAATGCATTCAAATTTTAATGGCCTCTCAGCGGTAATCGAACCTGATTTGAGCAAAATGAGACAAAACCACTGAACGCATCTGGCATGAATAAATTTACGTATTTGCTGCCGTTGCTACACATGTAAAGGCATCATTACGCTTGAAACGGAAGTTTCTTCAGTCTTAACGTACGTATAGGGTGTTCCAGGAATAAACCTATACGGGTTTAGTCCTTAACACAAGAAAAAAAGTTAATTTATGACTTTGGATACACTAATTACGGAGATGAGACCAAATAAAGATAATCAGTGGAATTGATCGTAAGGTGGCTACATTGAGGATATGTTCAGGATCTCAAAACAAGAAAAATATTTATCCGTTACTTTGGTCTGTAGCACGTATTTAGTACCTATGCGGCTAATTTAAGGTAAATGGTGATATTGATCATAAGGCGGTTTCCTTAAATTGGCCTCATCTCTGTAATTAGATGTTTCCGATGAAAGTAATAAATAAACTATTTTCTTGATTGAAGTTCTGAATACATGTTCGAAGTTGATTGGTTGTTTCGTTAAGTGTAGCCACCCTACGACTAATTCTACTAATTCCCTTGTATTGGCCCAGTTTCCGTAACTACGTATTTCTGATCAAAGTCACAGATAAACTTTGTTTTCTTATATTGAGCTCCAGAATATCTACGCTAGGTTTGTCGGTTGTTTTATTCAGTGTAGCCATTCTAGGACTGACTCTTTAGCTTAAGTTCTCCCCATCTCCGTAATTAGATTTTTCACACCAAAGTCACAGATAAACTTCTTTCTTTATTTGAAATCTTGATCAAGTATGCGAGATTGTAATTATTCCCAAAACACCTCGTGTAACACCTAATCCGTATTAGTGAATAAGGTCTTTGTTCTGTTCATTTGTGTTTTGTGAATTAATTTCATAGAAATAATAAAACAATTTGATTTGGTCTATATTTATCAACCAAACTTAGCCAACAAAAGTTATAACCATTTACTCAAGAATGAGCAAAAATAATTTGACTCCGAATAAAATCAACGCAAGTACAGCAAAAGCAAAATATTTTTTAAAGCATTTTTTTTAAAGTACTAAGTTTCTTTTTAAGGACGCGTTTCTTCCAAACGTGTCGAAAGAAAAAAAAATATCTAACATTTTCTGAAGATGTTTCATTTTTAGCAAGGTAATACCAAACGAAAGAATAGACTTAAATTTATTTTAAGAAAGTTAGTATTCCACATATCAAAATATACTCTACACAAGAATTAATAGAAAATTTTAAATAGAAATAGCAATTATTTGAAATTAAGTTGCTAATGAGAACACCAATTCTTTCGAATGAAAATGTATAGTTATAGGCAAAAACAGTGGCAACGATAGAAATATTTTCAAATGCGTATTCAATTCAATAATTTCTTTTGAGAGCTATATGATAACTTGAGGTTAACTCTAAAATTCATACTACATACAATTAATTGAAGTGAGAAAATTAATCGTGCATTTCATCATGTTCTTCTCGTGATTTTGTAATATTCACACACTCGAATCTTCTACGTCACGTGAAGATTCATTTCCTTATAGTGAACATTGTATGTTAATTGGACGTTTAAAATTGATGCTTCCCTTTTCATGGCAGTGTCACATCCTGTTTTTATTTCTTCAGGCATGTGATATTGAGAGTTGCTCATGAGACTTTGAGTCATGGTACATTTTTTTTTTTTTTTTTTACAATATTATATGGACTATATTCAATATATTACAGGGGAGTGACTGCCTCTCAAATCAGAGGTTTCTGGATGTTACCTAACAATTATTAACTTTACATCACTTTAATACATGATATAAGGCCATGCTGGAACCATTGTAGAATATTTTGTGATTATATATTAAATGCTATTCCTTGTACATATTGTGAGTAATGTGTAGCCTCATTTATAAATTGAAACTAGTGTCCTTAGGTGGGAGCAGTCCCGGGTTCGACTCCCAGCGGGGGCACTCGGTCACTTTTTCAGGCCAGTCACTCTAAATGAGGTTTTCCTGGGTTTTCCTCATTCACACCAGGCAAATGCCGGGGTGGTACCTAACTTATAGGTTCCAGGCCGCTTCCTTCCTTCTACAATTCTTTCTTCCTTCTCTTTCCCCGGATAGTGTGCTCGCCGAGGGATGCCATCCCTCAAATGTGAGGGCTAAATGGCCTTAGATGCCGAAAGTCCAGAAATCTCAATCCTACATCCTAAATAAATCTAAACTGATTATTGATTGCTAATTGAAATTTACATTTATGACTGCAATGGAACTATATTCTATCTACAACAAATAATTAAGGCGCGAGAAGTGAATCTAGTCCAAGAGTTATGCATACTAATCATGCAAATACGGGAGAAAGGAGAAATATTTAAGAAATTGAAGTAATTTTATTTATGCCCATATTTGCGAAAGAAGACAAAGTGGATTTCAGTCATTAAGGTGAACTGTCATTACTTCCATCTTGATACATAATCTTAGAAAATATTCTTGCAGCACAGCTAAATCCTTGTTGGTAAAGTGATTAGGAGTCATCAAGGTTGCTTCAGACGCAATAAGCCACAATTGGATCATATATATTGGTGTGCAAAACTAAAAAACGAGATAGATAAAGTAACATAAAATCTTATGTTGTCTGAATAAATGGAAGCCCGGCACCATGTTGTCGGAGGTCTCCACACGCGCACAGGGAGTGTCAGCGTAATTGTAGTGCCGAATGGAGCTACTCTCTCAACACGAATCAGTTCAATGAAAAGAATGAGATAATATGTGTCAGTCACAGATCTGTTAAGGAACATTGTGGGCTATGTAAAGTAATATGGCCCGGAGAGAACATTTGGTTGACTTTACAGGGGAAGATTCATCGGGAAACTGGAAGAAGGACGAAGTGTAATGAGTGTGGCCCAGAAGCTTTGTATCTCTCACAGCATTGTTTCACATGCATAGGAAGCGTTCCGAATCACAGGCAAAGCTGTTCGAAAGAATGGTGGTGGATGATCCGGGCCAAATATGGTCTCCGGGCTATGTTGTTGTGAGTAACACCACCACAATGCACCTTAAATGCTCTCTGACGGACACATGTTGATTCGTCCATTTCATTCAACTGCTTCAAGAGCAAATCCATTCACACACAATGGCCTCACGCAATGCATCATCTAACTTCTGTGCACGTGTAGGAAACCTCTGGCAACATACTTAGCTTTGGTTCATTTCTACAGACTACGCAAAATTTTATTACTTTACCTATCTCGTCCTTAAGTTTTGCACAACAACGTACATGTTGCACTAACAGAGTAATTTGAAACGGATACAAGAAGCTAGGAAATGATGTAAAGTTAAGATTAGTAACTATCAACTTGTGAAGTAGGGATACGATACTACTGTATTTTCATGATGCATTGAAATTCAAGTTTGCATTCAGTTTCGGTCGTTGCTTAAGCAAATGTATAATTGATTCAACTTTTGACCTCCAGCACCAAGACATAGATCTGGTCTTTCACGCAGAATCTGAATCACACGCGCTCAGGGCCAGATTTCTATGTTTTGCGCTCATGGGCCTTGCAGAGAGCTGAATGATTCAACCATCCAACTTTCCTTCTCTCCTCTTATATCTGCCTCTTCTCGTCTTCTTCCTCCCGCAAGGAGGAAAATAGAAAGCACTTATTATTATTATTATTATTATTATTATTATTATTATTATTATTATTATTATTATTATTATTATTATTATTATTATAGAAGCAGATTAACGTGAAAAAGAGCCAAATCAGAATACATGAACAGAGAGTAATATCAAGCGTCGTGACTTAGATTATTTTGCCAAACCTTTCATAGATATCAATCAAGTTGCATATTTCATATTAAAAATTTTGTTCGGTCGTTTCACTTTTCTATACAGGAATGTCCATAATTATTTTTAGTAATTACTATTTTTCATATTAATGGGAAAGGCACGTCACTCTGTGGCTACATTTCGAAACTGCCCTGGCCTTGATGTACCTTTTCCAATAATAGTTCACTTTCGGTAGTATTTCACTTGCACCAATGGGAATGTACTCAATGAAACACCACACTTGTTGCCAAATTGGTCGGATATACAAATCTATCAACCTTCTATACAAAAGTTAATTCATGTATATTAAGCTAAAGTCAATGTGCAACACTACTGCACATGCAATCCATCGGTGTGAGATTGCCATGAGGCAAACAACAGTATCTCGTTAGTCACGTAATAGAGCAATTTGGTCGAGCATAGTCCGATGCCGCCGAAACTGGAAGATTTTGAGACGGGCTCATTGCAGAATTTTCCGATTATTCACGGCGTCGCACATCGTAGAAATGTGTCGAATGCATAATTTTCCTGTAGGTCATGGCACTGAATCGTATTATACGAAAATATGAGGCACAGAATCCTGGGTCCACCACACAGGCGCGAGCAGCTAGAAACTGGCCTCCCGTGTAGAGTCCCTCTCAGGTTGGCGTATAGTGACCTCCGAAAATCCGCACATACAGTGTGTGATGGCTAGCTAATGCCGCATATCGTAGGTGACAATCAATTGCTTCATTGTCAAGGATTTGCATCTCACGGTCGTTCGCAAGAGCAGTGTACACACCCTGAAACGGTGTCATTTGGATAAGCAAAAAAAGAACTGCAGGAGGTTGTATGAATGTTACCTCGCGTGTGATCAGTGGAAGTTTGTTGTTACCTTGATGAGGAGCGGATTTACTTCACAGACTGTGGTAAAGTTTATGTCATTACATACAGATTTGCGGACGCCAAGGGCCGAGGCACGTTCTTTGGACAGTGCACAGAGTTTCATAAAAGGATTCATGATTATGACCGGTTTCTCATATAGGGGCAAACTGCGTCTCCGAAAGGTGGAGTGAAACGTGAAAATCAATGTTACGTACTACCAAACTCATGTCCTGACTGAAATGTATCAGCATGAAATCCCAGCATTGAACGGACAAGAAGTAAATCAGGTTGAACTGCACCAAGACAAGTCATCCAGTCACACGGCAAAAACATCGCTGGAATTCTATTGCCGTATCGAGGAAACTAGAATTTCGGAAATTCTCTTCTTTGACATCCCTGTCAAGAGTTCAGATGCCAGTCCAATGGACTATTATGCATTCAGTCTCCTCAAATACGCCTATCCCATTGTTGAGTCCTCACCGTCTTCGGCCTGTGGGAAGCCTGTAAAGTGGAGTTGGATGCAATACCATTGTTTTGCTGCAATGTACTCCGGCAATGGAAATTGCGATGCCGGGCAATAGTCAGTAGGGGTGACCTGCAGACCGAACACAGCCGGTGGTAGAAACACGACATTTCCTAGGAGATGGCACATTCAAATTCGGCTCAATATAAATGAATCAACCTCTATATATATTGACATCTAAGAGTGGTCTCGTGTAACTAAACACATTCATCAAATCTCCTAGCAGATAAGAACTATAGTATATACAAAGGAGTAGTTATTGTGTGGATTACTGGATTCATCTGGAAATCAGATAATCAAAGGAAGTGTACTAACAAATTTTCAAGTTTCTTAGAGAGAGAAATTCATAACACATTTCATTAGTTTTTATTGTTTAATGCTTTCCAGAGTCAAAAATATGCTATATGTATAAATTGAATAACATTTCACAAAGAAAGGAGTTTCTTAATTCATTGATAAGTTCATTTTCAAAAAGGAACATTTCCACAATTGCTAATTTTACAATACAAGTTTAAAATGTTTGACTTTGAAAGCGCCTCTAACAATATTTCTTTAAAAAGTCCTTAACGCAAGTACGACAACCGTTTTGTTAGGTTCCCTCTTGAATGTATGAAAGTACTGAAGTGAATGAACGAGATAGATTTGGTAGAAACGACTAACATTACATTATGATTTCTACCAGAAAAGTTTCCATTTGTATTCCTTGTTGCATAATTCTACAAAGCTCATGCAAAAGCTTCAGAAACAGTTGGGAAGTGAATTTAGAAAAAAAAAAGTGGAAATATTCACGTTTGAAAATTATTGTAAGAAATACATACCTTACCTTTTGAGCTAGCGGTACACATTACAGAAGAGAGAAATCTTTTTTAAAAGAAATATACTCAAAACTTTAACTTTTTAATTGACACATAAGATAATCAAAAAATTCGTTATAAACAATCTGGTCTTGAATATTAGCACACTTATGACGTAGAGAGGGAGAGAGAGAGAGAGAGATTGAAGAAATTGTAAAAAGTGATTACCTTAGTGTCTGTCTGATCACACGGTAATTGACAGTTCGTAAGGAAACAAAGACGGAAATTAACTAATGTCACCTTTCCCAAATTATACTTCTTATTCCAGTGGTAAATAGCCTTGTATTACTGAAGGACAATGCAATTTCCCTTCAACTGACTTGGAAGTGAAACTCAACCTGGGATCAAATCCTGCTCTAATAAGTTTCAAACATGCATGAATATTAAACCATGACTTCCCTTATGGCCAAGTATACAACAAAAATAGTTTTCTTTCTTTTATTTTTTGTGGACATGTTTAATAAATCCATCTTTTTTATGCAATAAGGAATACGTTATGTTTTCCTGTTTTTAAACAAGATGAACGACATATGTGTGACCTCTTCCAAAGAGATCATTGACTTCGGAGATTGCAGGAAATGGTAACAAATAGAATTATCTTGTTCTTATTCTTTTTTCAAAATCTATTCACTTATTAACTTTCTCATAATTTTCCACTACACTAAACTAATGATTCTCATTTCTTGCATTGAAATAAAAATATTCTGGAGAGAAAATCTGTGCTAAATTACATAGAAGAAAGAATTCCTTATTTTTCTTTTGTCTTATATATATATATATATATATATATATATATATATATATATATATATATATGTGTGTGTGTGTGTGTGTGTGTGTGTATGTGTGTATTCTTATGAAACGATAATAAAATTACTCTTTCTCGTTCTTTTTATTCCTAAAGATCTTCCGGAGCTACCTGAATTAAGAAGTAGTAATCTCCAGCCTTAGAAACCGGAAGTAATGGTTATGCATTCCGATGTGTTGATCCTACATACTCAACTGAAAGGCATATGAGATCTAATTAAATATCTGCCTGCCCAAAAAATTGCAATTGTAACGCAAAGCAACACAAAATATTTATTAAGAATTGTGCTGGCGATTTTGTAAAATAATAATAATAATAATAATAATAATAATAATAATAATAAACTGCAGAGGATAGATTAAAATAAGGTGCAAAATTTGTGTTATATAGGTACAAGAAGTCAATGTGTAATGGCGTTATTGCAAGTTGAAAAGGAAATTTCTTGATGCATTGATATAAACCGATAAGTATTGAGGTTCTAGATCCGTCTGTAACGGCAGGGAATTAGTATCTAAAGAGTTAACAATTTAATTGCAAATACATATTGGGAAATACACGTACTATAAAGGAATGGACAGAAATGTACAGAATATTAGTAAGAAAGAATTATTAAATTTAGATTAGACAGATTATGTTGGTAATAAACGATACTTATATTTGTTTATATATAAACAATGACAATTCTTTTTGAATGCTACGTTCAAAGTTTGTCTACGGTTTAAATGGATCTTACAACAAATATTTGTTTAATTTGTTTGAATGATAGTGTTGATTTTACAAAGTTATCTTTAAGTTTTACAAGAACATAGATTTATGCGCGCAACAGGAAAGAGGGGAAAGCGTGATTTTTATCCAGTTGAACACCCTACTTTACTGTAATATGCACCGAGACATCGTGATAATAATGGAATGGGAAAAGTGGAAGGAAACAAGAGAACCACGGGAAAACCCACGTGGAAAATATATTTGTTCAGCACAAAACTCAACTTACTAGAGCTAGGATCAAGCCAGGAGCACCACGTATGGAAAGGAGAGTGCTCTACGACTGAGCCATCGTCACCTCATGGGGGGGACGCGGCAGAAGTCCTAAATGGCAGAAGTCCTAAAATGCAGAAGTCCTAAACGGCATTAGACCTAAAATGCACAAGTCCTAAAAATTATTTCGCGGCACAAGTCCTAAATGGCAGAAGCCCTGAAGTGCAGAAGTCCTAAAATGCAGAAGTCCTAAAGTGCAGAAGTCCTAAAATGCAGAAGTCCTAAAAGGCAGAAGTCCTAAAAATCATACCGAGGCAGAAGTCCTAAAGTGCAGAAGTTCTAAAGTGCAGAAGTCCTAAAGTGCAGAAGTCCTAAAAATCTCTTGTGGCGCTACCATCGCGTCCGTAAGAAGAATACTGTCAATCTGTTAGTCAAGTTTTAGATATACTGTTTCATATTACAGAGCCTTAGTTCTTACAAGTTTTTTGTATAAATACATATTCTATCGTTCTGAAATAATAAATAAATAAATAAATAAATGAAGCCTATTGTCCTTTCTTACTCTTTCCATGATATATTTCTATGTTGACAAAATTTTAACTTTCTACCAAATGTGATTCCCAAATCTTTCATAATGTCTGTTTTTCTCTATTTCCACACCATTGACTTCATATTAGTAACATAATATTGTGTTTTAGTTGTGTACGTCATAAATTTTGCTTTCCTTGTGTTGTTTTGAAGTAAATTATTTTTACACATATATTTCTTGTACAGAAGTCTTTCTGTAGCAAATAATTGTCATATTCGTAATTAACTACTCCTGGGATACGGCTGTTTCGGTGTACGGATTGCTCGGTGTAAGGACGTTTAAATGTGAGGCTGGTTCGGTGTAAAAGTTCTAATGTTTACACCGAAACGTCCACTCTTCAAAATGAAAATTATTCGTTAGGGAGAAATACATTCACGAAGTAGAATATATAAATTAATAAATAAAATAAAAATTAAATGTTTCTGTAATTGGCAAGGGTTACTTATTTATAGTGAGTCCCCTCGCTTCACTCTATGTCAGAACTTCTTATATCCTCAAATGTTATAATTATTAATTGATTGGGAAAACGTTTTACGGTAATGATATATAGTAAAAAAGTGTGTGATGCATAAACATTGTGTACACCACACACACCTTATTACGGCAATAACTGTGCACAAATCGCAAAATGCTGCACAATCTTTGAAAGAAAATTTTCAAACACAGATGGTTTTTCTTCCAATAACCGCTTTTATATCATGCATACCCAATAAGATTAGCAAATCTAGGAAAAGAAAACTTATTATGAATCAGTGATGAGATCTTAATTATATTATTACGGAGATGTAAATTCATGTTATAGTTGTAGAGAAAGACAGTGTCAGAAAAATGTCTCAAGAAAATTTTTAACGGCCTAAAGAACACAACAAGAGGCTGAATCCTACCAGTTGTTCCTGCAGAAATTGTTTCTATTATGAGTTACTCTTTTGTTCTTAAAATAGGTCAAAGTTGAATTGTGACCACTCCACGAAACTAATAACAAAATGGACTTTGCATTAGACGCTTGAAGAAAAATCTCTTGGAACCATGATCTCACAAGACTTGATGTTAATTTTTCCCGATTTGATGCTTTTACAAGGATATCTTCAAATTTAAAGAGGTTGTGTTGGACTAGAAGACCAAATGTTCCATTGTTTTCCTACAAAACAATTAAAAGTGGTGATAACAAAACACTATTTGAAGAAATTGAAGGCTGTATGATGTAGCTACGAGTCATAGAATTTACTGACTGTACCACCCTTTCTACTGTTTGTGTCCCTGTAAACACTAGAGTACGTCCCGTCTGCATTTAAAAATTAAACCTATTGATCGGAGTTATAAATATTTAATTTTCCAATATGTGTTGCTTCACATTCGCGACAAGTGCATTGGCATTGGCTTCTAGCTTTTTGGCTATAGATTTAATCAAACGTCTTGTTAAAATAAGTACAAAAAGGGGTTTCAAATCAGTCTGCACCTTCTCTCAGTAGCCCCTGCCAATTATAATTGTTCTTGGCTAAATGCAGAACATTTCAAACCAGAAGACTTTGTAATTGTAATCATCATATTGGATCCGCCAATTTGAATTTTGTAATTTCAACGTCAGGTTCTGAATCACCTGTCCTAAAACCTCCTTGACAGTAAGCTGGTCGTATCATTTAATCTTCTATTTTAATGATTGCTTTCTGTTTATGCTTGGAGGCCACCTCTAACGTTCAAAGAGTGGTTTCTACCCTTAAACCTGCACCATTGCCAAAAATAAAATTAAAAAATGTGACGATTATTTTTTGATATTCTACAAGTATGCAAAGTTTCATTCAAATCAGTAAATTACACTTCCATAAGTCTCCTTGTTAGTGCTGTTCAAATGGAAAAAAATAAGTTAATTGGCGGATATGAAGTCAGAACAAAGAAAAAATACGCCGGTGTTACAAAGAGACTGAACAACGTTTGTGAAAATTACAAATCTAACGATGTGATTACAGTCTGAAAAGGAATTGTGTACAATTTTAGATTCTTAGTTGAGTGATTCTATGTAATTATATTTTTTTCAACAAAATTCCTTTGAGTTGAGATGAGTTGATTCTGAGTTTAACGTCCCGTTCAGGAGTGAGGCTATATGAGACGTCCACATACTGATTAACGTGGAATCCGAACCACATGAGCTCTCACCGGAAATCGAACCCGGGTCTCCCACGCCAAAAATTCCTTTGAGGTATTATTCAGTTTGTATATATTATTACTGTGTCTCAGAAACTTTGTACAATATATTTATTTCAATTTAGAAATAATGCTGAATATTTTGCAGTAAATTTGATTATTATTCTATAAAACTCGCCTATGGACATCTCTGAATAGAAATTATTGTTGCGAATGGATTGGTGTTGTATTATCCTGTCTCAATAACAATGAGACTCAATAACAATGTTAATCAGTTTACACTATTCCAGAGTGGCTACACTATGACACTTCATGCCTGTTCATTACAAGCATATGATTAATGCAATCAAATATTAGGCTATACACCGAAACGTCCTTTACAGCAAGTGTCCTTACACCAAACCGTCCTTACACCGTAGCGTCCGTACACCGAAACATCCGTACACCGAAACGTCCTACACCGAAACATCCTACAGCGAAACATCCTACACCGAAACGTCCTACACCTAAATATCCTAAACTCTTACTCGTTATCATTATTAATAATAATTTTAGTGTTACTAACATAGTTGTTACCGTTGGAATTAAATACGTTCATATTGGTATTGTGGCAACTACTTAGTACTGAAATGCTTTATCGAATATTTAAGTCTGTAGTTTGTAGCAGGGTGGCCATAGAAGTTAATGGCTTATAGCCCATATTGTGTATTTGTGTACATGTGTAATGTGTATAAATTTATTGTCTTATTGAAGCTTTTGTAATCTGGAAATAAACTTTTGATTTGCTTTTAATATATAAAAATCATGCTCCCCTAGAAAAATTTGCAGGCTACACCCCTAAATGATTATGTAGTAATTTCTGCAAAAATGGCACAGGACCTAAAATTTAGGTCTAATGCCTATATTTTTAGGACTTGTGCCATTTAAGACTTATTAATGTCACCCACTGTATTGCATAATAAATGTTCTTTGCTCAATTTTAAATTTACTGCGTTCTTTATGTATACAGTTGGTATTTAATGTTCACTCGTGAAATGTCTAGTGAGCTTTTATCCTAATTAAGTAAACTTTGGTGGATTTTTGTCCTACTCTTAATAAAATACGCTCCGCACAGTATGTATTGCAATTCTGAATGTTTGCTTGGTTTCAGAAGTCTGGTAAAATATGCTTTTTAAACATTTTTTATTATTTATTTATTTATTTATTTATTTTTGTTTTAGGAATTTGTCTTGGGATTCTCGTATCTCCATTCGAAAGAAACGAATTTCTTAACAAATTATGTAATTAATTCTTAGAATGAAATAGGTTGTATTATGTAATTCGTGTATAAGTGCAGAACAGATAGTGATAATAACGATCTTAGTAGTACAAATATAGCTGTTACTGTTGGAATTAGATACGTTCTTAACGTTATTGCTAACTAGTTGCTGCATTGTCCCAATTTCGTGTGGTGGTGGCGAATTTCAGAACTAAAGCAAGTGAATGATAAAGGCACAAGTCCTAAATGGCAGAAGTCCTAAAAGGCACAAGTCCTAAAAATCATATCGCGGCAGAAGTCCTAAACGGCAGAAGTCCTAAAATGCAGAAGTCCTAAAGTGCAGAAGTCCTAAAATGCAGAAGTCCTAAAGTGCAGAAGTCCTAAAGTGCAGAAGTCCTAAAATTTAGGTCTAGTGCCCATATTTTTAGGACTTCTGCCTTTTAGGACTTCTGGATGTCACCCCTCATGGGGAGATTTATTTCATACATCATGCAAATTTATAGAAAATTGCAAACTTTTAGACCAAATATTTATTAGAGAATAACGAACTAAATGTGAATATGAAATCAGGGTTGCTTAAAGCTACAGCCAGTATGTTATAAAATGGGCAATCAAAATATGAATTTATGTTTGCACAAAATTACAGAGATTCATTTCCCTTTCTCGTTTAACGTCATAAAGTACGAACTTACTGTATACAGCTTGTATACATACATATATATCTCAATAAAAAAAAGTATAAATAAGTTTCTTCGGTCTAAATGAATTGACGTCCGACTTCAAATCAACGATAAATAAAGTATTTCTTCATAAATGGGTCTGTCATCAGTTGCAAGTTTTTTCTTTATTTCTTTTCTCTCTCTCTCTATCTATCTCTCTCTTTGTTATTGTGTAACTATTGACTTAAGTAATTCAGGCAGTAATGGATTATGGCTGCATTGATTCAAAATCTTATGTAAGCTTGTTTTGATTATGATCATAATACAATCTACTGACTTGTCCCTTCTTAACCAGAAGTAGCGATTTAGTAACTTGAAAACAACTAAAATAACATTAGCCACATAAAGAACTATTGGATGCTGAATATTTTCAATGTATATTTTAAATTTGAATCAAAGAATTAATTCAGTATCCTTTACGTCAGAGCGGGGTAAAATAAATAGAATTGAATGATAAATGAAATTACAGGATATTGATTGAATCATGGAGTAAATAAGATTATCTCGAGAAAAGTCATGAACGTACTGATTATCTACTACAAAATTCTATATTCGTAGTAGGATCTGATCTACGACATTGCGCACTGTACATGAACTCTTAACTATTCTGTTGTTTTTTCATACCAATTCATATTCATATGTGAACACTATACATCTTAAATTTATGTTGTAAAAAGGAAACTTTGACAATGCTGATTCTCCCAGCTGATGCATTTTTTCATGTTTTCCTTCACTTAAGTACTAAGAACATGGATAAGAAAATAATATTAAATAAGCCTCTATGTAGCTGAAGGAAAATGCTTTTTCCTTTTACAAAATATCTTAAATTACCTAGCACACAGTTCTGGAACAAGGAAAACAAAATATATAAAAAATTATTACCTTTGAAGTAAAGAAGCGTATGTTTATCTTAACAATTTTCTCATATTACCTGGAAATCTTATCAAATTCACCTAAGGTAGTATTGAGTAACCAATTGCGTGAAATAATAGCATGCACACAAGTTTACCTTATACTCTTCCGGACATGAATTTCAGAAAAAAATATGCGATTTCAAGAGATTAGTCTAAGAATGACTCAAAATAGTGGTAAGAACAAAAGAGAAACTCTCATACACGTGTAAAGTAGAATTACTTCCCTTGTTTCTAAGATGTTAAATGTATAAGTACGTGCAAGTACAATCCAAAGTCACCTTTTGTGAAGATTATACATGACAAGAAAGGTGAAATACTTTTCAAAAATGAAAATACTTGGGAGAATTATTCATTTTTGTTTCTTTTCGTCTTAGTTTGACCTATGAATATACATGCAAGCAACAACTTCCTTTCATTTTCGAATAGGAACAGCTACCAATCTGATTAATATTGAGTTGTCAGACCATTTCTAGAATGTTAATCTTAAATTATTTTGATTACGGGAAATTAGCACCGAATATATGTACATTAAACATGTCTAAATGATATGTTCCCCTTTTCTAATTTAATCTTCAGTTTACATTTTTCCAAAGGTAGATCACTATATATCGAAGTATCTACTACATTTCGGTATATCTTTGTGCTAACAATTTGACAGTTCGTTTAGAAAATTTCACCGAGAGGACGATCAGAAGGTTTGGTTTAGAGCAATATATATTGTGATTTGTTGAAATGTTACTACACCTTCTCCATGGCATAAGGTGATGAATTACGTCCAAATATATACCTGAAACAAACACTGTTCGGTTTGTTTGTCTGGATTTAATATTCTTTTATAGCACTGAAATTATGGGAGTAGACGTACAGTTTTATAGTGATGTACTCACTTCAAGAATTCATTCTGAATCTTTCACATCAGAGGCGCGATCATTAAATTATGTGCCCTATGTAAATCGTTTCTTTTGCCGTTTTCAATATTGTTACCAGTCTAAAGATCGTAATAACTATATTTATATTTTATATTCGTTCGCATATTACTATATCAATAAATAAATTCAAATAGAACTGTCCGATTTTAGATTGCCATTTCTAACGAGAACATGTGATATTGAAACATATGTATGAGATAACTTGTTTTAAACAGAAACTTTCTTTAACATAAATATTTTACTATCTCGTAAACATAGGGACTTTCTTGTACGATGAAAATATAGTATGTACTGTATTTTATACGATTCCATCAAAGACAGATTTCAATTTTTGAATTATGTGGTCCAAGAAGTAATTTCTTATCGCACCTGAAGTTTTATTAATTCACCAGAGATGTTTGGAAATTGTAGGAATAGTTGTGAAGCCGAATAAGTTGATAGTACTTCCGAGTGAAACAAATCATGACATGCTTGTTCAACGATATTAGCCAACACACAAATTGCGCAAATCCACATATTCCAGCAAATTCAAGAGTTCATTACAAGGACTTACTCTGGCAACAAATTATGACAACTGGCGAAACAAGAATGCCACACTTTAATTACGGAAATTAAAAATCAGTGTAAAAAGTGACTCAAGGCAGAAAGATCCCAACTCAAATTACGTTCTGTTTTATTTAGTTAGTAAGGTAATAATATTCCGGATTGTAACGGGATGTTATTGGTGGATTAATTATCAAATTGCACCACAATTAACGGAGAACATTACTTTAGTCTTTATTCTTTACATTGTAACATCAAATACTGTATCCATTTATCAAATACCGGTCTGAAAAGTTCAGCAACCGAACACCACTGTAACATAATAATGTAAGGGTTCAGACTGAACGAAAGAAGTTTTAAAGGAACTGTGCTAAGAATAACTCTCACACCCACGTTGCTCATCTGATTTAGATCCAAGTGACTATCATTTCTCCCTAGAACTAAAAGAACCTCTTCGTGGTATGCGATTTCAGAATTTTAATGACATAAAATGTGCTGTTGATCTATGGATAAAAGAGACTGGAAAAAGAAAGAAAAGAAAGGTCTTTGAGCATACGTAGCCCAAAAGGTTTAGTTTCGCCTTGAGAAACATTAATGGAAGTTACATTGAAAAAATACAAATATAAATGAGAATTAATGTAATTAAATATTAAAAACAAGGTTCCCAGAACTTCGGATATACTTCCCATATATTATGGTTGTGTTGCAGGAGAAAGCGGAAAATAAGAATAACTCCTCCAGAACTTCAAGGTTGGCATAAAGACCTCATGGAGACTTCTCTGTTTTTATTATTTATTTATCTAATTAAATGAAATCTGGATTAGCAAATTTATTTTCATAGTTTCTTCCAGTATACTCATATGTACTTGTCTGTTATGTTGTAATTGGTATTGTCAATGAAATTATGCTTTATGAGTGGTTACTGTGAACAAGTTATAAGTACAAAATTTGGTATTTCAACATTATATAATTTTATTGATTCAAGTAAATGAGAAGTAAAGCAAACTATGTGGTTGATTTGTTTACATGTTTTAATTTGCACTCTTAGCAAATAAACGATCCTACATGATTAATAATTACTGTACCATATTCTATAAAGTGTAATTACAATAGTTAGAAAAACATGATTACCAAACTAGTGTTAATTGCTAGTGCTAAACTCCGTATAAGTACTTACAAGTGTTTCTCTCCGTAATAATTGACGTTCTATAAAATATATAGTAATTCATCTGTTATTATTCTTCCTGAGGTTATGTTGTAGTATCTGCAAGTACGTATGTTACGTTTTTATTATTACATAAATTAAAGAGCATACACACTTTCTTATTTACAAGAAATTACATAAGTTTACTTGAAAATCTAAACTCAATGCCATTATACACTTATATATACATAAATATATATCACCCACGCAAACAAAATTTCTCTTATAATGTGAAAGTACGTTTGTTATTGTTTGCAGTTCTTACATAATTTTTCTACGTGTGAGTCATTATTTCTTTTCTGTTATCCTACTAGTTTTCCGGTATATGGCAGTATAACTGAAATGCATTATGTTTTCATGTTTTTTATTAGTATTTAAAAAGTTCCATTTAATTTGATAATTAGTTCATTGAAAGCAAAAAGAGTTTTACTTTCATTATTTCTTCCCATAATTAAACAATTGAGTTAATATTCAGGCCTTTTCCTCTCCAACTGAAGTACGTGCTGGAAATGACCTCAAGTAGGCAGCATATCTATAGAGTGGTTAATAACGTACTCAACATATTCAGCATATTTGTTAATTTTTATTTAAGAAAAATAAACTGAAATTAACTTTAATTTGTTTTCCGGAAACATGCAATAAAGAATGGCCTATGCATACATCTTCATAATATATTGATGTTCCATCGATGAACTAAGTTTTGATTTAGAAATTTATTTTATTTTTACATTATTTATTCTCTAATATAGTGATGTCCAAATGACGGCCCTCGAATAAAATGTGCATGATTTGTTCGTTTTTTAAAACTTCATGCGTAAATAGCAGAACTGTTGCTGGCTGCAGTTTCCAGAGTTACTTTCGAATGTTTGTATCTTAAACCCTAATTAGTCTAAACGCATGAAACAAGAAGCTGGATGTGCAAAATAGAGAAGATTAGAAAATTCATTATATACACACGTTCAGTTCCAATCTTTCATGGAAGAGCAAGGAAAATGGAAAATGGGACAGCAGCGCATTATGAATTGGTCATCACTGCTCTAAGGAAAGATCATGATGATTCTTTAGATTTTGAGACTCTTTCAAACACGGTGTTTGTGACGTCAGAACTTTCCATTATATTCGCAAATAAGTTGAGATGCGTGGTTGCGGACTAGGGGCCAAAATCACCCGTTGGTGTAAATATATATATATATATATATATATATATATATATATATATATATATATATATATATATATATATATATATATATATATATATATATATAGTAATGTAGTAGTTGAAATTGATGGAGGCTCATATATCAGCATATCTCGGTCACGCCCTACATATGATCTAACCTAAGTGCATCTCGATATCGTGAGCACTCAGTAAGAAACAAAATGAGAAACATTGTGTTACAAAATATTGAGAAAATTTGAGAAACTTTGGCTCTGCAAATACCTATATGGGTATTTCAACTCAGGCAAAAAAATATAAAATTGTACCATCACCATCTCAGATATTGTTGAAACTTTTTTTATAGCAACTAGACATGTTTTTAAGAGACCCATATTTTTTTGTTTTGTCGAAAAAAATTTTCCCGCCATGTAATGGGCCATCAAAGACGGGGAGTACAATTTATGAATTGTGGAAGACATGGAAAATGGTCAACTTCGGAGCCTCACCATTCGCCTATGGAGACAGGTAGAGTTATAATTCTTGTTGTGGTATGTACATAGGGATATAAATAAACTATATTTTATTGTAGTTTGGTTTGCGCATGCGTATCGTTTTGTACATAAATTAACAAATGAACGTCAATTTATCTGAAAATTCGAAGTTTGCGAATTTTTTTCGAGCACTTTCGGTTCGAATTTTAAAATTCTGTTTTCGCGGTTGGTAAGACCTAGCTACCCGCTTTCCGAAAAAAATTTTGTATCGCTTCTGTGTGCAACCGTTTTGTCGCAAAAAATTCGAGAAATTGTAAAATTTTCAAAAATCGCCATTTTTGGGCGCCATTTTCTCGAAAACACCATTTTTTAAAATTCTGAAATTTTGTCAGATGGTTCAACTTTACATGAATAATAAACACACCAAATACCATTCTCGACCAATGCTTCGTGAATTAACTGCTGCCTTTTAAAGTTAGCGAAGTTTCGTTAACTTTGATGTCACAGTTAGCAACACTGGGAACAATAAAAGTGCAATGATTTGATGATGTTTCTGATTCACATTCATTAAATGAAGAATAAAAGGTTTTCTTGACTGTTTTGTTCATTATTTTGATCAAGAAGGCTCTCTGAAATAGTAAAATGAGCCTCCCCCTACTCCTCCGTTTTTTTAAACCGAAATAATCTGAGGTGGAAATTACGATTACGAAACGCACAAATTTCAAGTTCACTTACTTAAAATGGTCTTCGGAAACAAAATTTCACTTATTTTTTTAATTTTTTACGTGGACCAATCATTTGCTTGGTTTGTGTTTTCTTCTCTAATAGCATGTAACCGTGAAGGTGCTCCAATAGGTGTTGGCTCACTCACAACTCGTCCAGGAGTGGATCTAGGGGGAAGAAACTTTTTTGTTTTATATATAAATATAACCGATCTCAGAGTTTGGAGCTCTTAAAAGTAGCTCTAAGTAGCAGTATTACGCCCCCCCCCCCCTTCCGGAAGTCCGTCCTGGATCCGCCCCTGCGTAGCGCATTGTCGATAGTCACAAATGCTGAAGGTCCATGTGGAAGCATAACAGCACTTCAACTTCACGTAATTCATGATTTATTCATAATATTTCTGCTACACACCACTGGTTATCATACATATATGATGTTACAAAAGTTCCTTTTTGCAGATTTCTTAAATCTACACTTTGAATTGCAGAAGTTCGATTTGGGGGAAGCATGAAGTTAGTTCATGGTGACCCGTTACTGCCATAAAAACTTCGCCATTTTCCGAAAGCCAAAGATAACTTCGTTGAATACCAGTTACCGGTCGCATACTTTCCCTTTTTTTCTTCCGGAAGTCGTCGAATTCAGTTCCAGGCAACAGAACGAGAGTAATACCCGGAGTTTGTACTTGCACTATACTCACGAATTCTTCTGCGGCTTTAGTGGGGGCGCGGTGGCTCAGTGGTAGAGCGTTCACCTCCGGTGCTTGGGTTCCCTGGTTCGATCCCAGATCGCGCCGTGTGGGATTTGTGGTGGACAAACACTGTGCTCGTGGGTTTTCTCGGGGTTATCCCGTTTCCTCCCACTTTCTGCATTCCACCATTTCATTCATTTCTCATAATCACCGTCTCCTTTAGCCTAACCGGGATAAGTGTTGGACGTGAAACAAAGATTTCATTTCATTTTTTTCTTCTGCGGTTTTAACACTGAGTATCTGTATTTGCCTAAGATTATGCCGCGTTGCCACATTCTTTACACCTCCCCCCCCCCCCTCAATTACGTCGCAGAGATCCTTGCATGGCCGGTTTCACTGCAAAACCACTGCTTTATCGGACCTGTCTGCATCTCGAACATCTGAAAGCGATTTTTAAAGTGGGATGCAGCACCATCAGAAATCACTGACACGGTTTGGGAAATTGTAGACACTTATTTTCTCGTATTCAAACCTTTTTCTATAAAATATATTTTCGTTTTTCTTCGAGTATTTTTAGAATCTTGTCTATGGCTATGAGTACATGAGCCGAATCGTGTGTTTTATCGTCGTTTATTACAACAAAACTGTCAGTTGATTCATATTCCGGTGATAACTCTGAATTTCACTTTGCAGAATAACAGTCCAGTTTTCAGCGAAGTCCACATGAAGTAAAATAGAATTTGTATCTTGAAATTTTATACGGTCCTTTTCGGTAGCAATTAGTTCTCTTTGGATTTTCTTGATGTAGTCATGAATTACAGTTAAACCAGCAATGTACGATACGAAAACAGAAAGTGGCATAGTTTTTTTTAACGAGATTATTGTTTTCCCATATGGCATACCTAACACTTTCATTTTCATCAGGATCAACAATTAAAGACTTCACACTTATTCCTTCCACTCCAGGACATTCACCACATTCTTGAAGAAGACAGTTGTCATTTTCTAGGATCATACTACTAAAGGAAATAGGTCACTCATGACAGCTTCAATACAGACTGCACCTTTGATTTGTAGCAACGCAGTAGCAGATAACTTAAAATTTGCACAATACTCACACACACATACACTTCCCTCGCAGGTTGCGGACTGAGCCACTTTAGTCGAATACTGTAAAATTCCGAGTGACCCATTCTTATGTTGGGATTGTTCTGTTTAAAAAGTCAGTAAATTTCTTTGGAACGCGTAAGAAAACGTTTCGATTTTTTAAACTTGTTGTCCTTTTTCGATCACTAATGACACCGCACTTAATTGAGACTTTGTTTGGAGCATTCCAAATCATCACTGAGGTAATAGTTCAGGCTTTGTGTAGATCATCAGAATTTATTGGATGGCCATTTCAAGTAAACTTAAAATTTATGTGTTTCGTAATCGTAATTTCCACCTCAGATTATTTCGGTTTAAGAAAACGGAGGAGTAGGGGGAGGCTCATTTTACTATTTCAGAGAGCCTTCTTGATCAAAATAATGAACAAAACAGTCAAGAAAACCTTTTATTCTTCATTTAATGAATGTGAATCAGAAACATCATCAAATCATTGCACTTTTATTGTTCCCAGTGTTGCTAACTGTGACATCAAAGTTAACGAAACTTCGCTAACTTTAAAAGGCTGCAGTTAATTCATGAAGCATTGGTCGAGAATGGTATTTGGTGTGTTTATTGTTCATGTAAAGTTGAACCATCTGACAAAATTTCAGAATTTTAAAAAATGGTGTTTTCGAGAAAATGGCGCCCAAAAATGGCGATTTTTGAAAATTTTACAATTTCTCGAATTTTTTGCGACAAAACGGTTGCACACAGAAGCGATACAAAATTTTTTTCGGAAAGCGGGTAGCTAGGTCTTACCAACCGCGAAAACAGAATTTTAAAATTCGAACCGAAAGTGCTCGAAAAAAATTCGCAAACTTCGAATTTTTAGATAAATTGACGTTCATTTGTTAATTTATGTACAAAAAGATACGCATGCGCAAACCAAACTACAATAAAATATAGTTTATTTATATCCCTATGTACATACCACAACAAGAATTATAACTCTACCTGTCTCCATAGGCGAATGGTGAGGCTCCGAAATTGACCATTTTCCATGTCTTCTACAATTCATAAATTGTACTCCCCGTCTTTGATGGCCCATTACTTGGCGGGAAAATTTTTTTCGACAAAACAAAAAAATATGGGTCTCTTAAAAACATGTCTAGTTGCTATAAAAAAAGTTTCAACAATATCTGAGATGGTGATGGTACATGTTCTGCCTGAATTGAAATGGAAGGCACCATATATATATATATATATATATATATATATATATATATATATATATATATATATATATATATGGGGGGACGTCTCAGTCTGTGCGTCACCCAAATTCATGATAATAATCAGTCATGTTAATAGGTAGATGCTATCTCTTGCCATCTTGATAGTAATACTTGTTATCTGCGCTATCCCTTGATACCTAATGATTTCAATAACATGATATTGTACATAACTGTTGGATATTAGGAATAAGGTGGGGTAGAGAGTGTTCGTGAATTTGGGAACTGTCTTATGAGTTGAAAAATGTAGTAGTCTGTTCAAATAATTAGTTTAAAATGCAATTAGAATTACAGATAGTTTGATTGGGATAATCAAGATTGTAGGGAATAGTAACAAGTTAATTTACGAAGATTTAGATTAAAATATGGAGTTATGTACGAATCCATGTATGAGGAAGCTAATGTAAGCACAATTTGAGAATTTGCGCCAAATATTGACATCCGTAATCACAGTGGCTGGACTTTCAATATACTTGAATTTTGCAACAAATTATGGCAAAAATCGGTAAAAATGGGAAGGGCATTCAATGGGTTCCGCACGATAGGAATACATACTTGCTAACCCAAATACAATAGCAGATAAGCTTACGTTGGAAAGGAGTGAAACGTATGAGCAAAAACATATTTTATTTTTGTCATGTTATATACATTTAAATTTGTTAAATTTGGTTGCCGTGTCTAACATTGTAGTTTTCAAGTAGCTTAATATTAGAATGCATATTGTGTATCTTCTTTTTAATGCTGTCATGTACGTATTCTATTAAGTGTTAAGTATTTAATACTATTTCATCCATTATTGTGTTTTGTTCTTAGTTTCTGTTGGATAATAATTTAGTTACTAATGACAGGCACCTGCTTATTTTATTCATAACGACTACTCATATTACACTTTGTTAAATGTAGGCAATTGCAGTAAGGTTAGTATTTCAGTTTTCTCAACAATCATTCAAATATTTTTGAAAGCAAACTCTATGAGTCTATGGACAATATATCAGTCTACGTTGTTGTCAAATTAAACCTAGGTATTTTAATATCTGTAAGAAAATTTGTCATTTTGTTTTTTCTGCTCATATTACCCAAAATTACCCTATACGTTATTAATGTATTATTATTATTATTATTATTATTATTATTATTATTATTATTATTATTATTATTATGATTATTATTATTATTATTATTATTATTATTATTATAGGTAGTTGATGGTAACCAGCAAACCTAACCTTACAACCAGTTATAAGCGCGGGTAGTGGTAATTCGCGTCGGTCGTAAATGGACGACGAACTGTGAAATGAAAGAATATGATCCGTGTCTCCAATTAAGTTTTCTTTGTTATAATAAAAGACGATAAATATATGAGGAAAGCTCATTACTTGAAAATAAGAAAACTCATACGTTTTTGCACTTGACAGTAAAGTCGATGTTACTATATTACTAGCTTCAGAAAAAAATTAAAATAAATTATTCATTATAGTAAAAGATGCTGAAAAGATGAACTTCTCTCAAATGTGAGCTGGACGTCAAAATTTCGTTTACACAACAAAGAACTCTTGGGATGATTTTGTTCCGACTGCAAACAAAAATATAATGACATTTTTCTACACGATGATGCATATTGTTCAACACCGGATGTGGGATTATTTATGTGAAATATTGTTTTAACTTTTTATTTAGGTGAATGGACAATTGCGTGAGATGGAGACGTCACAGTTATTGCAAATTACGTAGCTGTGCACTAGTCCCGTAGGGCATTTAAACATAGAGGTTGTTGAACTTCTCGGCTGTCCTGTATTGTGAAAGCTTTACTTCCAGTTCTTACAACTTGTCACCTGTTCCTTCTTTGGTTGTGTCTTGGCAATATTAACTTCTACGACAGAATTTCCGGTTGGGCGGTTAGTAGTGGTAGCTACATTTTCAGATGAACGCATTTAATGAAATTAGGGTAGAAACTAAACTTACTAACCGTTTCATTATTATCACGACGACGTTATGTTACTTCTTTTGTACGTGAACATAGTAATAACTTAATAAAATAACAAAGGTAAGAGAGTATTTCCAAAGTTAGTAAGGAAGGATTATTTGACAATCTGACATGATCCAGGAAAGTCTATTATAATCTAGACCACCTTTTTTCTAAATGTTTAGCGTTTCTTTCCAGTACGGCGGTTATATGAGATGTGGACTGTGGAATTCGATTGTGAAAGTGGGGGGCACGATGGCTTAGTGGTAGAACACTTACCTCTTGTGCGTGGGATCCCTGGTTTGATCCCCGTCCCGTGGCCGACAACATCGTGTCCGTGGATTTTCTCGGAGTACTCTCGTTTCCTCCCGATTTCTTATTCCACCAATTCTTCCATCATCATTCATTTGCCTAAATTATCAACTCCCTTAGCCTAACAGACATTTAAACCTGAAGGAACATTATTCATTGGAAACTCACATAAATAATTCTCATTTCTAATTTATGGACTAGTGCATAACTAATGGACAGTATTGTTAACCAATTTTTAGAGAAGTGCTAAAAATCAGAAAATACCAAAATGACGCTAAAAACTACATAATAACTCAACTATCCTAAGAGATAAGTACTTAATTTAATTTATTGCAAAGCAAGAACTTCACAAATTTGTCTGTTTAAATACTTATATTGTACAGTATCTACCTCTATAAGACTCATTAAATTTAATTATTATTATATATTTAAAAAATCAAGTGTGTGTCAAGCTAAATGAAATTAATGCGTAATGTAAAATTTTAGTTTTAATGGTAAGTTTATGCGGCATTCATTTGTTTGGCTTGACACAGACTTTTACAATCAAAAAGCGTAGCAGTTTAACGTCCCAGGATTATGTCCGTTAGGCTAAGGGAGATGATAATTTAGGCAAATGAATGATGATGGAAGAATTGGTGGAATAAGAAATCGGGAGGAAACGAGAGTACTCCGAGAAAATCCACGGACACGATGTTGTCGGCCACGGGACGGGGATCAAACCAGGGATCCCACGCACAAGAGGTAAGTGTTCTACCACTAAGCCATCGTGCCCCCCACTTTCACAATCGAATTCCACAGTCCACATCTCATATAACCGCCGTACTGGAAAGAAACGCTAAGCATTTAGAAAAAAGGTGGTCTATATGATAATAGACTTTCCTGGTTTATGTCAGATTGTCAATTAATCCTTCCGCACTAACTTTGGAAATACTCTCTTACCTTTGTTATTTTATAAAGTTGTTACTATGTTCACGTACAAAAGAAGTAACATAACGTTGTCGTGATAATAATGAAACAGTTGGTAAGTTTAGTTTCTACCCGATTAAGTTTACATCTCGAATTTATTCTTTAATATATCTGAGACGTTCAACAACATATCACAGCGGAATATACTGACCAGTTTTATTACTTCAACCATCTTATTTACTAAAGAGCTCTTCCGCGTTGATCTAGTGGGACGAGGAATCAATGTGATATAGTCGAGTGTTCGAAACTGAAGCGTTAGACTGATTATCATGGATCTGAGATCCTCTGAAGAGATTCATGGGTGACTTTAACTGTCCCCAAAGCTTCTGTGTTCGTGTCCCTGTCGTATTGGGTTAAATAGAAAATTGATTAACATTTAAAGTTCCAATTTTTGCATATTTGTATGTTTTTCTTCTATGGTAATAACTAAATGCTGTCTTAATACGTAAGTATATATTCCTTACAACTGATTTACAAATAAATTAACAAAGTTTTATAGTTCATATAATGCATGTTTGGGACGTTGGTTCATATTTCTACTACCATTGTTTATGAATGGATAATTCATAGAACAATTACGTTTGCCCACTTTCAGAACTTCATCCACTAAAAACAGTTTACTCAAGAAAGAACTTTGAGATCATAGATTATCAATTAGTTGCTTTAGATTTTTAAATTGTTCTTTGTTAATTGAAATACCTCCGTGCAACTTTCTGGGTTAAATAAAAAAAAGGGAAAAGGTACATGAAACACATGTTTGAGTCCAAAGAAACCATTTACTTATGTCTATAAAGGCAATATTTTTCTGTCAATCAGTAAGAGCACATTTAGTAATGGCAATTAGCAAGAATTGTCTCAAGAATAGATTCAATCTCTCGTTATTTTGTATTCAAACCGGGAGTAGTAAAAATAAACTATTTCTGATTTCAACAAGCAAGTTGACAAAATTGTTCTGTTGTGTGATCGTCGATGACAAAATTGTGATCGTCTTTCAGATCTCATTTGAAAACATAAGTCTTCCAAATTATTTCCTTAAAGCACAGTATATTGTTGGAGAAGAAATTTGATCAATTCATGCGAAAAATATAATATGTAAAGCCTGTGGTAAGCAACTACTGTATAACATACACTCAACATCAAGACACGTACGATTAACTCTTCCTAATGGGTTAATTAGGTAATTTCATTACTTCTGATGACAACAAAATTGTAAGGTTCCAAAAGTGGCATTTTTGGTTCTAAAAAGTAAGGGTACAAGGTAAAGATAACATAAGCCAAAGTGTGGTTCACGTTTACTTTCATGCAATATGTTTCCCTACCCTTCTTACCTTTCATCTATTTATTCTGTTGTTTCTTCCTTTTGAAATTTAGACAAATATTGCAATTCTTTCTATACTTACGATGTTTATAGACCAATATAAAACATAGGACAACAAAAAGTGTCTTTCTTTCAAACTGTTGTTACTGTTTCAGTATAAAATGACCAAAGTTCTGTAGCTGGAACTATACTTACAAATAAATAAATACCATTCCAAGTTACATACGTGTCCATACTATATTTCATTGAATCGATAGGAAACAGATGATACCAGAAGTAGTAGCTTAAGTAGGTCTACATCATGCTTGATCCATCCATTGCTTTAGAAGGGCGTAGGATATATATTCTGATGACCAAAAGATATACATTTCTCGGAGAGAAAGGTCAAACCGTTTTTGGAACTAAAATGTCATAAGTTTTGGACATACTGTACCAATCCTCTCCAATCTTTGAAATGTCAAAGGTAATTTGAGATATGTACTGATGGACCAAGGTACTTCTATTAAATTTCAAGAAAGGTGCTTTCCAGGACCATTTATACCCTCAAGAACTGCCAGCAAATAACACAATTGAAGAAATGTGGGTCAAAACTATAAACCACATTGGAACTACTGCAACAGTAACAATCACTCCCCCAGGGGCAGTTATCATCTTATGTATTCTGCCATTATTGACAAGTCACTTCCTACACCAAGCTTTCATGCACCACTGTCTTCAGCTAACCTCTTTGTCTTCACGTATGATTTCTCTGTTTTCATACCATTCATCAACTGTAGCCTCCTTCGCAACCCTCCCTCTCTTTCCTGCCACTATACCCTCTAGCACGTCTCTAATGATACAATTCCTTGTTATCCAATGTCCCAACCAGTTTCTCTTCTTTCTAATTACATCTAAAATTGTCCTTTCCTCCCCCACTATTTTTAATACTTTGTCATTTGCTTTACATTCGACCTAGCTAGTTCTCTCTATCCTTTTCCTCACTCTCATTTCGAAGGCTTTTGGTTTTCTTTCATTGCTTTCGCATAATACTATTCTCCACACGAAGCATCTTATGAGCCTTTTTCTCAACTCTTTATTCAAAGACCTACAAAATAAGCTTTCCTTTGTCCTAAAGACTTCTCTTACCATTTCTATCCTTGTTTTATTTAACGTTTGCACTTTACGTCATCACCGGGTATCGAAAACTAGTCACCTGTTCTATTTTCTTCCCTTCTACTTCTATATTTGACACCAACCGCTTCGTTCCAATCACCATGTCTTTTGCCCTTCTAACATTTATTTTCACACCATATTCTTCACAACTCTTCCTCAAGTTTTCTAACACCATATTTATTTTCTTTTCAGACTCTGCAACAAGAGCTATATCATCTACAAACCATATAGATCAAATCATTCCACCCCCATCAACTGTTTCATTTGTTCCTTCAAAAAACTTTTTTAGTATTTGAAGCATAATTTTAGCTCCATGCGACATTATACTAATAGTTCTGTGGTTCTCATATATCTCTGAGATTGATTTCTTAGCCACTTGTATCATGATTATCTTCAAAAAATCTTTTGGTCATTGTCGTGTTTCATATTTTTTGTTGCAGAGCCGAACAATTCTTTCATGCCCCTATTTTCCATATCCTTAATTAATTGGCTTGTTGTATTATCTATCCCGGTTGCCTTTCCTTTTCTAATCTTGGATATGGCTTTTACAAACTTATCCTGGAGAATATTAAACTATTTACTCGTATCATCCTCTCGTTCTTTATTTTCTACTTCAACATATAGCTCATGTGGTCTATCCCTACTCTCATACAAGTCTTCAACACATTCTTTCCATCTTACTAAAACTTCAGTTCTCTCGTTGACTATCTTTCCATTCTTATTTTCTACCGGCATAGTAATACACTCTTGCTACGAAATTCCATAGATTTCACCTTCTTGTACATTTCCTCGTATTTCCCAGCTCGTTTTAATTCTTCTATAGTCTTACATTTTCTTCCCTTATAAGATTCTTCCCTTATTTTTCTGTTTCTCTTCGTAACTCTTTCTTTAACGTCACATACATTTTTCTGCCCTCTTCTGTATTAACTTGTTTTCACATTCTTTCCCTCATTTTCTGCAATATATCTTTTACCTAGGTATAACCAACGGTTTCTTGGCTGGTTTGTTTGCGATAATCTATTACTTATTCTGTAGCTTGCTCTATACAAAGTTTAATATGCTCAAACCGTTTGGTACTACCTACACCATTTCTTTTTTCGTTTGTGTACTTTTCTTCGAAATTTTATACGAAAACATTTGTTACTTCCTCATTGTTCAACTTTTCAATTTTCATATTTTTATTATCTAATTTTCTTCCTTCTATACTTTTCAGCTGAATATCCATTTCAGCCTGGACAAGATTATGATCAGAGAAAATGTTGATCACGGGAAGAGTCTTCGCGTTCTTCAAACTATTTCGATACTGTGTTGAATCTTAACATAGTTTATTTGATATCCACAACCGTATATTGAGAATTCCAATGTATATCTCCTCCTCTTGTGCTGATTGAATCAAGTGTTCCCTATTATTAGTGAATTCTGTCTACTGGTGTTGACCAGTTCTTCTCCCCTTTCATTTCTTTCGCCTAAATCATGTTTGCCTACTGTTAGGATGAGAGTGATGTTTTATATGTGAGAAATAATCGGACAATGTGTTGAAGTATTTAATTTTGCTTTCGTCAGGGTTTAGTTTTTTGGATTTTGTTTATTGTTTATAGCTATGTTTAAGGGATTGAGTCCGAGTATGCTATGCCAATCGAGTATTGTAAAGTTAATAGGAAAAATATGTGGAAATTATCAGTGAACATGTTTAATAAATAGTATACGAGAATTTTAAGTTGGGTTACGAAGTCTCTCCTTCAATAACCTGTAGTCGTTGATTAATATTTACGTTTTCTGAGGGCAAAGTCAATCGATAGAGTACAGCTTTACAAGAAAACCTCTTGAATTTGTTCTACGAACATTAACACTTGCGAGATTACCCTCCTGTCCTCTTCTCAGAACTGCAATGATATCTCTCATCAAAATTATAGATGCGCCCCCACTCTGTATATTTGTAATTTCTTCTATTTCCTCATAATTTTTCTGTTCTTCTTCAGGCTTATACGAAGAGGTTGGTCCATACATCTGTATCACTATTAGATATTTCTTTTTCTTTTAAGCCTTTCAAGGGCTGTTTGGGAAGCATTAATGCAGAACCAATTGTCGCAAAAACATTTGGGCTTAAAATTTATGTTAGAGGTAAATGATGGTACTTTAAGGAACAATAAACCAAGAATTTCTAGTTTTCTTATTAAGTGACATTTTAACATTGAACCATTGCCCTCCGACAAGTTGCCAACAGAAATCATGTTTTTCTGTGTAAAACTGTGTTAAGTGACATGCAAAAGAATGGAAAATGTTGAAAAATGTTTAATCGTTTCTTTGCAACTCAAAATTACGTAAATATGTACGTGAATTTGGAGTCTAATCGTTATGTTATCATAAAATAAAGGTTGTACTGTAGCTTGCTTAGATTAGGAGATGTAATAAACTTTCTGAATAAAAGGAGAATAGGATTATTAAATATTCACCACCGTACTGCACATTTTAGTACCTTTATTTACCTTTTTACTGCATATTTGTGTGCATAGTGTCGCAATTTAGAGTGCATAATTGCATGCATATTTGACTTTTTTTGTTTGTTTTCGTGCATATTGATTCGAAGTCTCAAGATTACTTACAGGATTATAGAGACAAGTATTCCAATTAGGTCAATATTTTTTTAAAAAAAACGTACACAGTGCTTGCGTTTTAGTAAACGAGTCTCAGATTCGATTCCCGGTGAGTGGGTATTGAATGAATGACGAAGGCTTGGGTTGTAGATCCACGTCTCATATAGTTACGATTCTGAAAACGGGCAATAAACTTTAACAAACAAGCAAGTTGTCATGCAAAAGAGATCGTAACACACGATGTTAAACCATCAACATTTTCGTTCAATTTCATGTTCCACGTACGTAGCAGGAAATGAAATTATAGTACAGTATATTTGGCCAAGATGTCAGTAAGTTATACCAACCATGATGCAAAGTGTGGCTTCACTTCGGGAAACAGATTAATCCGCATTATAGTTATAGTAAAACTGTCATTGATTCAGAATTTACAGACAAGTATATTATATACACTTCATTTCTAGGTTTCTCTCCTACACGATTAATGCCAACTCCTTGCAAGTAGATACTTTAAACTGAGAGTTAAAATGAAGCGTGGTTAGGAATTTTAAATTTTAAATATCATTAGCGTTTAGCGGAAGAAAAACTTGTTCAAATATGAGACATACAGTATATCAATCAATAGGTCTTATTAAGCTGACTAAAGTGATATGGATGAGTGTAAAATCTCATGTGTAGTGTTTCAGAAAACCAAGAAAAACAAATTACTATAATATATTAATCTAAAAGTTGATGCTGTGGGAGGACCACGTTGCCTATTAAGGTGAAACTGTTTATATTGCATAGCCCCATCAAGCTCTTAATTACAACATGGACAAGACAGTAACACATAGTATGATTAATAAGACATAGCCTCAAAATTAAAATTGACTCTTAAACTTAATTTCTGATTAACTAATAATGTCGAAAGTTGATACATGTATCAGACGATAAACGACATTAAGTTAAACAAGATTATATGTTTCAGGTCAGAGAATATTATATTCCCATACATAGTTTTGGAGAAAGTCGGGGAAAACTACTTTTCTTGATGCTAAAAGTATATTGTTCGTTGACAACATTATTAGGAGTTTTGATTCTCCCAGAAAATGTTTATTCATTTATGTACTGCATATATATATATATATATATATATATATATATATATATATATATATATATTAAAAAAGATTACTGTAACTAGGAGTTTGTAGCAATATTTTCACTAAAGATACGTATCTTAAGAATATATAGTTGAACATTACGGAACATGTATAAAAATTTTTCGCATTTTAAAACACTTAATAAATTGAATTATCCCTTGAAATGCATCGTTCCTCAAGCAACCTTTTAGCACTTAACGAGTATCTGTGCGAAGGATAACCTGTAACCACTATTGTCTGTAATCCTCATATACAAAGTTGATCGTCCATAAATTGACGCACATGATGCATGCAAATGACCGGCGGAGTCAACGAACTAATGAAGAAATTGATAGCACCGTAAAAGAAATATGAAGTTTCCCTGCAGAGCTAAGTGTACACTAGGAAAAGAAACAAATTTTCCTTTCTAAGAATACTATTATTTTTTTGTATAGGTTATCTGCAACGTCAATAATCTTTATAGCTTTTCAGTACAAAAAATGTACACGGTCAAGGATAATGAAAGCTATTATAACTTTCCTCCACGATCAAGGTAATGCATTTTTACAAGAAGAAATATTTCATATTTGTATTTATCTTAGAGCATTGGATCCTAATCCTGTTTACCTGGCGCCCCCTTCGTCGCACTTTAGGTCCTCTTCCTTCCGCGCTTTTACTTCTTTTCGAAAAGAAACTTAAAAAAGCGCTGAACCCATCTTTAATTATTTCAAATCAAAAGTTTAAATACCAAATTTCATGTCTCCAATCTTAATGGATTTCGATATATGGCCATCCTTTTTCTAACAACTGCAACCCCTACCCTCTTAAACCTCCCGCCTTTGCTTTCATTCTAAAGAAAACACCAAAAAATGCTGAAACACGTATTTGATTATTTTAAATTAAAGACATAAATACCAATTTTTGTGTTTCAAATCTTTAGGAATTTCGGAGTATGACTATCTTATTACTACAATTGTAATTCCTATCATTTTTACTTACTACCTTCTTCCTTTGTAGAGAAAATATAAAAAAAATTGCTAAAACACATACCGTATTCAATTATTTTAAATTGGATATCAATATACTAAATTTCATATCTCTACCCGTCTGAGATTCAGAGATATGGATATTCAATTATAATAATTACCGTCTCATTTCCCCCTTCTCCACCGAATTTCCAAAAATCCCTCCTTAATGGTTTGATTTTATTTGATTTTCACTTTAGTGTTCATTTCAGCAGCAGGGCTATATGGAACGTGGACCTACAGTTTAATGTGGGATCCGAACTACATGAGCTAACCGCTTTAACTCGAGGGAGCTTCGTGGTACTATACGTTACAAATCCTATGCACTGTCAAAATTTCAAGCTTCTAGATTAAATGGTTTTGCCGGGGCTTTGATCAGTCAGTCTGTCATTTATACAGAACTTCTTTTATATATAGAAAGATCAAAAAACAATGTAAAGGAAGTGCATGCATATTAAAATTGTTAATACTTTCAACGTAGTAAAATGCACTTCCTACACGGTAGTGCATAGTGCTTAGTAATCACCAACATGTGATCTGTATAAAGAGTTTTGTTTTACTCGATACCACATAACCCAAGGCAACCAAGGTGAAACATGATTGCCTTCACAGTAGCTGAAAAATCATGGAGAAAACTTTGGATGAAAAAAATACTAAAAGATTGGAAGAAAAAATTGAAATGACATTTTTTTTTCTTTTAACAAGGACATGAAGACAGATATTTACTTTCCCGAAGATGAAGAAAATTTGCCTTTAATTTTCATACATCATAATTGCTATATATATATATATATATATATATATATATATATATATATATATTAAAATACAATAATCTTGAAAGAATCTGTAGATCTTAAAGAAACACGAGCAATACGAACTAACAGATTACATACGAATCCTCAGATTTTGACTCACCATAGTTCAAATTCCACGTATAACTATAGATTACATTTTACAGTCTTACAGGTAAAACAGGATACAAACAAAATGAAAGAAACCTAAAGGCACTTTCGTTTTACTTCTAGAATAATTTATATCACATAGATCCACATCACTATTTATTCTTTCTTGTTTTAGCATTAGAATGCTCAAATGTTAATTGTTCCAAAATGTGTTGTAAAAAATGGAAAGTTGCTTCTCCTCACAATTTTTGGAGGTCAACGGACGTATTTTGTGACCGAAGCGTTTCTTACCTGCAGAATATACATGACATTTTATATAATAGGACAAAATCAGAGATTAATGTCAATCAAGAAGTTTGAGAAAACTCACTTAAAATTTTATTTCGGTTCGCATTCAGAGAATATCCTTGAACCATTTTGTACTTTCAAGTAGCTACGTAACCATGTCTACAAAATTAGTTCAGGGAACTTACGTAAACACACACTTGACTTCAGAATCCCATCACTATATACTACACGGAGTATTGGCAAGGGAATGGATAGACTACAAAAAAATTAGTCAAGACTACAGAAGACAAACATTAAGTGAATAAATTGACTCATTGAAGTAACCTTTAGCGCTAACTCAGAACATGTATAGAGTATGACACATCATGAGAAAAGTCATTTAATGTGATGTGTAAGAAATAGCTTTCTTGGTTACATGATATTTGACCACGGCTGACGAACATTGAAATACTATGTAATATCTGACACATTTTTTTAAACTACAGATTACTTAATCCTAAATGAGAAGAGACACTGTGCAATGTAGTAGCGGACATAAAAAATGTTAGTATTTTTTTTAACAAGCACAATTTCCTTTATAAATTGCGCTTTGGCTTCTGTTTATTGAACTCACCAAATACCAATTACTTTAAAACTGACATAGAATTTCATAGAATTGAACATAAATAACCACATACACTAGTACTAGTATTAATTATAGCATATAATACTGCATTTTCATCACACATATTTGCTAATATAGAATGCATAAATGGAATTGGGTAGTGAATCTTCTTATATCGTCACATTAAATTACTCACAATATTCATTTACATTGTCATAATTCCTTTAAATCTTCAGGCAATATAAAATCTAAATACGTGTAGTGTTATAGGCCGGTTGACTTTCTTCTCCTAAATCTTTTTTTTGGTTGTACAATGTTTCTGGTAACGGATTGTGAGTGATAATTAATGTTAAAGATCATTTGATTGTACAGAAATTTAGTATTTTATTAAAAATGCGTGTGATATTAAGTTGCCAAGAGTTCTATAATTTACATTTCATTTAGTTCTTCAATAAAGCACAAAACAATGATTACGAATTTGAGAACGTGCGAACCAGGGTAGACATACCAGATAACTTATTATTCTCTTCTCGCTACCTGCTTAAAATGTGCTTGCTGGAAGTTAATCAACAACATAATTGCACGTCCTCAACCTGTAGCGATCTCTTTGTGTATTATGTAACAAAATTCTTAAGACTGAGTAACAGAAGGCGCTAGTAACAATGCCAAAAGTCATCATATAACTTTAGAAATTACATCATGAAGTTCATTTATTTCATTTGGAAAACAATCAGGGATGATGCAAAATTATACATGTATTATCAGTTAGTACATGATGTTCTTTTTTTCTTTTCTGGATGTATATATTCGCGCGTGTTATACAGATCATGGCCTTCGCTTATGAAGGCTAACAAGTTTATTTACTTCCCGGTATAACCACACATTGCAATTTCAGCATTTAATCGTATATATTTTTTCTCTCAAACTAGATTAGACATGAAACGCATTATAAAAATTGCATTGTCTCAAGTTAATTATCGAAAGGTTTTCGGTAAAATAGTTACAACGACAGTAATGATTCGGCTAGAATATACGTAGTATCTCTAATATATGATATAGAGATTTTGAGAAAAAACAAGAGAATCGCGATTATTTTTTAAAGGTCATTTCAAAAACATGAGTTAGACATTGCGATTAACAAGTTGTTACTTATTCTATATGTTTGTATCAAATTTAGGATGAATATTTTATATCGAAACTAAAAACTAGCCAAAGATTGTTGAATGAAAACATTAATCATATAAAGGTGTGTGACAAGCTATGATTTTGTGTGAATATTTGTTGTTTTTTTTTTACTTATGGTACTCGATATTTCTGAATTCCCTTATATTCATTGCAGATTTCGAAGCAGCCGCCATATTAGCATTAAGGGAAAAGTTTTAATTAACGCATGTTAATAGTTACCTTTTCAAATGAAGAAGTACTTACGGAGGAAGGTGCAGAAATTCAACCTTCCTGTAAAGATAATAGTAAAAATGAAATACGGTTAATAATTCAAATGTATACTGATCTAGTTTCATGAAACCAGAGGACGTTGATGAGGAGTAGTTATTCATCTATGGCAAGCCCATGCTAATAAGAAATTGGAAGAATCTTGAACTATTCTCTACACCAGTGGCTGAAAAACAAAGATACTCCTGCGGATATATAGACTTGCTACTGGCGGAGATAGGATTAATAACGTTGTAGAAGGATGGAAGTATAAAATAAATGCATTGCTTGGTAGGTCCCATCGAAAGTTCAAGACTTGATTTCCTGTCTTAAGTCGAGGAAAGAAACGATGAATATATACAGGTGATGAAAGGATTGAAAGAATCGTTCAAAAGTATAAAATAACTAATGATTTCAAAAAATGACTGAGAGCTTTGATCCATGTTCAAATGCTGGATTAATGCATAATTGCAATGAAATAGACGACGTATAGGATGTAAATACTTCATTGTTCATATGTGGTATATAATAACAGAACTAGTCTCTCCGCTGGTGTTGTGGTGCGTGTGTCTTGGCGCACGTGCTCACGGGTTCGATTCCCGGTGGAAGAGCACAAAAATTTCATTTCACAATCGCTCACCTATATTAATCATTCTTCGAAGCTGTCTCTGAACTCTGCTTCTTGTTATGGAATAGATAATGATATGAATTAGCTTTCAAATAAAACACATTTATCCCAGAAAAATGGAATATTACATACATTGTTACACAGGGCGGAAACAATATCTGGTAATGATCATCTTCAAGAAGAAATTCGTTATTTAAAATGTTTTTGTAGAAAATGATTACAGTAAGAAAAAGATCAGTAAGGCAATAATAGAAGTCCAAAATGTTACAAGAAACAGAATTCAGACAGGACTTCAGAAGAAACACAGGAAGTAGTAGTCATACCGCAATAACTATAATAAAACAAATCGTTTATTGAATAAATATGAAATAACAACAATTCACATGCAATCTTTAAAGATTAGATAAATACTTTTTCGTGAAAGATCACGAAAGATAGGACACCCCAGGTATTTATTCAATCTTATGTAAATGTAGCCTACTCAAGCAAGACATAACTATGAAATCCAGATAGGAGAAGTATTAAGATTATACGATTAAATCAAACACAGAAGTCAACATTAGCGCAACATACACTAGTAGAACAGCATAAGATTATGCTGGAAAATGCATCGGTTAGGCTATATCCAGGTCCACTTAGAAGTAAAAGTGAAGGGGAACGCGGGCGGACGTCGTTACCCCACTTCCAAAAAATATATATGGCGTTCGACACTTTCTAAAAAATTACAATGGGCAAAGATAGGAACGGGAGACGGCGTGACGTCAAGCGTTCCCCTACCTTTTCAAATCCGTTTTACCCCTGAGTCCACTCATGAATATAAAACGTTATTGATGGAAACAATGGAAATACATAAAATTACGTGATAGCACATGAAACAGAGGAACGCTTGAAATTAATATTTGGAATATTTTATTACAATAATAATAAAAAAAGAAGATAACAAAAATAATAACTAAGAAAACGTTTATATTATAAATTTGAATGAAACCGAAAATTGTAAAAATAATTGATTGTTTCATTTCGAAACGTAAAATTATTTTTAAAATGTAACAATTAAAATTATACTACTGTACAATAATTGTACAACATTTCCCTAAATTATACAGAATTGTATTTCCCCAGATTATAAAGATGACATGCCAGTAGCTCTAAAGTGACAAAGAACAAAGACTCACGTCAGCTTACATGAACTCAGATGTATATTTATGTTGTGGTTTCGAGAATATGTTTTTTTTTTTTCACGGAAACCACCAAAAAAAGATTTTTTTAAAAAAAAATCCTAGATGGACATATTTCATATACTTGTAGTTGAGTTTACAGTGACATCGACGTTCTCCTCTTGTGTTTGCCTTCATATTCAACCAAATGAACTCCAACCAAACGACAGAACCCTTTTCAAGGCATTGAAGATCTACTACAACAGAGAGTGTGATTCTTGGCTTGTGATGAATAGAGGACGAAACAAAACGCATTTTCAGTTTGAGACTCTTTCTAGAAACGCATGGGAAAATGCTGCTACCGTATCAAATGAAACATCAGGATTCCGGGCTACAATGATTTATTCTTTGAACGAGGGTATGATTCCAGATCATGCGTTTGCAATATCTGACTCTAGAATCAATTTGTCCTCGAGTTTATCACAGACAGACACTAGCCAAGTTTCAGGTTCATTTGCAGAACTTCAGCAAGAAGATTTCAACGTATGTCCTTAAAATATAGAGGAATGCAAGCAGTCATTTATTTCGTTCAGTTCGATCGTTCCCTCAACGTGTGTACTGAACACGGAAGATAATATTGCGCTGTCTACGAAAGAAAACCCGAGTAAGTTATTTATGGAATTAGCATCTTTTAACAGTAATTGAAGAATCAAAATCAGACACAGCTAATGCGAAAAGAAAGCTGGTGATAAAGATAATATCGCAGGACATACATCAACTATGGTAAACAACAGGTAAAAACAGTTACGATTTGAAAGATCAACAAAGCACAAAGGAAATAACGTTACAGTAACAGATAGTGGTAGAAAAGTACTAATATGCGGAACGAGAGGAACAAACATTGTATCTGTAGATGCTGTATAAAGTGTAGCAAATACTACTAAACAACAAAAGAAGAATGTGATTGAATTAATTGTATGGTATATAAGAAGGTGGTTATATGAAATATAAACAATTCATGAATGACACTGTTGTGATAGTGGTGGAAAACATTCTAGTTTGAAACAAAAATGACCAAATAATAACAATATGAAAATTAATTATTGTTTTTTATTTATTGTTTACAAACTTCTCTAGAAAACATATGTAGATGTTGAACACTTGCCATTACATTCAAAATAGTAATATGATAAGATAGATGATGAGTAGAATTAAAATTAACAATATTAATGATAAATCAACATAATTATGTTTCTATGATGTTTATGAACATGTTAAGAAAAACTGCGGCATCTTTCTCCAATATATATGCCAAAGACGCACCGCTTGAACGTTTTTATAAATACTGTAGATAGATGAAATAAAAACTTGTTTCGAGATCTTATAAACAAGGTATCGGTCTTGTAATTGAACTTAAATTCAACAGCTTGGATGAATGGATAGAAAATGGGTAACATTGAAACAGTGAGCCATCTCTATCCAACCTACTCTATCAGATGCTGTTGAGCACTCTCGTCACTGCCACTAAAAGCTAACTGAAAATACTCCATGTTAAATACCCTACTTGCAACACTCCTTCTTGGACAGTTTAATTTGGTACTTGCGGTCGATCAGGGGATATACACGAGCCTGCTGTTTGGGTTGTGGAAATATTGCAAGAGTTATGACTTTCTCTTGTATAAATTACCACGGGCTACTGCGCATAATACATAAAGATAAGATAGACAAAAAAGGGTTAGGATTTCCCATTCTGTTCCTCAGGATAGTAGAATAGTCGTCAATTTTATGCAAATAACTGAAATATAGTATTGAGTAAAGATGACATTAAGTAACACTCTTTTTTGTTCTTTGCTCTTTGGAACTTAAAGCAATGAAGAAAAGCAATGAAAACTGTTTACAATTTAAATAACTTTTTTGACAGAACGTCAAAGTCATCTTGCTTATGAAGAAAAGATTAATCATACTAATTACGAGCTATTTTATCTTTTTTCTCCTTTGTTACTGCACGTAAATGCAGGAAGAAAGGCATCATCTGTCAAGGTTACGTGCTTTGTAAATTGCAAAGACATAAGCTAAAAAAACAAGCAGTGAATGCAAGCGCCTCATAAAATAGCATTAACATAATATATTGTATAAGTATGCTTTTTAAAACATATACAATATACTAAATAATAATAGCGCTAACTTGCAAAAAAATCAAGTAATGGCAATCCAGACAAAGTGAACAAAACATGTAATAGGCGGTTTATGAATTTTTATTCGTTGTATATTTTATGATCTTCTTTCGAAAGCAATCTTTTAAACATGAACTTTCCATCTTCATAGTACCTCTAAAAGACTATAATGCCATCTGATCATCTGTACACACGGGAATCAGAAGCAGTGTCTTAGTCCTGTAATCCAATTGTTTTGGAGGCGAGATAGTGAGGAATGACCTATTTTCTTAGAACTGATATTGCATAGTGGTTGTGTACTGGCCAACTGTACCGAATTCAAGTGTCAATTGTGGTTCAGAGCCTACTTTAAAAGTAGATTTTTCTTCAGTTTTGAACATACACTAATACAGTATAATTATCTTTGCAAAATAATATTAACTGAAACTCTTTTAACTTTATATTAGTACTAGCTGAAGTTATCGTTCATCTCATCGGGAAAATAAGTTTATAATTCAAATACTTATTTCCCCCTTAAGATATGATTGGAGAAGAACTTTGGCATCAGGAGTGTCACTATACATCTCAGCGACCCGGAAAACTATGGATTGGAAAATAAAGCTATGGTTATACGAGGATGCGTTTCCGATACGTTTCCACCCGCAGAGAACGCGACCTAGGTGGCTATCAGCAATTTTAGTTTCGCCAGAGTTATAAATCATACTGTGAGTCAGTCAGGGTTTCCAGGTATTTTCTTTCACTTCCCGCGCCGGAAGGGTGGAATCAGAATGACCTGCTTCAGTTGGTTTCTTGTGAGAAGACTAAGAGAGGTCTTGCTAAAATGCCCTTGCCTGGCAACATGTCTTTCCTTTTTCCCCTTCCTTTAGACATCTTTTACTGATTCCGAAACAGCAGGCATTCTATTGTTCCGAAACGCATCAAATACGCTTGAGCCGATGTATTCTGCGCTTTTTTTATTGCTTTCGCGTTTGCAGCGAATTGTAATTAGCCATCCACATTTAAATATATGGTCAGCGTATTTCAAGCGTACGCATGAGCCATAAAACCGCGTTGCGAACGCATCTATAGCCGTGCACTAAGATCGGTCGTTTGCGATTATTTTTACATGTTATCTTCCCAAAGTATCTCTTGTCCCCATACCGATGAAGTTGAACTTTGACTTAAACACCATCGGGTGTGTTACTATTCATCACAGCCCTCGACACCTACAGATTGGACACTAAGATCGGTCTCTTTCGATTATTTTACATGTTACCTTTTATACCCCCATCTCTTGCCCCCATATCGATGACGGCTGAACTTGAACTTAAACGCAATCTTGTGTATTACTATTCACCTGAGCCACCGCGACAGTTATGGATTGATCACTAATATCTGTCATTTTCGATTATTTTTAAATGTCATTCCCTCACTCCCTTCTTTCCCCGTTGGTGAAAATGTGCTAAAAGAAACAAGTTAGGCCAGATCCACTCATGTTCCAAAAATCATCAAAATTGGTTTGTGGTCTAGGAGGAATTAGCGATCAAACATAATTACATTCATTTTTATTTTTATTAGTATTAATTAAAGGAAGTACACATTATATATACTAAAGGAAAGCTATGAAGAATATTTTATAATAATACATTTAGGCCTATATAAGCTACTAGAATTTGCAGAATCTTTACTTTATTCAACTATATAGTCTATTATTTGTATAACCTATATATGTTTGAGACATGACCTATATATATATCAGCTATATCAGCTATAATATATATATATCAGCTATAATGTGGCACGCAATTTACTTCAATTGTGGTTGTTCAGACTTTTTTCTTTCTTTTTAAAACTAATGGTCAATGTAAGAGGACAACAAATGTAGGCTTCTAGTTTGCGGACCACATTTTCAGAAACGCTGGTCTAGGGTGTCATGGAATTCGGTAGTGTTCAATCATCTCTTTGTTATTGTTTGTAAGTTTCCATTACGAGCTTAATACTACAAGAAATCATTCTGTTAATGGAATAAATTGACTTACCTGTGATAATGATATATTTGCCAGTCAAAACTCATTTTTGAAGGATGCCGAAAAGTCGAAATATCTATTTTTGGCAGGGTTCAAATCAACGGGGGATGAGGAGGATTTCCTTCTCTCATCAAGTAATTTACGAGACTTATCAAAGAAGAACTTCTTCCTTACTAGGGAAATGTTTTCTCTATTCCAGCGTTTCCCAACCGGTGTGCCGCGGCACACTGGTGTGCCGTGAATTTGCCGTGAATGGGCCGCTGGTGTGCCGTGAGCAAATCGAAACAAAATTATTAATTCTATAGCAATTAAATTGCAGGACATAGGGAAAAATGTATATTTGTATTTCACATTACTATAAACCTCTAATATGAATCTACAGTTTTAAGTTTCATACCACGTTACTTTTCTGTACATTTTTAATATTGAAAAAGGTATTTATCATTGTTATGACGTTATGAGCATTATTGCTTCTTTATTGCTGCAGACTATTTCGTGACTTTAAATTTTAAAATATTCAATTCTTTCGACAAAACAAACATGCATACGAATTACCTACATTTGTGCTTTAAAAATAAAAGAGATTTGTTTGTTCGTTCGTTATTTAGTGATCTTTCTTGTTAGTGAAAGTTTGGATGCAGTTTTCGAAAAAGAAAGTGTATTTTTAGAAACCTAAGTCCAATATTTCATTGCAGTTGTTTTCTATTTTTAAATTAGAATGAAAAATAAGCATAATGATTTACCATGGTGGAAAACCAGTGATGGAGCTTTCTTCCCTGTGAGGAGATCAATAATCACAGAAAAAGATACCATGTATTTTATATTTAAAAATAATAAAATCTATGAATGTGCCGCGAGAATTCAAGTTACACTCATAGTGTGCCGCAAGTTGAAAAAGGTTGGGAAACGCTGCTCTATTCTATACACATCACTGTAAAAAAGAAACATAAGTCCCTAAATACAAATACATGTCCCCTCTTGTAAAACAGCTTGATTTGAACCTTGATCTTTGGTATTTGTTAGTGATCAGAGGTGACAAATATAGTACTACAGTATGAAAGATAAACTTATATATGAAAATAATTAATCGTAAAAGAAGAACTTATTTTAGAATGATTTATTTTCATTGTACGAGTAGTACATAAGTTATTGTTCCTCTGTTCTGTGCAGTCGCACTGCTAACACATTCTCGAAAAACTAAGAAGGAAGCCCGTGATGTATGGTGTTAGTTCTTTCTGCAAAGTACACATAAAAGGAAAAGTATATTTACTTAGTTTAGTCTTTCATTGAATGAAAATTCTTTACACTATCGTTATCTTTGAAAGACATTACACATACATTATTTACACTATACTTTTAGCGACTCATTAACTCTGGAAATAAAATAAGCTGTATTTTCTTCCTCTTCGCAATTAAATGGCCATGGAACCTGACTTGCCACACATATGTATAGAATTGTCTAAGTCACTGTCGTGCTGCATCTCACATTTCGTCCTTGGAACACAACATTTCAGAGTGAGGTTGATAGCGACTTTGCCTAGAACTTGTTTTATGGCATTTTAAGATGCTTTCTCTCGTAATTCCTGTCCATTTCTTAAGACCTTAGAGTCTATAGGATCTAGTCAGCTTCCTGCTTCACTGCAAGTCCTCACTGTTTGTTTACAAGATTAAATATCATGATACAAGGAAAAAAGGCTCTCTTTTCTTATCCTTCTTCACTTTGAAAAACAGGACAGTAGTAAAAGTGTATGAGTTCGAGAAACTAGATCTAACTGAATATCAATCGAATTTAAAGGTGTTGTGATCCAAGCCACACAATAATTTGGAATACTACACGTTTGAAAATACATATATACAGCGCCGGATCTAAGATTTTCTGACGGAAGGTGCACCAATAACTATCACAACATTTGATTTTTTTTTTTTTTTTTAATGTCTTTAGGCGTCTATGGTGTAAACGAGGAATATTGCTTTGCTTGGTGAATCCTTTGCCTTCAACCTTCAGAAAATCGACTTAAAGTATTGCTCTTGCAAAACTCCACTGGCTTTCTTTTAAGCCCCAAACGGAAATATAACAGCAGAAACTTTCGGAAAGTGCTGCTATTTTTACTGCTAACTTCTCATTTTGGATAGTGTATATTTACAACGAAGGGGGTGCACACGCTCCGATGCATCCCCTTAAATCCGGCCCTGCATATAGATCCAAACGTATTATATCTAAAATAATTGTGTGCCTCAGTTTGGAGTACAACTTGAATCCATAGATCACCGGTAAGTTCATTCAAATTTGTTGTGCTCTGGAACGATGCAGAGAATGACTGGGAAAATGGAAATGAATATGTTTCAGGTGTAAACTTTTCCATCAATTTCTAATGATGAAGCATTAATGAATAATCTATATACGGTATATAAAAGAGTAAATCCACTGAACTGCCTCGCTGGTTCATTTATCAATGGAACTCAGAAACTATTAGACATAGAACCTTGAAATTCTTAAAATATTCTGTTTGCACTCTAAGCTGCAAGTAAGGATAGGTTTTGGGAATTGCATATCCTAAGGGAAGATAGAAGCTTAAATAGTTTTTGCTATGTTTCTATTATTCACTTGCACTCAGTATCGAAGACAAACAGGAATGGAATGCATGGAGAGGAACATAAAAATATTTGCGATAAAATGTCCAGTTATTACTCGTTTGATTTATCTGTGCATGCGGCCAAGTTGTGAACTAATTTCTTTATTTACAAGTGAAATCAGTAGTATGGCAGGGCTGCCAGAGGTATATGTTTTACTTGAAATTTCTTTTATATGTAACTTTTCAAGAAAATCAAAAGGATATACTGAATCGAATCAAATTTAATGGTAGCAGTCGTGTACGTACTTTAAGTTGTTGTGCAGTGAATGTGTGAAACTACTTAATATGGTATCAAACACTAGATGGCATGTAGATAACTGCAAACTTAATTTTCCCATATGAAAATAGAACTTAAAGAATATTAAATAGCATTAAAAAACATTAATTTAATACATCTACAGCAGTGGCGGGATCAGAAAAATATATTGGAGCTAATAAAATACAACGTCGAAGACACACAGACAAGCACTCTCTCTCTCTTTCGCACACACACAAAGATGTATATATATGAGCCGATACACAGATATGCTCATCTGTTCGTCGTCACATGGCTTGACAGACTTTCATGTTCTCTTGCGTCATAATGTTAAGTATTTTATTTCAGTACACAGAGATATAACAAACAAGTCTCATTCTTTATAGTCATGAGGGTCTGAAATATTGATGAAATTAGTAAACAGATAGGAAGAAGTACTCACTGCCGCTACATTCAAAGGGCTATAGCTACCCAAATGTCGCACGATAACATAATGATTAATGATCAGTTATCAACTCTTAGGTGTCATTATTTCTGACTTTATAGTCCTGAATCCATTACTTCTTAATTAACGTAGTGGTGGAATGAAGAAATTGAAGTAAAATGGGAGAACACGAGACAAGCCACTCAATCATGGATGTCCACCACAAAACCCACTTGGTGCGAGCTGGGATCAAATCAGGGACCCCACTTAGTAGAGGGCAGCGCTCTACCATTGAACTACCATGGTCCTTCATGATTATGGGTCAACACGAGAAAATGTCAGTAGTCCAATTTGTAGTAGAATCAAGTATCACGCACTACGAAGTCGCGTGCTCTAACAATTTGGTTCATCAAGTTAATAAAATTTAAGTAAAATTGAACAATCTGTCTCTTTTTAATGTTCTTTACACGCATTCACAGACGTTATATTTTGATGCTTATACTGACGAGAAAGAGTTCCTTCCTCAAAAAGAAAAAGAATTCAGTATACAACCAATTTGTTGAAATCTTATGTAGAATTAAATGGAGCTTCGGGGAAGAAATTTTTTATTACTAACATGACTGTGCAATACTTGTGATAAATTATAAAAATAAAAAGTCGTATTGTCGGGATCACAAATGGAGTGTACTGCATATTAGCATAATTAACTTTTGATATCACTATTCTAAGATGGGTAAACTTAAGCTCGTCAGCCCCTTTCCTGCGCCACTGGTTTATAGTGTGGATTTGTGCATATGCTTTCAATAGTATATTTTGAATAAATATATCAGTTTTAATAAGTTTTCAGTGAGTCCACTTAATTTCTTTCTTTTCTACAGTCATTAATACGTTATACGTAGGCTAGTCTTTCTAATATCGGAATGCATTATTTTGTGTAGTGATTTTTATTTGTTTCCATTTTCCGCTTGAAATCACAACAATCACTTTAATAATAGACCTACTATAGAGCTTCTTCATTGCTAAATGGTTCGCTTACGCGCCTTTGGCCAAGTTCGATTCTCGGCGGAAGCTCATGTAGTTTGGATCTCACGTTAAGCTGTAAGCCCACGACTCATATAGCCTCGCTGCTGAAAGGGACGCTAACGTCAAATTAAAGAATATTATAACATAAAAAACCTGCATTCACTTTTAATGCTCTATGTTCTGGCCACCCTGTAAAGTAATGCAGAAAATCACTCATATCTTCCTTCTCGACAATTCCTTCAACCAATAACAGATGAGTAATAAACACACAACAGCGACTCCATAAAGCAAACGCATGAACTCGTCAGATGGGTTATACAGGGTGCGGCACGTAAAACAGGCCCGTCGTAATATTCTGGTATATTGTGTTTTTGGCAACACTTAAATAATCTACCTTCCTACCAAGAGATGGCGTGTCGAGGTCGGGTCGACTTACGTGACCTGCAGCAGTCACGTGCAGCCGCAGCCAGTGAAACTTGTCGAAACCAGTTGAGAAAAAGGCCTCGTTGTGTTAAGCCGGGTGAGTGTCAGTGTGTGATAATGCCGTATTCGATACCCGAGCGTGTTGCCATTGTTGAAGGGTTCATTCTCACTGGATCTTTTGTGAAAACAAAGAATTTGTTTCGGGAGAAATTTTCAGAACGTTCTGTGCCAGCAAAAATCACCATTCAGGAATTGATTGAAAAATGGCGGCGTACAGGATCGGTTCAAAATGCTCCCAGGAACAGACGACCATCTGTCTGCACACCTGAATTAAAGATGCAGGTGGAGGAGATAATGACAAGAAGTCCTCGAAAGTTAACCAGGAGATTGAGTCAACAGGTTCATGCGAGTGAGAGAAGCTGCAGACGTGTTTTAAGGGGACTGAAGTTAAAACCGTACCGGATAAGTGTTGTGCAAGAACTGAAGGAGCCTGACCTGCAGAAGAGGGTGCATTTCTGTTCATGGCTGTTGAGCAATGTTGCCAGTGGTTTCTTGGATCCACTAATGCTCATCATGAGTGACGAGGCGTGGTTCCACCTGTCTGGGTACGTAAATTCCCAAAACAACCGGTATTGGTCGACAGAAAATCCACACGCAATCCACCAGGTACCCTTGCATGATGAGAAGATTGGTGTTTGGTGTGCCATTTCCGCCACTTGCGTTATTGGGCCCATATTCTTTGAGACGACAGTGAACAGTGACGTGTATATGGGAATCCTGGAGGAGTTTTATACACACTTGACCGAAGAGGAGCGTCAGTTATGTTACTTTCAGCAGGACGGTGCAAAATGCCACACGTCATCTGCATCATTGTCCCTTGTGCATGAGATGTTTACACCAGAGAGGACAATCAGCAACGGCTTGTGGCCTCCTCGGTCACCAGACTTGTCCACGTGTGACTTTTACTTATGGGGACTGTTAAAGGGAAGAGTATACGAAACAAATCCACACACAATTGAAGAACTCAAGACCAGGATCCAGGATGTCACCAATAGCATTACAACACAAGAACTGACAAGAGTATATATGAATCTCCTCAATCGTGCTCATATGTGTGTTAAAGTGGGCGGAGGACACTTTCAGCACCTGCTGTGAAGGCTGCTGTGAAGGTGAGTAGTCATATTCAATACATTACATTTCATTTATGTGTTGTAGTTAATCATATTCAATACATTACATTTCATTTTATGTGTTCACTTTACGGGCCGGTTTTACGTGCCGCACCCTGTACTAGTAATACTAAGGTGTTCATGTTAAATTTTATTTTATATACCTAGGTAGATATGGTACAATAATTTATTTAACAATGAGTATGCCACGTAAGAATAGGTCACCCAAAAACTTTCTGTTTTGATAGTTTATGTACAAATCTATTGTTGTATAATTTAAACAAATTAAATTTACCCTTGACTGACATTCACCATTATTTTTGTATTTGGATGACTCAAGTATTCAAAAATGATAATCCTTTAACTGCACTCTCCCTCCCCCCAAAAATAGTTTGATCATGATTTATTCGATTTCTCAGTAACGTGAATTATAAAGTGCGATTTGGATTATACATTAACTTCTACAGTATAGTGCATCCTGTTTCTATATACTAAAACAATTCTTATTACAAGGATATTACTTAGTTTACAGATAATAATATTGAATTGAATTGAATTGAATTTCTCTTTATTTTAGCGGGCGAGGTTAAGCCAGAGGCTGCTCTGCCACCTAACCCTTGTCATCATTACAAAGAAAAGAAAGAAAAAAAATAAAGACACAAATAAGATACAAAATACAAATAACAACATAACATGATACATTCAATAATACTAATGATAAATAAAACACTCAGTAAATGTAAATGAAAAAAAAAAACTATACTCATACTGCTAGTCCAATTTCATACCAATTTCAGTCCAATTTCAAACTGTAGTAAACCTGTCGTATGTGCCAATGCTTTGTCTCTGATCTCTAAATAATAATGTTTGGAGTGATGATTTAAATAAATTATACGGTTTGTCAGTGATTGGCATTGGTAGGGAGTTCCAGATTCTTACTACCGAGATTGAAAATGCCTTCTCTGTTATTTTTAAAGAATGCCGGGGCATATTCAGCTTATTACTTCCTCGGGTATTGTAACGGTGAATTTCTGATCTACATGTTAATTTATGATGCAAGTAAGGTGGTGCTTTATGTGAATTTATTTTGTATAGTAAACAACAGTATCGGAGATATCGTCTTCGGGACATGGTTAGGATATTATTTTCATTAAGTACCGGCAGAATATGCTGAGACTTCCTGTAATTGAGAGAGAAGCGTATAGAGTAATTCTGTATTTTCTGAATTGCTCTAGTATTTTGAGTGGAGAGAGAGCTACCATATATTGAATCGCAGTAATCGAACAGAGGCAAAATCAGAGTGTTAACAAGATATAGTCTTGTTTCTTGCGATAAATAGCCTTTCAATTTATAAAGCTGTCGTAAGATGCGCTTAGCTTTAATACACTGTTCAGAAATGTGTTTATTCCAGCTAAGCCCTTGGTCTATTATTAAGCCTAGATCTTTTACAAAGGGAGAAAATGGAATACTGGAATTCACTACAGTTACTTTTAGGTCATCAGGGTTGATTTTGCTCAACTGATGTGATGTTCCCAATACAGTGAAAACACATTTTAATGGATTAAGTAAAAGACCATTCGTAAGGCACCAGTTGCTAACAGCTGAAAGATCCGTATTAAGTAACTCTATTGTGTCCATAATATTTTCAGGCGTACTACTGATGAAAATCTGGGTATCATCTGCATAGAAGTGAACTGATGAATGTTTTATGACTGTAGAAAGATCTGCTGAAAAGAGTGAAAATAATAGGGGACCTAATATTGAACCTTGCGGAACTCCTGCCTTTATCAGGGATGGGGTAGATACCTGAGTCTTTTCTCCTCTTAGTATTACTTGTTGCTGTCTACAAGAGAGCCATTTAATAACTGATTCCGAGAAGTTGTAATATTTCATTTTGGCCAGTAGGAGTTCATGATTTACTAGATCAAAAGCCTTCGAAAGTTCCAACAAGATCAAAACTGCTACCATTGAATTTTCTATTGAATTCAAAATTGAATCTGTAATTTCTAAAAGGGCTGTGGTTGTGCTATGTTCTTTACGGAAGCCGGATTGAGTAACAGGCAATTTCATTTTTATTGATAAAAGTTGTTAATTGCTGAAATGCTACCTTTTCTAGTACTTTGGAGATAATTGGAAGTATACTGATGGGACGAAACTCATCAAGCGACTGTACAACTGTCTTCTTGGGCAGTGGAACCACCTTCGCTCGCTTCCACAGTTCTGGAAAACAACCTTGAGTTAGTGAGTAATTTACTATGTGAGTAAGTGGAGTTAAAATAAACGGAACAGACAGTCGAAGCATTTTTCCTGTTATTCCATCAAATGCACATGTGTTGGATTTAATACTGTGTATTGCAGTTTTAACTTCTGTTTCGTTTACAGTGTGAAACTTAAACGTTTCAATATTGCTATTTAGTTTACGCGATGAAAGCCAATGCGTTTGTTGATCAAGTACTTCAGTGCTTGTCTCAGACATTTTATAAACACTTGTGAAATGTGAATTTACACATAATATAGAAGTAACATAGAAGTAACTTCATTTTAATATAGAAGTAACAAAACCATTGTGAATAACCCTTTACATACGACGTAATATCGTAAATTATAAACAATATTAATAAAGTATAGGTGCACGTGCACGAAAGAACAGGTATAATGATAATGAAAGTTAAAGTGGAAGATCTAATGAACTTTAAAAAAAAAAGAAAGAAAGAATGGAAAGAAGACATTGGTCTTTGCACACGTGTCTCTTCCCATTCCATACTCCCATAGTTCCACTGAAATGTCAATGAAATATCAAAAGAAATACCTATAACATCATTACCTGTGTCCTTTTTTTTTTTTTTTTTTTTAGCTTGTAAGGCAATTAGCTAGCCTACACTCTTAAGTTAATTATTAACACTTAATTACAATAGTTCTATTTTTGTTGATGTACTGGGAAACTTGTTTCATATTCGAATGAAACTAGTCACGCAAGATGCTATGTTTAGAATCCAAGCAAAACAGCTTTTAACTTTCTTTTTAATAATTTAATAGTAGAAAAAATTTAGAAGCTGGGATTTTATTTTCAGAAATGTTTACTATTCATTTTTAGAAATGAATTTTGGTCACAAACATAGGTAACTATACAATTAAGTTTTCGCTTGTGATGATCCCGAAAGTAATAGTCCTGATAAATACGAGTCATTAACATATAGATAAACGTACATGTGTAATTAGGCCTATATACAGATAAGTATAGGTTATCTCAGGATTCTCGAACACTGAACAGAAACACGAAGCCTTTTGTGTCTTAAATACACATTTCGAGTTACCGAATATCATTGTTCTACGAACTTGTGATATTTTAATTTATACTGGCTGAACCTGCGCTCTGTACACAGCGCATCATTCACATATGAGCATGAATCTCCTTGCCATTCCTCACAACATATGTACACTTATGTCCAAAATTATTGTCGCATATCTATAAATATGCTGTTGTAGGAATATAATTTGATAACGAATTCGACAGGTATTTCTTATAATGTTAGTATGTTTATAATCGACGAAGACATGTATGTGGCAAATTTCATGTCAAAAGAGCAATAAATAAGAACAATAAAACGAAAATAAAACTTCCTTGTCCATCTAGCAACATTTTGTTTACTCATTCTAATTTTCGTATTTATAATTCTTTTGCTATGAAATTTACCACAAATATACATTTCCCGATTATACACATAGTAACAGTATTAAAAGTACCCTTCAAAATCATTATCAAAATTATATTCTTACAAGAAGACAGTTATAGATATGCGACAATCATTTTGGACATGACTGTACATGTCCCTTTACAGACAAAAGTTAAAGACGTCGTGATAAAAATCGGCAGAGGGTACCATAAAGGGGAGATATTTTCGATTATGTTTTCAATATCTTGCACCGTTTGCAAGATTTGAGCCTGCTTCCGGTTGGAGTTTCAAATTCATGTATGATCAGTATTTTCTTTCTTCTTGCATGCAGTATGTAATAAGCAAATACATTACATACACAATTAATTATAATGTCAGGGATATGTGGTCTTCATTGGACAAAATACTTCAAACAATAAAAATTCATCTTAATGTTATACTGGAAAAATTAGTATCTTTCCGTTTTCATGATCATTTGGCCATGAAACAAACGCCTGAGAGATATACAGCCCCTGTATGCAACAATGTGGTATTGGAATGTATAACTTGCAGGATATGATGTTTTTTTTTAATTTCAATACTTCCAGTGTACCCTAAAAAATGTAATAATGAAATAACAGCCATGCTTTTTAAATATTCAATTAGAACTTGACAATCTACACAAAATTTGAAATCGACCAATGAAAACGGAACGTTTCTAGCACTTGTGGATTTCGAGATCTCACTGTCGAAAGAATTGGAGACAAACATATAAACTTTTTTTTTTTTTTTTTTTTTTAGACAAACATATAAACTTAGAATTTTTATAGATTTTCTGGGTTTTTCGTAGATTAAATCTGATCTCGTTTAGTTGAGTATTTAATAAATCTGTCTTTGGCTTAAGCAGCGTCAATTGTTGGGAAATATGGATTCAGCTTCATGAAATAATTGCAGAGGTAAGCTCCTGTTTAGATCAAAAGTAGCATTTACAAGCGTCAGTATGTTAATCACACATCAACCAAAAGAGAAGCAGTCTTCTCAGTAATTCATAACGCTTTGTATCGACCATATGGCATATCTTGAACTTTGTTTATAAGCGTAATGTATCGCTCTCAGCGCCGTATTATCACGGCCACTTCCTTTAGATGACGTTACGTCTCCACAACGAATCAGTCCGGAAACACACAGGAAATCATGGGCTATATATAGTACAGTAACAACTAATCAAAACTGCAATCTGTGCACTACAGCATATAAACCTATTTGTTTACAAGTTTTCAATAATCCGAAGCAGAAACGCCCGCACATTTTTTTCTTTTTTCAAAAAGGGAAGAGACTGACTCACAAGCTATGCAGCGAATATACGCACTTTGATGCACGGAATACTGACGTAAAACAATTATTATCGATGCTTATTGCTTAACTTTATTAACTATAATAAATGTATTAAGTACTGTAGAGGGTGAATATGCAAATCTAATATGTTTTGACATGTATTTCGAAAAATCGCACCCCTTTCGAAAATCCAGAGGGGGTAACTACCTTCCGCTGCGGGCTTCCATGAGCGAAGACATATCCTTCATACCTATTAACTGACTTAATTTCGAAGTGTTAAAATATATGGAACATTTTATTCCATATATTCCATATATGGAACATTTTTCATTTACATTGCTTTAGTGTAGATGCTAAAAATAAATAGCTAAATAAATTATGGCCTTTGATCTTGAGTTCTTATGTGTGAAGACGTTCCCTTTATAGTCAAAGTAGGTATTGTGAAACAAGACAAATTGATGGATAAGCTTTTTCTGTGAAAGAAAGAGAGGGATGGTTTGATCGATGACTAAAGTCAATCAGCAAGCCAGAAAAAGATCAAACAAAAGACAATACTAGAGACACCTGAGATATTGTACATAGTTAATAAACAGCATGTTGTATAATCTGAGTGAAGCGTACGTGAGTGGAGATTGAAAGGTTACTCTTGTATACGTCTATCTTAAAAAGTACATTTGTCACGCATACAATAGGAATGTAATTTATTATTATAAAGCTCAAATGTATTGATTTTTAAGGCATAGCTTGCGACACTGATCGTCACTGACCTTAGGTAAACAAAAAATGATGTAATTTTCGTTATATTAGTTCCTATTTGTTTTGAAAGTCAATGATGCAGAAGTGAAATGAAACTTCAGATAATAGAAATCACCATGATCCTGAAAGGTAAAGAATTCTCCTAGCAAAAGCAGAATGCACGGATCAAACCAATTTGGCTGAAACCTTTGTTTAATACCTTACAGTTATACCCCACAGGCTAGAGGGGGTGGGCGAGAAATGAATATGAATAATTATGAAAGAATTAGTGAAATCAGAATATGCGAGGAAATAAAAAAAGAAAAGAAACCTAGGAACATGATATCGTCCACCACAAACTCACATGGTCTGGGATCGAACTAGATACCCTTTTCACTGAACCACCGTTACCCCTTCACCATGGGATTAAACGAAGTTCAAATAGATGTGTATAACATAAAATGTGCCAAATCGGAGTCCCAAATTACAAGCCGTTCTGCAATCACATTATTGTCATTTGGTATAAAATGTATCATAGAGAAACAGAGATAGAGAGTGTCTACCACACTCTTCATGATCACCCACAGGGAGGTATTATGACCTAACCTGGCCTTGTCTTGACAAAGTTTGTTCTGAGCTTGTTGAAAAGTTCTCGCATCGCATGTGGATTTTTAGCATGGGAGTTGAGTTCATATGTTGTTGAAATATGCTTCTGTGGCGGGTTCGTGATGAAATGTGACGTCACGTAGGCGCTGATGATAAGCTCTAGCTCTGTAGGTATTACATTTCCTTGAAATTGGCAGTGAGTGAACTTCTTCGCTTGTAGATGGACGAATCCTATGATTGTGTTGGCTGAAATTTTCGGTCAATCCCAGACAATCATGTGGAGGGGTTGTAGAGGTGTTATCATTCAAGAGTGATCTCAAAGAGGTACCGTTTGACTTTTAGGGCAAAAGGGAACTTAATGAAGGTATCTGGTTTTCCTTCAGCTTCGAAATGTGGATGCGAAGCGTAGAAAGTATCTGGAAGGATTCAATGTTCTTCAAGTTAGCTTCATGGTAAGCACATTGTAATTTTAGCTTTCTAACCCATAGAAGGGGATAAACAGGATTACACATTTACAAAACCTTATGGTTGAGTCTTAGAGAACGTTTACCATATTTGTTTTCTTGATAATTTCCAAATTTAAGGAGTGGACCTATTGTCGTCTACCAAATTTTGAGGAGGGAACATCAATGTACAGATGTTCTATGAAAGAGAATGAACCCTTGTACTCAACCACATAAGCATATAACGTGTTAAAGCCTTATCAAAGAAGATAAATTAGTCAATAACCGATCACATGGAGAACACATGGTAATTTTCCCCACAGACGAGCATAAGCAGGACTACCCAAAAATACAGTTATATATTCGAGTCCCAGAGAAGATTTATCAAATTTTATTCTTTGACAATCCGCAAATTTAAGCGGTGGTACCTTTCTCAAAATTTAAGAGGGCTGAATCGATTTACCCATGTACTACGAAAGAGAATGAACTTCTGTACTTAACTGTATGAAAATATAACGTGATAAGTCCTCATCAAAGGGGATAAAGTAGGTTAAAACTTTCAAATTTTAAACTTTTGACAACTTTATACCCATGAAAGGGAATGAGATGGACCACAAAAACTTACAGAGGAACATACTTGTCTACTACTATCATACCGAATTTTTAGTTTTGGCAATTTTGAAAATTTAAGAAATGATCCTATGTATCCCTCTCAAAATTTGAGGGGTGGGCAAACCTACCTGTTGCTTAAGATTAGAGGGTGCTCCTAATATATCCCTAGGTCAATGACCCAAGGGTACAAAAGTTTCCTTAAGAGGCCTCATACCGGCGAAATTAAAATACCGCTAATTTTACATAATTTTGTGAAATCTTGAAATAGATAAAAGATATTCGAAATGTGGAATAGACAATATAATTTTACATGAGATACCGTTATCACGACTCACTTATCTGCTTTCGATTTCGAGCCATTTTGAAAATCGGCATTTATTTTCGCGTTTCTAAACGGTTGAAAACAGAAAGCCACTAGGTGACTTGTGATAACGGTACCTCACGCAAAATAATGTTGTCTAGGGCGCTCTTGTTCCACATTTCAATTATCTTTTATCTATTTGAAGATATCACATAATTACTGTAAAATTTGTGCTATTTTAATTTCGCCGGGATGAGGCCTCTTAACTAACGCGCATACCACTCCAGGCGAATCCTGTGGGGCTCGTATCTTTGCCCTGCCTACATTAATGTCGTCCAACCGCCTCCTACCCAAGGATATGCTTTAGTTGCGCGTTGGGAAGTATCCCGAAGGTTTCCTTCCCCCGATAAGATGACAGAGTCCAAACCCTGCCTACATACCAATCCAATGGGTGATGTAGTCGATCTGTTCCAGGCAGATATTCCCATTTAGGATCACCAATCGTTTATCTCCGATAGATGGGACTGAAATAGCCTGCCCCTACAATATCCGTGATGAGATACCACACACATTCCTGGGTCCAACGACGTTTTGGAGATTGATAAACCATGCAATTTAAACTAAAGAAAAATAATACCAAGAAATTGTAACGCTGATAAAATATTGGCGCAGGATCATTAAATTCAATAGGTTGTACTTCTCACGTGTATTGAGTACATGGATTAATTACGTCAAATTGATTTATATTGTATTATGGAGATGTCGGAACACTGATAATGTAATAAAAGAATTTTGTAAATAAAAAGTTAATATACATGAACTTAAAAATCTATACTGAAATTCTTTTATATGAAACTATAGATATTCGTTAGAACATCAGTCACGATAAATGATGCTCTTCACTGCAGTTTTTGAAAATGTATAATATGCAGTTGATGCAGGCGAATGCTTTATTCTGCTTAATACATCTATTACATAAATTGTCTGACAATTGAGACAAAACAGATAATTAATTTTAATGAAATCTCAGGCTGATTAAACCAGCAACTCTTTTGGCTTTTAGTGTTTTGTGATGACTAATATGTTTCACGCTTGAAACACTATAAGCGTCAATGACGTCAGATTTAAAGAGTGTCTGTTCAAGAGAGCCTTTCAGCAGATGTAATTTTGATTATTGAGTGGAAAAAAACAGGCTTTTATGTGGATTATCACGACTCAATTGGTTGAGCAGGGAGGACATAGCTAGCACTCTATCGCAATAAAAGGGATTTTTTTTAATCCCCGAAACGTCCCTTCCTTTGTAAACACTAGGTTAATATTAGCATTGTATTGAAATATGTTCGATTTTCATGAAAATACGATCGATTACCAGTGGCGAAGGGTACTATGAGGCTCTGAGGCTGGGCCTACCCTGTTTTTTTCCGGTGTATTTTCTTTATCTTTGGTTTCTTATAAAATAAGCATTTCTTTATTTTTGGTTTTAACATTTCGTCTTTTTCGGTAACAAAATAATAGGTTGGAGGACCCTTTCGTCTGAGCCTCACCAGCTTGCTAGGCAGGCTTACGAGCTATGCTGCTCAGGGAGCGAAGCTATTATGGCTGGGGATTGAACGCATTGTTGGGAAGGTGAGAAGGCTCGCCTCTGGGAGTTTAGTTTTAGCGTTGGAGGCATCTTTCAATGCTAATACGTTATAAAATGATTTCGTTAATACAGAGTAAGAAGTTTCTGTGTAGAATTATATTTCTATTAGTGATAATTAGTTTAATTTAGGTATATACTCTCAGGAGATATTCAGAGTAACTGTTTTGTTCTACATAGGGCCTGGACCATAATAGCCTGTAAAATATAAGTTTGATACATTAAACATATATATAAAGTTACCAAATGCTATCATTCAGGATAAAATAATAATATTTGTATGTAATTCTAGTTGAGTTTTCCATTTCATAGAATCAGTGGAGTATTTACGATTTTGTTTCGGGTAGGGCTTTGCTAACTTTATTCCTGGAAGTGTGAAAATTTTGCAATATACTGTATATATGAAACAATAAAAATCTGTGATAAAATTCAGTGAGTGCTTAAGCCCGGAAGGCACGCTCTTAAATATATCACTGCATAGAACACAATATTAAGTACCTTGCGTTGATTCAAATAAAGTTCCTTCTGAGCATTAACATTTCTAGTGAAGTAATTATCACGTGATGCATTAATTAAATGCAGAATTGTACGTACTTTAAAGTGGGAAATGCAAGTAACAAACGCTTATACAAAAATAAAATAAAATAAAATAAAATAAAATAAAATAAAATAAAAAAAAATTGACAGCTAACAGTAAGAATGTACTTACTTTTTTCCTCTCCCTCCATTTACAAGATGCAGGAAATGAAAACAGCAACTGAGGATGAAATTACCCTCATTCCTCCTGCAAATCCTGGACAGAGAAAAATATGAACTGCATTTCAAAATGTTTTTATTGGAGTTAAATGAGAATATTCAGTTTAATACACATTTAGTGTTTTCCTCCACGTAAATATTTGTTGAATAATAATAATAATAATAATAATAGGCTGCTTTCCATCTACTTTTGCTGATATAAATATTCATTCTTTCTTGTTAAATTAAGCAACAACAACAACAAAAAACTATTATGTATACATGCACATAAATTTAACTCTAAATAGTGTTAGAAATACAGTTACACAGTAAAAAATGGTTGTGTTAATTCAACTCAATTTTAACACAGGGCAGTGGTTCCAGCGTGACTACCACTATGCGGTGTTAGTTTAACACATACCCCGCGATGTTGGCGTTTAACACAGGGCGTGTGTTACGTTTTTAACACATAACCGGTGTTGAGCCGTGCCGTAAGCGTTAATGAACCACAAAATTACTCCCCCAAAATATGTTAAATCACCTATATGCGTAATGTGTTCACATTATACTGAGTCTAAAAAAAACACTTTAAACAAGTAAAAAAAAATGTACTCCAGTGGCGGTGGGGGCCACGAACCACCAACTTTCAATTACTAGCCGCGTGGTCTTCCGACTTGGCCACGGAGGCGATGAAGAAAACGTCGCTTGTAGAGGCATAAATTGTTGAGGTCTTTTGAATTTGGCTAATTAGAGTGCTCCTTTAAGCCGCGTATATTCGACGATAACCGTTCGGGATAAGATAAAATCTGCTCGCCATGTAGATCTAATTTTATAACAAAATGACGACTGTCTATTTACTTTATTTTATAGTTCTTCCATATTCACTTTCAAATGATCGGCGCCAGTTGCCATCTAATAAAGTTGATGCGTTTGTAGCTTTTAGTACACAATCGCTTAGAAAAAGAAGCAATAAATGCATCAAATGTGAGAGATGAATTTAGAACACCTAATTGGCACATGCCTAGCATATCTTGTGCTGTTAGGGTTTCTTCAGAAACATTATATAAAACAATTGAAAACACATCGCGCGGTTTGCATTTTGAAATTTTACGTATACCTGGATTTGTTTAAGTATTTCTTTCTACTGTGTTTGTCTGTAGCTCCAATTCATAAGCCTTTATAATTAGATGCCCAACATATTTAGCAATTACGCAGAAAACAACACCGAAGATTCTACACTTGTGTTAATTTAACACACAGGCTGTGTGTCATTTCAACTACCAGCATTTGACACACAACACTAAATGGAGAGTGAGTTGTTCTAACACTTGTTTGTGTATTATGTTTTAACACAATCGTGTTAACACATAGGCATGTCGTTAAAATAACACAACGATTTTTTTTTTTTTTTTTACAGTGTAAGCAAGTTCTTTAAAGCAAATAGAATTGGTAGTTTCTCAATAAGGAAAATATAATTCTGACTATAATTTTAAATATTTTATGATACATTAAATGTTATTCGTGTTATAAGTTTATCGGGCCTACCCTACTTGTGGGATTACACTTCGCCACTGTCGATTACACAGAAAAATGGTATAATATATGTGTCTTTATACATGTATATAAGACAAGAGGCAGAACTACGTACATTCGCTCAGTGAGAATCTAAAACCGAAGTTCCTCCTATGATAGGTCAGGTGAAACAGCATATATTGCAATTAAATTTGCAAGCTTTCAAGTTTTCAACGGGAAGTTCTATCTAAAGTTTCACCATTATTTCCGACAGATAACATGTACATGTAGGTATTTAACATCCTGTTCTATTAAGAGTAAAGCAAGGTGCGAACTATTATTCTGCTTTAACTACAGTGAGAGTAAGGGATGTCTCAATAAAAGCCAGCAAACCCTTCAAAAAATCAATGATCGCAATTATAAATTGCATTTGGACAAATTACATCGCAATTTACAGTTCAGAGTTTATCGTTTCTGTACGTAGAATGTTAGGCAAACATTTCACATGATATATATCAAACAAAACAATATATTTAAAAGAAATGATTTTGTATACTCAGTTTTGACTTCAGCAACAATGTTCATCTGGAAAATTCCTAAAAGTGAATGTTAAAGCGGATTAATAGTTGAAATGAACATTGTATGTTCAAGAGAATTATGAATGGTTTAGCACATAATTTCCTTCTTTTACACGGACTAATATCTCAGCGGTAGTAACAAAATTACTATTTTGTAAATGCAGTACAACGTTTCTGTACACTGAAAATAATGATTTAATAAACCCGTAAATACTAGCGCCCTGTTTTGTGACGCCAGTACTCGCCCGGGGGTTCAGTAAACCCCAAATTGATATTAATTTTTACAATAAAAATATATATTTTTTGTAATAATTAAGACAATATAGCAAAACTCTAGACATGTTCTTAAAAGTGTTTGCTGCAATTAGATTTTTTTTATTCGTTTTGAGACTTTTGAAAAATATTTTTTCATCAGGACTTCTGGCTAGCAACACAAAAGTTACCTGTTTGGGAGTCTGTGAACACCCGCGCGAGTACTTAAGGGTAAGAGATTTTCAAGTTAATGCTTTTCGCTTTGATGCAATGTTACAAGTATATTCATTCAATTTTAATAGTAGGCATCTTAGGGTATATAGTTATGCTTAGTGAATTACTAAGTATTGTTAGTATAGTATAAGTAAAATTTTTGTCACAATATTTTTCCGTAAGAGAGAATTTTTGTTTCTAGTGAAAGTGCAGTTACACGCAATTTGTAAACTACAGAAAGTGTTATATAACCTGCTATTGATTATCTTTCAAAATTCTGGATAGATATTTTTTTTTTTTTTTCAAAGATCAGGAAGAGGGTCAAGGATTGTCTCATTTTTGAATCTCACATATCACTAAAAACCTTCCTTTGTTTCTGTAGAAATCTGGCAACTTTAGTTTACGATATACTTCTAACAAATAGAAGTATTACTAATAAATTAGTATGTGTATTTTTCAGTTCAGACCTGACAAGTCTGTTCTAAGGGCAATGTGAATAAATTATTAAATATGAGAGGATAAATTACACTTACTTAAAGACGTCTTTTTTTTTTTTAATTGAAGATGCTTACTATTTAAGCCTGTCTATTTTACTTATGAGAATACGGGACATCTTAGATTTCCCCCTCCCCCCAAAAACTTTACAACATGATACAGTTTTTGGAAACATTTTCACTGCACTATTTGAAATGGATACAAAGAAGTAACGAACAATCTGTAGTGCAATCTGTTCTCATGAAACTTTCTGCTTCTGGAGAACTCTTATGACTGTTTTGCATTTACATGAGATTTTTTATCTAAAAATGCTACCCAAATAATATGTTTTTTAAGAATCTAGAAGACGAAAGAATATCATGAATCTACAATGTCCCACATAGACACAATAGTGTGCATTCTAGAATAACTCAATAAAATTAAATGTTGCTCTTTAAAAAAATAATTGATGATCATAATAATAAGTGGGTTTTCATATAAAGAAAATTAGTACATGAAATTTTACTGATGTATTTTACGAAATATAATTTACTTTTCTTTAACACTGAACGTTACATCTTGCTGAGATTGATAAGCTGATATTGACAAAAATGGGACGGGACCAAAGTACGGAACATTTACCTATCCCGACTAAATTGATGGGGACGCGGGACAGTCGGGTCCAAAATCGGGATTGTCCCGTTTTTTGCGGGACGTGTGGCAGGCTTATTACGGTTTAGGCTATAGTCTCATACCCTTTTCCTGTTACAAAGCACGTACTCCTTTGCGTTTCCAAGAAGTATCCTAACAGATTTCGTGCCTACAATGGCCTATAGCACGTAGCACTTTTAATTGTTTTTAGAAGCTTTGATGACAAACAAACTGAAACATTGCAAATTATAGGGGCCTAAGAATTAATTTCATTATTGTTATGATTTATTACTTTAATCATTTGTTAGAATTGTAGAGCAAATCGTTGGGAAATACCGTGTCAACATTCACTTGATTGATTTGTAGCAGCCTTCTTCAAGGCTTCGATCCTGTCCAAAACAAGTTTACCAGATCTGTCACAAAGAAAGTTGAAGAAAAACTTCGCTAGCAAGGACACACTTACCTATTAAGAAAGAAAAAAACACATACACACAAACACACTGTTTCCCCTCTTCCTAACTTTGTTAAATGGTACACACGGAAAATAGAAATGACCTGACAGAGGTCAAAGTGATCTAGTCTCCACGTGTATTGGTTCAAAAACTACGAATTGCAATAGCCTTCTTTTATGCATTCGGACAGCTTCCATTTTTGGTAATTGCTTGCGTCCACAGTTGCATACTCCATTGTACAAAACGACTGCCTTACTAATTTCTTTTCTTTCTTTCTTTCTTTCTTTTTGTTATTATTTGCTTGTTGCATGATGTTGCAATCACTTACGTACAAAGCGTTCTCCACTTGTAATTTGGTCCAGTTTTTTCCTGCAAAGCATTCCATTCACCTGCGTCAAACTATGCCTATGGCTAAGACGGTCAGTGCCAGTTTCTTAGATATTTTCTTGCTTTAAAAAGTAGACTTTTAAAGAGAAGATCTTTACTAGGTTGGCCTCAGGCAATTTGCTGCCCCGTGCAATAGTCCATACCCCCCTCCCTACCCGTAGAAAGAACACATTTTAAAAGCCACGACTTTAACAGGTTACTCCATCATAATTATAGTAGCATTAATGAAAACATAGTAATCACCGAATACTACTACTACTACTGCTAATAATAATAATAATAATAATAATAATAATAATAATAATAATAATAATAATAATAATAATAATAATAATAATAAACTATTAATAAGAGTTGTAGGTCGATGAGAAAATACAAAGTTACAATACATTTATTAGCAATTAACTCTGAAATATGAAATATGTATTTTAACTAATATTTTTTTCTTATATTTCAGTTCTGTATATTTTATGCCAGTTTCTTTACTGTCCTACTTGCCTCCCAATGCACGTCAAAAATTCAATTTCACAATCATTAATTTTTATTAATTATTCGTATCCTTTCGCCTAAAAGGAAAATTGTTAAACTAAATTAATTTAAACTAAACTAAATTAAATTAAATACACACAATATTTAAGTTTTATTTTTATATGTTTTCTTTTGAAGTAAAATTATTTAAAATATTTAATAATGTGTTTGTCTTGGTCTCAGCAAGACAGTCTATCCCTTCTCTCAATACTGAAATGGATGCCTCATCTCCTGTGAAGGGTAAGGCATAGGAAACCTCTATGCTTGATGTGACATTGCTGGGATATATTGTAATCTGATCCAGCATGTAATCAATTCGTATACCTTTCATAACGCGTTGGTATGTCGGTCCTGGTTACTAAATTATATGTATACTTCAAATGTAGATCATTATTGTGCAAATCTATGACAGAAAGCAGTATATACCATTTGTATTTGGAATAGTCTGTTTTCTTTTGTCGATTAGTATATCTACAGTGTTGTACTTATAATAAAATTATACTAATGAAGTTACTTAACCATGAGAGTAACATTATTCATGTAATAATAGCAAAATACGGTGATATAATTTTTATAGCTTCCTGTTCGGAAGTACCTATAGTAATTTTAACAAAAAATCTTAGATATTTCACGGTAAATGTAATTTATAATTGATTTAATACAAGAATGCTAACTGTCATTGAAATTTATGCCATGAAAATACATGACCTTGTACTTGAGAGAAGTAAATTAATAAACTAATTTTCAAGCCAGTGTTTGTATGGAAAACAACCACTTATAGTGTTCTTACTCTTCTCCATTTTAACACTTTGAAGGATGAGAACGCAAAATTAAGAACTTAAACTAATTAAGAGAACGAAATAGTAAAGCCATAGCAATTACTTTATAACTCCATAAATACTTCAATGGCATCTTACTATTTTGGTGTTTTACGTCCTTACGCAACACCAAAGGACATGACCTGCTATTAGTGTGGGCGGGGCTTGAACTCGATGCTGTTGGCTGATTCACGTACATCATACAATATCAACCCTTACAGTATAGGTTATTCTTCATCACACTAACTTGTCTTCAAGAACTTTGGATTCAGGATCACACCACCGGTCCACACTGACTCTTATCTTATTGCCACTTTAAGATAGACATAAATACAAATATATGGGTTTATTCTATTTTTGTTTATTGTATAACTTTTCAGCTTTTGCAAAAATGTAAAACATGATTTTAGATTAGGTTACATACGGTCTAGAAAAATTAGGAGTAGGAAATTTCGATGTAGAAAAATAGGAAAATTTAGTGTACGGAAAACTCGGTGTGGGAAAAGTTAGGTGTAATGTGGATTCGGAGTAATACATATTGCATATTACCACTTACGATAACTTAAAGAACTTGTGAAAACTAAAACACGATAAAATGTAAGGAATAAAATGTTATTACCTATTTCAAGAAAAATAAATTTAGTTTTTTGCTTCGAGCTCCATATCTCTTGCATGTCTTTTGTGGGGGGTCTAGGAAAATTCGGTGTAGGAAATTTCGGTGTAGGAGAATTCGGTGTAAGAAAACTCGGTGTACAGAAAATTCGGTGTACGGAAAACTCGGTGTGGGGAAATTTAGGTGTAAGGTAGATTCGGTGTAATACGTATTGAATATTACCACTTACGATAATTTATTATACTTCATATTGTGAAAACGAAAACCATAAAATGTAACGAATAAAATGTTATTTCCTATTTCAAGAAAAGCAAATTTATTTTTTTGCCTTCAGTCCACTACCTCTTGCATATCTGTCGCGGGGTATTACTATAAACTACTTTTCATCACACAATGAAGCTGACACTTTTTGTCAGAAATAAAACAATTATAAGTTCAGAGAATAGTTATAGGAACAACTAAAAACACCTTTCCTATAGTACATCATAGAACATATACAAGGTGATTCTTTTAAAACTCACGGATTTCATTTGGGTCTAGAATTTCTAACTGAAGTCCGATTTTCATGCGGTTTGTGGCAAATGATCAAGAAACGTTGGGAGATTTATGGAACTATGTTTACTGGTTAAATTCATTTGGGGTAATATCGGCCACGCCTCTAGGAAAACAACAAATATTCGCCACTGTCTCAAATTAGAATTAGGTGAGGTGCGGTGTGGAGATTTGAATTTCTTCGTTAGATGGCAACCTCGCGACGGTCAATAAGAAACAAGAAACTGGGCCGTTGTATTGAGAATTATGCTGTGCTACTGTATCAATATGATCAGGACACAGTTACAATAATGTACTCTTTAGAGCAACGTGATTTTATCGTTAAATAGTTTTTGGAGAACGGGATCTGTTGTTACTACGCAAAGGGCATTTACACGCAACTCTGTCTCACGTTCTGCCCCAGATAGGAACATAATATGGTCATTAGTGAATAAATTGCAGGAAACAGGATCGCTCCTGAGGAAGACAGGGAAGCATCGGACCTCGCTGGCGGATGTTGTGAAAGATCTCAGGTACCGACTCTAAGTCACCCAAGAAATTTCTATTCAACATGTGATTTCGCTTCAAATATCCAATATCTCATTCAAACTGTTCAATGGCGAATATTTGGTGTTTTTTTTTTTTTTTGCCTGCTCTATATTATCCCGGATGAATTTAAACCATTAAACATAGTCCCATAAGTCTCCCATCCCTCCTTGATGATTTGCAGCAAACCGCATGAAAATCTGACTTCAGTTAGAAATTCTAGAGTCAAATGAATTCCGTGAGTTTTCAAAGAATCACTCTGTATACACATATGTAAGATGCAAAAATATATTGATCAAAAAAGTCTTAGTGGAAAGGGCAATATAAAGCAGGATGGTTTTATCAGATAATAGTTGTACAAATAGTTGACTTCTCCTCCAATCAGACACTTTAGTTTGTTTGCCTTAAGGTAAACAAACTAAAGTGTCTGATTGGAGGACTTTGAGGACTAAAGTGTCTGATTGGAGGACAAATTTCTCGTCATGTAAGGGCCATAAAATGTTAAAATCCCTCGAAATCTAGAATTCCAATAATTTCAGGAACACAATTCAATATAAAGCAATATAACGTAGACAGTAAACAGTAAAAATAATAGTAGACAGTAAAAGTACGTTCTACACAAAATTTGAACTTCAAACTAATACACTCATTTATCCTCAAAGTTGAATTTTTAATAAATCCTACGGCATACTACAACGAATCTTTCTTTACACCAAACATTCCCCACAGCGAGTTTTCCGTACACCGAATTTTCTGTACACCGGATTTTCCTACACCGAATTTTCTTACACCGAATTTTCCTACACCGAAATTTCCTACACCGAATTTTCCTGCTCCCCTTTTGTGGGATATTACTATAATTAGTTTTCATCACACAATGAATCTGACACTTTTTAGAGCGTTCACCTCTGGTGCTTTTGGTCCCGGGTTCGATCCCAGCCTCCGCCAAGTGAACTTTGTGGTGGACAAACACCGTGTGCGTGGGTTTTCTCGGGGTACTCCCGTTTCCTCCCACTTTCTTCATTTCATTCATTACTCATAATCACCGTCTCCTTTAACCGGCATAACCGTGGGACGTAAAACTCAAAGATTTTATTTTCATTTCATTTCGTGAGTTTTCTCGGGATACTCCCGTTTCTTCTACTTTCTCATTTCACCAATTTTTTTAATATTATTTACTTGCGTTAATCATAGTCACCCTTAGCCTAAAGGGCATAATCGTGGGAGGTTAAACTGAAATATTTATTTTCCAATCTATCTTTATTTTTCCACATTATTCAGCTTTGTCTGAATGTAAAATTATGATACATTTACTTACAAAAAAGTATTTTGAAGTGAATAATGAAAATAACCTAAATGTGTAGCAAGGACTGCTCAATTTATTCTAATTACTACTAATCCTCCTCCCTTATTATTATTATTATTATTATTATTATTATTATTATTATTATTATTATTATTATTATTATTATTATTCACTAGGATTAAGAGGAAAACAGAAATGTGTAATTAAAGCGCCCTATTTTTGCTTACTGAAGAAATGGTTCTCACCTCCATTGTTCAAATATAGACTGAGACAATCTTCTTGTTTGCCAGTTGCATATGCAAGGTGGGTTTTAGGATTTAAGCCTGTCCTTCAATAATATATTATTGGAAATGAAAATTTACTATATTAAAAAAATATATACAAAAATCACGCTAATCCTGCAAGGATCTCAGATGATTGCTTTAACCCCCTAGATGAAATTCTGAGTACGTCATTGCTCGTTACTACTAGCGTGGAGTTCATGAAATCAATGTTAGGAGTCAACTCAGGTATTTCCATAATCTTTGTTGTGTAGGTCCTAGTTCGATTGTCAGTGGCATATTTTCCATTATTCTATACGGTGTAAATATGTAAAAAAAAAAAAAAAAAAAAAAAAAAAAAAAAAAAAAACTGACAGTATTGATAAACTGCTATGAACTGTCAAACAAACAGCTATATGTATCAGATTAAAAGATTAATGTATTATGTCATTTGATTGCAGAAGTTTCTAAGCGTCGGCTATGTAAGAGATTTTACTGATTTTTCGTATCACGAACTCGGAACTGGCCATTTCTTATGAATATTGCTGTACCAATTTGATTGTGACTAGTAACTTGCTTTTTGAAGTGAAGGCATTAATTTCAAATTCATTTAAGTTAACCTTGATAAGAAGCACGTGCGCTGTGCACATAAAGGTAGGATAATTGAGACTATACGTATAATTGCTTAAATTCCACGTGTTCGAATCCGAGATAGATCACTGACTACTCATATTGTTCGTACGTTTCCTATATCTTTTTCCTGGTCCATTGTTTTTCCCTCTTTCTTTAAGTGTCTATTGTCATTTCGTGAGAACTCCTAAATATGTGTGACCTTCTAAAATACATCACATGATTTCTGTGTTTTCGAGGTCATCGCAGCGGCGCAGAAACCGTCTGTCTCTGTACTTCCCTGAAAAGTTCAACCCACCTGGATTTTCTTAGACTCGTGCGCGTGACGTCATAGTAATGGATTTTGCTAAGTCTTAGCTCTCTTACACCTGTTGTTAAAAAAAAAAAGAAAAAAAATAAGTGAATAAAGCGAGAGAAAAGAATAAACGATAAAAGCTTAGGCATTGGGAGCGCCTGCGCTACAGCCTCCGATTGGCACAGAGTTGTTATGTATCGATCGCATTGCATAAAGGCAAGATAAAGCACAAAACTCAGCGTACTCACACGAAGACTGGGCTGGAGTACAGCCGCAGGTGATACACAGCTACAAAGTGAATGGATGCATGCCGTATCGTTCCGGAAGGTAGTTGGTAGTTACATGATTAACTTGACCAACGGCGCGCACATCTAGGGAAGTCCTTCGATGGGAAACTGTGATAAAACATTGTTCTGAATAAGCAACTACTACTGGACAGATAACATTTTAGCTTATTAATTTCTGTCTAAGCAAATAAGATCACATAACTGACTCTTGAACATTTATGTTCTTTTAGGAACACAGGTGTTCGTATCTGGAAGACGACCCTGCAATTCTATCGTTCGTAGAAGTGATAGTGAAAGTGTTGTGCATGTGAACACCTCGTCCAAAACAAAAAAAGGAAGAAGAATACAAACTTTTAATTTGTAGAGGTGATCTTTAAGACGGTAAGTAGGAAAAATAAATATGTATATTACTAATGATAGTAATAATAGTAATATCCATTTCAAGAAGACCAGTAAGAGCATACTGGGAAGGATTATTTTCTCTGGCACATTGGTTGAGAGTTCATATTCGAGTGGAAGTTTTGAATCTAATAGATAAAAGGGGGGGCGCGGTGGCTCAGTGGTAGAGCGTTCACCTCTGGTGCTTGGGGTTACGGGTTCGATCCCAGCCTCCGCCAAGTGAACTTTGTGGTGGACAAACACCGTGCTCGTGGGTTTTCTCGGGGTTCTCCCGTTTCCTCCCACTTTCTTCATTCCACCATTTCACTCATCTCTCATTATCACCGTCTTCTTTAGCCTAACCGGCATAACCGTGGGACGTAAAACTTAAAGATTTCATTTTCTAATAGATAAAAGCCTTGTATGCTTTATCCTCATTGGGGGCACGGTGGCTCAGTGGTAGCGCTTACCTCTGGTGCATGGGGGGGTTATAGTTAAGGAGCCGTACTTCCCATTTAGGGAAGGACGAGAAACGCCACACTTTCAGGAATTATTCATTGACTATCTAGGATGTTAAAAAGTAGGTAATAGACTGAGTTCTTGCCCTTGTACTTAGGGTGTTTAGGTAGTGCAACAGTAAGATGTATCCTCGTGTGCGGGAGATGAGAAGTAGCTGTTCTTAACTATTACCCATGGGGGTCCCTGGTTCGATTCTTGCTCAAGTAAGCTTGTGGTGGACAACACCGTGTCTGTGGGTTTTCTCGGAATACTCCCGTTTCCTCCCATTTTCTCATTCAACCATTTTTTTATTATCGTTCACTTGCTTTAATCACAGTCTTTTTTAGTCTAAAGGGCATAACCGTGGGACATTAAACTGAAATATTTCATTTCATTTTCTCCTCCATTATTTTAAATTAGAACCAATTGGAACTGGACAGGTACGTTATTTCAGTGAATCCCAACACATGTCGCGATACATCGGCATGTCGCGTAGCCCCATAGGGTGTGTCGCAGAATTTAATAATTTTATAAAAGTATATAGGTCGTACTGGGGCCTATTTCTCCAAACGACTATTTTGTAATATAATTTTTACAAGGCGTAAAATATTCATGAAGTAGGAATACTAGAATAATAACTGAAGTTACTTCTAAATACTAATCCTGATTCTTCTAATATAGTATGACTTTATGATATATAAAGTTGTAAAATTTTGATTTTGAAAAGTTTTATACTAGTATTAAAAGACTAATAGTTTTGAGAAATACGTCGCAGGAGCCCTATACCTCTAGTCTGTATACAAGGGCACAGATTTCTCTGTAAATTTGGGGGGAGGGGCATTCAAATGCACAAGGCATATATGAGGATTTTAAGACAAATGCCATTCAAATTATACCAAATATTGTATATACTTGTATACAATAAGGGGAACCCCACATGAGCTTTGGGGTCCCGGGGCACCTCTTCCCCCAAGATCGGCGCCCATGTCTCTATACTGCACATTTTATTTTTAAAAATGAAGCATTTAATAGTAAGTTATAAATCAATTTTGAGACTCTTGAACTCAATGTATATTAATGAAGGGTGCAGTACCTAAACTGTTTCGTTTGTGATCATTCAGAAAACGTTGGGAATCACTGTCTTGTTTGTCAGTTTTGTCTGATATTTATCATCAGAGACAAAAGTGGAATAATTGAAAATAGCTTCTACTATACGACTCAACATGCATTTCTGTTTGTTTTTGCCTGTATTGGTGCACGGTGGCTTAGTGGTACATCGCTTATCTCTGGTGCGTGAGGTCCCTGGCTCGATTCTCAGACAAGTAAGTTTGTGGTGGACAACATAGTGTCCTTGGGTTTTCTCTTGTTACTACCGTTTCCTCCTACTTTCTCATTCCACCAATTCTTCCATTATTAACTTGCTTTAATCATCGTTTCCCTTAGTCTAAAGAGCTATTCATGGAATGTTAAATATTTCATTTCAGTTTGTTTTGGTCTATCTTCTCCCTGAAGCTTTTCTATACGGGAGCTTGGGGCAAATCCTCCCCCTGAATGGAATTCGTCTGTTATGTGTTTGTTTAAACACGTTTACTACAGCAAATGAAGAAGGTCTATAATAACAGAAGTTGAAGTGCCCGTTCTTCGCACAGGAAGAATAAGGTTTAATGCATATAAAATTAAAAATTCAAATATTGGAAAACTTGCCCTTCTTTTCTAATTTAGAAGCAGAATTTTCGAAAACTCTGCAATACATGTTCGCCTATTATTGATTGAGTTTATATATCAAATTCCATACCTCCAATTCAAACGAATTCTCCTCGTATTAGACATTTTCTGAATAAAGAATCGAACATTTTATTGCTAGAAATTGCCCCTTTATAAACTAAATTTCTGAAATGTCTGAATGAAACCCGTTTTTGAATTATTTCCATCAGAAGTTTAAATATCGGATTTCATACTTCCAAATTAAACTAATAGTGACATTGACTTTTTCTGCATAAAGAATCGGGAATTTGAATATTATGGAATATTCCCTGACCATATTGGAGGTGGAATTGTCGAAACATGTATTCTCTTAATTAAGAGTTTAAATATGGAATTTCATACATGTAACCTGAGTGAATCATTACATTTGGCAGTTTTACAGTAAAAAAAAAATGAAAATGAAATGAAATCTTTCCCATGATTATGCCTTTTAGGCCAAGGCAGACTGACGATTAAGTCAAGTGAATGATGGAAGAATTGGTGGAATGAGAATGTGGTAGGAAACTAGTAACCCAAGAAAACTCATACACACGATGTTATCCACTATCAACTTACTTAGCCGGGTATCGAACTAGGGACCCCACGTACCAGAGGTAAGCGCTCTACAACTGTCACCGTATCCCCAGTTTTTCAGTAGAGTAGAATTTTGCGATGCACAAGTTGCCCGTTTCTCCCCATTTAAAAGTGGAATTGTCATAAAATGTTGAAATACGTGTTCAGCTATTTGTAATGGGAACTGATATGCAGAGTCAAATCTTCCTAACGTAAGATACTTCAAATCCTTTTCTTTTTTTAATAATGAACACTTTTACTTCCGTAAGGATAACCATTAAAAAAAACCCTTTCTTATCCCTTGTTTACGTCGCAAAAGGAGTTTCCTGATTAAATAAAATAATGATAGTAGTATGGCCTTGATGTTGATGAATGAGTCACTTATGCTTTTTCTTTATTACGTCGAGCGACGAAAGAAGAGAAGAAAGGATGGTGATCGTGAAAAAAAAATCTCAGTGGTAGAACTCTTACCTTTGGTGCATGGGATCCCTGGTTCGATCTGGGCAAGTAGATTTGTGGTGGATAATATCGTGTCGTATTCTCGGAGTACTCTCGTGATGATGTCCACCATAAACTTACTTGGTTATAAGTCTAGCTTAGAATAGTAACAGTTTTATAGGAAAAAGTTTTACGAGTGAGGTACCATTTACGAAATGGTGAACTGTGAGTTCTTAGCCAAATAAAAGAATCCAAATGTCCAGTATTTACGACTAGAGGTAAGAGAGTGAAGCAAAAGTGTGGTAGGAATATGCCACAATCCGGATTGAATGGAGCTTTCTGCCTGACCCAGAGGATTACATGTTGTTTGCGATGGTATCGTTTGCCACGGTATTGTTCTCTATTATTTATCTTAGATTATAATCGTGAAGATTTATACAAAATTGACTAAGCTGAAGGTTGCCAGATGACTATATTATAATAATTAAATCTATTATATTTTTAAGCAGGATACATATAATACAAACGGTCCTATGTACGTTATTGGGTTACTGCGCTATTGGCTGTTAACGCCACAGTTAAATTTCAAGTTCGAGCGCTCGAGGTTAACATTTATGTGCTCTCCAAATGCATTTTGAAAATTGATGTGACGTACAATTTGTTTGTGTTTGAACGTGTAGCCAACATTAAATCTAAGCATATCATCAGGATCCCCATAAGTGAGGGGGTAGAAATCTCGACAAATGGGGACCCAGACTTTCGGGAGGGGACGTGATGTTTTTCTTTTAATAACTTTCCTAGAGATCAAATTTTAAAAAAATAATTTAAATATATGGATTTAGCAATCTTTTAAACACCTTTGGTGAAAGGAAGGAAATTTAGTGTAATGGTAATAAAAAAATTTAGTGACTTGCATTGTTACTTGGCTATTTTCATGCCCACAAAGATTACTACAAATATTATTAAAATATACAGGTGGGCAATCTCTTCATAGTCTTTCTGAAACAAGATGGAATGTACACGAATTGAAATTATTTTGAGTATATTTTTTTCAATACTATGATACATTCACACTCTGTGTATTGTAATCCCGGTCTCCGATGGAAATCCGATTCTGTCATTGCCCCAGTTATTTGTGTTTAGTTGGGTGAAGAATTAAGTTTCCAGTGGCTCCTCTGTGAGTGCATACTATCACTACTCAACTTCCTAGTGTGCTGCCTTCTGGGATGGTGCAGCCGTCTGATCATTAGATTGGTAATCACAAGATCTGTCTGTCATGTGTTCGGATACCACTTAGGATATAAGTGTTATGTAGACCTTTCACTATTCATTCTCACAGTCTCCTGTAGTCTAAAGAGTACAGTTTGGAACATAAAAATAAATAGCAAATTATGATCGTAGGGTTAGTTTCGATTCTTCCCAGATTAGTTTTGATATATTGACTGACTAACATGTTGGTATTATTTTCTGTTTCAAAACAAACATTTACTTATGTTTTCTAAACATCCAAAGTTTATAATAAATTGACTTGAGATCTAGAGTTGCTTATAATGTTTACAACACTGAATATTCATGAAAAGAAATACCATTGAATCATCATAACCTACATAATAGGAAATAAATTATTTGTTTTCTTACTATTGGACATCGACACGTTGCAATTATACCGTTGTCCTAGAATAAATAACATACTTTCGCGTGTGTTTCGGTATAAATACGTTATACGGAACTAAATGTCATTGACGCAAAATTAACACACAATAGGCTAACCTGTGAAACTTAGAAGGTGTATTTCTCACATATAACAGGATTTGATGTTCTTCACGTTCACGTAGTGTGTAAAAACTTACCACATGCTATATATTGCCTTTAGTGTCTGAAATCAAAGTCGATAAAAACAATGTAACTCTACAATCCACAAAAGAATATGACCAGATGTCTTTTATCTTTTAGTTGTGATATATTGATAAGCATCTCTCTCCCATCTCGGGTATTTCTAGCTTTTCAAATTGGAGTTCTCTACTTACTCGTCCTAGTAGCTTTCAAATTGCATCATGATGCTGCGTCAACACCAAAAACTGCAATCGTGTTGGTAATTCAACTTAGGACCACCCGCAATAAAGGCACGTACTGTAACCATTAGGATATGTATGAGCTCCCAGAATAATCTAGTCATCGGAACATAGTTCTCAATAATAACAACCGAAGGGTGTATGGGTTCTACTGGGAATCTGTTCCAGAACCGGGACAAATTTTCCCGAAAAAATCCGGTTGTGAAACCAAAAGAGTTATAATAAAAACGGTTTCGGTCCTGGTATCGGAAAATTTCTAGCCCAGAACCGAAATAAATTATCTGAGAAAATTAGTTCTGGTTCCAAGACCAGATCAGGAGAATCTTTTACTGGTTTCAGTACCGGAACAGATATTGTTACAAGACGGATCTTTCGTTGCTGTAGGTAGGTTCTTTCGAGATATAATTTCAGTTCCTCTTGTTTACAGCTTGTAACGAACTTGAGCCGTTCGCGTTTGCAAAAGATAAGTTTCAGCACATTATTCAATGTGTCTTTGGTTAATGTATTTCGGTTCCGTTAACGGAAACTGTATGAGAAGCTCGCTCGTGGCTATGCGATTAGAGTACGCGTTTCTGACGCGGGAGCCCAGGTTCGAATCTCGGCAGGAGTTCGTGTGGTTCGGATTCCATGTTAAGCTGTAGGTCCACATTCTATATAGCCTCGCTGCTGAAAGGAAGGCTATACTTTAATGCAACCAAGAACGGTTTTGTTATAATGTATTTCAGTTCTCTTTCCGAAGCACACAAAATTAAAACGTTTATTTTGGATCCGAGATCGGAACCTGGATCATTTTCGGTTCCATTACCATAACCAACTCTACTTTAGACAGATAAATATAGTCTACGCCAGCGAAAAGTTAGAAGATATGTGATTCACACATGTTGTTCTTTCTCTTAGCTTAGAACAGTTATTGTCCGCTATTTAATTTGCATTTCGTTAACGTTTTAGCACTTAACGGAAACTGCCAGCAGACTTTGAAGTAAAATAAAACCTTTTGTTTATGTTCCGTGTTTATTTCCAGTAGGCTAAAGAAAGGAGACGAACGATAACAACAGTGAACTTCCTCAGTTCCAATTGATTAGCATTCATTCCTTCGGTGCGGAAAACTCTCGAGTTGGATTACAAGTGAAAGTGAATACGCATGCAGTTCGAATCCCACGTTAAGTCGTAAGATAGGTTTCAAGGCAGCTTAAGTTCCTGGGAAGAGAATCAACAAACTGTGTCTAATGAAAGTGAATTATGGAAGAATTGGTGGAATGATGAAAATGAGACGAAAACAACAACAACAACAAACTTAAATAATCTACGAACACAATGTATCAATTAGAAGTGAGAAAGTATGGAACGAATAACCTAAATTTAGTAACTGAAATTAAAATTTTACTGCCGATATTACTCATATTTTTAATGGCTCTTTAACTTCAAATTCTAAAGGTTTTGCTTTCTCTGCTTATCTAGTGGTTAGCGCGTGGACTTTTGGTTCACGGAGTCTCGAATTCTATTCCCGGCGTAAGAGACTTAAAATTAGAACAACCACACACACACACACACACACACACACACACATATATATATATATATATATATATATATATATATATATATATATATATATATATATATATATATATATATATATATATATATGTGTGTGTGTGTGTGTGTGACTATGTGGCTTTATAACCCTTGAACCACCCGACCGATCTCGGTCTAATTTTCAACAGAGATGAGGTTCGAGCCTGGAAAGATTTCATTTCATTTTGACGATGCAGCTTGGGAGAGGGGCATAATACTTTTAAATGATCGAAAATGACCGATATTAGTGCTAAATCCATAGTTTTTAGGGCAATGAGATGAACAGTGACACTTCCGGTGCCGTTTAAATCCAAATTCAGCCTCGCAACTTCGGAGAGGATATATATATATACACACAAATGATCGAAAATGACCAATATTAGTGTCGAATTCATAGTTTTTGGGGTCGCTGAGACGAACAGTTTAAATCCAAATTCAGCCCTTTATGTCCAAAATGAAACGTATTCTCCCCGTGCGAAGGACTGGTATTCTGCTAGTCGAAAGATAAATCTTAGTTTGTCATTGGAATGGCGGTTGTCCAAATCACATTGTGACGTCTTGTGTTGTATATGATGACGTGTCACAATCAATAACTTTAAGGATAATTAACATATAGAATTGGAGCTGAATCTAAGAAATATTGTGCTATCATCAGGGTAAAGTATATAACAAGAAAATTGCAATGAAAAGCTGGTCTTTAGGAATGGGTGATAATTTGATCTTTTAAAAAAAATCTCGTAATAAACAAGCGACAAGGTAAACAAAACCTTGTAGAAATAGCGTTATATTCCAGGATATGACCTTAGAGAATAACAATGTTAAGCGCGAACAAAGATAGTGAAGAGACATCTTTTAATGCTGTTGAAGAAAAATGAAAATATACTCATGTTGGTTATAATTTGCAATGTTCGCAGAAGTGATTTTAGACAATTATAATGTTCACATAAAAAGTTGCGACGTGTATCAAATTACTAGTTACGTAGACCTTCATGGCACGTAGATAAAAGTAATATGCTTTGACAGCAAATTGGCTAGATGTTTTCTTTGTAGGTATCATGAAAGTTTGTGAATTTGCGTTCCTTAATATGACTAGCATGGGTTAACGCAATAAGGGCTCTCTTAGGAAGTATTGCAACGAATCTTTGGCATAATAGCAATCATTACATAAATGTTAAATTACGCGCCAGCGAAACACAAGGAATATGTTTGGTGTGGAAAGAAGACTTCATTTAATAATGAATTTCTGAATAATTATCTTATATGTCACCATTATTATTTTAATTACTAGTGTGTTTTATGGTACAATTATACTTTAACAATCATGTCATAGAGAATATAGTTTCAGCTGCGCACCGTAACGAATTTCGCAACCTTAATACGGCAACTCCCCCAGAGGAGATTAACAAGCCCTGTCTGTTAGCTATCGCTCTGCATCTGTTTCCAGAGAAGAAAACTGCGTTGAAATACAGTTTTTGATAATGCCTATTCAATTCAGTCAGATCACGTGACATCCAAACGTCAAGCTTTTTTCTGCAGCCATCTTTCTCCAAATGGTTTAACGCTATTTGGTTCTCAATGTTTAGGTCATTGACGATGTCATGCCGGTCTTGTTCGACTTTTGCCAGAATGTAATCCACTTTTGCTATAGTTGGTCGCCTACTGCAAAAAACATTTTGGATATCAACATTTCCCGAACAAAAACGACAAAACCATCTTCTGGGTGTTGCTTTGGACACTGTTTCTTGGCAATAAACGGTACAAATTTCTTCACAGGCCTGGACAGCATTTACGCCTTTATCGAAATAAATTTGTAAAATGTAGCATAGTTCTCATCTTTACGGCGCACGCAATACCTTACGTCTGATTATAAGAATTACAACACTTTTTGCACCTCTATTAGCTCGAACTATCAACTGTCTCATGACTTTAAGCCTGAATTGCTGCGACTCATGTAACCTGTGATTTCGGTGCACAAAATTCTCAATACTTTTTACAGTACCTAATATTTGAAAGTTCATTAAATTCAATAGCTTGTGTTGGAAGATTTTACCACACAGAATTTACAAGTTAGTTTTTATGCACCAGTCTTTTTTTTTTCTTCTACTTTGACGAAGTTCATAGTTTTAATATACTTTATTTGAATCATAACTGAATATCATTTTTCTGCTACATTACATAATATTAAAAATTATCATAATTAACTTACTCAACTTTGAAAGTTGTTCATAAATTGCAATGCTCTCTTTTTATGCTATTTACGTTCTCTTTCATTGATTCAACTTGGCCTTTTAACCCAATATAGTTAACACTTTCACTGCTTCCGTTATATAATATATCTACATCTTATATTGTTTACTTTTTGCCTCAATCAATTCTCTATATGTGCTCGTTTGTTTAATTTGTTGTTGAAATCGTAACTAAGGATTATTACACAACCAATGCTTTAAGGAAGGACTAAATTCTTACTGTGCATCTGTGCAACCACATGACTAACGCACGTGCCTCATTGGTATACCTGTCCTATTCTCTAGTTTAATTCCTGCTGGTGCCATAGAGCTTTCGGTGGTGAATCAGTATCATGAGGCATTGGCGAGCTAATTGAGTGATCACACATTCCGTCGTGACTATATGGTTAACGTAAGCGTCAAAGGTGTAGGAGACCCAGATTTGATTCTCGGAGGAGGCTCACATTAAGCTGTAGGCTCACGTCTTATACAGCTTTGGTGCTGAACGGGACAAGTAAACTCCAAATCAACCAACCCATCCAACTGAATACTTGTTTTGCTCAGTCATAGCTCCTTGTTACAGCATACACCAGGTAATTTAGTTCAGTTTTACTCATTAATACGTAATAGAATTCGGCTATCTCCAAGAAATATTTTTTGTTGAAGTTGCTCGTTGTTGTGGGCTCACATAAAGTGTTGAAGGAAATTAAACCATCTTCTAATGAATTTTACGTCAAGTAGAAGCAACAGATTTCTAAAATTGAGTAAGTAATATGAAATAAGTAAAGCTATCTCGTATTGAGTTGCATTGGTGTTTCAGCTTCAAAGTAAATATTTGATTTGAACCCAGTTTAATTTTAGCGTGTATTTCTTAAGTGCAATCATTCTCATGTTATATTTCTTCTGATAACAGTGTGCTCCTAACTTCAAATAGAATAAATTTTTAGGTTTCTTTTATAAGAAAACAATTAATTATTGCAATGTGACGGTGATAGCTGAAATTATTTTATTATGGCGTACAGGGCTGAATACTCCATTTATATCGATGTAGTGTAACATTTTTGACGCTGATAATCCCGCTATTCTGAAGTCATCCACGGAATACTCTTTCTTTTCATCTTTAACCTCTTGAGTCCTGGCACTAAGCGTTCCACATTTTGTTTCTGTAACTATTACTTGAAATATGATGGTTGTTGATGCCATCTAATGAACAAGATTAGTAATAAACACAGCTGGGGAGTACACAAACGTTACAAAGCAATTTCTACTACGATATAAGCCTCAGAATAGAAGCAAAAAAATAAAAGCCAGAGGTGCACATGTGTATACATATGAACTGAAGAGGTTGAGAAAGCTATTATTCAGTTAACTTTTGATTTTAGGATGAAGGCTCTGGATAGGGTTAATCTTGACTACTGTTTAACAATGGTGATATTTAGATTTCGTCCAGAGGACTTTCAATACATGGAGGGATATAGTACTACGAAAATATTGATAAAACACATTAAGCACGATCAGATGTAGCTGTTGCCGCCGGGAGAATTAATTGTTCCAAGGAGAACACTTGCCCGCTGGGTCCCTCCTGAAATTATAACTACTTGAAAGTATAAACCCTTACCCGTGATTCTGACCTTAAACTGCTGTTGATAGAATCTGATGAAATTAGATTCAAGAAAAGCAAAGAGAAACAAACAAATGTGCGTCATACTCAGAGAAAGGTAGGCCAAGTAATAGTCATCCAGCACAACTTGTCGCTGTTATCGTAATTCGTGTGTATTGCACAAGATTGGTAAAGTACGTAATATATATGTAAGAAAAAAGACCGACGTATTTTACTGGAGAGGAAACTGTGTAAAAGTTTAAATAAATAAATAAAACAAAAATAAGTATTTGATTTTCAAAACTTTCGAGGAAACCTAAGAAATGAACGGAAGAGTAATAATGTAGTGACATGCATATTGTTTATGCACTCGTGGAAAAAAACATTAGCCGCCATATGTGTGCAGCATTTTGCACTGCTCAAGTAAAAAACAATTGCAATGTTCTTTTTTATTATAATATTCCAGAAGCCCGAAAACATCATTAATAATTAGAATATATAATTATTTTCAATTTAATTATTTATGAAAATCATATTGAAGAAACTAAAATTATCGTATTTTGATTTATCATAACTTTATTTCGCTTTTCTGTATAAGAGTAAAAAGTGAGTTACAATCTTTTTCGTTGAACAACGCGACTGGTATTTTAATACTTCCTCTCTTATATATATATATATATATATATATATATATATATATTATTCAGTAAATACATAAATAAAAACAAAAAGGAAATGTAATACCTAATGCTCGTATTTCTGGCAGTATTTGCTTTTTCACTATGGTAAGAAATATTAATTTTTAAACAATACTGTGTTTGCAGAACAAGTATAGTTTCAAAATCAAGTGAAAAATATTATCTTTAAAGAGCACACACACACACACACACACACACACACACACACACATATATATATATATATATATATATATATATATATATATATATATATATATATATATATATATATATATAATCATCATGAACCACTTTACATCATGATCTAGCTGTAGCTACATATCTTTTTTTCCACAATGCAAGATGGAAGTTTTTTTTAAAATTATTTTTTCATGTGAGTATTTGTGATGTTTAACTTCCCATACACGATACGAAATAACACTTAATTGTCTGTCTGTATGAAAATACTGATCAAATGTAGGTTAGAATTCATTGCAATTTCCTTTCAAATGATTTGGAGTGCACTATAATTATGAAAACTAAGTTATACACTCTGTAGCGACTCTTGAACTGTGTAAAAGGCTTAATACATGAGATAAGCTTTTATTCTTTAGCTTGTAGCTATGAGTTAATTTTTTTAGTAGTAGGATTATCTAGTTCACAGGCGTTAACATTTAAAAAATAGATCAAAATTTCAGATTTTTCACTATTTTTCAAAACCCATTTGACAAAAAATTTGGGTAACATATGCTTTTGTTTTAAAAAGAAAATAAAGAAATACAGGAAATCGTACTAAAATATAAAAATAAAACATGCATGCTTTCTTTTTAAAAAATTAACAAGCAAAATAAAACGAGTCGTGCTAAAATGTAAAAAAAATTTTTCAAAAATTACTTTAAAAAATATATTCATATATGACTAAAGAAAGTGAAAATGAAATCTTTTAGTTTTTACGTTCCACAGTTATGTCGTGTAGGCTGAAACAGGCAAGGATGATGAGAAATGAATGATAATGAAATGGTAGAATGAGGAAAGTGGAAGGAAACTTAAGACTTTCGAGAAGACTCACGCACACGGTGCGTGTCCATCACAAATCCAATTGGCGTGAGCGGAGATCGAACCACAGACCCCACGCACCAGAGGTGAACGCTCTACCACCGAGTCACCGCGGTCCCATATATAATTAAAGAGAAAACATGAACGCCCTGAGACGAAATTATTTGATTAAATTATATATGAGATTTAAACAATTTATAAATTGATGGTACCTATATGTGAGTGAGAGCGCTTTTAATTTTTGTTATGCATAAGTATATGTAAAAATATAATTTACTTAAACTATTTTTATTTTACTTTTTAGTAAGATTTATTTAGTTTTCTTTTCTTTTCTTTTTTCTTTTTTTTTTTTTTTGTAAAAGAAAGCGTGTCTTTCTTTTTAAAAAATACGTTTGATTATCGTCACTTGATATAGTCATGCTTTTTCAGCTTCGGTTTCAAAGCCTGCAGACTATTTGTAGATCCTACTTTGTCTCGGGAGTGAAACAGAGGGGAAAAAGAAGACAATTTTTGTATTTTTTGGAGTATAATACGACCCTTTTTACTCATAATAGGACAAGAGGGAGTTTAATATTCGTTAAAGAATCGTGATTATTCTTATCACAGGTTTTTATATGAATAAGTTAGCGATTCTGTCAAAGATCATTTCACAAATATTTCAAGGTTTTTTCCGGAGCCAATAGTGTGGGCTTCTGTTATTTCTGATAAATCTCTGTCCTTGATATCTATAATTCTATTCCAAAACTGAATACTATCTTTAATCCTTACGTTAGGAAGGATATCTTTAATTCCCTATCTTTAAAATGATTTCATTTTTGTGAGACGTTGTTATTGCAATGCTGCAAGCAGCAAACGTCCCAAGTAATAACTACATAAATGCTTATACTATTACTGCTCCCAGGCATGAATCACCACACCAAATAACAAGGAAACGAAAAGAAACCAGAAACGATATTTAAAAAAGAGTTTTAATAGATGGCCTAGAAAAACCTTAAATTTATGTTAATGACTAAATTAACTTTCCATGGATGTTATCTATTACAGATAATGGAGTGCTGGAAATATTAAGGATAATTAAGTTTCCATAAGGCCACTATATTATATTTTCTGTTATACTGCAAAAATACGTATGTTCGTGTAAGTTTTCTCTACTTTGAAAGCATATCACCCTTGTTCGTGTAAATTTTTCACAAATTTAATTGTTACTTGATGATATCGGTTTCCGTGAGACAAATACATTTCATTGACTTCCAATTAAAACTCTTTTTAATTTATTAAATATTACGCTTTTATTCAGAATTGAAAGTTCTTATTCCTATAAATAAGTACTGTAAATAGATTATATCCTAAAATGAAAAGCCCACTTAGTAATTATTTTTTTAAAAAACAAAACACCTCTCCACAAAATCCAGAACGAATTTAACAAGAGAAATTAATCCAAATAGCTCAAAAATTTTGGACAGAGAATCGGAATTTCAGAAAAGGTGAAAAACACAACATATTATTATTATTATTATTATTATTATTATTATTATTATTATTATTATTATTATTATTATTATTGAGAGACCCAGATTGAGAACATTGCATTATTGAGCATCAATATTAAACTGGGAATAAGATTTTTTTTATATGGAAGAATGACGATAATGTGCCGATTACTTCACGAGAAAGATATCGAATCAAGCTTATATATAATATAGAAATTAAATATATACGTAATTAGAAAATACGAACTTTGAATTACGTAAATTCGAGATTCCTGTATTTAACCCTCAAGAGAAAATCTCTCAAAAGCTATTTAGCTCACTGACTAATGAAAAAAAAAATCTTATTTTTCTCTTCATTATAGCTTATGAAAAAGTCTGAGTAGTATTTTGGTATGATTTTTAAATGTGCAGATGCTTTAAATTGAGAAAGTTAATTATGTAAGAAGAAATAAGTTGTATATAAATATAATTTGAGATCAAGTATGTACAGTTGTAAGTACTCGTATAGATAAATCTGCAGTTCGCGCATGAGAGTACTTGAAATAATTAATAAAGTGAAAGCTATTGTCAGGTTATCTCATTGCACTGCTCTTTTTATTTATTAATTTTTATTTTGCTAGTAAGACAACTTTGGAGTATAAACAGGTTAAGAAAAAAATACAGGTATCTGCGTTTAGAATTATTGTTTCTAAGCCAAAAACAGAATAGGAAGTCTTAAAACTGCTAAGTTTATACTACAATTATTTTAAGTAAAGATTATTAATTTTCAGTTATGTATCTGCGCGAACTCTGTTATTCTAAATATTTCGAATCGGTAAAAATAAGTTACAACCTTGAGAAAAAATGGATGTACTAGTGTATGTTACTGATGTTTAAAATGTTCTCCGATATTTCTGATTGGAAAAATTTTCTATATCCGCGTTGTATAGATTTTACTTAATGCAGATGTAAGTATGATATTATATCTGAAAACTAATCGGATCGTGAAGTGTTTTGATTAAAGAATGGGCAGGCATCTTCCATGACATGCAAAGTCAGACTGAATTTACTCATACAATACGGCACAATTTTATGAGTGAAGGTCCAGTCTGTTGATCGGTTAATTGCTTACAAACTAATTGAATGAACACACACATACACCGGGTACATACTACTACCTACATACATACGAAAAAAATAATAGGTGGAGATTAACTATATGTTTTGCCTATACATATCTACCATCCTATACGTATCAACGTACGAGATGCAATACGTCCGAAAAGAATCTGCAGGCTTTGTGCTTAATCATCTTTTCCTGTAGAGGAAGAAGCAGTGTTTGTGGTCGGTTGGAAAACATTTGGGGCTTAATTCCAAAACTGTATGCGTCAATGCAACGCAAAATCTGCGCTTTAGTTTGTGATAGTAGGTTGCAGTTGTGATTGATTTTGCATGTTTTGTGCTGCATTACGCTACTCAATTGTTGCCTCTGGTACGGAAATACGTCCTCGAAACTGTAAGCAGGCGATGTAACATCTATTGCTTCCGTCTAAATAAAATTAATTAAATTTAGTTTACTTTATCATATTCAGTAAGTAAATTTCTCCAGTACCTGTTTTCAGAAATGTAAAGGAAACAATATACTTTGTTTTCCATATTTTCTTAATGTTGGTTTGATCCAATTTTGAATACTACTCTCCAAAACAAGACAGATGAGATGCAGTGGGGTGAAACGAAACTGATTGATTTGTATTTACGTTTTATAACTCAGCGACGAAGCTAAATGAGTACATACCTGCGTTTAAAAAGGGATCTGACCACACTGAAGTGCGTTCAATTCGGGACTCGACGAACTAACAGTACGCACTCTTGCCACTAGAATAAGAAAACTTTTAAAAAGTGGAATTTATGACTAAGCTTATGTTGATTATGGATTGTGATGGTAAAGTTTTTTATTATTATTAGTATGTTTAAGTTTCAATGCTGAGTTCAAGCGCTTCTGTGTCAACGTGCCTCTTCAAAATATAACGTTAATTCTGATATGTTATTCTGAAGATGGGAGAAAAAAGGAGTTTATGATATCCAATGGCTATATAGGGAGGATGTGCGAGAGGAATCCTTAACAAATTTTCGCTGTATAAAACTGCATTTTAATTCAGTTTCAAGTTTTTTTCACTTTTTAAGTAAGATACATTCTTTCGTGATTTATTTTCTAAATTTGGCCTTGATAGCTTGAGGTAAAAATGCTTAATTTACAGCTTATAGTAGATGCATCATTATTGTGAAAACGTTATGAATCCATTCTAAAATATCAAAATATATAGGCTATCGAGAAATGCTGTTGCATTTTGAACATTTTATCCTATACAAATTAGATACGGTAAATGTGTTCAGATTTTCAGGATACACCACTGACTCTGTGTGATTTTTACGTGCTTTTATGCTGCTGTATTGGAAACCTTGCGTTTCATTTACCAGTGTGGTGCCCAAATAGCTGTTGTGATTGGGGAAATGTTCATCATGTTAGATTGAAAAGCCCATATTTCCAACAACTTTCCTTTCTTCCCATTACTTCGTATCTTTACTGCTAACGAAGCTGGCGTATGGTCCCGCACTTTTGATGCAACCGGCATATAACAAAAATATCGTAAGGCTTCAGAGCAGTTTATATGAAAGTATTTCAGCTTCGACATATCAAGCGGTGAGAGAATGAGTTAATCGTGGGTTAGTCTCGGACAAGTTAATGGTATACTAGATCTTTACTAAGGCATTTGCACTTTTTTGATATTCATCTCTACCCTCTCTATCCTCTCTTCCTTATTACTGTATTATATCATATAAGTCTGCACTCTAGTCAACCTCTTCCAATGTTGTCAATGCAAATAAAATTTTAGATCTTTCCATCTCTCGGGGGCGCGGTGGCTCAGTGGTAGAGCGTTCACCTCCGGTGCTTGGGGTCCCGGGTTTGATCCCAGCCCCCGCCAAGTGAACTTTGTGGTGGACAAACACCGTGCTCGTGGGTTTTCTCGGGGTTCTCCCGTTTCCTCCCACTTTCTTCATTCCACCATTTCACTCATCTCTCATAATCACCATCTCTCATAATCATATGCCTAACCGGCATAACCGTGGGACGTAAAACTTAAAGATTTTTTCCATCTCTCTTCGACCCAGGACCTAATTGACTTTTTCATCTTGCTTTCTCTCCTCTCAGATTTCTTAGGTCTTCCCTTATCTACCCTTGGACTTCGTCGATTTTCTTGCCAATGTTCCTATCCCTTCGGACCTTGATCTCACTGTTCTCAGACTACTTCTACCTTTTCGTCAACTCTTGGGTATCGACGTCTTGGATATTTGGAACCTCTATTCCCTATCAACAAAGTTCGGGATGCTTATTCGAAAAAAATTACAACTATGATATTGCTTTAACCTCCTCAGTACCGTGCTCTATCACACCTTTGCAACACATTAAAGATGGACCATCTTGAAACTCCCTTGTAAGTTTTAAACTAACACTGAAATTTTGCACAGTGCAAATATCCACCAGCGAAGTTGTTTAATATATTTTGGTATACCACCAAATTAACAATGTTGCCTAACCATCATAAAAGTCGTATGTTTTAAAATTGCACTACGTCACATTTTTACATATTTCAAATCTACGTTTAACGAAAACTAACAATACCACATTTATTATTCAATATTACTAACTAAAGCTTTAAAAGAAAAATAAATCCTTTAGAAGAACTCAAATCTTGTTCAGTTGTAACTGTTCTTCTTTATGCGAAGTACGTAATATGTCAATCAGTGATCGACACTGACACCGTTGATTGTGAGTTGCCCCCTCAGTCTAAGGACCTCATTCCGTAAAGATCTTGGCATTATTTGCGGATCGGAGTTGAAATGACGCAAACCTGTACGGAATGAAACCCTAATTTGCGTTATTACTGTTGTAAAGTCCTCTAAAAATTTCGACATTTCCGGTATTGCACCATCCTTAGTTTGTAATAATGAATAATAATAAACGTAGTAATGTAATTTTTCTAAACTTGAAGATTTGACATATAATTTGACGTAGTACATTAAAAAAGTAAAAGTTTATTGGATTTAACAACAGTAACCTGCTGGGTTATCAGATTATGTGAAACCATTTTTTCTGTCGATATTAGCATCATACAAAATTTCAGAATTTTTTGTGTATTAATTTTAAAAATACAATGGTGTTTGAAGATATGTGATCACCCTGTATATAAAAGTATTGTTGATGCAAAATTCCCTTCAAAACCTTTTATTAAACTGAAATGTTAAAGCGTTAGCTACCATAAGAGAACTCAGGCCGGATAATCATAAAAGAAGTGTTTACTACATGTCTGAAACGTGACTAAACTTCGAAAGAAAATTTCTTGTGCATCACACACGTTCACTCACATACACATGTATATAAACTGACATTTATCCACATAGGTACTAATAAAATGACTCTATAAACACTTAGAAGCTAAAAGCATATGAGAATGTTGAAGATTCTTTCCAAAATCTATAACTTCAATTATACAAGAGCTGCTAAGAATCCAACAAAGTATATATATATATATATAATATTTGCAAAGGCGATCTATCTAGAATGGAATGTGAGATTACTTTTTCTTTGTATCCTTAAAATTAATGCCTCAGATATAATTGCACAATGATTATGAAACGAAAATTACGATACTATGGATTCTGTGAGTATGACGTCCATTTCCTGACCGTCATCGCATTTGGTTCAAATTTATGATTCAACACTTGTCCTTGGATTTTTCACCTCATTAGCAACTAGATAAGCATTTTCTCATCTTTTTACAGTATTAAATAGGAACAACGTGTAAGCAAATTTGCAAAGCTTTCAGTATATCACTCCTGTGTTTGGGCGGTGTGAATTGGTGTCAGATAGTTCCTCAGGAAGTAGCGCTGTTGCCAAGTTCTGAAGATGTTATTTATTCTGCCTGCAAGTCGTGAATTGTTTGTAGAGTTGGCCTAAACTATATATAAGAATATGCAATGACGATTCCAGCAACAGCTTTAAGGCTTGAGTTTGTAATGGAATGCCTTACAGGGCTGCCTACCTGAGTTCAAAACCGTACGCTCAGTACCAAATAGCTTCTAAGAAATCGGTATTCAATATTCCGAATTGTCATTTTATATGTACATGGGGTGGAGTGAAAAAAGGAGCGAGACTTTCCAAATTTGACGAATTAGAACTTATTCGAGAAATTTAGAACCATTTCGACAGACCTTAATTTTCGGAAAAATAAGTTTACACATAAAATATGAATTTATTAAACCCTGGTCACTAACATTCAAAATAGACCGTAGCCGACATTGACTCAACCAACAAAATTTTTCCCTCTTTTCTTCTGTTCTCCATATGAAATAATAATAATACGTTAAATTTTACCAAGATACTAATGCAGAGATTGCGGATGCTACAAGTGAGCAGCGGCGCAAATCTGTCTTCAACATTGGGGGGACGAGTATAACCGTTCCCATAATCTTTCTTTTTTTTAGGCAATGTTCAAAATATATAAAGTTGAAAAACAATGCTGTGGATCAGGGGAGCAGAGTTGTCTTTAGTTTGAAATAGGTCTATTAAAGAATACGATTTTTTTTTTTTTTTTTTTTTAATGAAACAAGCCATTTCATCTTACTTTTCTTTGTGGCAGTCGGACACAAATCATATTTCTCCCCAAAAATCACATTTCAAATCGGATTATTGGAGGAAGGGACAGTTTCCTCCGTTCCAAAATTGGGGGACATGTCCCCCTCAGTCTCCTGCAATTTGCGCCAGTGCAAGTGAGTGAGTGTAAACTATGCCAGCTCTAGCACCAAGATCACGATAGTTCCTTTTGGATATGTTTAACCAAGAAAGATAAACACAGTTGGATTTGGCGGGAAGTTTGCATTTGTGATATATTTTCCTATAAACTTTAAATGTAAACTTATAAACAACAAATATATGAATGATGTCAATTCTTTGTTATTATGATCTATCTTTAAATTTAACTCTGACATTCTAGTTTTCCAATAATTTTCGCATTTAGTATATTATATATCAATAAAGTCTTGACTTCGAAGAAGAATCATACTTCTGATTATGAAGTAACAAAGCTATAAGTAATGTTCTTGATCTGTTGTAAATGTATTACATTTTGATTCCGTAATCTCACATTACTATGCGATCGAAAATAAAATACGCAAATACTTATGAACAGATTCCTTGCGTATTTCCTTTTATAGGTTTAGTCTCGCTACTTCAAAATGTAAATACTGATTGGCTAACTTCTAAACCGTGTGCAAATTGAGTGTGAACCGAATATTAAATGTCTATTATATCATTACTGCGTTATGGTTTGTATATATCAGTTTTCTTCTAAATTAAAACTGTAAAGTACCGGTACGTACTTCCTAAATGTTACTTTTATTTTTTATTGGTATTTTGTTACCATTTTTCTATGTAAGTTCTTTTTCTAGCGCTATGCCGTGATTCAATAGTTCAGTTCTCGCCTGACACCTGGGTTCGGTTCCCTGAGGGAGCGTGTGTTGATCAGATTCCACATTAAACTGTTACATTTACCTCTCGTCACGGGTGTACCCAGCAAGTATTTTTCAATTGGTCCTAGGATTTTTCACGTGGGCGTGACATTTACATATTAAATGCGAACTGAAAGTCTTGTTTCAGAATATGAAAAACTACATATATATAACATATTATTATTATTATTATTATTATTATTATTATTATTATTATTATTATTATTATTATTATTATTATTATTATTATTATTATTTGCAGTTGAAACATTGGTTTTGAGACTAAGCAAAATGAATCACAGGAATTGTGCCAATAAAATATTCATAGGAGGAAAAAGTCCATTTGTTTGACTTTGTGTATGTAATTAAAATGTACGCACCACCTCACTCAACTTTCTCGCTATAATTTTTTAAACTAACTCATGTTATGTTGCTGTTATTACTGAAACATTTATTTGTGAAATATGAATAATATTATGTTTTGAGAAAACTTTGTTCGAAGAAAACTCAGCCTTAAAAGTAAAGTACTGTTTGTGAACTTTTTAACGACAAATGACCATAATATATTAAGGTCATTAAGGTTATTTAAGAAACATTTGTTTACGAGATATCAACAAAATCTCATGAGTCGTTTTTGGGGGGAAATAAATACTGTAACAGTAATATTAATAAAAAGGAAACTGCACTTGTAAACATTTTCGTACAAGAGATTTGCGAAACATTACAGGTAGTAATAACATGAACAAAATCGTCTGAATCGATTTTTGAGGCACTCACTTCCAAGAATAACCTACTGTTTGAGATTTTTTCAGGACAAATGCGTTACGCCATATTGTTAGATTATTATTAATAAAACATCTATCAGTGAAATAAGAATAAAATCATCTTAATCATTTTTGTTTGAGAGAACCATCTGAGGAAAACTCACTCCGAAGAATAACTATACCATGTGTTTTTTTAAAAAAAAAAAAGAAAAGAAAAGGAAAAGGAGTTATACCACATTGTCAGATTATCAACGAAATATGAATAAAATCACCTATGTAGTTTTTGAGAAAATAGTCCGGAAAATTCACTCCCAAGAATAAAACTACCCCTTCTTGGTTTTTCTTAATTTTTTTTAAAAAATTAAGGAATTTTATTTAAAAAAATGTTTTAAGTTTGGTCTCGATACGTTAAACAGTGTGGCCTCTATGTGAGTGGGCGTCTTTACATCAGGACAGATAGACAGACAGACAGACAGACATGCATCCAAAAATCAGTATGTAGAGGCCGGGAAATATGTGAATCCGCTGAAATCTTGAATTCTGTTTTTCCACAATCGCCATACTTTCTTCTTTCCTATCGCCACTTGAATGTAAAAGTGGTAAAAACAGAAAATATCGAAGAAAAGTAAGGGTACTCTCAGACAGTAATGCAATAGTATAGTAGGCTGATAAAATAGCAAATGTAATTAGGTAATGTAATTCAATTAGGCAAAAGAGAGTGTAACAAAGTTGATTATTAATCAGTATCAATATAGGGATAACGCTGATCCGCCTCAAGCTTTCTCCCATCTTAACAGTGGTACCGCAATGGATTCTGCTTTCATGTAGTATGTTTCATTTGTAGCTATTTTTTAATGCTAAGACTATTTTATATAGATAATTTGTCACGAGAAGCAAGCTTTCCACAGCCCTGTTTAAAGGAAAGCTTACTTCCCATGAGCTTTATTCTTAACTCTACACAAGATTCCAGCAGAAGCTTAGTTATATACTGTACTATATTCTTAATCTTTTCAGCTCTCTTCCATTGTCATATGCGTCAAAATTGAATATCTGCGGATACGAATAGAGTATTAAACAAGAAATTGGATCTTTAAACTTTAGCTCTGGTTTTTATAAAAAGTGACAGATTCACCAACATAAAGGCCATGAAGTGATGAGAAACGGGATTTTAAAATACATATTCTAAGGGAAGTCATGTTTTTTTCCAAGAATGAAGTTTCGCATCATCAACTTTGGCATGTGAACTTCCCATTAAAGATAACTAAACTTGTGTTTCATTGTTTTTCGAAAATTCCGCTTTTAAATAGAGAAAACCGAGTAATTTTTGTCTTACAAATTTTGATACCATGTTGTGAAACTGTCAAATGTGTGGATTCACTCAAGTTAGAGCTGTGGAATTCGCTACCTAAACTCGTAATTAAAAATAAGATTATATATGTTTTGACAATTAAGCTTCTAATGGGGAAAGGAAACAGTTTCTATAATATTCAAATTTCCGATTCTTTGATCAGAAAAACTTATGTAAGTATTTGTTTAAACCGGAGGTAAGAAGTCTGGCACATAAAATCCTACCTGAAATTAACTGAAAAAATGTTTCGGCCTTTTCAAAACTTCAGCTCTTAAAGCAGATAATTTCCTTTGTTAAAATTTTCGATTCTCTATTCAGAAAATTATTAATGTGAGTATTCATTGAAGATTGAGGCGTGAAAAAATTCGATATACGTATAAACGTATATATATATAAGATGAATAAATATTTGTTGCAGCACTTTCGACCATTCCGCTTCTAAAAAATAAGAGGGACAATTTTTACAACATTCAAATTTATGGTTTTATATTCAATAAACCTTATTCTTCTAGTGTGAAGAATGGGCACTTTTTTTTTAATTATAAGCGTTCGTCATTTGTTTGGTAAAATGTTTAAACAACTAACAGTCGAAATCTATTTCGGAGGGCAGGAAGTCGTTTAGGGGTGGTGTCCCCAATTGCACTCCCTGGCTACATTCCTGCCTCTCGCATAGCATAGTTTTCTTTTGATATCTTTAAAACAATGTCGGGCAAAAGTAGGGAAATGTAAGTGGCTAAAGTCTTTTCTTTTTCTTTTCTCACACTTTGTAGACCAATGATCATCAAAGTTTCGATATTTAAGAAACGCTATTCCAATAATACCTATGAAAATGATGATGATTACCTTGTTTCTGTGTTCGTGTAATGAAAAAGTCCGGTAGAAATTCAACAATGTAAGAAAAAGTCGAATGAGTTTTAAGAAATGTAGTATTAGAGCTCATCTCCGGTTCGAAGAATCCCGAGTTCGATCCCAGGCTATTTAAATTTGTGGTACCCAACAATGTTCATTGATTTTCTCGGAGTTCTTCTGTTTCCTGTCGTATTCTCATTTCACCCATTGTTTCATTATGATTCCTTTCATTAATCATGTCTCGTTTAGCCTACGGCCGATAAACATGGGACGTAAAACGTAATAATAATAATAATAATAATAATAATAGAAAATTATTTTTTTATATTTCTGATTATCTTTTTCTGTTTATTTTGCAGAAAGATGTCGAAGACTTTTGATTTTACAAACATGCCGTCTCTGAAGCTTGGAGACTTCGAGCTTCGCTTTGAGACAGAAGAGCCTGATGACACATACAAAGAAATTGCACGAAGAGAGTTGAGAGAGACACCTGAAGTAGTAGAAAGTGCCATAGAAGAGTTCAGAGAACTTCTCAAAGGTAATATAAGTAACATTCTTTCGTCTTTCAAGATAAAAGCAAAAAAAAAAAAAAGTTTTCTCACCATTATTTAAAGGGTAAAAACTATGAGTTTTAATATGTAAAGCATACGGTAAGACTGAAATCTATCTATATATATAAAAGAGAACGCACAAAATCCTTTGTCCGCTCATCACGCTAATACGGCTGAACCGATTTCTTTCATTTTTGGGGGGTTGTTAGGATTTGGACCCTAGATGGTTTTTATCATATCACTTTAATTTTCAATTACCAGTGTCTTGAGATAATTGACCAATCAGGTGTCAATACGTACAAAAAATCCTTTGTTCGCTCATCACGCTAATACGGCTGAACCGATTTCTTTCATTTTTGGGGGGTTGTTAGGATGTGGACCCTAGATGTTTTTTATCATATCACTTTAATTTTCAATTACCAGTGTCTTGAGATAATTGACCATTCAGGTGTCCATACGTACAAATCCTTTGTTATTAGTTCATCATAGGTATAAAAATAAACGTATTTATATGCAACCCGCATGACCCTGTGACTCGGCGGGTTAACATAACTGACAGGCGCTATAAATCACTTGAAAGCGAAAAAGTAAAAATTATCTAAGTAACAAAGTTTATTGCGTTCCGGGATGACCGCAGCGAAGCGGGGCGGGTTGGGGTGACCGCAGCGAAGCGGGGCGGGTTAACATAAATGACAGGCGATATAATGTTAACATTAGTGCAATCTTCTATGGTTTTTATCATATCACTTGAAAGCGAAAAAGTAAAAATTATCTAAGTAACAAAGTTTATTGCGTTCCGGGGTGACCGCAGCGAAGCGGGGTGAACGCTGCTAGTTTAAGGATAAATTATTTTTTTATGCCGTGACATTAACATGTTAAGTGGTACGTTAGTCACCCACTTTTTTCATTTTTATTTGCAGTGGTGAAGAATAATCCTACAAATAGGGTAGACCAGAAATGTGTAAACATACACTATAAGATAAATAATATCGATGAAAAATAACATAGCCGTACATTATAAGTTATCGTACATGACATTTCATTTATGTATATGGTGCATTTTGATGCTAAGGGCCCATCTTTTCAGTAGGCTACAATCATGCAGAGAATTCAAGATTGTTCATATGTACACTCATGTCCAAAATTAGTGTCTCATGTCTATAAATATGTTGTTGTAGGAATATCATTTGACAACTAATTCGCCCGATATTTCTTATAATGTTAGTATGTGTATAATCGGCAAAGACATGTATGTGGTAAATTTCATGTCAAAAGAGCAGTAAATAAAAACAATAAAACGAAAATAGAACTTCCTAGTCCATTTAGCAACATTTTGTTTTACTCATTCTAATTTTCGTATTTATAATTCTTTTGCTATGAAATTTACCACAAATATACATACTCGTATCTGTGACTTCCGCTTCAGCTGTGCTCAAAACCGAAAATATGATTTCTATATAGGCCTATAAGGTGTTCCAAAAGTTTCTTTCCAATTGCAATCGGTCGTAACTTCAAAATTAAATGACCCATTGCATCGTGATTCCTTGTCAACTACATCTCAACTCAACAAAGTGTCTGCTAATTGGTGAATGGCTGACATGCGTGATTTATGTACACGTAGTTCTGGGTTGGATTTTCGGTGGGGGTAGCCCTACTTGCCTACAATACAAACCAAAGTAGGGGTTTCTGATCCTGCTTTAAACAGTGGGTTCGGTCTTATATAGCCTCAGTGCTTAAAAGGGTCGTTAAATCAATCCAATCCATTTAACTCGCCAAGTTTTGAGCTCCTTTGGTTGATCGTAGGATATCAAGGCAATGGACCACCTATACCTATATACACTGCAGTATGTCAATGTGAGCATCAGTATTGTGTACAGCATCAACGATCCACCTGCAAAATATAGCAGGTCTTGAACAGGATACCAGTAGATGTAATCCTTAACATCTCTCCTTTCCAAATATAAATGATACCATGAGATGAATGGGACAAGGAGAATGGCGCGCTATAGTCTGTGCTTCTCTCAGGGTAATAACTGCCCAGAATATTCCAAACCTCATAATATCAATGAAAGGGAGCTTCAATATTCTGAAAAATGATTAATGGCAGCAGATTCTAGCTATTGTGCTAGCAGTAAATCTTACCTCAATGTTGTTCTGACTGAAGAAATCAGAACCGAACACTTTATTGTGTATTAATTCACACCACACATTCATCTTCAGTCGTCATGAATATGCTCATGGTTGCATGTGGATATTCAGAACCCATTGTCTGTACATTATGGCAGTTAATAGTGCTTTAGTTTCAACGCTTGGACGATTTCCATTTTACAAACATGAAGGTACATCCGCTTATGCAGGACTCTATGGAATATTTTTTCAGTAGTTTCAATTTCCCCGAAATTGATTTTTATGGGATACATTTAATGTAACTTGTTGTAGATTATCAATGGCTTTTAGTACATTCCTAACCATCTACTTCACTGCAGGTCATTCATACTATCCATCGTTCTAAAATTATCTACCCAAATCAGAATGATGATCTTGGAGAAACGATTACGTCCATATTGACGCGAACATTACTTTGCACGAGAGGCGAAATTTCCTTTTGTATAGTAGTTGATCACTTTGTCTCCACATACCACAGTGCACATAAAAAATCTGGTGTGTTGTCGTTATTTTCATTTGTTTAGTTAGTTTGAAACGAAATTAAACATCATTGGAAATTTGTAACATACAAACTAAACTCGGTGAGTTGATATATGTTTTGCAAGGGCCCCAATTCCGTGTAATTTGATTAAGTAGTTACGAAAATTGTAATGGTAACAGAGCCTGTGAGACATACGGTATATGAAGTTATCTTATTCAGTGGTTCAGACTAAAATGAATACTATTTGATTGTATCAGAGCAAGTTTACAACAATAATAATTCTAACAAAATCTTTGTTATACTTATTTAACGAGCGGTTAAAAATGTATATATAACGTAACTGTCAAGGATCTAGCCGAACTGGTCTACCAGATCACATCCTTGAAGACAAAACGATGATTAGTTTTGGCCAGTTACGAGATGCGTTAGCAGTGCAGAGTTCACCTAGTGTCGTGACGACAATTGAGATTATATAATACTAGCAGACTCCGTTCAAGGAAACCAGCAACAACAAAGTGGTGCCAGCAATGTTTTTTTTTTTTAAATCATATATCCATCTTCAATTTCAACTTGATAATTGGTTGCCCTAAGTCCTTTGGTGCTCCACTACAGGGTGCATGAATGCCAAAATGTGTAACATACATTATTATAACAGTATATTAAAGACCAATAGTTTATAAAAGAGAGCATTGATTTTGGTCATTAGTTTGCTCATACCCAGGACGAGAGGAACGTGAACAGAGCTTCCTAATAATCACCAATATAGGAAGTTGTTTAATTTCTCATTTACTTCAAACATTGGAAAAAATATATAGAGTTTACTAATAATAACTACTCTAATCGATACCCATTGACGATCTATGGTTAACAGTGTCTCAAAATAGATTCAATGGAAACTAGTTAAATTTCTGTCATAGGTAACAGAAAATAATTGCACTTAAATTACTATAATGCAAGTTTCTGTCACAAATTGTACATTTAGAATACTTTTAGATACGCTTATATGCAAGTTTCAACGATAGTAGAATTAATTCTACTTAAGATCAGAAGTTATCGCAATCGTGAGGTAAATGGGGACTCAGAAGTCTAAGATGGATGGATTAGATCTTAGTGTCTCTTTCAGTACCGAAGCTATATGAGGCGTGGATCTACAGCTTAACGTGGGATCCAAACCACATGAGCTCCTGTCAAAAATCAAACTCGGCTCTCCAGCGTTGAAGACGAATCCGGTAACCATATACCTACGAGGGAGTTCCGGAGGAGTCCCGGGTATATGTCACATTATGAAGGCAGAAATACCTTCATAACTAACAAACCTTCATAACTAGGAACTGATCGACTAAAAGCTGTTTGGGAAGCTTGTATAATCCTTTTTTGACTGTAAAGCCTGGTATATAGGAGGGATTGTCTCAGGTATATAGGAGGAAATATGTGTATAATAAATAGCGTAGGCCTACTACGATTTACGTGCATATATGAATTAAATATAATTTCATTTTTATAAAAAAATGCATGAGTTGTTGTTAAAATGATCTTGATATAAGATCAGAAGCATAGAAATTCCATTTATTTCTGAAAGAAATCAGGAATACTTCTCTATATCATTCAAGGCCTAAGAATTCATAATGATATTTGCAGTTTATAGTCTAAAGTGAGTATAGCTATTTTACTGAGAAATGTGTCATTCGTAATTTTGTACTGTACAGTTCTTCCGTAAGTGACAGATTTTAGTCATTGTCCTTTACCATAGCTGGACAAATAGCCTCGCTGCTGGTGTTCTCATTATTACTGCAATGAATTAGTAGAAATGAAAGTTTCATTTCTCTGCTACTTTTGAATTGCTTCTTAGTTGTACAAACAAAGATGACAGAGAGAAAAGAAAAAGAAAGAAAACGCACTCTTTTCGAAATGTACTACAGTAAAATTTTAAAACATGCAGCTTTTTCTTTTGAACGGACATTTGTCTTCCTTTACTTATAAATATAGGCGTGTAATATAAAAGTAAATAATCTAGCTCTCATGAGTACTGAAATAACAGACATGAATTAGTAAGTTCTTCTCAGTAATTTATATATATAGTTTTTTTTTCTCAAAAATGCATGCGAAATTGTCAAAGTTTCGAATGTTTCTGTATATATAAATAATGGGTCCGGATTATATTAGAAAATAAAGCAACTGTAATTTTGGAAGGTAAAATAATGGATTAGAATTATTTATGGTAAAGAAACAAACTTATGCATTTGGCATCATACTCGAACAACGTGTACAACTTCGGTAGCGATACGTCAAATATCTAATTTGGTTAGAAGTAGGAAAAAGAAGTGTTCAAACTCTTGGAGTAATGTCACCAATAGCCCTACAAATTCCGCACAGCAGATCATGTAAGTTGTGCATGTATGTGCGAAATATCTGGAGACTTACATACATCCACAGGAAGACGTCCAGCTCCAGAGTCCATAACGTGTCAGGTGAGCGTGAAGTACGAGTTGATTATAAAATTTCTATCCACTGTACGAAAAATGCCTATTTAGAAATTAATTCTATTTTGATAGTAAAGCGAGAAGGGAATTTTTTTTTCGAAAAACTGTTCTTGCTGGAAGTAGACTATCTGCACAAAATTCCAGCATATACAGGTAGCTTGCGCCACAGCTGTCACTTTGCTGAGTAACAGCAAAAAAAAGGTAGAATTTTCTGGTGTTTAAAAGTTACAAAAGTAACAAAAAGTCTGTTTCAAAAGAGCTTCGTTCAACTTTACGAACGTAATGTGGATTCACAATTTCTCAGATGTTTGTTTACTGCCCCACTCACGATTTTACCAACAGTGTACATTTTTTGTAGCTTTCACGGTACCCGGACATTACCTGTGTTGTTTTTCCTTTTTCTATTCGAAGGTGTCAAAGATGGAGTTTACAAGCCAATTACTACCAACCGTGCATGATCTACGAGTGCGCGTCAGAGAAACCATTGCATCAGTCGATCGTAAACTATCATATATGGTACCACTTCTATGTAACTGTCATTAAGCATAAGCTATATGAGATTTTCTAATCGAGAGGGTCGTTTATACAAGTAATAACTCTGTAAAATTGGATAAAATGTACAGTACATATAGTTACAATTGAAATGTTACATTACGTAATATAGTGTATTACATCTAAACTTATTTACTAATATCTAGCAAGGAAAATTATTTTAAGTTTTCAGAATTATATAAAATGAACTTTAATTTAATATCTAATTTTCTTTTTGTCTATACTTACAGAGGAGAAAGACTTAACAGTTCCTTTGGATGATACAGATTTTCTAGTAGTCTTCCTTAGGCGATGTAAATATTACCCAGAAAGCGCAAAAAAATTGGTAAGTTATTGAAAATAAAAAAAATCTATTTAATTTGGAATTCATAGGAAACAATATTTAAATTTCATATTGGAATATAAACATGGAACATAAATATTGGAATATAAATATTTTAGAAGGTTTCATTTGGAACAAAGTATGACTTTAGTTTGAAAAGACAATTAATTGTTTCTCCAATATCTTGATAATGCTTTCAAATATTGATTTGAATACTAAAACGCATAATTACATATGTCCTATGCATAGTACAAAATTTACTATAGTTCTTTTCCTTTCATTGTGTATAATATACACTATAGTATAATAGTATAGTATAGTATAATAGTATATGCACTACTACCGACCCTGTCCAAGAATTTTCTTGAGATTACTAGTCGTGGACTAAATTTAAAGATTACTATTCTGTTAGCGACTTGCAAACTTCTCTTTCTAAATACGTATAAGTATGTACGTATAACAAATTGGAAAACAAATTGAATCTTCTATTTCAGTGAAGAAGGGGCAAGTTTATTACACTGGCAATGAAGCCGAATAATAAAAAAAACTTTATTTGAATAGTAACGAAACAATATATTCAAGGAATGGGTTTAACAGTAGTTTTGTACTTTGTTTTTTAAATATATTTCTTCCATGTTATACAACCACCTGTTATTATTGAACTTCACTCAGTCTATCTGTTTATAATATGAATTGAAACGTACAGATTAAAAATTAATCGAATTTCAGTTAAATTATTCACTTGGTGTGTTGTAAATTTTCTGGTGAAAATTGAATCTTTTTTCAATGAATAGGAATTTTTGATTATATTGAATAGAAATAATAGTAAAATAACCTCCAGATCTGCCTTCAGTATTTTGCATAGAAATAAGCCACGTAGAGGCACTAGATTTTGTACACAGATGGATCTTTACCAGATCTAATCTCCTACTAAGCCTTTTTAGATTTTCGGCTCAGGGGTTCACATTTGGGGGAGATAAAAGGGTATGCAAATTTTTTGCAGTTTTAAAGAACGCCTTGTCTGTATGCAACCATCATAACGTAATGGTTGTGCAAGCATAACAGCAGGGGAAAATACCCGGGAACGAAATGGTTGTCCAGGTTTTAAATTAAGGCTGAGAACGACAGGTTCTTTCTCTTCTTGTTCAGGTTCTTAATTAAGACCCGGCAATGACGGATGCTTACACCTAGTTTTAAATAAAATGTAGATGATGATAAGAAAATAAATGAATAATATTCTTAATATGGTAAAATAAATACTAGATGACAGTTTTAAAAGATACTTTGCATAGTGTGTAGGAAACAGAACTGGAATGAGAAAGTAAGGAGATATGTTCAAGCATTCCTTTCCTGGCTTCGACACTGCTCATTATATAGCTTTAGCAATGACTTTTTGTAATTTGTACTTAAGTATGGAAAAACGTGATCTCTAAATAGTGTTTACAAATCTTCACCGAGAGGTTTATATATTTTATATATCTATATTTGGTGTCGTACTTGCAAAACAATTTACAACCTTTAATAATGTTATTCGTTTCATAACTCAAATATTACACGGACAAGACTATTAAACAAACTATTAGAATTGATGTGCGATTTAATAAGTATGAAAATTCTGTTGGAAATTGAAAATACGCCCTATTCTCATCATATTATAATCTCTTTATTGACTTGTCGACGATATTATTAGAGTATCCTAACGTCTCCGTTGAGGATTACGAGATAAACGGAACGTTGAAACACCGCCCTTCAAGATTTAAATAAAACAATGTTATATTTCCTGACCAGTATATAAACTCATAACATTTTGGTTGTAAAGCCAATAATCTACCACTTACCTAATATGACAATTCAAAAATTAGTATTCCTAGAGCTTTTAATGCTGGTTTGTCAATTTTAGATATTTACCATAACATGATATATAAACGGCTGTCTGTTGACGGTTAGTTTTCCTTTGATTGAACACAGCTTATTGTACTAACTATAGCCTTAAAAATGTCTCAATCTAAATAATACTTTATTTAATATTAATTTATATCGGGTGGTCTAAAACTATCCTTGTGCAATGGAGGCATGCTAGAGGTAGGAAGTTGAAGATATATGAGTTTTAACCTCCGGGATCTTGTCTAGCTGGTAGAATCCGATAAAGATATGACTATATGACAACACCGCACACTAAAATAAGTGCCTAACAGAAAAGTGTTAGTATTATTTAGCTTGAAGTAGGAGTAAGATGTGTGGTTGTCAACCAGGCTGTCCACGTTCAAATCTTACCACGGTTCATTTTTTTTACGACAAATCATAATTTCAGGATAAATGTTAATGGAACAATGAAACAACATGAAAATAATGTGAAGAAATAGAAAAATTCTAGCTGTCGTGTATATGACTGGACGTGTGTAATTTTTGCTACGAAGTTGACAAGGATTGTAGATATTTTGATACACAAGAAAGTTATATACATATACATGATATGCACATTTCTTGCGTGCCAAGTGGCTAGGAGGTTCATCTCTAATACACGTAAATTTATTCGTGGCTCTATGGTTAGCGTATGCACCTCATGTGCGGGAGACTCGTGTTCGATTGATAACTGGAGAAAAAATGGTTGGGATTCCACGTTAAGCTGAATTTAAATGTTTTGTAATCTCGATACTCAACGCTAAATTACAAATAAGCTAATCCAGTGCACGTGAGCCTGGTTCGAGTCCCGGTATAGGCACGTTGACACTTATATGGTACTTCATCTCCTTACTTTTGTTTCCTTGCACTATTCTTATTTTGTTTCATTGGTTCTATTGACATTTATATTGAAATAAAATATGCTTCGTGAAGAAATGGAACCATAGTGGAATTTGAACACGAATTTCCTGGTTGGCATCCACACATATTACTCCTACTCTGTCATTTCTCTGCTAGACGTTTATCTTGGTATGTTCCATGCAGTAGTGCCACATTGTCATATCTCAACCAGATCCTACCACGGAGATAAGACCCCGGGGGTTAAAACTCGTATGTTTTAATTTTCTTTTTATCAATAGCATCCCCCGCTGAACAAGGACGCGAATTTTAGACTACCCGATATAAAGTTAATATAAAATAAAGTACTTATTTAGAGTTAGACATTTATGGCTATAATCGATAACAATCAGCAGTGTTAAATCAAAGGAAAACTCAAGTGTCAACGGACGGTCTTTTGTATATCTTGTACTGTTGTGGTAAATATTTGGAATTGACAACCCTTGAAATTGAAATTACAAGTTTTTTTAAATACTAATTTTGTAACAGTCGCAAAATAGTTAATTTATCTCAACGGTAGATTGTTGGATTCATAAACAAACGTCTGTGGGTTCAAATCCTGCACCAGGAACGAAACATTTTTCTGATTTAAGTCTTGAAGGGAATATGTTTCTATGTTCCATATATCGTAATATTTGCAATCCTCGCCAGAGACGTTAGAATACTCAAATAAATATAATAAAATATGGAAAAAGATAGTAAAGTTGCACCATTATATTGGCAATTTCAATCATGGAGTATAGTTGTTTAGTGAATCAAATAGATGTGATAGAAGTTATACCTCTTCCTTTCTCTTCTCTGTTATCTCGAGAGATGTATATTCGGACAAATAAACTGCAGAGGAGATTTTCAAAAATAAGGCAATCTACACTGTTACTGATTCATATAGTGGTGCTTGTCTTACCATATCAGACAAGAAATCAAATAACTAAGAATTCGAATCTTTTCAAAGGTGATATTGCGTTGGTGCTATAAATCTAAGCCCTAACTACATAAACTTGCGCCTTAATTCTCTAGTCAACATAAACGATCACAGTCTCCTATTTTAAAATGTTGCTAACATAAGTAGATGACTCTTTATACTGTTCTACAAGCAACCAAAAGATAGTTTAAAATGGTGGTGGTTGAATATTGTTATAATTTAAAACGGTGGTGGTTGCATATTGTTGAAGGATTTGAACAAGACGCTAAAAATTTGTAAATCTTATGGGCTGAAACCGACCCGTATAACGTTGAATAGAAAAATAAGGGCACATTTATTTTTTTAAATTAAAATGAAAATTGACAAATCTACAGAAAATTTGGAATCGACCAGCGAAAACATCACGTTTCAAGATCTTGTAGTTTCCGAGATCTGTTTGTCGAAAGAATCGGACACAATTACACATGTGGATTTGGACCTATGAAATAGTTCAGATTTCCAAATACTTGTGTAATATTAGTAAAACGTTGAATAGAAAATAAGGCACATTTTTTTTTGAAATATTGAATGAAAACTGACAAATCTACTCAAAATTTGGAATTGACCAGCGAAAACAGTGAGTTTCTAGATCTTGTGGTTTCCGAGATTTCATTGTCGAAAAAATTGGACACAATCATATACCGTAAATGTAACATTTAATATATAGATTATTTTATGTAAATATGAGCTTGACAGAAATCAATTATGAGATCCAAGCACAGACTACACCACTCAGCATTAGCTCTTCGTGTATTACTATTACTATATTACCACTGTATATTGTGAATTTTAGATTTACCTAATAAACCGTTTAGAATTTCAAATATTTGTGTAATATTAGTTTAAAAGTACTTTACCATTGGAGAAATTCCAAATATTACAGAGTTAATATTTTTCTATTGATAATAATTCAATAATATAATTTAAGATCGTATGTCTAAACTTTCACTTTTTACACAAAAGATAGAAACTCTGTAACGTTTGAAATTGGATAGTAGAAACTCATAGTAAATGAGTACATGTTTGATTATAAATTATTTCATCATGAAAAATACTGAATTTATTTTTTTCTTTTTCCCTAGATTGTAAACTTCTACAAGTACAAACTAAAGCATCACAAACTGTATGATGGCCTACTTCCTTCGAAAGAGAAGAACGTTTTCTCTCAAAATATTATCACAGTTCTTCCCAACAGGGACCAATTTGGAAGGAGAATAATGATTGTTGAAGCTGGAGGTAGGTCGGTTTAGGTATATATGCAATGATATATGGGAATAGCAATACATATGCATATTTTATTAATACAGGAAGCAAATTACAACGTTTTGAATTAATTTTAAAATACTTTGAGCATTGGTGAAAAATAGGTAAATAGGAAAATTTTACTTATGTTATTATCAACTGTTTCTGGCATATAGATCTCAGTGTGCCAACTCCCGGAGCGGAAAATCAGAAAATGGCCTAAAAGTGCAGACATCATGCTTTGCCATTCTCGTCTAGATTAATTCATAAGGCTGTAATTTGCTTCCTGTAAAAATATACATATATTTTTGCCATCCTCGTATAGACATGCAGTTCTTTTTATCTGCTTTTGTAACAGTAAATACAAAATTTCTGTTTTTGTATTCAAGATTCTTCAATTATTGCTTGAGTTGCTGACTATAGTTAATAAGTTTACAAAAAATATGAATAAATATGCAGATAAAATTAGATCAATGTCGTCATATATTGCTAATTCTTTGGTAGGAAAGTACGTATAAGTTGGACTACAAAACAAAGATGTAAAGTAAAATTTAATTTTAAGATTACGATTTTGTTCTTTCATTGAAAAATCGGTATTTATTAATATTGATTATCTGACCGAACTAACAGATAATCTAGTGAAACGATTGAATTGTAATACATATAGGCCTACACACAACATACAAAAATAGTTCTTTGCGACGAATTTAATATTCGTCGTAAGGGTATCGTATTCTAAGGTAATACGTAATGAGTTGAATTACAAGTTATATATAATCATCATATTGTTACACATATACTGAGCATTCTTGGATAGTAATGATTATTAACAATTCATCATTTCGATCTATTTTTAAGTAGTAGCTATGGCATTATTTAAATCAAAGAACCATCAAGTAAGTATTCTATTACATTCCTTTCGGAACTACAGTAATTCTAATAACAAAATAATACTTTTTTTTGTTTCATAATTAATTTTTCGGTAGGAATATACAATAACGTTTAAATTTATGGAAATAGGTTGAACAAATAATTGTTTCCTAACACAGATAAATGATAGGCCTAATAATTCAAAATGCTAACTCTTTTATTGAACAATTTCAAATTATCATATGATTCGTATGAAATTAGTGTTTTGTGTAGATATTTATCAAAAATTCACAGCATATTTGATTATAATTTCTGAAATATTTTTACAAATGTTCAAATAACAATTCAATTTAACTGATAGTCTTTCTTAAAAGGTACATGCATTTCAACCCTTTAGCATGTAATTAATAATAACTATAATTTTGTGAACGTTAATAAATTTTATTTAAGAACATATTTATTAACTTGTAATAGACATTAATAAATATGCCTATTAGACATGTTTTAATATAAAGTCTTGAAGTTTCCTAGTCTCACTGAAAATTTATTCATTGACGAACATATTTAGTTAACCTTCTTCAATACAAGGCATTGATACTGCTGATGTACTATTAAATTTATTCCTATTACAAATTAAAACATTATTGTGTGTTGATATTTTATTTATTAGTGTAGTACACGTTTTCCTGAAATAGTCGGTCCTTTATTGTTTTATGCTCTTTTTTTCCTTTCAGCCAAATGGAAACCAAGTAAATGCACTTTGGATGAAATATTCAAAGGCATCATTCTGTTTGTGGAAGCTGCCACAACAGAGCCTAAAACTCAAATTGCTGGGGCCATTATCATCATCGACATGAAGGGCCTTACTCTTAACCACGTGTGGCAGTTTACACCTAGTTTTGCTTGCAAAGTTGTTGAATGGGTGCAGGTAAATTATATATTTATACTTATAAACAGTAGCTGCATATAGTTTTATATATATATAATGACATCTTTAGAGTTGCAAGTAAATAATTAAATATATTATATTATTTTGGAGTTTATTTGTCCTTATTTCGTAATTCTACAAAACGTTGAAGATTAGACAGCAAGCTGGGGCACGATGACTCAGTGCTAGAGGTCTTACCTCTGGTGCGGGGGGTCCCTGGTTCGATCCCCGGCTAAGTTAGTTTCTGGTGGACAACATCGTGCTCGTGAGTTTTCTCGGGGGCACTCTCGTTTCCTTCCACTTTTCATTCCACCAATTGTTCCATCATTTACTTGCTTTAACCTTCGTCTCCCTTAGTTTAACAGGCATAATTGCGGGACATTAAACTCAAAGATTTCATTTCATTTCATTTTAAACAGCAAGCTATTAACACTTTACCTCCTATCCGATGTAAATATACATGGATTCCCACGAAAATTAAATGACTAACGATATATATTTACACCGCTTATTTCAAAATTCTAAACAAAATGTAATGTTGTCACTATCATTGTATTATGGCTTCAGTTATCATTTTAAACCTTTTTCTTTTAAATAAATGAGTACATAAATAATAATAATAATAATAATAATAATAATAATAATAATAATAATAATAATAATAATAAACATTTCAAATGTACAAAGGATATCTAGCTCAGATTGTTTTCTGAAATGTTTATGCATATATGACTCGCTCCAGGTTCCGTTTCTTTCTTCGGGTTTCCTTATAGAATTTCCCCCCTATTTTTCACTGAATACATTTCATAACAAATTGAAGAAAAGAAATATAGGTTGAATTGTTATTTCAACTAGCTCATAAAAATAGAAATAAATGTCTTCTTTTTCACATTTTGATATGTTTTACTTATTTCTAATTAAAAATACTACTACACACACAGATATGGAAATTGCTTTTAAGGCACGGGAAAATGACCGACAAAATTTCATTACGTAACATTTATAAATAAATACTAGTAACCTTTTAATAATGATAAATATTACTCAAAAGCCAAAAGGGCGTTTGGCATTTATAACGCTAGGGTTTAGTGTTAAAACAACGCTGCTGTCAAAATGGTAGTAACAAATGCAAGATCATTACTTAGTCTGTGTCCTTTGACATATACTCCTCATCTCGTTATGTCTAACTTTAATTATTTCTGCAACACTCGAAACGTGATTTACTTCTGCAGAAAGCTTGCAGTGCACTGCTTGTTTTAAGGGATTTTGAGATTATTCACCTTGTTAATTGCTCCGTCTGACTACGACTTACTTCGTAATCTTAAAATGAAAACTGTGAAAAACGGGTTCAGAAAATAGCAGCAATAGATGTATTTAAACACCAGACAAATAATTCTTTCTGGAAATGTTGAACTATGCTATCAACTACGTGCTAGATGTGTTAAATTTTAGAGTAAATATTTGGAATATCACGAAAGTTACCATGGTTCTAGATCCCCCCCTCTCTTTCCCTTAATTGAAAACGAGAGAGTTTGATTCCATTTCCATGTCTATGACATGAACAGATGTATCTATTCTGTGTATTTTACTCATTTCTGTAATTGGAAATTTAAACTGTGAATTTAAGTGAACTCGATCTTTCTTGTAATCTAAATGTACCCAGAGGGATTAAGACAAGTTTAACTGCCGCTAAATTACTTTGTTTTGATAACTTCTTCTAAAAAGATACTAAAAAAATGTACACGTCAAGTTTGGAGCTTAAGGAAATGTAGTACTTTTTTCGATGAAATAATGACTGACTGTTAAAGAATCAAATATTTACAAATGTAAGCCCACAATGGATAATAAAATGTGAAAGTGACACTATGTAACTTTAGAAAAAGCCCTCCGTTTTACATTTACTGGTATTTGACAACTTTTTAAGTATGTTTGGGAGCAGTATCTGGAACGTTATAACGAAGTATTTTGAACTCAGTCTGGTAGTCGGATTTTCAATAATTATTAAGATTAAAAAAGAAATAACTTCGTCGTAGTAGTAATCATCTTGTTCAGGCATGTTCAAAGATAATATCCAGCACCTTCTATTTTAATTGTAAATAAGATGTACAAATGCTTTAGTTTCAAATAATAGTTATCAGAAAATATTACTCAACCTGAATAATTTAAGGATAAGATACAGGGTTTTCCAAAGAAATACAGATAGTCATTTTGTTCATACATTTCTAATTAATGTGTGGAATATGTGCACTCTATATAATAAATCTATAATTACAACTGCTCAAAGAAGAAATATCGCATTATTATCCAACGGTCAGGACCTGTAGAAGACCTCACAAAAGGGAAGATAACTAACTAGAACTGTCAAGAGCATAAATAATTAACAATGTAACATCATTGTGAAAGTGTTCCAACTATTTTTACATTATTGCAATTGAACAAGTTCATGCTTTGAGTATTACTTGGAGAAAATATTTTATATATGTTAAGATTGTTCGTTGAAAAGTATTGTTTGTTATTACTATTTAATTTTGTTTCTAAATGTTCTTAAATTTGAAAGTCAAAACTTATCGTCAATACTATACTATTTTTATTGAAATTTTAGGAATGCATTCCACTTCGACTAAAGGCCATTCATATTGTTAACCAGCCATATGTTTTCAACATGGTATTTGCTATATTTAAACCATTTCTAGGAGAAAAACTGAGGAATAGGGTAGGTACAGAATAATTTGTTTATTCGGTTTGTCTTTTAAAAATTAAATATTAAGAAATTTATGGGTAAATTCTTATTTTCATTTCTTAGTTGTTGTAATGTACTATATTCATAGAAATTTATTATAGTAGTATTAACATATGGAACCAGACATAAAGAACATGTTTGATAATCAATACTTGTATGTTGATCGTATGAATATAATTAGTAGATGGGATAAAGAATGTGTTAATTTAGTTTATATTATTATTATTATTATTATTATTCTACACAGCTGAAAAATCTACTAATGTTCACTGTGGCATTTGCCAAAGCCATAAAGATGAAATTTGTCATAGATGAATTCTAAAATATTATTAGCATTTATCGAAAAAATGTATAAATAATTTTATATATATATATATATATATATATATATATATATATATATATATATATATTATGCGTAGTTTTTGAGAAAAATCGAGCAAAATAATTTTTGTAAACCTAAAAGTTGACCTGTATGAGAACTTTTAAATATTAATTTGTTTAATTAAAATATTATGACAAATAATATATACCAATTTTTGCAGTCAAAATGTTATGCACATATGTTTGTAGAGGGTAAGGCCTACTACTAACTATGAGATAAATCCTGGGAAAACTTACGATTTATCTTAGGACAAATGTTACGAAATATCTCGTAGGAAATCCTACCCTTTTGTGCCATACACGTGAAGGTTTTTTCTGCCTGACCGAATGACATTGCGAGATGTTGATCCATGGTGCATTGCAGTAAAATGGTGTCTACAGATGAACAAGCAATTGGCAGTGTGGGAATAGTGTTAACATGCTCATGATTCCCTCTTAAATATCGTGCACAAGTCACTTCGTATCGTGGACAAATATAGAGGCTGGCGGGGGAAAACAAATTTGTTTTCACTTTCTCTCACCTGATCTCTTAAATCGAAATCTTACGAATTTTCTTTCCGAAATAAAGCGTGTTCTAAACAAGTGAAATCTCATAGAATCGTTCAGAACATAGGAGATGGCATGCGGTCTGGTGCCATACACGTTGAGATTTTGACTCTAGGAAAACTCGTAAGAGATTTTGCTAGGATCTATCCTATAATGTAACAGCAGATTCAAATACTGCATTATAACTTAATCTTAATAATAATAAAAATGAGAGATGTCAACTCAGTAAATTATACAAAAAATATGTAAGCAAAGATGTAGCATTCCATTGAACCCAAATAGAAAAAAAAAACTGTTCTTAGATATATTTTTAAATAAAATAATACATCGGCCATTTCATATCAAGCAGTAGGTAGCGAAACTTCAGAAACTCAATATTTATTCATTTAGTAAAGTTTAATTTCCTTTGGGATGCGTATGATTTTACCGAAGAAACTGCAATAACGTGTAATTTTACCTAAAAATTTGAATTCACTTTCTATTGAGAGTTTTAAATGTTACATTTTGATATACACGGTTATATTCTTCCTGTTTTCCTTACCGTAAGAATAACTAGGAGTACTTCGATATGGTATCGTTAATAGGGAGATTATTACACTTGTATATTCAAATTGTAATTAAGAAAGTTCTAAAGACTATTCTTTCTCTTCTAAAAGTTTCATGGAATGATCTTATAAGACAAGTATGTTAAATTAAAATTTACTAAATCACATTTAACACCTATGAGTCTTTTTTATACAATTAGACGAACAGTCACATTTCTAACTGTGATTGTCATTAATTGTACGTACACGTCTACCGAACGGAGCTAGAAACCCAGTTCAGGTGCTAAGGATGGCCCCAACAGTACGTGCGATTACAAGTCTTACATGCTAAAATGCGCAACTTGACTTATTTACATGTCCTTAGTACCTCAGTGGTAGAGCATTTACCTCTGGTGCGTGAGATCCCTGGTTCGATCCTAATTTGCTCCAAATGGTCTTATGGTGGACAAACACCATGTGCATGGGTGTTTACGATATTCTTCCGTTTCCTCCCTCTTTTTTCACTCATTATCAGCATTACCATACCTCAGTGCATAATTGTGACACATAAAAGTGGAAATTTGATTTCATTGATTTATTTATTAGTTTCGAATTTTAGAAAAAATCTACTACAAGACTTGATCGGTGACGGATCAGTCAATGATCTTTATAGGGAATATAATCCAATTTAAACCTTGATTTTGGAATAGTTTGTGTATGCGTTTTCTTACCAATTTTTGTTCTTCGCAAACCATTATGTATTATTAACACTATACAGTTTGCAATTATTATTTATCAATCGCTTAGGTGATATTTCATTTCTTTATGCCCAACCATAAGCTCAAGGTTATAGGGTTTATATGGAGCTTGTAAGTCAAACTTAACTCTGTATTGAAATCCTTTTATTGCATTCTTCACTGACAAAAGATGATCAGGTAATCATAAAAATAAACTAATCGCTGAGCAAAGCAACCAATTATTATAAAACTAGTATCTAGTTTGCTTTGCCTCAGCGATGAGTTTATTTCTATTATATTATAAATAGACAAAGCTGGTATAATGGATAATATTATTATCAGCTAATCAGTATAAATATCTACTTGACGTAAGTTCATGTTTTAAAATCCATGAACATTTTCTTAACAACGATCATATACTCAGTAACAATTAAAATATAAATAACTCAAATATAACTTTACAGTAATTAGCAAATATAGCCTATAACATAATAAAAACTTATCTTCTGCTGCTAGTATGCAAACTTTGTACTACTCATGGTCAAACCAAACATTCATTACTTAATAATTATTTGGTAAATTCATTATTGTTTAATATCTCGTTAATTTCTGTAATCATATCAGTTCTGAGATGAGTCTCAAAGTTTCAAATCACTTTTACTATGACAATCATACACTAGAATCTTGAAAGTATCATAGATGCGGTTCTACGAAACGTTCCAATTTTGTTATGGAATGATTCATATGGACGATAGTACACAACAAAATATTCTTTAAAAACTCAATACAGGAAAGTGAATGAGAAATGTATAAAAAACGATACATCGTAATTAATTGGCAATCATAAACCAAATAGGAAATATTAGTAAATAATAATATATGATCTCAAAAGAAGTGTCAAATTCAATCTTATGTAGTCTTTTTACTGTAAAATGCAAATAAATGTTTAAAAGAGAGACACGAGAGGTCTTTGTTTGGTATAATTCTAACGATGGGAACACAGGATATTTAAAGAATATGGATATCTGCAGTTTATCAGTAAAACTGGACTGGTGTTACCAAATAAGAAAAAGATAAACAATAAATTAATTGTAGACGTTTGTACGAAGTACCGACTAAATACAGCATAAAAATTAACTTAGACTTCTTGTTATCGAATATATTATTATTCATAGAAGAATATGATTGTATCCTAAATGAAGGTTTCATAGAGTAACTGAAAACAAGAGAAATTTAAGATTCAACTTACTTCTTGGGTATTAGTTTTAACTTAACTCTACATAAACATTCTGTGAATCAAGTTGATTGAAACTGCGGTTGAGTAAGAGAGTAATATGCAAAACTACTTACGTGAAGAATATTTTAATTTGAATATATATTAAAAACTGTACCCAACATGGATAAGTAATGAAAATTTACATCTGAATATTGTATTTTTGATTTTCAGATTCATTTTCATGGATCAAACATGGAGAACCTTCACCAGCATGTTGATCCAAAATTTTTGCCAGAACAATATGATGGACAAATGTGCTTGCCTCCAGTTCCAGGCAACACTTGGGGTGAACTTCTAGGAAAATGTGATAAACAATTTGAAGGTAAGCGATATAACATTATAGGCACGTATATTATTAAATAGCCTCAACACACATTAATCTTCAATACACTAAACTTTCGCCAATCCGGCCCTTAGTAGTCTGGTACCATATCTGGCGTCTGCCACATAACGTTACAACAATCTATCAACGATTATATTTGTTTATACTGTAGCTGCGGAAAATTGAGTTGAGTTTATTTTGAGTTGATTTCAGCAGCGAGGCCATATGAAATGGGACCTACTGATTAACGTAGGATCCGAACCACATGAGCTCCCGCCGGGAATCGAACCCGGGTCTTCCACGCCAAAGGCACTTACGCTAACCGCTTAGCCTCGAAGGAGCTCACTGTAGCAGCGGAAAAATGCATACAGTGCTGTTTTAGCTTCCGTTTATTGTTCCTTGGAAAGTAGTTGCGTGATAATGCATGCCACAGTCGAGCATCTTCATTGCTTCAACTGAATATTTGGGACTTGTTCCATAATGAGTAGTAGTTTACGTACAATCTGTAGCATTAAGTTTCTCTAGTTTTTAGTGATAATGTATATAACTTTATATATAATAAAGTGTAATACGGTATGTGCTAAATTCAATTTCAAACACACTCAATAATCCGGCACTTTCGCTAATCCAGCGCCCCTCTTTGCAAGAAATGGTCGGATTAGTGTGTCTATTGCATTTAATTTCCTAAATAAGATTGATAAGCATATCATTTAGGATTGTGTTTAGGTGAGAGAAACAAATGATTTTGGGTAGTAACGGTGTTTGAGTACCTAAGCTATATTTGTCTTTAGCCCATTGATTTACATGGAAAATTATTTTTCTATTTTCTTGGAGTAAACTATAATTTTGGTGATATGTTGCTGATTTCTTCGTAAGTTTAATTAAATGGACGTTGCTTTTGGAAAACAAATTGCATTATATAAAATTTAATATTATGTAAATTAAATTTAATCATCAAATGTGAAAAATATATATAAAATAATTTAATTTTCGTGAAATAAAAGTCACTTAAGTGTATTTCAAGAAGTCAGCAAAATAAAACCATTGAAACTCCAATTTATTTCAACAAAAACAGAAGAATAATTTCCATGTAAATAAATAGACTGAAAACAAAGATGGCGCATTTATTCAATACCATTAAGCACTTTGGAAGATGAACAGTTGAACATAAGAGGATCAGATATCTCTAATCTAACTCTTAAAAAAAAATCTCATTTCCTTCAAATTTAATTATGAATAATCCTTGTACTTCCAAAACTTACTTTCATGCAATCTTAATCAGGGAATATAAAAATAAAAGTTGAAGCATATAATGAATGGACTCACCGGGAAGTGGGCAATGCAAAATCACTTTCCCTATATATTTCTGAAGTTCATTTGTTAAATAATGGTGTAGCTTGTAGAAGGGCAGGGTCAAGTTGGGTGTATTCTTCAGCGTAGCAAGTCAATGATTCCAAATCATGCTTTTTTTAATTATTATCCAGTATTTAATGTACATTTTAACCATCTCATCTTATTTGTTTTATATCATAATATTTATCAGTGTTAAGTCTTGGTTGTTTTAAAGTAATATCCATTTTCTAAACTACTCTTAGGATTTTTTAAAAGTATGTTTGTTCTCTTTCTGAACAATCGAACATTACAAGAGAGACTTCAGGCCGTGGACTTGCAGATAACGTGATATACAGGTTTTACAGGAATTTCCATAGTATATAATAATAATAATAATAATAATAATAATAATAATAATAATAATAATAATATAAACAGAAGTAGCATTTGCCTTATATATTAGATAAAAAGATTAAATATTTTTGTAGTACTTTATTCTTTGATTAAAATACAAGAAAAAGTTCCTATTTGGATATTTTTGCCACATCTATTCAGAAACTTTGGTATGTAGTCACTTAGTAGGAACAATATTAAAGGATATTTTATTCTAATTATACGTATTCTCATATATATAATATTAGTTCAATACTCAGTTACTTTTACTCTTAGGGTAACAGAAGTGGATAGTAAAAAAATGAAATCTATTTAAGTAATAAAGTAAGAGAAAATCAAGCAATTCCTCAAATATGTATTACATGGTTTCCACAGCAAACCACGAGAGCCTCTTTCGAAGCTAAATAATTAAAGTTATCACTTTCCATGTGCGAGTTCTAGGAATCAAACCTGTATGGTATGGATCCCACGTTAGGCTGTACCTTGCATCTTGAGTGTTCTCGCTGCTGAAAAAGAACGTTAAGTTCTAAATAATCAACAAATCAAGTTGCTAAAGTACTAAACAAATCAGGTTTAGTACTTTAGCACGGAGTTTTGTTTTTTAGTTTTGTTAACACATTCTGCTGCTGTCAACACTTTAACAGTTATTTATTGCCGATCAAAGTCTTCCAATTGGGTTACCTCTCCCATAATAATTACTTATTTGTGGACCGTGCCCAGTACTACTAAATTGAAGTAGCTACGTAGTTCTCTCCCCACCATCAAAACTTCTGTAACCTTACTGGGTATCGAATATCGGACCACATGCATCAAAATAAAGTATCTAATCATTTAGCTCACAACATTGATTAATAATAATAATAATAATAATAATAATAATAATAATAATAATAATAATAATAATAATAATAATAATAATAATAATAATAATAATAATACACAAATGTAAAGAATTAGAGCTTTTGATTAAGAACGATTTTCACTTACAGCATAGCGAAGACGTGGGGAAATAACTAGTCCTAATCAAGGGTAAGTGGATCTGAAAAGATAGGGAGATGCATGACGTCACGCTGTCCCCCATGCCCATCTTTGTCCATTGTAAATTTTTAGGAAGTAGAAGGACGCCGTAGATATTTTCTGGAAGTGGGGGAACTGCCTTCCTCCGCATTCCTCTTCACTTTTACTCCTGGTCTTAATAATAAGCGGCAAATATCTGTTTGTGCGTTATACTAATTCCTAATAATAAACAATCACGCTAATAAAGATTACTATCTGCTCTATTGCTTGCCTTCCTGACGCTAATAGATGTCCCTACCTGTGCTATCAGGTATAAATTGTGCAGACTATTTGCCGAGTTAAAATTATTGTGACGATTCAATTGCAACGTAAAAAATGTACTATTTCAATTTAATTATTTCAGTAATATTTATAATTTGTTAAATGTAAATAATTGAGCTTTTAATTAAAGATTAACCTATAGAGTACAGGAGACCGATAACTCGGGCGGAACTACCACTCTAAACGAAACGTCAACTTACATATTAATAATGGTAACGTTTAATCTTCATGGTTCCACAGATATGCATCCCAATTCATAGAATAAAATTAGAAAAATGCCCACCGTCACAGGTTGTACTGTAATAACGTGTTGGAAGCGTTGCGACAGATGACTGAATGCAACGCAAGATTATTTTAAATTTAAAAATTAGTTCAGTAATTCAATTTCGTATTCTATGACAAAGTAACATATTCCAAATATGGTAATTTCTGAAAGTTGATAATTCGTTAGCGTTTACAGTTACCTTCAGTCGTACTTCTAAATTCTGAAGAAAGTAACCAAAATTTGGTAATTTGGTTTTACAAATTCTTTGGGTTTTACAATTTTTAAAGCTTCATATAAAACTTTCTGATTAGATGTAAACCAAAGATTAATCTAACAGAAACATATTAATCTCATTCAATACACATTTAGTATTTATAATATGTAAATTATGAACACAACTAATAATCTTTCTTCTTTTCTTCTAGTTGGCAATTCATTTGGCTACAAGAATAATAAGAAGATTAAAGCGTGATAAGTGAAAGGAATGCTATGATCTTTTATTTCTCTCTCATGACACTTTGAATTAAATGAACAATTATTTTCTTTATTAGTGGTGCTAAAGATGGTGCAAAGTACTAAAAGCATATGTGCAAATGTAAATATTTCGTAAAATAATGACGCAATGTTACGTAAAGGAAGATGTTACCAGTGAAAAGAGACTGATCGTCAGAAAGAACGACTAGGAAAGTAAAGGTGAAACTTCGTAAATATGAAAATGAAGAAATACCATATTATTGATATACGATATATGGTAGATATTTGGACTTACATACATACAAAACATAACTTTTTAATATATATTATTTTTATATGACAATTTGTGTAGTATGTTTATAAATACTTGTAGATTATATCTGTTAAAAGTATTTTTGTTTGTTCCTAAGTACGTGGTAAAGACATGACCAATTTTGTTGCCATTTCCAAATGAGCATTTTCAATATACTATTCAGTGGGAAATAAAATACAAAGTATAGGAACTAGGCGCAACGTGTTATGAATTTTGAATGATGAACTTCAGTTTAAGCTTGTACAGCTTTCGGAGTTAGTTCAGTAATGAAAATACTGTGGAGAATAGTATGATTATACAAAATTGTTGTATAATATGCTTTGATAATTTTGTACAAAAATAAATATGAAATTACATTTTTTTTGTATAGTGTACGATTTTGCTACTATCTTTTTATACAAATTTATTGAAGATTCGTAAGGGAAAATGTAGTTAAAATGTTTATTTATGCCGATCACTGTCACAAGTTTCTAAATGTGTAGTCACTAGCAAGAATAGATAGATGTACACTCTACATATTCTTTTGCGGGTAACTTCTAAACGACTCGACCAATTGTATTCAGCTTTCTTTGATGCAGAGAAGACTTAATTCTCTGCATAACTAAAAACTGCTCAAATTGTTCAATTTGTTTAGTCAAGCTATTGATAAAAGAACATGTAGAATGTGTACCTATACTTATTTTTGCTTGTAACGTTACAAGATGTCATGGCGTCCTATATTTATTGTTGTAAAACGATATTCGTAATTTCTCTTAAGTCTTTTATATGGAGCATAAGCACATAGTGAAGACTTCTTGAGGATAAAAAAGTACAATTGTACTATGAATGTAAAAGAAAAGTTACGATACAAGTGATTTAAAGTAAGTGTAGGTTTCATAACATATCACAATATGAAAACATATATGCAGTTTCAAATATTGATCAATGTATTTGGTGTACTTTATTCAAAATAATTATCTATAGCATTTACGGAAGTGTAGAAGTACAAGAAAACGCAATTATAATTTACTTGCTTTCATACCTTGTTTATTGAGCCTTGATCCGATTCTTTGTTGGTAAAGATATGAATTAGGGAGTGATCCCTATCAGTTCTTCTCATATAGTATGTAGAGTTCAATGATCGATTCTCGTAAAATTTAGTACAATGCACTCTGTAACTGAAATCTCTATAAAATATCACCATACAGGATTACACGATTAAAATGAAAGTTCATGCAAACTGTTTTAAAGTTATTAATCCTTGCAACACGAAGATGTAGTTAAACCTCATAAATTTATGTTCCTTACCAGTGTATATAGATTGTAAATTAAGCTCTAAATAAATATCAGTCTGGTGTGATTTATGAATACTAAAATAAATATTATTTACAGTTGTCTGTTGAACTACTATGCTGGCTTACAAAATTTAACACTCTCTCTCACAGGTCTGCTAATCAATTCTAACTTTCTCTGATCATGGACTATCAGATTTGTTTAATGCTGCGTAAGGTTTAATTTATACACATAATACATAATTCAATTTATAGTTCGGATCATCTCTTTTTTTATATATATATATTCTTTAGAGTGTCAAATGTTATTCTTTCTTCATAGTTTTACTTTCTGTATAATGTCTTCTATAAGCCCTGGCTTTTTGTCATTTATTGATATCTATTAGTTCTATTCACAATAGAAACTAATGATTGTATAGTTTGAATGAAATGATTTTACGGATCATAGAATGTACTGTATAAATAATATTGAATTGGAAAATGTACTTTTTTCGCATTGGATAAAAATCTAACATGTCAGATTATTAGAGATAACTTTCATACATACATAAAAATGCAAACATTGATTTTTAGAACTTGGAAATTTTTCAGTGGGAACTCATGTGGTTTAGATTCCACGTTAGAATGTAAGCTCACTCTCAAAGTTTTGGTGCTGAAAATAAAGTTAAACTATGGTCTAGTGGTTGTGGAGGAGAACCAGTATTAATATTCAAAATACAATATACCACGTAGGTATTGTTATAAGTAAAGAAATTATGCATATTACTTTCTTCCGGGGGGGGGGGGATACTTACAACCTTGTTTCCTAACTTGTTCATCCAATATTTGCCTCAATTTGTTTGAAGTTCTTTTTGTCTCTGCCACTTAATGAGCCTTTAGGGATGATTTAATCAATGATTGATCTTTTCAAAATTCAATTTTACTTATTTAATATAATCAGCAAACTTTTTTCAACAGGCTGTCCTTTCTAGATCAAAAGCTTGTAGTGGGGGAAACTTTATTATTTGTCTGTTTCCATAAGTTTATTTGTTTGAAAAGAAATGAATCATTTCCTAACTTACGTTGGGAAGCGCTTTTTAATATTCTCTCTAGCCATGTGTTAAATACTTTTCATTTAATCATTCTTTTCCAGTACAGGCTGAGTTTGTATTGTTTGTATTATTGTTCTGATACGTCATCTTCTATACTTCTTTATAATAAGTAAAAAAGGACATACCTCTGGATATGAAGTATGATTAATAATCTCCAGAATTCTATATGTATGAAAAAATATTTCGTGTATTACGAACGAACAACTCTTAAAACTTGGAATCACATGACATAGTTTGCAGTAAGCAAATATTATTATTTTATAAAAAGATGGCATTTTATATATGGTTGTATGTTATAATACATTTTAATATAATCTTTTTAAAAAACTAACAACCTGTATATTATTGTTTTAAAATGAATAAAATTTAAATGGTTGGTATTATACTGTTTTTGATTTGTACATTTGAGAGTGATATATTTGTGATGCATTTTCACAATAGAAATGAACAAAAAGTTTTCTTAAGTTGGAAGCTTTCATCAATGTATCTTTGACCGATTCTAATCCGAACAAACAGAAGTTATCCGTAATCATTCGAGGAAATGTATAACATATTTGATGAAAATCATATATATACACACAGGGTGAACTATTTATCTTGATACGCCCTTGTAACTTCTAAATTAACAGAAAATAAACACTGAAATTTTGTATCGTGCACATATCGGAAGGGAGACATTGTTTGACATATTCTGCGGTACCATCAGGTTAGCCATGTTACCAATCCAACATAAAGTTTTATATTTTTTTCCGATGTCATTACGTTAGGCTATTTGATAATTCAAATACACGTGTTAAATAAAAATTTATATGAAATATGTCATTCATTGTTTCAAATTAAGAACGCTACAGTTTCCCCAAACATCCAAATTTTGGTGACTTCTAAGGAGTAACAATGCAATGGCTTTCGAATAGATGTGAAGATCATAATGCCGTTTACAACAACTTGATATTTGAGACAATTTGCAGATATGATAAATACTACTAAAGCTTCCAACTCTGCTTAGAAGTACGTAATTCTGAGAACATGTTATAATTATACCTACAAAGAGGTATTGTTGTAAGAAACGAAGTAAATCAAAATTGTTTTAAAAAGTTCCCAGAAATACGCTATTTTAACCAAAATATCAAAATTTGTTTTTCATATCTCCGGAATGATTTCAGATCAAACTATTGTAAATGGTATTATGAGCTTTGCCTATTGAAAACCACCTACGTAACCGGACGTGATACTTACCTGAACACTTTTTCGAAATAAAGTCCTTTGAAAAAGTTGATGACCGTAGTAGGGATGGCCAAAAATTTTCGGATCCGGATGTCCCGGAACCAGTGAGATCCGGATCCGGACCCAGATCCGGATCTCGGATCCGAACCTCAGATCCGGATCTCGGATCTGGGTCCGAAATTCGGATCTCGGACCTGGATCCGGATCTCGGATCTGGATCCGAAATTCGGAACTCGGATCTGGGTCCGGATCTCGGATCTGGATTCAAAATTCGAATCTCAGATCTTGATTCGTATCCAAACCTACATCTGAAATTGTGACGATAAAATTGAATATCTAAAATTCGTTAAAACTTCTTTTAGGGTTCACTGATATAGTAGGTTGCTGTGCTTTTAAATGTTTCCGTAACACGTTTGTGCTATCTTTGTTCTTTATTTTATTTTAACCTTGCAATATTTACATGTTGCACTTTCTGTCGAAGTCTCTTTAGTAAAATGTTTCCAAGTTTGTTTCTTCCCATTTCAGAGTATAGTGGACTGTCTGAAAACTGATGTAAATGGTAACAAATTATTCTGTTTAGCTCCTCTTCGAAACTTAATGTTAGCTTCACATTGAAAATATTTATTTTATTCTTAGAAAATACATTTTCTTCTTTTCTCTTTTTCAAATGAAATATCTTTTAGATAAGGCCCTTCTAATCGCAGGGATAGTAGACAAAACAAACTCTTTATTAATAGAAGTTTCTGACTCACGAGTCCAACTACCAACAAATGTAATAATGAATCTTTCACTTGGAAGGTATATACAACAAAAAAATATAGACTGGTTGGCGTGGAACAACAGTAGATTTTTAAACATACACACGAGAATTTCAGGAGAGCGATATGGTTGTGTTCGTTGTATGACTTTATTACCTAACTTATGGCTTGCCCTTCTGAGGTCGGGAGTTTGTTGAAGGAGTAAATATAAAAGAGATTTCTGTTATTTTTTCTTCACCCTCCTGGCTTCTTTAATCATACATTGCAGAACGTAACCAAAACACATCCATGCATCGTATTATTGAAGCGTTTTGTGTTTTGTATATTAAAGTATTCAAAAATATTTAACATATTCTCATTTGTTAATGTGATCTCAGGTTCAATTCTCGGTGGTAACATACATGAAAAAATTGAAAGCTGAAACAATATGAAAATAGTATATAAAAGTTAGGAAATTGATATTGAAACTTTAGCTATCTATTGGGACTGTAAGGCTGTAGTTAAATTAACCCACACGTTTCGTGAAGATATATTACGTCGTTATTGTTTATTTACTATAAGCTACCAGATACATCCTCAGAGGCCATTTTACACTGTAGTAATCAACAGATGAAAACATTGGAAAAGGAATGAAAGGAAGGTCTCCAGAGCCTTAGATCAAGGTACTAACCTAGCATTTGCCCAGTATAACTGAGGAACAACCCTGGAAAATCCTCAGTCAGTATGGCTAGTCTCCGAACTCGAACCCGGTGTTATCCAATTGCGGAGCAAGAATCCTAACAAGTAGCCTGAGCTCGCTCCGTATTATTATTATTTAATTAACGTAATGTATTAAAATTAGTGCAAATTAAACCGTACTTTCTTTATTGCTGATGTTATAGTTAATAAGCCTACATGAGACATCAGTCCCCCATCAAGAAAGAATACTAGAACTGGAATTCAGGAAGCGTGGGTGAAGAGATTAATGAGGATGAGGAAACTATGTACGATGCAAAAACTCAGTAATATTCGTCACAGATATATTCACTCACATGTCAATATTTATCTGATTTAGTACACTCTTACTTTCTATAGTAGCAGGAAAATGGCCCGCTTTTGTAAACGAACACACTAAGCACGTGCGTATAGGCGCAATGTCCGTGCAAAGAAACATAGGTAAAACTAGAAAAAAGAATAGGGAAAGCGAGGGGAAAATGATAAACCGCCCTTAAACTTAAAAAAAAGAGAAAACTAAAAATAACTAAACTTAGAGCTACGAAAGACGCGAGGCGAATTTTATTGAAAAGATTGTTTTTCCTTAGTGATTAGTTGTGCTAACTATGAACATGAATTAAAAAGAAAACAAGTAGCTAGCTCTGAGTTTCGCAAACTAGTTGAAAAGAAAATATTGGATAAAATTTAATAATAAAGAAGGCATTTGTGATAATTAAAACAAACTAAATTCTTGGCACGACAGTCCTTTAGTTCCTACCAGCGGGCTTACGTTGAAAGTGGGGATGTGTAGTCAACGCATCGACACCAGAAGTCCCTAATGCCGGCTTTCTAGACTGGAGTCCGCTACCTTTTACTTAAGATAACTCCTCAATTGTCCTCACGATGCTGGGTCAACATCGAAATTGTTGAGTGCCTCTCCGGGAATTGAACCCGTGACCACGGGCACCGAAGGCACGCTCTCTGTCTTCTATAGACGAAAAGCTATATTTACCCACATTGTCTAATACAGAAATAAGTTCTGATTCTCTAATAGCAGCTGATGGTGATAGTCAAGGTTTACCGAAGCATGATCCCAAACCCAAACTGAGATATTGATGTCACTGGAATGCCTGAAAAGTCATTGTGGGTAAGTGAATTGCTCACTTGTCAGGATGAAGGGCGATGGTGATGTGAAATGCGGGGCTGTCAGAGGTACTACTTATGATAATTGGATTTATAATATTCTATGTTGCCATAAATCCTCTTCAGGAAAAAAACTGTTAATCTTATCTTTGAAAATGTTACATAAGGAGTTTTATTGCTATCATTAGGTTGCATTAGGAATTATCGGATTTATTTTAACGCTTAACTTTTACATCTCTTCTGATTTACGAATATTTAAATCGCGATTATCCCCTTAAGGTCAATTAGTGATATTTTAAATCATTTCGAACCAACTTTATATATGGTTAGTCTTGTTATATGGGAATAATTGAGACGAGAAGCAGTCTACAGGCTAAGTCCAAAAGAATCTTGGCCGACCTCCTAATAAACCACGTCTTTTCAGCAAGGTGAATTGTGGCAATCCGACACCCACATGAGGAAATCTTTGGTTCAGTCTGAAAGCTTGCATAAGAACCAGCACTCTAATCAGTGAAATGTCCTTTGCTAATTTTTATTCAATGTGAAAGTACCTAACTTTATTGCTAAAAAAGAAAAGGCATTTATTTCAAACAAGTCGCCATTACAGTTTTCGTATTTGTACACAACACTCATGAAAAGTCATGTTAAAGCGCGACTTGCCCCTGAAAAAGAATATTTATCTGTTTTTAGTTTCTAGTGTTCCGCAAAGTACCGGTACATGCGGAATTAGTGCTCGCCTTCCGCTCGCATTACCTAGGTAAAACGGCTACGATCTTGGTACTAGCACTTGTTTCGGTGTCCAGATCTCAAATATTTATCTTTCAGCCTGATTCTATGTATGAATCCGAAATTTCAAATCTAGATAAGGGGCACCGAAATTCATAGTTTATTCTCGGTGCTCATATTGTGATTTACTAAATAATTATTAAATCTAATTGTAAGGTATAAATTTGATATTTAGAGCAGACTGAGCAAGATAAATATACTAAAAAACTAGTCAATACTTGTCTTAACTGTTTGTTTTCTTAACTGTCAATGAAATAGATGTATTGAGGAATTTTAAATATTCGAGTTTTGTATTCCGGTTTCAATTATAAATATGTGTATTTCATCTTGGTCCTGCAACCGGGTGGACCTAGATTCGACATTCGAACTCTCATCCGGGTCAAATCATATTATTTTTTTTAGTAAGGCAAACATTTGATCTTTAGTGTAGAATGAGACAAATAGACTTGTCAATATCGTCTTAATTTTCTGTTTTTCTTCTTCACTGTCAGGACTTCGTGAAATTACTTTCGGCGAATTTTTGATATTCAAGTTTATCACAATTTGGGTGGGATGTGGGTTTGGATAAGAATCAAGATCTGAGATCCGGATTTCGGATGCAGATCCGAATTTCGAACCCAGATTCGAGATCCGGATCCAGATCCGAGATTTGAGATCCAGATCCGAGATCCGGACCCAGATCCGAGATCCGGATCCATATCCGAAATTCGAGATCCGGATCCAGATCCGGACCCAGATCCGAGATTCGAGATCCGGATCCAGATCCGAGATCCGGCCATCCCTAGACCGTAGTATTCAACGAAAAGTAACTTTGGATATGCGTTACTTTATCTGTGCCATCTACGTCGTTACTGCTGTAAAACCATCTAATATGTTGTTGTTTTTCGATATTTGTCATACTGTAATGTCTTTAGTTTACACTACTGAGTAATAAATATGATATTGTAAGTTTTAGTTTAACACTTATTTAAACTATACAATAACATGACGTAGTGCCATTTGAGAAAATATAAGTTCATGTTGGATTAGTAATACTGTTAACCTTGTGGTACCATCGAGAGCGCACCTAATGTTTAACTAAAAGCAGATAATTCCTACGAAAGGTATCATTATGAATTAGGATTTAAAGCATAGATGAATTTTTAATAATATATCCCATTGGAAAGCCTAAGTGCACACCATATTTCAAGAAAATTAGAACATGTTTGAAAGATTACTGTTAACAAGACACGAGAATGAACACAACTAGTAGGATTTAGAGATTAAATTGAATGACCAACATCAAGATTTCATTATACATATCTCGTGTTTATGGGGATTTTTTAATGTCACAGTGTTAACAAGTATCAATGCAAGTGTACAGATGCAAGCTTCACGAAACATATCAAGGTTGTAGTTGGAATTAATAATCGATTTCCTTACGGAGTTTTCGACTATCAATAAATTAAATTAAATCTTCTAATAAGCCTGATTCTACCACTATAATTGCTCTGACATTTACATTGAATCATTTGGCCTTTTTTTCAAACAAGTTCGTAGATCCAAGATATGTATATGTAATGTAGGGTACTTGTAGCTCTTGAAAAAGGATAAAGAAAAAAGAAAGGGCAAAAAAGAAAGAAACAAAGCTCCGCTCGCTCCGTAACAAAAAGGGGGGAAGCCCTGTATCGTGCAAATGAGAAGCATGGAATAAGTCGTGAGTGGGAACCCTTCACCCCTGGTGGGGATATTCATGAAGCTATCAGCTTATGTCTAATTATATAGGAATATGTAATCCATTTCTTACTTTCGAACATACAAGGTTCAATCAAAATGAGAAAACTTTTATATCGGACTTCTGAAGAAAATAAAATAAATACATGACTATGTTTATTATATATAGAATTCCCAGTCACGATCCCCTTCTCAGTTTTATTAAAAATAGAAGTAAAGAAAAGAAGAGGAAGATGGGATAGGAGAAGAGGAAAGAGGGAAGGTAAGAAGATGAGGAAATAGGGAAACTGTTACTGGATATTTTTGAGAAATATGGTAAAGGAAAGTGAATAATTATCGAATTGGGATTATTTTCAAGAGCTATTGGGTGAGTATTTGGTATTAAGATGATCAAAGGTAGACATATGTTAACCCATACCCCCAGACCTAGATCAATTTAACCCCAACTACCGAATTATCCCAATCTAGCTCTGAAATAGATGAGAAAGTTTAATTTAACAGTTTATTCAATATTTCCGAAAGTTCTTGACCAGTATCCAGTATTTAAAGTATAAATGATGAAGTTAACGGCATGCTAGAATTGACTAGAGAGAAAAACACAAAAAATTAAAGTAACACACATGTTTGTCGAAGATTTTGACTTTCGAGATTCTCCCATGATGATCGTTCGTTCAGGCTATTTCTGTCCTTTTTGCTTCCTTTATAGAGCCATCTTAAATTGAGTTAGTATTGACTTTTCAAGACTTTACTTGTCAACTACCATTAATTACAGTAAGTCACACATATATGTCAAAAGAATTGGTGTACTTAATACTAAACCTACATTTCACTCACACATTCATACAGGACAATGTATACTTCAGGTTCCATTTAGTTGAATTAAACTAACCTAACTACATTTCTATAGACATTTATTACATTCCAAGAAAACAGTTTGACATAACAGGAAAAAGTTTGATACATGAATGTAAAAAATATATATAATATTAATAATATAGTTCATAGGCATGCACAGAAATCTGTTACTTTCAACAATATCGAATAACACATTTCTCTTTGTAGGTACATTAAGAGTTGGACTACGTTACAAAAAAATCGAAAAACGAAAGAAGAGGAGGAAAAAAATCAAAGGTCAACATTGAACATATTTAAAATTCAGTACAAAGAATACATATGAATGTGAAAGAAGAAAAAATATAAATGGTTAATCATTTGAAAAAAAAAAACTTTGGTAGCGTTTTTATTGAGTTTCTATCCCAAGAGGGGAAATTTCGACAATTTTATGAGTCCTTTTCTCACGTCGATAATAACTCCTTTATCAACTATCTTTATGCACTATGATTGGCGTCCATGACAGTAGTTAGTCGTTTTTCTTAACTACAGACAAAATAGTTGCTTCATATATATCTTCCATTTAGTAACTTAACGCACTTGGTATGAAAATTTCCAAATTTCATGAGATTTAAAATAGTGAATTTAGTTCCAAACATTGGGAACATATTTCCATTATACGATATTTGAATGGAGCTAGGTCTCTGGACCTATCCTAGGTCCTGTATTTACATGACGAAATTATTAGCCACATTCAGTTCAATTTAAGATCACTAAATTTTATTTCTGGTCTAGATCGTGGAGTCAAGAGATTCTAGTCACTGAACTGGCGAATGACAAATAGTTATGTTTCCAGTCGTAGGGGAAGGATTTCGGGCGCACTGTTTCATAATTCACTGATTTCGTTATGGTTTCACAAAATAACTTTAGATAAGGATTAGGGTTATTTTTACGACCTGTTACTTGTTCTATTTACATGCAACATTTAACATAGTATTAAAAATTTAATAGTTACGAACATTACTAACAAATCCGTAAGGTGTTATTTATTACAAGTTACGCGGTAATACTCTACAATCACAACTAGTTGGTCAAAATCGGGTGTCGAAAATCTATGGAAACCAAAACAACCAGGGTAAATACCGAGCCCTATACATACATATTCGCTCATGTATATATTCATATTACTCAATATAATAAATTTTACTCTTATATCAATCTTAGTATTTCGTCGACACTTAATTTTCTACATAACCTTTTCATATTCAATAAGTATTCACATTTTCTTGGCCCAAAACAAAACAAAAACCCTGACTAACAAATTCTTTTTCTTTTAATAAGGTTGGAACATTGAAATGTATATATAAACCCGATAATCAATAATAATTTAATTTACTAAGATCCGCGTATAGAGAAATGCTTGATATTTTTTAATAAGTTGACACAAGAAGCGGAAATACAACAAATAAAACAGGCACGTAACTTTTCAAACTATGTAAGCATACATATATAAATGTATATACAAAGAAAGAAAAAATCAAGATTTTTTTAAATTAGTGGGCCCAAACTACTAATACATACACACCATATAGCCAATCAATAGAAAGAAACTAGAAATCAGTAACCAATGGGTATAGTTTGTACGATCGATGAACAATAATCAAGTTTCGGGGAATCTGAGATCGTAGTGTACCCTCTCGTCAGTCCCTCCCATGGTGGGTTGAGTATCGTGAAAAAAACGGTAGTAAGTTGTTCTCAAATACCGGAAATACTTCCACGAATTGTATCCCTCGATGTCTGTCAGTACATATGATCGAAATAAGTGATGTGAACATTGTGTACTTTCATGAGTTTCAGAACCGGGGGGGAGGTTCAAAAAAATCTTGAAGTAATAAGGAAGAAAAAGACAAGATAGAGAAAGTGGCGCCAACGAAAGAAGGAAGATTGAGGTACTACTCACTACAAAGACGAGTGATCGAAGTTTAATATGCAACGACTCATAGCCAAAATATTCTTAGATGCCGAAAAGGGGTTGGCTCACTCAAATACTTCGGGGGCGTCCTGCTGCCAAGGATGCAAGTCTGTGTCCATCAGATCCCAATCCCGCAAGAGTTTGCTTGTAAGATTGAAATCTGAGCCCCGTATCCGGCCCAGACCAGCAGGATAAAAGGAGAGGGGAGAGGGACCAGGTAACTGCGTCCCCAATTTTGAAATCTCTAAGTAAAAAAATATTCGACCCCTCAGAAGAACTAACAAGGTTCAAGGACAGTAAAGAAACTAAGTACAGTAAGGACAGTAAAGAAACTAAGTACAGTTCAAGGACAGTAAAAGTAATAGCTAAGATATCCCTAACTAGTAATTTGCCAAAGTAAAAAAAAATTAAATGAACTAAATTTTGGATATGTGATTTCAGTGACCAAACATCACCGATGGCTACTCTGCGCAGACATGCCAAGGTCTGGGACGTCGATTAATTTTCATCATCATCTAATTAAATTAAGAAAAGAAATGAAAATACTTAAGAGGACTAGGGGTCGACGTCCGGGTACGCAATGGACCTAGATATTAATTTAGTAGCGGTTGATTTAATTGGATAGCCCCATCCGATCTATTAGCTATATGAACACTGTACGGTAAATAATGTAAGCAACGTAGAAGAAAAAAATCTCGGAGAGTCAATGAATGTTAAAGGTACAAATGACCAAACCTGTACTTTCCGATGATTCCAGGATATAGCAGTTATTTTTCTTAATTATCATTTCTGTAAACCTTCAAAGGTAATTCCTACATGATGCTACCCTATCTGATGAAATTCTTAAGAACCGGAGCTGTTAATATAAGATACTTAAATGTAAAGTAACATACAATTCCCAACTACACACTACTATTCAATAGCAAACTCGGTTGGATGAATGTATCGGTGTAGAAGTCAAAACGCGAGAGATTTTCAGTAAACATATTCATATTCTCAATATATTGGGTCTATCAATTTAAGTACAGGTGTCCTATCATCTCATTCATTTTATATCATAATCGTATTATTACTATATCATTACATTTATTCATTATTTACTCATTTCCACGCGAAGTAATATTTTACAGACACCCTATTACATACATTTACACGCAGGCCATACACATATTATATTATGCACTAATAAATCTATAATTATCACAATTCGTCACAATTAAACTGCTACACGATAATATTCATCGAACCACGGACTCTGTTCCGAAACACCAAAATTATATTTACTTCGCAGTTTAAAAGAATCATACGCGTATTTACTGAAATTTAAATTATCAGCGATTATTTTATTTCTGATTTGTTGATAGAACTAAAGCAACAATAAAATCTCTCTACAGCAACGAGAAAAGAGAATTTATTATTGCACTTCGAAACAAACAGTAACATCATGTAGGTTTACTTCTATTAAGAAAATATGCATTCTCGATTTCGGCGGATATTTAGGTTTCTAATTGAGTTAACGAGCTGTAATTTTCAATACTACAAGATCTCATGCTATTTCATCGAAACGTATACTCATATGAACCGAAAACTATGTCCACGGGATGTAATTTTAGAATAAGGGGCCAAAATCAAACAACCTAGATCGTTAACTCATGCAATGACGTAATGTCAACAAACGACTGATTACCGAAAACGAACACGATGGCGCTGTAGTCAAGAAATAATTTACCGTGTACTGAAATATACCCTTACACTTATTAATCAGAACTCTAATATTTACTCTTGTTTGGTGTATTTCGAATTAGACAAATGGTATTAAATTAACACATAGTAAATACACTGTCCTAACAGTAAAATCACGCACTCACACAGAACTACTAGCTACATACACCACTATAAGTACTACACATAACACTACTAACTAAACAAGCACCCTTTATTATATGCATATTAAAGGCAAGTACCTGATATATTAGATTTAAAACACATTACTTCCTTGTCGGTATATAAAGCTGACTCTATTGAACTTTAGGGGGACAAAATGAGAAGGGTAACCCTGGGTCGAATTGACCTGGCCAATTATTTAAAACATGTTTACTAGAGTTTGAAGCAAACCCTTAACAAGGTTTATTGAGGGACCTTTCCTCTGAGAGGGGAAAAGGCCCTAAAACAAACAATAACTAACCCATTCCCCCGCTAGAACTGATTCAATTCGGAAAGTGAATAGGAGCCCTTTTTTGTTAGATTAAGCTGCCATTCTGATAGTTAACATTACAACTATGAAACTTACTGTGTACATGCACTTACTGATTAATAAAAAAAATCACATTTACCAAATACACGAACAAAATGCACAAAACAGGTCGTATTTTCCCTAATCCCTAACTGAGTTTTATGGTTTTTAAAAGAAAAGGAACATAAAAATCACTCTTTCATTCTATCTAGTCTAATTTGGCAGTAACATGGCGTCCTGTAAACCGGAATCTGATATTTTTCCTTGGTTTTACAGTTCTTTCAACAAAAGTATAGGTTTGTAGGCTCCTAAATGATCATACGGCGTTTACTATGACATTTAATCTAATTTTTACCTGGTTTTCACTCGAGATTTAAGGCCTTACCAGCAAATATGTGGCAGTTGATGTCACAAGCTGCGCTTACGGAGGTGTTTTCGGTGAGAATGATAACATTGCGCCGAAAACGACAGGGATAGGAGGATTCCTCCAATCAGGGCGAAATCTTTCAGCCGCGGAAATTACAAAGCAAATAGAAATTGGTGAAATCCAGATATAACCGGATCTGAAAGTGACTATGGACTAGTGAGAAGGGGTGAGGGAAGGTTTAGTTACCTGGCCAAATTCTACATTGGTCTGAAATTAAGAAAATTTATATCCAATGGCGGAACTATGTTTCGGTATGACGTCAGAATGGTAAACCTTGTAACTATTCAACTTGTATATGCGAAAATTGAATTTACAATTAATCGAAATATAAATAAATATGTTAATCCGTGAAAATATGATTCCTAATGAGACCTTTCGATTCATTACATTAATTTGAAGTAAAGACGATAAATACATCGTGTAATTAAACCGAAATCGAATTTTAAAAAATTCACTATGTATAGAGTGAGTAAAAAAAGTTACCATTACTCTCAACTGTAATGGTACATTACACTCTTGTTAAATCGAAGTTCATGAATATAAACGCAAACATAACTCTTAAAGAAAACACATTTTTAATGAAAAATCAAACTTTTTTTTACAAAATTTACCATTAAACATATTTTATGATTATGAACTTGTATCTCTTTATTCTTGACTAACTGCTGCACTTCCCCCCCGAAATCGTATCCCATATTTAATTGATTGAATGATTTTTACGCAAGTTATCGTGGAAAATTATCACCTTAAATCTTTAATTGGCAAGCATTGATAGCATTACCGTTAAAATATTTAATTTGCTTTTATGTTTGAACCATGTCTTCGTGATCATAATTTCGTAATTTTTAAAGTATTTTTGTACTTGAGTTACAAAATACAGGGTGTTTATTTCAAAGCAACATTGCCGTAAAATAGGTCTTATGTGTAGCTACTGAGCAGCATTGCCCCATTGTGTCAAATATCATAAGAATACTCTCAATAATTAGCAGCAGTTTAGTTGAAATATTTTCATACATAGCAAGAAACCACAAATAAAAAATGAAAACAGAACTTTCGCGGAACGTAGGACATAGAGCTTCTACAATACGAAACTTGACTGTCCCCTGTTGACTAAGATTAGAAATATCTAAACAAGCGCCCCGCAAATCATATGAATATTGTGTGAAAGCAATAATGCCAATTAAATGATCACTGAAGTTATAGTTCGTGCGGATAACGCAATAGAATGCGATGTCGCTTGATAGTAACACTGCCAAATAAAGGGTTAAATAAGGAAATAACCAACTTCATTTCGCTGATTCTTGACTGCTTACGACCCCCTAAAATATGTTTAATTCCCAAGCCTCAAACAATCCGTGGGACGTAAAACTTAGATTTTATTTCATTTCCTAAGCCTCAAAAAAGCACATCCCAGGTATAACTAAAATTAATAAACATTCGGGAAACAAATGGCCTGATAGACAAATATATGTTCGGTTGAATGATAGAAGCTCGCAAAAGGCATTCTAGCCAAACTTAACAAGCTAAATACAGGTTTTCGTAGACCGAAAGCTTCATACTACCTAAATTATTTATGAAAAGTTAATTTTCGTTTTAAAGGTTTAGAAACAGTATTTTTCCTCATTAAGATTGCACGTACAACCACTTAAATTTTGCTAAAAAAAATATTGCAATACATTGATATTTCTGTTCCAAAATAATTGATTATCGTATCAAAATATAGAAAAAATAGCGTAAATATAATAATTAAATCAATAAATCAGGTTCTATTGCATTATCAATTTTACCGTCCATAATTGTGATCATTAGGAATATTTGTTTCACTAACTCTCTTATTTCCTTGTAATAAGTGCATAACTTCTCATATAATCATTGTTGTTTATTGAAGTTTAGCGTCCATTTTTAGCATTGAGCCTGAGACTTGCATCTACAGGCTAAGGTGGAATTCGAATCAGCGTAATGGGTACTCATTTCACGGCTCTCATCGCGAATCGAACCCGGGACCTTATGCTTACCACTGTTGACAAAAACCTAGACTGCCTTCCAGAGACTGTCTACCTCTGGAACCTAGGGGCTTTATGCAGAGTCGTTTTGACGTATAATTAGCGTCATACTAAATGACTGACTACTTCAGGCAACTATATTAGTCGAACGCTTTAGTATTGCTCTAATCAAGCGTCAAAATGACTCTGCATAAGGCCCTAGATCTTTAATGTCCGTTGGGTCTACTTACAAGGGAAAGCTATTTTCCCTTCATTCTGTTGTAAAGCAACATGCGTATTCTGCAATAGAAAGAGACCATCTGGATATTCCTGCCAAGTAAATATATGAATGGTATGTGTAAAACAATCATAAAATATGACAAAAAGGAGGTAAAAGTAAAAGAAAAAGAAAGAAAGAAAGAAAGAACCTAGTATACTGCATGATGCTAAATTCAAGGTTGTAGAGGGTACACCTTCAAGGAAACACTAACAAAAACAAACTAAAAAGCATAAGTGTCATGTGTTCTTCGAATAGAAGATAGCACCAAGGAGCTATGTGCTACTATCCATTTTGGCATTGTTTCGAATCCTGTCTACGAAAAGATACTATATTTTTTAAATAAAGAATCTGCATTTAATTGACAAATAGCATCCTAACTGAATGTAAAAATAATATATATCATAGTTATGTAATATAGTGCATTAGAACATACGCATTAAACAAAATCTCAACTCCTCCCCTTTTGTTTCTAATGTATACTTTTAAACAGAAAGCAATGCAGTGACATGTTCATCCGAGAAACTAATTCTTTAGTATTTCGCGCGTGAGGAATTATTGTAGAAAAAAATAAATGGCCATTAAACTGTATCAATACTAGCAGAAGTGCTCGTTCTGAGTACAGGAAGAAAAACGTCCAATAAATATAAAACTGGAAATTTCAATGTTGTAGAAATTGTTCCCTTATTTCCCTTGAGATTCGGAATTTTCGAAAACTCTGATTCGCATACTTCTTAATGAACATATTATGTACCCAGGATCATACGCCAAGCTTAAACAAACCCCCATATTGGGTACTTTCTGACTAAAGAAAGAGAAATTAGAGTAATTTAGAAGTTTCCGCCGGTTTTTTATGTTTTTTATTTTTTATTTTTTTTTTTTTTTGACTCGAGTTGTTCTAAACACTGAAACATCCTTACTTTTAATTAAGAGTTCGTGCATATAATTTCACACCTTCATCTTGAGCGAATCTTTTGATTAAGCATTTTCTGAATAAGGAAAGAGCAATTTATAGAAATTGTGCCTTTCTACCCTTAGGAACAGAACTTTTAGAAACACTGAAATACTTATTTCATTATTTTTAACTGAGAGTTTATTTACCAAATTTCATATGTGCAACTTAAACGTATCCTTATATTCACCCCTTACAGATCAAAGAAAATAAAGGGAAAATTTGGATCTATAAAGGTAACCAAGAAAGTTCTGTCGCTTTTTATGGAGGTATGTATTCATTTTTGGCCCTCACACCGTGAGTTGAATGCGAATGGAGATAAGGCGAAGGTTAGTTGTTTTTCCTGGCATATACAACATACTACCTGGTTGTGGTAGTGCAGTTACACCGTAAACTTGCGAAAGAACAGTGTGAACATGGGACCTCTACAGAGCGTCATAAGGGAGTGTATGCTGTACGAGTTCAAGCTAGGGTCAAACGCCACTGCAGCACGGCTCACTGCCAGGCCTTTGGTGAGGATGTCGTGACTACGCAGCCAGGCAGCGGTGGTTTAACAAGTTTAAGGACGGTGACGAAACACTCGAAGACGCACCACGTGCCGGAAGACCAACACATGTACAAAATGAAGATCTTCAGGCAGTAATTGAGGCGAACAGTGGACAAACATGTGAGGAACTGGGACTACAATTCAGTGAGACTGGAGAAACCATTCGGCACCACATCCATCAACTTGGGAAGCACTACAAGTTGGGTCGATGGTTCCCACATGATTTGACTCTGGGCCAGAAGGCAACGCGAGCAGACACTTGACACTCTTGTTTCTTTGCTGTCTCGTCTGAGGAAGGAACCATTTCAGAACAGGGTGTTGACATGTGATGAGAAGTGGGTCCTGTACGAAGCTCCACGGCACCATCATTGGTTAGCATTCAATGAATCGGTTCCAAAACAGCCGAAACCAGCACTGTACCAGAAGGTTTTCCTGTGTGTTTGGTGGACTGCTTGCGGCATCGTGCATCGGGAACTGCTACAGGTACCAGCTCATCAGAGCATCAATGCAACTGTGTACTGTCAGCAGTTGAGCCATGTTCAAGAAAAACTCAAAACTCTGGAGCAGCACATATGAATCACAAAGGGGTTCTTCTATTACAGGACAGCGCTGAGCCCCACATCGCTAGGATGACCTGGGATACAATTCTACGCCTGTATGGGAAACAGTATTGCATCCGCCATACTTCCCAGACATTGCACCGTTCGATGATCAAATGTTCCATTTCTTGGACAATCACCTTAGAGGACGCCAGTTTAAATCCATAGTAGAGGTGCAAAATGCACTTAATACCTTCTTCGCTTCACGGCCCACTAAGTTCTACCGCGATGGAACCCATGGCTTTCTAGAATGTTGGCACAAAGTCGTCGATGCTGATGGGGACTATTTTTGATCTTCCAGGTACGTCTTCGATGACATCGATGTTCGAAGATGGTGGGAGAAAAAGCGACAAAACTTTCTTGGTTGTCTTTATAGAAATGGCTCCCTTAGGAGATTTTCTGAGACGCTTAAACTATTTCATTATTTTTTACTGAGAGCCTATATACCAAATTTCATACTTCCAACTTAATCAAATTTTTACATTTTTTACTTTCGAAATAAAGATATATTTGAATATTATAGGAACCATGCCCCTTTCCCTCTTACTAACAGAGTTTTTCGAAAACCCTGAAGTATTTTTTTTTTTTTTTTAATAATGAAGAGTCTATACACCAAGTTTCATCTCTCTAAATTCAGTGATTTGTGATATATTTAACTCTGGACAGAAAAATTTTACCAGTCTAAAGTCCCCTTATAATACATATTTCTTCATTTCGTGAAAAAGAGTATTCTGTCTAAATTTCAAGTTTCTAGCTATTGTACGACTTGCCGATGATGTCAGACACTTCTATTCTTTTATGAAATGATATAGACTAGATTACGAGTTTTAATTACATTATGGACAAAGCTATTTATTATTATATTATGCAAATTGGTAGAAAATCACACCTATAAATTGTCAAAATATAAGAAAATATTTGTTTGCAAACAGAAGATCCTTAAATGAGGTAACGAATTAAAATATCAATTCTACGCCATTTATCGAGTAAAGCACATCTTTATCTACAATAATTGATTATAATTACAGTGTTACCCAGATACATCCTTATAGAATAATCCCAAAGAGATGCAATGAGAAATGAGTGACTTTATATTGCATCATGCGAAACGTCTCAATAGCTACAGGTGACCGAATATCATGCGAATAATATAATGAGACTTCTATCATAGGAGCACGGTAAAATATAACGTGGTCCATAAAGGTGTAGTATATTAAAGTCGGAGCGCCAAAGAGAATCTAAGGATGATGAATCTATAACCGCTACCAGGTTATAGAAGGATTTTTGTGGACACTCTGTATATTTCGTAAAGACTGTGATAATTATTTTCGATTTATACTTTATTCTGCAACGCACATAAGTTCTTTCTTTGGTGGGAATTGCTTCTTTCCCACACAATTGGACAAAGAAGTCTTTCATCGTTTTTTCATATTATTTAAAACATTGCTTTTGCTGAGAACATTTCAGCTAGTGACTAACCATTTCAGTGTCTCTCCCTGACTCATTATATGCACAGTATATATTCTATAGTTATTGAGAACTGAAGTAAGTGCTTTCTTTAATCGCTTATGGAAACATTATAATAGATTAGAAAAATACGGGCTGACCAGATGTCCCAGTAGCCAAAGTGGTACCAGCCTCACAGTTTTCGTAGCCCGTTATCTGTACTTTCTCACGCCAGTGTTATCGCCGTGTCTAGTGCATTATAGGCAGTTGGCTAAAGTTAACATAAATTGTTTTCCATATTCTGTTTGTATGTGCATACAGGTGAGTTAACTGAGTGATTTTTGAAATGAACTGCCAACACTTTCAGTTGATCATTGCAACCCGTAGCTTGAGCTTGGATGCTCAGGGAGTTTGACTCCAGGTCTGGAAGCCGTAACCACGCATCTCGTGTCGAGCTTCAGATACGACTTTTTGTGAAGGGGCACAAGCTATTTAGCCGGTGAAGGACGTTTTCTTACGGCTAGCCCCAACTAGTGAAGTCCCAGGTTCATAAACCTAGTGCGTTAAAAAGTTATATACGCGCCCTCCAATATCAGTATTCCACTGTGGAGATCTTCTTTTCGTTACTTTGCTGAAGATTCACCTTTACGCTGCAGGACTGTTCAGCGTAACAACTGGATTCATCGTGGAACGATCCAGACAACTTTCCCCCAGTGCTACCCCCCAAGTGTGTCAAGGGTGTGAGAGAAGAATTTGTAGTGATATCTGAATCGTAATCATATATATATATAAAGGGCTATATTACCCGAAAAGGGCAAAGCGTGATTTCAGCGACTAAAATTGATATACATCCTCAGTGTTCAGTGTTGTGTCCATTCCTCTTTGCTATTTTTTTTAGTGTTCTAATAAATAAGTATAATGTCATTTAATTCAGTGTGTTTTCGTTGTTTGTATGGGTGATGTTTGTGTGCGTTATGGTCTGGATGACCGTCTGATCGTCCGTGAGGTTTTCGAGACGAGACACCCGAACCTCTCGGCGCCTAATGCTCATCTCACTATTGAGACCGACGAGCATTTTTGGGAAACAGTTTGTAACCTTTCTTGGAGAGGTCTTCGTCGTCCTGTCCAGGTAAGTTAAAGTATCAGGAGTATACTTATTGGTAGTACCACAAGCCACGAACACCGACCCGAACTTCAGTCGGTTACAAATAAATGGCTGCCCGAACAGTGACCCGAACTCAAGGCGATTACAAATCCAACGGTATTATTTTTAAACTCATCCGTCCACGGAATCAGGAGAAAGGTGACCTCAAAGTGGAGTCTTTGAAATACCACATATGTCAATAGTAAAACTATCCTTGCTTGGATAAATTGTAATCGCAATCGCATTTTTAGTACCAATTTGAGGGTGATGAATGGATTGAATCTAATTTTAAACTTATCGATCTATGGTGCCACGGGAAAAATGACTTCAAAGTTGAGGTTTTTGAAGTACTGGTTAGGTCATTAGTGAATGTGTTCACGCTTCGATAGTTTATAATTGTGTTTAATTAAATACTACTTTAAGGATGTTAAATCCTATAGAACCACTTTTAAACGTATCTGTCCATGTTGTCACTCGAAAAATGACTGTAAATTTGGGATATACATCTTTGTTTTATTGATCATAAAGAAGAAAGTAATTGAATATGTGGTGCTACAAATCACATACATACATAATATAGAGTAATTCCAGTGCAATAGTTTTTTGATGCCTTAAAACATGAATGATTTTAAAAGACTTTTGTGACAGAAAGTTTAATTAAGCTGTAGAAGACATTTTAATAAAATGTGTTTTTGATTAAAAACATTGACCACATGGAGAAACTATCAAAGTTTTAAAAAATGTAACATTGGTCATCTCTCCCAAAGTGTCCGGGATAATAATTCGTTATATTTTTGAAGTTACGATTATGGATAATTACTTTTTAAACAAGGAGCAATAATTTATTGCTTCTACAATCATACGAGCAATAGAAAGTTTAAGTATTACCAAAATATTTCGCATTATTAAGGAAGTATAGCTAGGAAGTTTAGAACTACATGAATAATAATAATGTACAGATAAATTTTAAAAACATATACTTGTGTCAGCAAAGCAATTGTTCAACTTTTCCTGATCACTTTTCCAGAAGGCAAAACAAACATAAATGAATGTACTGTACGTAGGTTTCATAAAACCATAGTTTACAGCGAATATACTGAATCTAATAGACATTTTATTGTTGTCATAGTGTTCATAACAATCAAAATATTCATTAATAAGATCCATGAACTCAGCATTACTGGTCTGATCATCGAATTCAAAACTTTCCTCAGAACTGGACCTGCTGCTAGATGAAATATTTTTTTTGAGAATCAGCTGATTTGACACATGCTAGGATTGTACTTAGATCTACGTTTACTGTTAGCATTTATTGACGTCATCTTTATTTTTGTTCTCTGGGAAAGTTAAAATAGTGACACGAACCTTTGGTCTCTTGCTTGCAGGAAATCTGGCTAAAGATAATACTGGGGAAATCTCTTCCAAACTGTTTTAGGAATCTGTTACATGTTAAACTCAGATGTACTCGGCTTTGGTTTAGTTTCTTGAACCAAAAGAAGCAACCGGTCCACCAGCAACTGGATTTGGAGCCAGAAAAGCGTAGTCTGGAATGGTGTGAGGGTTGTAGGGATCTAGAAACAGAACATTTTCTGATGTGGCTGATTTTTCCGAGAGTCATTCAGCAATTTTAAAAATCACAACCTTGTTACTTTGCTCCCAAGGTAATTCTTCATCCACATTGATACTTCACTGTAAAAATATCTCTTTAATGACTTAAAAGTTATCCTGTCCAAAGGCTGAAGATAGTGTGTCGTGTGGTTCGACAGACAAATCAATATATGGTCCATATCCACAAATCCTACTACTGAGTTCTAGGAATTATTTTTCCGTCTGGCGTTCGAGGAGCGAAATGCGTTCTCAGTCACGCAAAGAATAGCGTTGATTTTATGTATACTAATTTCTCAGACATGTAGACAACTGTTGTTGCAAACATCTTATCCTCGAAGTCCTATTATTCGTTTTTCCCCTTCATGATGCAAACTAGTCGATGAAAGGTCCCTCCTGCGTTGCAGCATACAACCATTAACATACTTTCTCCGTTTTTGAAGAACTCAGTACTGGAACATCTTTGGACCCTTTCTGGAGTTTATTAGTCTTAGCTCCACATTAACAATTTGGTGCTACTAGAGTTTTTCTTCGACATAAAATTTTGTTCCATTACAGATACATTTCATTTTAGGACTTCGATAGAATTGGATCAATTTAGCGAAATCAAAACATTTTCTTCTAAAAGGAACTCTTCCAAACGCAACTACAAACGAAATTCCTACAAGTGCTGACCACGAAGCTATGCTACGATTACTTTCTTCATACATTGTGGATTTGTTTTCTTTTAAATTTGGAAGGTATATTTTGGAGCGACATATACAAAATTTACTACAAAAAAATTGAAAATATACAAGTATTGTCAAAGTTTGCCTTGAAAATATATTGACCAGCTCTCCCAAATGTAAAAGTGATATTGTCATGAAATGTGACAAAAGCAGGAGATATCTGGAAAAAGCTACCCAGTACATATAAAACAATAGTCTTTTATCTCAAACGATGCATTTTCGATTATAGCTTCGCATAAAACGTCGCACTTCTGCTTACTTCTCTTTCCGTCTATAAAACAATTGACAGTATTAGAAAGAAAAACGCTGAAAATTTTATTTCTAGACATTAAGCACTGCTTGGGCGGTACAATTGACTATTATACAAAAAACTTTTCGCTTACTGAGTTACACTCTAATTGGGCTACTATTGTGCTAGTGAGAACGATTGGCCATGTCACCCACAATTAACCTAAATATTGCATCATTACTTAGTCGTACACACACTTTTCTTAATAAAGAAAGTATAAAAAGTTACTCTAAAAAGTGCAATTAGTGGTAACTTTTTACTAGTGGCATGATTAGATGCTTTGTAAAAGCTTTCGTGTGCTATGATTATTTCTTAATCGTTTTCTTCGACATAGAAGTTATCCCAGTTTAATGCCACTGTTTTATTAAGATATACCTAATTCTTAAGGAGTTTAATTTACCATCTAAAACTGCTTTATACAGGATGGCCCAAAAGTAGGTATGATCAGCTGATCAGCTCATTGCATTTTATATAATTTCTTTGTGTTAGCCATCAAATATACTTAGTTTCTTTATTATTTGTTCTTAATGCTTTTTTTCTTATACCTTAAGCTCGAAATAGCCGAAGTAAACAAATCCATAAGCTAGAATGTTATACTTGATTAATGCAGGGGTGTATACGTACTTTTGGGCCACTCTGTATATTCGCCCTACCTGTCTGTGTGTTCATTCGTCCGGGAAACATAAAACATCAAGAACGACTTGATATCTTAATACTTATACCATTTTGGTGAATGTGCAATTTTTAGAACATCCACAAAGAATGATGTCTTACAGGAGACTAATACTTAAACAGTTTTATGCCCAACAAAGGTTCCTTTCAGTACAGTTTTTCCAAATAAAAGTGTCAAAATTTCCGTTAGATTTGTGTCTCTTCTTGTGTCAACACTTCGTCTAGCACATATGCAACTTCAACGTAATCAAAATACAAAAAACATCAATAGACGGTATATCTACAGAGATAGAATACTCTACAAATATTCACACCTAGAAGTTTATAAATATTGATCTGAAAACTAATGACATAAGTATAGTGTACTGTAAGTTATGAGCGCATATTATTTGTAATTATAAATTTAAAGCAAGGAAACGCTGTCTATAAAGTAACTAAGTGGATAATATCGAGGTGTTATTCAAAGTTTCCCAAATTTTAGTAATCCGCTGAAATCACTAGCGCCACAAGCACTCGCTGCTACTTGTCTTTTGGTGTATGTATCAACTGGGAGTCTCACAAGTAGCACTGTTTAGAGTATATACATCTTTTAAGTTTTCCTGCTTTCCTTATACTGTGTTCTACTATATTTCCGAATTTACAAATTACTGACTTGAAGGAGAAAATATAGTTCTGTTTAAAGCTCAAGAAAATTGAGGCTGAAACCCACTGAATGCTACAAGAGGTGGGCCTGTTTTTAAAGACAATACAGATTATTTGGGTGACTTAAACATTTCAAAGATGGCTAGGAATCTGTGAAAGATGAGAAAATTTTTAAAAGACAAACCAGATGATTTGGTTTATTTAAAACTTCCAAAAATGGCGTGGAACTGTGGAAGATTAGAAACATTCGAGTCGACTGTTATCGCATGTAAATCCAAAAACGATTGCTAAAGTACATGAAGTGGACCCTGAGAACAGAAAGCAGAAATCCGTGATATAATAAGAGTTGGACAACTAAATGGGATATATCAACTTATTCTAACGATTAAAGTAAACATAAGACGAAGTGCAACGAAGTTTATTCCTAGTTTTAGAAGAATGATCGAAATTATAGAGCTTAGAAAAAAATCATTGCCCTACACTCATCTTTTTCGCTAGACCTAACCCTTTGCGAATTCTAGCTCTTCCCCAAAATGAAATTCCAGTTGGAAAGGGAACGTTTTAACTTCATGAATTTCCATCGGAGAGATCCAAATGAAATTGCAACAGTTCTTGAATATGTTAGAGCCAGCGAATGAAGAAATTGATGGAATTGTAGCATAGAAGCCTCAATAGCATACTTTCAAGTATAGAAATTAGTATCTATTGTAAGTTTCCTGATTTTTACCTGGAAATTCTTGGACATTTTGAGTAGCATCTCGTATACCGTAATCCGTGTATATACACGATTGCTCTCCCGTAAGACAGACATATCCAAAGTTGCTGCGTGAAACAGTAGAAATGTGGCTGAATTTGGAATGACGCTTCTAAAAGTCAGTTGAAAATATTCTGGTTTTCTACCAATTTGCTAACTGTTATTCCCTCCACCTCCTAAAATGCCAGCTAATGTAATACTTTAACATTGTAATTGCACGACATGCCCTTTGTACCACCATTACCAACAAATACATTTTTATCTATGACAAGGTTTTTGAAGCTTCAAATGGGTTGGAAACTCAATATAGAACATTAGATTATTTAATTTAAAACCGAAATTGTATTTCAGGGTAGTAAAATTATATCGGATTTTTGAAATCTTCACAACTCGAAAGTCAATGATAGAACTGATGAACAACAAATTATCTTTAAAGCAGATTTGGTCTATATTATCTCCAGCATCCTCAACCCTCTTCTTCATACGCTCCACCCATAGGCATAACTAGAAGAGGAAAACCCCCTGAAACACTGTTGGGTCCCACAAAGTTTTTGTTGGATGGCAATAATGTGTTAAGTTTATAGCAGTTTACACAAAACTATTTTGTATTGAATTAATTAATCTTTTTTCTATTTTGTTACCCCTTTCACTTTTTCTGTTTTCTACATAAAAGTTTGAAACCTGGATGTCATAAAGTTGTTGCTACACTATGATAGTGGGTATATAAATTCAAAATGTGCATTTGAAGTCCGGAAATAAAATCTAAAGTAAGCAAAGAAGCGACAGCTGCTAAGTGTTGTGACATAGTTAAGTGATAGCTATGGACAATGGGGGCAGAGGTTTAGGAATTAGTGTTGCCGAGGAGACGATTTTCAGACAACACACGAGACGAGACCTTTTTCAATAGAAACAGCTACACATTTCGAGACTGATAGAACTTATTCCCACAACACTTTTATGCGAACATACGGAATAAATCTAGTCTCATGGGCTACGTCATACAGAATGGATCTAAAAATGAAAATAAACGTAATTATAACAATATCTAACTACTTTGTCCAATATATTTGATCACTGACAACTAGAAATCTATACAGCCATTAGTTTCAAACTTTAGAACCAAACTGAGTAACGCTAGAATGAAAAACTAAACCAATTTTTCTTATCAGCTGTGAAAAGAACATTAGCGACTATTCATAGTCAGTCTGTGATTCGAATGTTACCACTGTTACAAAGAGTGATTTTATTTCTATTATCTGCAGAAGTAGAAGGGAGACTGACCAGATTCTCCTTTAGTGTTTCGCTTTTCGACGACTTTAAGGAGAGAAAATTGGTTTTGTTTGTGTAAATTACTTCAGATGAGTGAAGTTTTATTCATTTATCTTTAAAATGAAACACCTTTGAACAATGGTAAACTTCTTTTATTTGCATAACTTACTATTATGAACTTACTCTAAATTCTTTTTTATATATAAAAGTCAAATGTACAGTATATATTCATATTAAAAATAAATTTATCAACATTATAAATAAAAATGAAAAAAGCATAAACGTTTGACTTCACTTCAAACTATTTTAATAACAATAATTGCTGTTAGCAACATTTCGTCATGTAGTTAGCTTCTGGTTTTATTACAGATTGGTAGAAACTACACTACCTACACCTCTGCTCAAATTTCAATACCTAAAAAATTCCTTTTTTTTAATATTTCGACAAAATATACTTTTATGAAAAAGTAGAATCTATACTTAGACAATTTAAATATATGAAAATTCAAGCACTGAAGAATGAAATATCATACAAATGCAGAATTAGCCTACACCATAGGCTTTCATTTCATTTACAAATGCAAAATTAGCCTACACCATAGGCTTTTATTTACAAACGCAGAACTTAGCTCACATCATACACTTTAACAAAAGTATAAAATCATATACACACATTTGTCAATTTAACTGGCTTTATCTTTTCTAGGAGTCACTGGTTCCATTGACATTATCTTCATTTCTATTTACCATCTTTGTAGCCATATGTGTTAATCTCTGAAATTAGAGAGGATATTTGTTAAATAATCAACTTTTATAACAAAATAATTATTACTTGCTATTGGCAATGATCAAGACAAGCTAATTAATTCAATTCTTGATTTGGAAAAGTTCGATTTCCGGTGGGAACCCATAACTTAGGATTCTACTTAAACTGCACAGCCACGTTTCATGTACTCACGACGCTAACTTAAAAAAAAAAAAGTAATAGACCGACTCAACCAACCAATCAACGGAAACTCTAATCTTGATGAAAATTTTGTAAGAAATAACTTCCTCAGTCTGTAAATGATCGTCAACATTCATTTAGATGAGCCCTCCTTCCCTCCGAGATTTTCTGCACAAGACCAGGACTGAGGCTTTTTTCAATTTCCTTTTTGTTCCCGCGTTTGTATTCAGTGCACATTTTGTAATACAGGTTGGTGCTAGTTACAGTATATGTAACACTTAGTTTAACAGTAATGTGTGTTCTATATTCTCTAATTTGTAATTGCAGTTCCAGATAATTAAGACTGTTTACTATTTTGCATGACCTGTCCTATTCTTGACTATTTCTTCCTATTCCATTTCAAAGTACTGAAAGGGGATACATTTGAAGATTGAAGATTGAAGAATAGGCTAAATATTGAATCCAATCATTTGAGAAATTTCCTAAGTGGTATTGTTCCTAGTAACAGTTAAATTACTAGGTGACATGATCGTTCTTCACACGGAAAAAAATAGGTTTGTGTTTGAACACTCCCTTCCCCTAGGATATACATTTTAATGAGAGTGCAGTAATAATGATCCAATTGTTCTCTTGCCCAGTGAAAATTTGATCCACAAACTCCCTTACGAAGCATACATTTTCTGATAACTCGCTATATTCTTTACAGAATCATCCTAGTGTTGGTTATCTTGTTCTGCTAATTACTTAAGATTAGATCTAATAATCTTTAAATTTAACATAATATCTTGTATTTAAGACAATGAAAATTCTTGCAAGTGTTTCCACAGTCTATATTCATAGCGACAAACACAAGACGATTGATTGCTATTTCTTTACAGCACTTTCCTTAGAACTCGTTTACACAAATTCTCAATTATTAATACTTTTTAAATTATTAATCTTTTAGTAGCATATTTAAAGAATAAACATAATTGCTTTTGATTATAAAATAATAAATGACGTTATAATCCTAGAAATAAAGTTTAAATGTGTTTAAAAAGGAAAATGAAAACTGGTTGCTATGGAATTCAAATAAACAAACTGAATCCTTTTACTACATTTTACTACATATGTTAGCATTTGAATACCATTGTTAGCAGCTTTTCTTTCTGCTAGAAAGCTCCCTCGAGAGATTTAATGTGACAAAAGTCTAAGATGGGCCATGGTCCACTCATGAACCAAAAATAATCAAAATTGGCGCAGCGGTCTAGGAGGAGTTGGCCACCAAAGATCGCTAACAAATCTAAGTACAGTTAAATTTAACTGAATGTAATATTGACCGCATTTGGAACTACTCCATATGACTTAAGAAGCCCGGGAGTTTGTCCTACAGAAACAAAAGTCCACCACTGGATCCTATCATGTGTCAATCTACCCCAGTACAAAATCTGGTTACCTTAATGCTTTTTATATCATTATCATCTTTGAATTTTCGGTTCATTTTCAATTCTAATTAAAAGTCTGTAAAGTCTGTTCGTATAATTTGTATCATACATTTAAGGACATATCGATTTAAGACTTTTCGCTAAAGCTCACGCCCACGTTTTTCACTTTTTAAAAAAAAATAACTTCAATGACATTGAGGAACTTCAGAAATTTAGAAAGTAAGCCAGGTAGTATTTGCAAGGTACTATTAAACGAGCTAAAAATGGTTTTCGAGATCTTTCGTATTGTGACGTCATAAACTACACATCCACATTTCTGATCTATAGGAAAAGGTTAGGAAACAGTTAGTTCATTTAATACCATATTGTAGATGCTATATGGTACACTTGCTACATTTGTGATATTTTTCTTTGACTTTAAGTTATTCACTAAAATTCAAAAAAGTGGGATGGGAGTTTAGTGAAGAGCCAGGATAGCTCTACAGTAACAGCTAATTCAAAAAGTTTCGTTACAATAAATACCAGAAAGACAGTGTTCGAATTAAAAAAAAAAGAGAGACGGTATGTTTTATTACAATTTTGACTCGACATACCAGCTATCTAAATGTTGAAATACAGTGAGGGTATGTTGCCTAAAAGATTCCATTTGTAATTTACATAATAACTAAAATCCACTGCAGAGCTTCTCTGTAGTTAACGGGGGAAGGTACATGCAAGGGCGCAGATTTCTCTGCAAATTTGGGGGAGGGCATTCAGATGCAGAAGGTATATGAGGATTTTAAGACAAATTGCACTCAAATTATGCCAAATATTGTATATTCGTAAATACAATAGGGGGCCCACATGAGCTTTGGGGAGCCGGGCTCCCCGGCCCCCTGGACCGGCGCCCTTGGATACATGGAGAGACTTTGATCCTCCGCCAACAACTTTCCAAAAAAGTTAAAAAAAATCTCCTTATGTTGTATTACAGAGAATTATACACGAAAATGCTCAAAACCCGAATAAGGATATTGTTTTCTGCGAGAAAACTCTCGGACCTCCTCTCGATTATAGAGTATTCGAAACCCCCGGAATAGCCGCCCCACAGCAGACAACCCCTCAATCCGCCCATGCTCAAAAGACATCATTTATATGCATTAAAGCAAGAAGACAAATATACATAAGAAAAACGCAAATTAAATACGGCAATCTACATATAAACTACACCTCATTTTAAAAACAAAAGGTTGGAAAAGGATAACAAAAATGTCGGTGTTGTCAACTTAGAAATTATTTCTACATAAGAAATAAAGTCTTCTTACGCGCAAAGCCATACATCAATTTTTATGTATAGATTTGTTAAAGGTATCTACTTTCCAGTGACGATTCTTGATCACTGATAAACCAGAGGCGATATGCCTTAATCACTGAAAACTCAGAACCGGTATGGCATACCATCACATACCGTCTCACTTCGATCACTGCATAAAGATATTTTTAAGATCAATCGAACTTTACAGAATTACTCAGGATTAATTCTGACTTATATTGTCGTCGAGAAAGTCTGTTAAAAGTCGGGCTTAGTATGAAAACTGGATATATATATATAAGAACCTTGATATTGATTGTTACTTTTTTGGCTTGTTTTTACACACGTCTCCATTTTTCTAAATACCGCTTATAATTCTATTGTATCAAATATATTTATTTTTTTCATGTCAAGCATTAAAATGTTTATCAGCTCTCTCCAGGTTTTTACTAAGATATTGTAGGAATCGAAGGATAATAATTTCTCTGAATGATTCTCTAATAAATACACAACTTTTTGTCCCTACTTGGCTGCAGCAGGGCAAACCTGTAGCTAGGAGGTGACCAAAGGCCTTTCAGTCTCCCTGAAACTTTCAGTTGTTCCTTGGTACGTATGTATAAAAGTAAAGTGAACTCAAGTCAACTTAAACGTATTTCTCTTCTTCTGCCTTAATGTTCTAGCTATGGACCTGTGTAGGTGGTGTCACCTTTCACATATTTTTGAAGTCAAATTAAATTCTTTCAGAACAACAAGAATTTCGAAATATTGTATTTATTATACCATAAAAAAGCCTTCGAATTTAATACACTATATTTCTGCAGTGACATTCCTAACTTAAAGTTCTTCAAGTTGTACAATTAATTTTTAAAATGTAGCCACTTTTAAAAAATAAAGGGTCTATCTATTCCTTACAGAAAAATGTGTATGTCTTATAGAAAAAAATACATGCAATATGAGACAACTGAATAAACGTAAGGCAAGTGCTTTCTCTGAAAATATGTATTATATAAATCGTATTGTGAATGTAGATTATCGTCTACCCTTTGCCACAGTTTTGCTCGTCAGCAATTCCTTAAAACAGATTGAAAATGATTCTACCCTGTTGAAAATGATTTTGATTGGACTGATAGTGATATCAACCAAAAAATACAGATACACTTGTCCTAGAACAATTAGAATATAAGGAAAGCGAAAGGTCAAGAATAGTAAATCTTACATGATGATGTCATAACTAATTGTCAATATCATTATTTAACCCACTTTAATCGAATATGATGGAATTCGAAACTTCTATATAGCTGCCTAGATGATAATAATACTTCATCTCTGAAATCTGTATGTATTGGAGCTTAAGAAATGAACCATCGTGAAAAAAAAATGTATCCTAGTATCTCATTGTTCCACTTACTATTGTAGTTGTCTTCCAATTGCACAAGAAGTTCGTGCCATTTAGGTCCGTCGATGCGTGGCAACTCCAACGTTCCTCCATATGCTTTGGGCAGGCATTTAGGATCGATATGACTATGTAAAGAATCTCTGTCTGTGCCATGGAAATACATCTGAAAATTAAACATACAATTTTCTATTGAAATTTGACAATATTATTTCGATTCAAAAATTGTTACATAGTTACTGTACCTATAAATATACTGAAAAGTTGAATATAAAACTTCTTATAAAACTAGAATTTAGAAGTATTAATTGCACATTTAAAACTGCTTTAATAAAAATAGAAGTTTCACAAAATAATAGGTACTAAATACACACACTACATGATAAAATATGTTTAAAACTATAACCTAACGAAATTAAAATACCTCATACTCTTATCTTTTCCGAAAACTTTTGATGAGAAAGTAGATAGTCTGGCTCATCATAGTTGCAAATGGAGAACACTAAAATATACACACTCTAAGAATTTATTACATTTATACCTTTGGTATATTATCAAATCTAGTGAAACATGTATTTAACTAAATTTTACTTTATTTCCATTGTGAACATTTTTCCCCCCGCTCAATACAGGTCACATTATCGAACTTGAATACTAAGTGTATTACTCTAACAAACTCAACGAAGAACATATCGATACAATAATTACTACTTTAATGTTATAATTATTACCCGTATTCATTAGTTATTTAATTCAGCACACTAAATGAAAACTTAATATTTCAAGGAAGTATGTAATATAAAACACTGGTGGTAATGTAGTATACAGAAGAAACGAAAGACTAATTTTATGGAGTCTGTGAAGGGTCATAATGTGGAAAAAAAATAAATTTGTCAATACTAGAAAGAAAACAAGTCATTTTTTTTCTCGGGAAGGCATTTTTGAGGACAAAAAACAGGATGAGAAGGTGAACAATGAAGATTATAAAATTGTATTGCTTAAAGTTTCTTTTGGCTACTGTGTACCTTCACCTATTCTATCATCTAAGCTTGCTCATTTTATGCATTAACCTCTCACGTAGATAAGCCGATAACAGAACCGCTCTGGCGACAATAAGCGGACAAGGTCCAGGGAACAGATGGGTAATTAACTAATTGCTCGTATCTATTGTGTTGATAGAATGCTTATCTCTGTTTTGTATTGTACTTTATAAGTTTTACATTTCATGTTTCTTATCTTTGGGTTAAAGGTAACGATGAATGAGAAATGGTAGTGAAATGAATGGTGAAAGGATAATACCCATGTCCTGAACAGGGTTCGAACACACGAGAGAGATGTGAATGAGCTGAATGTGCTATGGTTGTCAGCCTAACGCCCTACACAACTCGAGAATGCAAACCCGTTCCTTAACTCTGATATAGTTTGAGATGAATGTGCTGTGTGTTCAGGCGAGAGGATGAAATTATCCTGTTGCTATTACAAAGTGAGTCGGTAGTTAATACTAAAATGAATTTATGGTTCTATTAAACCTTGAAATAACAATTTATCTTATGGAAAAATAAATACAATGGTTGCTAAATAAATGTGTGAGGAAGGTTGGCGGAAGAGTAAAATAATATATTTCTAGAGAATATTTGAACAACTTGATGGAAACCAAACCAACCATATAAAAAATTTTGTATTCAATATATACATCTAAACTTGAGAACTCGAAGTTTCTGAATTACCAAAAAATATGACGCGAAGTCGTACTTACCCTACTCCTAAGCTTTTCTCTAAGGAATGGCTTAAATAGAGCAAAAACCATATTAAAGATGTACGGTTGATTCACAATATGTATTGCTTTCACTCGAAGTGGAATACTGTCCTGAAAATACAGAATAATACTTACGTTATATTCCAATAAAATTATATATATATCATAGCGATGTAATGTTATGAGAAACATTACACAATGAATTTTCAGGAATTTACAGGGAATTTTCTGTATTCAGTCTTTCACTCTGAATACAGAATATAGTCATTTTTGTTTGAAAACTATACTATAAATCTTATCAATATATATCTTATAACATTTTAAAAAGTAAAAGAAAAAAAATACTTTAGTTATTGTTTTCATTTCTAGTAATATTAAACTGCATATCGAGTAGTAAGTTATTAACCATCCATGTCTGCAATACCTTTACAACACCCACTTCTTATTCCTTTCATGATTAAAACGATAGATAACAGTGAGGAAAAAGAGCAAAAAGCAAAGGATTAAGTAAACGTGTTTAATTACCTGTAACCAGTCTACTATTCTCTTTGCAAATGGTGGTGTAAATTGCCACACTTGTGACAGTGATAAACCATCCATATCAAATATAACAACTCCTCCATTTACTTGAGTCTTCGGTTCTAACAATGCTGCTTCTACTAATAACACACAGCCCTTGAATACTTCGTCTAAATTCACCTTGCTTGGTTTCCATTTAGCTGGAAAAAATAAACTTTGAAAATACAAAACTTGCAAGTACTCTCAAATACAAGTTTAAACGCATAAAATTTATTGTATCTTATTGAAAGATCAGATATTATAAACATTTCATCTGTAATAACACTTGGTGACAACCAATCGATTATATAAAATGGAATATGATACTAGCTAATTTCGTTTATCACTTGAGATTTACTTGTCAAAAGCTTATTATAAACTCTTAGGTTACGCATAATAAACAATGAATTCAAATATTTCATTATTGATTAAAAAAAAATGCTCCGAAGAATGAAGTCCAATTTCTGATATATTATTCATGGACAAAGTTTCAACTTAATCGTGTACACATTAAATCTGAACGAAGTGCAGGCATGATTAACAATTATGAGACTTCTAATAAAAAGTAAGTATACAGGGTGTTAACGAACTATACCGACAGACTTTAAAAGGCGATTTCTCACGTCAAAATAAAAGAAAAAGTTCATATGGACCTATGGCAGAAAGTGCGTAGTTTCAGAGCTAGGGCTGTCCAAAATCGCGGAAAAGCCAAATTTCAAGAGGCCCTATTTCGAATTCGAGAGATTGTGGATGGTGGTCCTTATCAGCGTAAAAGAAGCCAGACATGTACAATCCAAAAGTGCCTATTTCATCAATTGTCAGTAGGTGTAAGGGGTATTCCCTACAGGGTGTAATTCTCAGATATGTTCTCAATAGAGTTTTCAGATATACCCTGATTTTAAGAAGGGTCCAAAGTAGGAAGGTGGTAAACCTTGACAACAATGGACACCCAATGCTTCGGAGGAAAGGCGAAAGTGTTAGGAACCGGCAGCTCCACGTTTCTTTGTGTTCGCAATAACGTGTGATATGTATTTCGTCACGGTATATTTCACGTTTTCTTCACTTATAAGCGTGAAACAAAACATCGCACCATGCGTTTTCTCGAGTACGAGAGATCCTTAACATTTCCGACATCGCGCTTAAAGGATTCCGTGTTCACTGCTATCTAGGCTTATCGTTTCCCTACTTTAGACCAATAATAAAGTCAGAGCACATCTCAAAATTTGGTTGATGGCATGTCTAGGAAATTCACCCTGTATGGAATATTCTGTACACCCATTGAACATTAATGAAATATGCATTTTTAAATTGTGTATGCCTGACGTCCTTTACATGTATATTTCCAATATTTCCACATTTGTTAATGTTGCCTAGCAATATAAGAAATTAACATTGAAGTTGTATTTCTAAGTGGTACTGGATTGTACATGAACTGCAGATCAACAATTGATAAAGCTCAGTCCTCCTATATTCTAGAACTAGATCATCAGTTTCTAACTTCCCTATCTTTTGTACCCTTGTTAAACCCTTTTCACAGATTTATAGCTATTCCCCTTCATTTGACAGACATAACTATTCACCTTCATTCTTACGCTTAGCATCATCTCGCAAGAAAGTTCTATAAGTGATTTTAAAAAAAAATTGACGTAATTAGTGTGATTAGTGGGAATAAAACTAAATCAGTTGTCAGATGATTTCATTTCTGTTCGTTCATAAGTTATTACAACTTTTAACCTAATTCTAATTATTATACAGGGTGTTAATGAACTATACCGACAAACTGTAAGAGGTGATTCCTCACATCAAAATAAGAAAAAAAAAGTCCATATGGACCTACGGCTAAAAGTGCATAGTTTCAGAGCTAGGGCTATCCAAAATCGCGAAAAAGCTAAATTTCAAAAGGCCCTATTTCAAATTCAATAAGCTGTGGATGGTGATCCTTTTCAACGTAAAGGAAGCCATGCATACACGATCCAAAAGTGCATATTTAATCAATTTTCAATAGATGTACAGGATATTCTCTACAGGGTGTAATTCTCACATATGTTCTCAATAGAGTTTTCAGATATATCTTGTTTTCAAGGTGGGTCCAAAGTAGGCAGGAGGTAAGCCTTGACAATAATGGATATCCAGTGCTTCGGAGGAAAGTTGGAAATCTTAGAAATCGGCAGTTACATGTTTCCTTCTGTTCAGAATAACATGCGATGCGATGTATTTCGTCATGGTATATTTCACGTTTTCTTCATTAATAAGCGTGGAAGGAAACATCGCAGCATGCGTTTTTCCCGAATACGAGAGACCGTGCTGCTGACGATCCTTAACACTTTCGACATCACGCCAAAGGATTCCGTATTCATTGCTATCAAGACTTACCGTTTGCCTATTTAGACCAATTATAAAATCAGAGCATATCTCAAAATTCGGTTGATGGTATGTCTGGGATGTTCACCCTGTATGGAATACTCTATACACCCTTGAACATAAACGAAATGTGCATTTTTGGACTGTGTATGCATGACTTCCTTTACGCTGATAAGGACCACCATCTATAGTTTCCCGAATTCGAAATATGGCCTCTTGAAATTTGGCTTTTTCGCGATTTTGGACAGCCCTAGCTCTGAAACTATGCACTTTTCGCCATAGGTCCATATGAACTGTTTTCTTATTTTGGTGTGAGGAATTACCTCTTACAGTTTGTCGGTATAGTTGATTAACACCTGTATACAAACACATTGTTTACTTTAAACAAAGGTTACGATATATTGTATTTTCCCTCATCACTAATTAATGAACGGTTCGATGGGAACCCCAGGCTAGGTACTTCTGTACGTATACCATCAATATTAAGATTATCCGTTAACTTAGTAATGGCAGGAACTTTATTTAGTATCTACTACATAATGCTAGTACTTTATTATTATTATTATTATTATTATTATTATTATTATTATTATTATTATTATTATTATTGCTATTATTCGCCTTTCTGCCATCCATATATTCTACAGCATATAGTAATTAAAATGACTTAATAAATTTTAAATCTATAATGAAAAGTTAAATAATATGCTATTGCAGAAAATGTCTAGATATTCGTGTGTACGTGTCATTAAATTCATTATTATTTAGTGTGTATAAAATTTCCCACGATTTGAATATAATCAGAAATATACTTTTTAATTTAAAGGTATAACACTGCTAGTAGCATGGCTTCTCGTTTCCACGAAAATGTAATTTGAAGACAATTGTACTTTATGTAATCTCATCTAACCGTCAGCCTGGTTGCACAGTATTATTACAGATCCGAAATTTGTTTTCAGTTCCTTCAATAAAACGCTGAAAAAGTTAAAGAGGGGTATCGCAAACAATCTATAGCTATTATTCATTTCTGTAATATATTTCTGATTTTTTTTTTTTTTTTTTTTTTTTTTTTTATGAGTTCTGGAAACACTTTACATGGAAGTTTATAAGTAAAGCAAGCAATCACAGAGAGTGAAATCTGAAATTTAGTCTAAAATCTAGCGAACATCGAGTAATAGATGATTTAAGGAAGCAATGCCTCTTTCTGTTAATGAATTTATGTAATCACAATGGAAATTCTTGTTTGCTTTCATCCTCAGTCTCTCCTTCCCCAAGATTGATTCAACTCCTGAAAGTTTTGTCAAACAGTAATGGAACTCTTAGGAGGAAAATAACCATAAGGATCTCCAGCTTTCTACATTTCCAGCTTAATAATTTTCTTAGTTTTCCTTTTAAAAATAAGAAATGCATTAAAAAAAAATAATGTAATAACTAAATATTACGGTAAATAAAATATTTATCTAAATATAAAATTTAAGAATTTTCGTATACCTTCAGAGAAATAATAGTAAGTCAGATATGAAAGAAGTTAAAGAGTAAAACAATACCTGAAACAAACTCTTGCTTATACTAAGCATTGCAAGTCATAACAATAAAACAAGTCAACAGTTAACTTACTTCCAAGTTCCAACAACAACATTCGCCTGCCTTCTTGGTCTCTGTTCGGGAATACTGTTAGAATGTTCTGCTGGAAAATATTCTTCTCCTTAGATGGTGTTAAGCCTTTGTAATGTTTGATATGTTTCACTTTGAAGTCGAAATACCTCTTAACCTGTAAGAGTACAATATAAAAAAATAAATTATCTTTTTTACTCGTATAAACCACTAACACATTTCCATTTTCCTAAGTATACTATTTCTAAACTACGCTAGAACACCTAGCTACCTAGCTACTAGATTTATGTCTGGACGTGTTCTCCAATATAATTTAAATGCGTTGCCATGACATCACTGCAGAACCTCTCTCCCTCACCTCACCCTAAACCATCCCATGACACGTGGCACTTCCGATACTTGGACACAACACCACTAATACTGAGAAGCTTTTTGATTGCATCTACCATATACTAGCAACCTGCATCCAACTACAATAATATTCTTCACATACTAAAGATCACTCTGGCCACAGAGGCGTCACCTTCTATGGCCCTCCCATCGCATGATGGGAATGAAAGACAGAGGTAAAAGAAAAAAATACCGTTTGGAGAAATAATTAGGAATCAGGCATCCTCATCAAAACTTACAGACTTTTCTTCGTCCATGTATAATAACCATTCAGCTTAGACTAGTGTTAGTATTGTCAATAGATTCGGCTACCCACCATTACTATCTTATTCTGGAAATATAAATTTTAAACAGAGGAAAGATTTGTTTCTTAAATTGAATCAGATTCATTGTTTTCTGAACTTCTATCGTCATTTTAACAGAGAAAGTTAAGAATTTGTCAATTCATTGCATCTACTTTGTAACAAACGGAAATAAACAACAGACTAAATCCTTTATACTGCCACACTCCAAATACAACCTACTTTCAATTTTATTCAATCACAGATTCTAAGGTGATTGATCGGTCTGACGTCACTTCGATTGATGAGACAAAACCAGCTGTTTTATGGGATCGAGGAGGATTCGTGTGTGGCTGATAAGAGCGTGCTGTGGATCACATTCCAACCGTTGCAGACGAGTGAGTGTCTCCGGGCAGGAGCTACGAAAGTCTTCACCGTTAAAGTAACCAAGTCCAACGTGAGAGTAAAAAGGAACAGAATTTGTCCACATCTTCAATTCCATGAGAGCACATTGTCATCGTCGCCCTTGGCTGTTGACGAATTGAGTTGTTAGATCGTAATGGATTCTATGCTAGCTTATCTTCAGAATTTACAAGCAGTCTGTCGGGACGTAGCCAGGACGCAATCTTCCAATGCCGTCGAGAAGGAATCAGGAATTAACGCACGTCATGATAGAGATACTGTACTCATATTCCCATTCTTCATGCCTTCTCGCACTCTCAATTCTTTTAACTCGCTACCAATCTAATCTGTTTCTTTACATTTTTAAAGTACCATAAGACGGGGTTATTTTGCACAAGAATTAACTAATTTTAAAGGAAATCGCATGTAACTTTTAAAGGTAATGATTCAGAACGTTATATTTTAAACGTATAATAGCTAGATATATAAGGAAAACATATGTTCAAGTGCATTAGTAAACATTTAGTACGACCATAGTTATTGAAATATAAACTTTGGTGCAAAGTAATCCCATAGGTGGAGATACTTTGCACAACATACTAAAAATTATATTCAAAAAACGAACATGCGATGTTTTCCCTTCAGTACTTATACATTTCACTTTCTAATAAAACTGCATTCAATCTACTAATATTAATATTAGAATGATGGTACTGGTACCAGTACTTAGTATGAATTATCGATATTTGTAAAGAAAATTATGTATTTTCTGGTATCGGCACAGGAACAACATTCTGATAGTTTACCATATTCCCCACAAAAATGCCAACTCAAGAATAGAAAAAAAAAAAAAAATCCCGTGAACTGATTTGCCTTGGTTGCTCTTTATGTCCGAGAATATCATCCCAAACGTAATCAGTGGAATATTTACGTATGGTGTTCGGGAATTTCAAGCTGAAGCCCACCGAAATTGCATAATTCCTTTCTTTTTCTTTTTTTTTTTAATCTAACATTAGTCATTCCCATGCATATAAGCTTCAAGCCCCCCCCCCCCCAAAGTTTAGTGATTTCTGTATTTAAAAAAAATAACCTTTTTTGAGTGAAGCCCCTCTCAAACTAATTTTCTCGATCCGCCACTGTTCGTAACTTATTTTCCAACAAGAAATCCATTCCGGTGTGGCGCGCACGAAATACCGGGGTCCCAATCTTTACCCCTTCATAAATCATAGTTCTAAAATGTCAAAACACACTGTGTTAAAACAGCAGATGGCTTTTTCAAATAAAGGCTTTTGAGGTACAAGTTTTGTAGTCATACATGGTTGCCAGTGCACGGACTGCAGAGAGAAGTTTGTCCAACGATAGAATATTTCTGTACCCCCAATAAAATAAGGAAAAGGCACGGAGCAATAAAACTACCACACGTCTTGAACCACAAATTTAGGAGAGGAAAAATTGGCACGCGACACATTGAGTGACAGGTAATAAACCAAGCACTCAATGCGGAGAATCGGTCTCTTGAAAAATCTTCTATATCAATCAATACATTTTACTTTTTGTAAAATATTAATGTTTTCACAAGATAAATAAAACTGTCACTGTTCATTGGATCAGTCATAAACATACATATATATATATATATATATATATATATATATATATATATATATATATATATATATATATTAAATCAATTGATCAGTGTTGACAAATTATGTTCCAGACTGCAAATATTATCTTTGTATATATTAAAATTAAGTTACTTGAAATGAAATTTATTAGTTATTATTGAAATTTATTATTGAAATTTATTTATTAACAATCAGGAGTGTCATTTATTTATTTATACCCCCTAAGCCTGAGATGTATAATGAATACTAATGGAAAATCCCCTTGTTGTGCCTATATTGCAATGACGTAGCTCAACGTCTCAAGGAGATTGTCTTCCGAACATTTTCCAGAATGCCCGGGAATAACAACAACTATTTTATTAATCCAGGCGAAGGTTGTTAAATAATTATTATCTGAGTATTTAACTTTAATTAAGCATTTATTATCTTTTACTTTTAGTAGAGTTAGGTGTAGAATGTTGTGATGTCGATTTAAGTAGAATTGCTTGATCACATTAATAAACCTGTTGGCGACTCAGTCAATTCGAGAGTAACAGAGATGCATTACTACATACCTTCGTTGTAGACTGGAGTCGAACTCCTGGACACGGAGTTCGTCGTCGATGGTAATCACACAGTGGATGGATGTCCACTGGAACTCGCTGTTGTTCTACAGATGGATTTCCAAGAACTGATCAACTAACGTATCTCCTGCGACTGATCCCTATTCAGTCCGACATCACCTTTTTATGTTGAATTCTCTTATGACGAATTTGCTGTTCTCTCTTACCAAATTCTGTAGCTCATACATCTCTGTGCTGAAACCGCAGTTTCTGCATTTTCTCTCATTGACCAAAACTCCAGACAGTTTACGTCTGCGATTTTCACAATTTTACCTAATTTTGATAATGTGTAATTGTAAACACAAATTTATACAGAGTTTACATTTTTCTTGTTGCTTCAGTATTTGTTTATATTCTTGTGACACTTGCAGACTCGTGTCTGTTACTTAATGAAAACAACAATCATAAGCACTATGTAATCTGGTGTTATAATCTGTCTGTCTGCAACCTAATTAATTTTTCATTACAAGTTAATTTATAAACAATACTTCTCTTTTCCTCTTTTTAGCCAATTAATAAAAATGAATGAATTTTGATATTGAAAATCTTACTGAATTTTGGCGTACCGTGACAATATATATATATATAATATATATATATATATATTAAATCAATTGATCAGTGTTGACAAATTATGTTCCAGACTGCAATTATTATATTTGTATATATTAAAATTAAGTTACTTGAAATGAAATTTATTAGTTATTATTGAAATTTATTATTGAAATTTATTTATTAACAATCAGGAGTGTCATTTATTTATTTATGCCCCCTAAGCCTGAGATGTATAATGAAATACTAATGGAAAACGTTCATTAGTAGATAACATTACTCCAGAGTTCCAATTGAAACCAGAAATGTTACTCCAGAATATGTTTCAATTAAATTCAATTTCTTTAGTCATTACGCAACACCAAGGTTATGAAGGACGGAACGTGGGCCTTCAACCGCCACCGGCAGGTGTACAGACAATCATATAAGATCAACTTTCTCAGAATAAGCTGTTTTCCACCACACTGTCTCACTTTCCAGAGAGTTGGATTAGAGGATCACGCAACTATCCTGACATGACCAACTCAAATAATCTAAATTAAAAATATATCGAGTACTTAAGTCTTCCAAACATAAATAAATGAATAACCTACCCATTCTTTCTCAGTTTTATAAGTTTCTGTCGAAGGGGCATATATATCTGATATCTCGCTTATTGTTTAAGAACAGCGAGACAAAACTTTTTCCTATATAAATTTTATTTTTGTCATTATCTTTTCAATGATATATCAAATTACATACTTTATCATGTAAGATTTTCGGATAGCCACAGCAATAGGTTACACGGTGACACAAGCAGAGCACTCCATAAAAATATTGTTTTCAAAAAGATTGGAGACATCATCAAAAGGTTGTGTTGTTTTTCCCTCTCGCAATAATTTTTTATTGAAAATGGTTCGTCCTGGAACAGAGTTGTAGAAATATGTGCTGATGCAGCTCCAGCGATGTTAGCTTCTCAGTCTGGATTTATAAAGCTGGCAAAGAACAAAAATTCTACAGTTATGGGTTTGCACTACTTAATTCACACACAAGCCTTAGTTAAAAAAAAAAAAAAAAAAAAAAAAAAAAACTTTTTCAGAAAACCTGAAGTAGGCATTATCATTGGCTATTAAAGTTGTTAATTTTGTCAAGTCAAGTGCTCTGAATGCTCGCCTCTTTGAGATTTTGTGCTGTATCCATATTGAAGTTCGTTGATTAAGGAGTTTAAATACCACTTTTCATATCTCTCATATGTCTCAAATTTTTCGGTATTTCGAGGTAGGGCCATCTTATTATAACAGTTGCAAACCAATCCCTTTTTCCTCCTACCTTTCTCTTCCCCTTCTAAGGACATCCAGAAAATGCAGAAACAATTCTTTAACTGTTTTAAATGAAAAGTCTAAATAAAATAAATTATGTCTCTAAGCTTTAGGAATTTCGAGATATTGCTATATTATTTTAACAATTGCAGCATCCATCAATTTTCTTACCGCCTTTTTCACTTTCTGCTTTTCTCTTCCCTTCTAAGGGAAATATCTAAAAACGCTGAAACACATCTTTAATAACTTTAAATGAAAAGTCTAAATATCAAATTTCATGTCTCTAACCTTAAAGGATTTTGAGATATTTTCATTTTGTTATAACAATTGTAACCCCATTCCTTCCCCTTCTTCCATTCTAGGGAAAATGCCAAAAACCGACGAAACACGTGTATAATTATTTTAAATGGCAAGTCTATATACCAAATTTCATGTCTCTCTCTGCCTTCAGAGATTCGGAGATATGGAAATTTTAGTATAATTATTGCCAGCACCCTTTCCTTCTTTCCATATCGATTTTCTAAAAATCTCTCCTTAATGGTATCCCACATTACAAATCCCATGCACTGTTAAAATTTAAAGTTTCCAGGTTAAGAAATTTGACCTTTGAGTTGTTCAGTCATGTAGACCATACTGTGTCCAGTGGTGCGATGTGTCCGAGGTTCGATCTCAGCTCTTGGCAAGTGAGTTTAGTGACTGACAAGTTGTGTGCGCGAGTTTTCTCGGTATTCTGTTTCCTTCGGCTTTCTTTATTCAATCATTATCATCAATAGAGCCCGGATTTCCATACATAAACAAACCCCAAAATATTCATGCAAACATGCACGAAGAATACAGTATAAAAATATGCACTAAAATATGCATTTAAAAATTTAACATATGTACTGAAATATACACTAAGAAAATAAAATATCAGGTTCTTACAAAAATATCTTATCTTAACGATCTCTGTTGCAATGAACTACTAATATCTTCCTGAAGTTTTTTTTTTTTCTGTCAACTCTGTGTTTATCAGTAAGAAACGTTTTGTAGATCGAAAAGTTTCTTTCTACATCAGCTGAAGTAACTCGTACATGTGAAATACATGAAAGTCTTCCTGTGTTACATTCTCTTCCCATTCCATGTTTTCACCATTAAGTACACTTGTAATGGCACAGATTGTTTTGTACCCGGATTTTTCTTTTTTTTTTTTTTTGCCAAATACTTTGCAAAGTTTATCTGACGCTATTTTGGCAAGCTCATGAATTGTTTCACTGGACAAAGTCTGCGATAATTCGCCCAACAAGGAGAGTGAATGCTGCAAAGCCTTCTTACAGGATTCCAACTGTCTGACAACTTCAGATATTGCCGAGAAGTGGTTATGAATGTACTTAATTTTGTTCTCAATGCCACTTGTAGAGGAACATTTTTGAGATACATAAATAGCGGCTGCATCATCGGGACTTAGTGAATCTACGGCTGTCTTCATTGATTTTTAAGATATCTTTATAGTACTGCACAGCTTGCAGCCACGAGCTCTTCATTGGATGAGAAGGTACTGAAACATTTGTCGCAACTTCGCGAAAAATACGTAAGCGCGATGGAGCTTTCACAATAATTTATTTACATTTAATACTAGCGCGTCTACTGTTAGATATTAGCATTTGATTGTTTCACTTACGCAACGCTTTCTTCTATTATTCTGTACAACATTTTGTTCTACATTGCGTTTACAAACGGAGTCAGTTCACTTTAAATATAGTCTACTTTCATGTGATATACTCTCAAATATGCTAGTATGCAGCAATAAAATTCAGGAGTATGCAGTATCCTGCAAAGTTTACAAAATATGCAAACACATCGAAATTCACTCAAAATATGCACTTACATGCACCATTACATGCATCTCAAACGAATTCGTGCAAGTCCGTCGGAAGGAAGAAAACATTTTCCATACGTTCTTGCATGTTACTATAAACATGCATTTCACATACATGTTCATATAAATCCGGGCTGTAATCATCAACGTCTTCCTTAACCTCAGTGCATAATCATGGGACGCTAAACTAATAATAATAATAATAATAATAATAATAATAATAATAATAATAATAATAATAATAATAATAATAATAATAATAAGGATGACATTATAGTTTTATAACCAACATTACACACCTGATTCATAACAATAAATTTACTCTTCTGGTTAACTCTACGACTTGGTACCGTACTTCAGTGATTATGCATGTATCATTCAATTTTAAAATAGTTTTGAGTGTACCGTTTGTTCCGCTAGTCCGTGGAATATTTAATAACAATATTTAAATTTTGATTCTCACATAGGGTACTTTATTATTATTATTATTATTATTATTATTATTATTATTATTATTATTATTATTATTATTATTATTATTATTATTATTATTATTATTATTTGCTTTTTACTACCTACATGAATTACTTTTCTCTGTCTATCTATACTAATACAATACAATATCGTTTATGTGTGTCTGTTTGTCTCTCATCGGCTTTCCGCAGAGAAAGACGTGACCTAGAGCTATCAAATTTGGTAAGTTACTAGATCTAATTCTATATGAAGCACTTTCTTTTTTATTTCGCCACTGAAGACATTATAGAGGACTCGAAATTTATGCATAAAGGGAGATTAATAATTCCCGGGAAGCCGGATAAATCATAGTTTTCGGTGTCACTTAGACGAATAATAACACTCCCGAAGCCGTTCAAGTTATATTCTCTACCCATTATCATCGAGGGGGACGGAGAGAAAAACAGTACATCCAAAATCACCGATATTAGTATCGAATTTGCAAGCTGATTGGTGTTAGTCAAGATGACATTGAAGCCCAAGTTTAGGCAGAAAGGGGCATGTCAGTTGGCCCGGAAATAGACAGGTACAACCAGGCGCGGACCAAGGCAAAATTTTCACCCGGACAAAGTGACTTTCTGTCACTTTCTCCAAGTTCTAGCATATATTTTACATTTTATTCTAGTGATTTTAATATTTTAAACCCATTGTTCAAAGAGAAAAATTAATATTCAAATACATGACATATGTAGATATATTTAGTACTTAAAAAATGAATATGGTATCAGATATATTGTGTTTATATTATTATTATTATTATTATTATTATTATTATTATTATTATTATTATTATTATTATTATTATTATTATTATTATTTATGTATCGATATCTAACAACAAAAACAATATCGAACACCATTTATTAAATACTACTAATGCTGATATGATTAGTGCTATATAATCAATTGTTTTGTTATCAATAACATCAGTAGTAGTATTCAATACCACCCACTACCATAAATTCCACTATCTAACAATCTATTCTAATAACGTGAAATACCAATAAAGACACTTCACATATGTTGAATGTCTTTTACGCACAGCAATATAAACCACCCTTTTTAAGTAAGTCCTACTAGTTGAAGTCCATAGCATTCGTAAAACATATCTCATGAATTTGTACAAAAGCTGAACACTCTTACAAGACTAAAGCTTAATAACAGGTTTTATTAAGTATTAGAAATCCTCTGACTTTGATAAGTAAGTAGATCATATCAATGTCAATTTATGGAACTTTATGAGAAAGAGCGTCCATGTCTTTTTCTTTCATAAAAACTGAACCTTAAAATCTAGAATAATTTACTCAAATTAGTTTCCTAATTTTGCAACATTTAGCCTCAGGCGTGATAATTAATAGTGTAACAAAATTTAGAAACTAAATAAAAAGTTAAACTTTACTATTACTGAAAATTAACAACAAATTAAACAATTTTAAATATATTTGTTTTCAGCATTCACAACATTTAAAATATAATTTTCCGAGTCTTTTTTGTCTGCAAAATACCTAACAATGACATCTGTGTCAATGTCTTGAAGAATGTCGAACTCAATCGGCTCGGCATCATGGCGATCCCCACGAGGCGCTCCTGGCACATGGTAGATCTCAAATAATTTTTAATTAATTTTAATTTTGAGAATCTCCTTTCGCCTGAAGCCACGCTGACAAGAAGAGTGAGGGCAATTCTGAGTGTAATTGATACATTAGAGAAATTTTCAGTTAGCTGGTTACCAGGCCTGTAGCCAGCCCAAAAATGTAGGAGGGGCCCGGCTGAAGTTAGGGGGGGCCGATCCAACCATATTATAGGCTAGTTCATCACCATATTATAGTTATTTTGCCAGCCTACCGTGAAAATTTTAGAGGGGCCAGCCAAAATGTAGGGGGGTGGCCCCCCAGACCCCCCTGGATACGAGCCTGCTGGTTACTCCTCAAGTATTTTAATACTTCAAAGCAAGGCTGAATTTTTCTTTGTAACTTTGGGAGGGTGGGGGGCATTAAGATGTGTTTGGTTGCAAATAAGGGCCTAAGAAGGCATATATAAGGATTTTAAGACATTAAATTCAAATTATGCAAAATATTGTATATTCATAAAAAATATAACAATAAAAAATATTCAAAAAGTAATGGGGGGCCACATAAGCATTGGAAGGCCCGGGCCCCCACGTTCTCCAGGATCGGCGACCTTGCTTCCTTTTTTTTTTTTTTTTTTTTTTTTTTTTTTTTTTTTTTTAGCATTTTCATTTGGTAGTAGGAGAAGTAAAACCAATAGTTCCTGTTGAAGTTGGAAATCCTCAACATCACAATGCTCAGGTCAGCAAATTTCTTCATCAGGGAATCCTAGTCTTCCTTTTTTATCCTGTATAAAAACCCAAATAGGTCATGTTGTCAGGTCGAAATGAATGATTTGGCAAGAACTGAGCATAGCGATACAATAACAAATCCTAGACACTACTTTCAACAAAGGCCGACAGTTTGGCGCAGCGGCATCGTATCTAAGAAAACAAAAATAAGTGGTGCCTGTTAACCCTCCACTACCACTTTAAATGAGTAGCACATATAAACTCCAATAACATTCATTGCCTGGGAAAAGGTTACAAAGAAAATGGGCCGCTATAAACAATATTAAATCCCCCTCCACTCTCTCTTGTACATGCCATGTCTCCATTTGTCGATACAGTCCCCTACTAATATGAAACTCTCTTCTTCCATGGTGGAATGGAAAAAGATTATCTAATTGACGCTAGTTTACAACAATATATATATATATATATATATATATATATATATATATAAATCAGTAGAAAACACGTTATAAAATTTGCTTTTTGAGACTCGTTTTGGCACCCCCTGACTATTGCGCCTCGGATAGTTGCCCGGGTTGCCTGGCCCTTGGTACGCTCCTGGGTACAACCAGTGTTGAATTCAGACATTTTCGCCCGGGGGAAATGTTAACTCCTCTGGGAAGGGTTGTTTTTCTGTATTTTTGCAAGATAGCAGCACATTTAACAAGTCCATTCACATGCACATCTTATCTAATACTGAGATTAATTGCTAATAAATATTCAATGTGAGATTATCATTAAAAAAAATCAATCGTTTAATTTTATCTAAAACATTAAATAAAGACTGGCAAAAATATTTTAGACTAAACTTTAGCTGCTATTTACAGTAGCTACTTTTGTTATTATTTCCTATATTCAGTAGTTACTGTTTGTTACTAATCTAGAAGTTCCGTGTGCGTGGGTTTTCTCGGGGTTCTCCCGTTTCCTCCCACTTTCTTCATTCCACCATTTCATTCATTCCTCATCATCACCGTCTCCTTTAGCCTCGCCGGCATAACCGTGGGACGTAAAACTCAAGAATTTCATTTCATTTTCATTTTAATCTAGAAGTTTTTAAAAAGATTTAAATTAACTCAAATATTTTTTGAGTTAATTTAAATGTTTTTAGAAACTTCTGATTCTAAATCAAAAAATTCTTTCTCACACTTCTGATTCTAAATCAAGCATATTAGCCTTGGTTTCTTCACTGCATACACATCAATAGTTTAGTTTACGAAATCTTCAGTAGGATTAGTGCCGTGTCGTGGAAAATGAACGCTTGGGGCGAGCGTATACGACGGAATCCCCGTACATATGAGTGAGGTCGATAGACCACCTGCGAAAGGTGAGAAAATTTTAAAAAGTAAACCCTGCTTTTCCTTGATTTTGAGCACTTTTTATTATTTTTTTCTTTCATATTATATATGTGCACATACTCACACGTGTTTCATTCCTCTCTTTTTCTTCCCTTTTTTCTTTTCTTTTTCCCTCCCGAATTTTGCGCCCCTTACTTCGGCCTCCGGGGCCGTTGCTCCGCTTGCCCCTCCCTCATGGCAGAGGACTGAGCAGGATCTACATCACCTACAATAGCAATCTTTCACTTATATACTACTATTATATTGATAAATTCTATATAAATCTCTGACCCAGGAGGGATAACTGTTCCTCCCTGATCCGTCTAAATGACGCCCTCTGAATCTCACCCTTTAACTGAATTATTTTTAATTAAAGAAAGGTGTATTTACTTTAATAATCGTAAAACACATTTACGTCTGTTACTTCCGATGCGAGAAATGGGATTTAGGCGCTCAATTTCAAATAATGCAAGAACTGTACATTTTCAAGAACTGAAGTCTGCTGACATCAGAGATCATATGGAAAGATCTTCCCTATCTTTCCTTTCCTATCTCAATCTGTGCTAGTGCTACCTACTAATATATAATATAGGGCGAGACTATAGTACTTACTAAAATACAAACCTTTCTTCAACAGTTGACAATTTCAAGTTTTGCCAAACTCGCTCATAGCGTTGAGAAACACAGGTTTTATTGACTATTTGGTATTCTATCTTAGATGTTACATGTTTAATATTTATATAGACTGGGTCTGCGTCATTTATATGTATATTGAGAGATAGGATTTCGTCTGCACGTGCACGGAAAGAAAAGCAAATAATTGGGTGAAGTAATTTCTACATTTTGTGACTGAAATTCTGGGAGTTCTCGGGAAGGGGGGATTTTCTTCGGGGGGAGATTCCCCCCCGGGCTACCCCCTGAATTCATCCCTGAGTACAACGCCAAGGGAACTACTCTTCCTTATTTATTCACTTAACATATTTCTTTACTTTCAAATCTATCTATCTAATTGACGCCAAAAAGATAATAAATAAAAATGAAAATGACAATGTTGTGACTTATTAACTCTTCAAGAATAAGACTGATCTCGATCAAATTTTCAACATAAATGAGGTCTGGGATGATTTTGATAATTTCATTTTGATGGTGCAATTTGGGGAGGGGGAAATGTGTAAAAATGAGCGAAAATTAGTGATATTAGTGCCGAATCCATAGTTTTCGGGGTCGGTGAGATCAACAGTGACACTTCGATGCCGTTTCAGTCCCCATTAGTACTTCTAAGAGAAGATGGTACCATATAAAAATAATTGAAAATGACCGATATTAGTGTTAAATTCATATTTTTTGCGGTCTCTAAGTTGATTGGGGACAGTTTTGACACTTTTTATGTCCAACATGAAACGCATTCTCCCCGTGCGAAGAAGGATATTTAAGGTAATATGTATAAATCCAATGGCTCATTCACTGAGTCATTCATAAACAAATCTCTCTGTTATTAGCAGAGTTGGCGTGGGTCAATGAAAACTTGACCCACGACCCACTGACCCACCGTGACCCACGACCCACTGACCCACCATGACCCATGACACACCACCCACCGTGAAACACTGACCCACTGTGACCCACCAACCGTGACCCACTCTGACCCATCACCCACCGTGACCCACCACCCATCATGAACCACTCTCATCCACTTTGACCTACTCTGACTCACCAAAATCCATCGTCATCAACTCTGAACACGATTCACGGCCCCTTCTGAACTGACTAAAGAGTTTACACTTGTAATAAAACAAGACTGAAATTGTCACTAATCGGAGTTTGAATTTCTAGTCTATCGATCAAGCAACACTGTGTTACAATAACGGTGGATCTTACCTTTACGATATAATATGGTAAAGTGTTTGTCAGTGAGGAAATGGAAACAGTTTGAGGTGGGGGGAAATTAGTGTGTGCCTAAAATATACTTGTACTAAGAGAGTATTCTTGCAAGTGTTAATTTCTGAACGCATTCCACAAGAAACTTCTATTCGCAGGAAAATACCCCTGTACAATGTGGAAAAGGTTATGGTTTCTCAGTTCACAGTATTTTTCTCACAAAAGACTTGAAAAATCAATTGTTCATAGGGTATAAAGGTGCTCGGGTACCCTATGTGAGAGCATTTCCATAAAGCATGCTCATAATTGTAATTTATGTAATCACTAAAACACCACGTTAAATTTAAGTTACAAATATGCATAATTGCAATTATTATGAATATTTATTCAAAGTAGTTTACCTAATCCAAAGAAGAGACTTACTAAAAAATTAGGTACAAAGTTGAATAACACAAATAAGCCATTAGTAATACAAGTATACATTTTCCGTAACTCGTAATTTTCCACCTTAAAACAAATCTGAAATCGGATTTATTTCCTGTTGCTAACTTTTTGGCGGTAAATCATTCGCAGCGGAATGATGTCCATCCTTCAGCTAAAAAATAACTAGCTCGTCTACTTTGACCTTGTCTACCGGTGGGCGATTAACATTGATGAACAACAAGTTACACAATGTTTGAGCACTTAGTCTATTTCTAATATCAGTCATCTTTAAATTCATAAGGGAAAATCCCCGTTCGCACTCTGTCATGGAAATTGATAATACTTCTACCCGATTTCTGCAACTTCTCATCGACAATCTACTTGTTAGACTTAAGTGTGATAACGATTTTTCTTGGTCAGGTTTGAAATACTCAGCAAGAAGTTATCATCTCTCTATCACCATACAACATCTTTTCCATATCGACCATGTCAGTTGGCAATGTCGACCCATGTAGAACAGAAACTTCATTTACCACGCCTTTAATAGGGAACCTTGTGAATAAATTATCAATTAAAGCCTGATAAACTGATGATTCCTTATTTGTTTATAAATTTAATTTTTGTAATTACACATGGTTTGATATCATTACCAAGTTCCCTCCCCCGTCTAGAAAGCGAAAGGGAACGAGATTCTTGGAAAGTGTTCAGAGGTGAATGGGAATTTCCCTCCTTCTTCAACTTCAATTACCACGCTGCTGTTTGCCATGTGCCAAATTACGATGAATTTCAATTAAATTATCATAGTATAAATATTTCCTTGTTGAATTATCAATATTTTCAGTGGAAAAGAGGATGAAATTTCAAAGTTCCAAATCAAAGTAAGTAGACCAACGTAAAGGGAAAAAAAGTGTAAAATTTTCCATACAATTATGCGTACAATCCAAACTTCAAATTTCCGTGTAATTAAGCTTACAGTACAAATTTTATGCCTATTTTTCTCACAACTTTATGGGTTGATTGCCCTGTGCTGTAAGCGCTCCATATAATAAATATAAGCTTCAGCAATTATTATAGCAGAAAGCAATGGATATATGAAGCCAAGCACTGTATTTTTTGTTTCTGATTGTTTTTCTTAAATAACATCGATCGTTTTCGATCATTTTTACAAACCAACTCACTACCAATTTTCCATATATAGAAAGTTCCCCCCCCCCCTCCCACATAAAGGAGAATTTAAAAAAATGCTAGGACACATTCTATTTACTTTCAATAAATAGTTAATATACTGAATTTCAGCTCCGTAAGTAAAACAGCTTGCGAGATACTCAATTTTTTGTCACAAATATTCGGATTCCCACTACCGCCTTAGGATGTGTATTATAATGAAAGCGATATGATAGCATCCCAGGTGGATCACCGCGTAAATATATACCAAAAGTCATTTTATTTGATTTTGCAATTTGGCCGTGCTGATCAGGCACAAACAGTTACATTCAATTTTTATATAATAATTTGTATATTACAGTGATTCTAAAATGTGTTTTTACCAGCTTCTCTGAAAACTCACACGCTGTGTGTCTCGAAAGCCAAGTAGTAGGGCTAAAGTCCTATTGCTATTATTTCAATTACAAATATCAGTATCGAAAAGTGCCTGAAGTTCTTTTTCCACTTAGGTATACTCATCTCACAAAGGACGTATGCGAAACGTGACAGCTAGATATTTATAAAAATTGGTACCCTGACTAATCGTGGATCGCTAATCATCGTGGTGATAATCACTCTGTGCGGAAATGCCTTGTTTACCCGCTGTGTATAATACATATATACCAACCAGTGACCGGGTGAGGCTGTGCCGAGTTATGCCCTAAAAACGCCGGAAAAGCGCAGAAAATGAAAAATGTATGCGCGTAACCTGATAGCTACTTTAGGGAGATACGCGACCAATAATACATCAATAATGTCACATAAACAGTGTTGCCATCCCAACAGAAACTTATAGCTTTTGAAATAGAACGTAGATATATCATTTAATAGCATTAAAACAATTGGCATAAAACGGGAAAGAAAATAAGCAAAAAGTGGATTATCATTGTTGTCAAATAAGGGAGATATGAGGCTCTGAAGTTGAGAAATTATGGGAACCGTACAATGAAACGAACAAATGTATAACAACACGACTGCAGAAGGACCAAGTGTAGAGTAGAGAGTAAACCACAGCACGCACAGCATCCAGTGCCTACGGGCTTGATACGTCATGTTGAGTGGGCGGCTAGCTAGGGCTAGGGGTGTTCGATAAGGCTGAGGACCTATCGAACATCGGGACTGAAAATTTATCGAGTTGTCATCGGTTACTCGAAACCTTTCGAGTATTTGAAATTATCGAAGTTTCGGGTATTATCGACATTTCGAGTATTATCGAAGTTTCGGGTATTATCAAAAGTAGTGATGGACAGTTCGGTTCGCAGCCAAACTAGTCAAACAACCTTTTTTTATCTGATAAGTTATTGCAAAGGAAAGCGAGTAGAAAGGAAAGCGTGCACAAAGGGATTGCTTTTTCGTCCCCTTCACCCCCTCCACAGAAAGCGTTCGTTTTTCCCTGAATTTTATCTCTTGTTTGTTATTTGCTAACAGCTAGTGTATTAGTGTTGCCAGAGATACGGTCTTAAACGTAGTGTTGCCAGAGATACGGTCTTAAACGTACAAATATGGTAATTTGCTCTTCATACGATATAGTATACGCCCAACACCTCAACCATATTAATGACGCACGGTGTTGCTAAAATGTTATAGCAAAATTTTATTTTTAAGCCAAATGTATTATCTTCTGTCGTGTTTGCTTTCTCTTAATGGTTTTCTCTTTCACACATTGCCGCAATCAGATATGATGATGCTTTGGGCGCAAACTCCCCCTTTAGTCTTTCAGTAAAATAAAAGTTAGTCAAATCAGTGGTGACTTCTGGGTTGTTTAGGAGGAATATTTCCCCACAAACATATCTCTGATCATGTTCACCGTGGTTTACCAGTATTTTTGCTACTTCCACCCTCCGTGTATTCAAAATCTCCCGGGGTAGGATTACCATAATTTCTGGATATTTTTAAGAATGGTGTGTCTGTTTATTGAGAAGTTAAGAAAAGTCTAATCTTAACTTCCTAAAATGCTTATGCTCATTTTCTATACTTAAAATATATTTTTTATATTATTGTCTTAATTATTTTCCTGAGTAAAGTATTCTTGCGAAGAACACCTTATCGTTATTGATTTTTTCATAAATATCAGCACAAGACAGAATTGTAAGCCAAGCACTTGACCAAACACAGCGAAATTTCCCAGTCTTCCATTTTCCCTAAAATTTCGGGCATTAGTTAATCCCAGACAATTTTCCGAATCGGGCTTGAAGCTAGGACTATGATAAGACTACGCGGGGGAAACCTTGAAATCATCACTAAGTTTAATGAAGGTGAAAAACGGAAATAAATCTATTTCCCTCGACAGTGAATATTCAGTGTACCATATGTTCTATACAGTTGGTTTGTACATTATGATGAATCCACACACTAGCGGATCCAGAAGCGTCGTTTGGCGTCGTTAGATTGCTTCCTGGACGAATAATGTAGGTTTTAAAAACGTAAGAGTTTTGCATCAATTTAGAATAACGTGGTGCATTATTTTATACAGAGTGTTTCAAAACAACACCACCAACGTTTGGGTTGCCACATTACCAAATTTTAGCGGATACCACCAGATTTTCAGGTCTTATATTCGTCCCTCGCTTAATCATCTCTTAATCATGAAAAATCACCCGCTTTTTCGGATTGGAGAAAAATCTAAGACGACTTTGTTGATAAAGTGTTGTTATATTCAACGTAAACCGCTACATTTCTGTGTCAATCTCAATCGCGAATGGACAGATGACAGAAATAAGATGAACGCAAAAACTGTCAAATTATTACTACTGGTTTTGTACAACATAAAAGACGTATCATGCGTAGAATTTTATGATAAGATTTTCTGCCATCGAGATTTTTTAAAGGAAGTTAAAGGGAAAGAAAAATGTAAAAAAATTGGCATAATCATACACATTTTGGTTCAACCCATGAATACTAATGTATGATCTCATGGGTGCGTATTTCTTTGATAACATTCTATCCAGTTCAACTGAACACGTCTATGTTGTTACGTAATCTATATGTTCAACTAGTCTTTATATATTCAGAAATGATTGCAAATTGAACCTACGGATCCTTAGCATATTGTTTAGATTAGATTCATTATTAGTGTTTTTTCTTTTAAAATGTTTATACTGTATTTCATATATTGTGAAACTGTGGTATTTTCGTATGTTAGTATGATTTCAAGTAGAAATCTTTGAAAATGATCAGAAATTTTATAAGCGATGGACCAAGACTCCGAAATATGTTTTAGCTTTTTTACGATAAAAGTTTAGATTATTTTGTATTCCTTAGAGAGAAAACCGTATGAACAACATCTGCCATATATCGCTTGCTTTTTTTTTTTTTTTTTTTTTTTTTTTGAAAACTTGTCTTAGAGAAATCCTTATTAGAGATATTTTACTGTAATACTTATTTAATACTTACTTTACAATTCGAGACTCACATTTGTTGAACTTAATAAAACATTAAAGGCAAAAACTAAATTTTCTTTACTTTAGTTTTGTTAGAAAAGTACATTGGAAGTGTCACTTAACAAAGAAATCACTAAAAAAAAAGTCAGAAGGATCGTCAGTATTTCTAATACACAAATTCACATCAGTACTTACGGTTTAGAATCCCCCGCTTTTCTAATTTCAGAATATGGCAACCCTATCCTGAGACCAAGATAAAACAAAAAGTATAGACCAACCTGGGTGCACAAATGCTTCCTTTTGGAGTTATAGGATGCCGAAAACATGAATAAATGAACTTTATAGGTCCATAGCTCCAATACTATAGGATCTACCGTAGTCCGGTCAAGATTTTATTTAGGAACTAGTATGTGCCCTATCCAAATATCCAAGTTTCAGAATGATTCAAATATCCCATATGATCTTTTCGCTGACATTTTCACTTCAGTAACTTGAACACACTTTCCAGTACTGTTTCAGCTTGAATTAGTAGTATAACCTTGTTTCCCATAGAGAAATCTGATTACAACCGAAGTGCAATGTAATCGTAATCGGTTTTAAAGACATTGGCTTCTTGTTTCTTAAAAGAAAGAAACAATGATAAGTAGTCTATTGTATGCAGGACACAACAGGAGAGATAGGGTCTAATATTTCTTTCAACAACTGCAAAGCAAGTAACTGCACGACCATCTTTCTTTGAAAGTCTGTTTGCAACAATATACGAAGCAGCTAAAAGAACTCTTGAGGAAATAATGTTTTCTATTTTTCCTTAAGAAGTGATCGGAAGTTATTTTAATTTGATATGGAAATTGAATCAGAGCCATTGAAATGTAAGTCAGAGAATGTGTGTTTTTCTCCTTTCCCCTTCATCCCTTTTGTCCCTCCCTGGTTCGATCCCCGACCAAGTAAGTTTGTGGTGGACAACATCGTGTCCGTGGGTTTTCTCGGCGTACTCCCTTTCCTTCCACATTCCCATTCCACCAATTATTCCATCATCATTCACTTGCCTTAATCATACTTCTCCCTTAGCCTAACAGACATAATAGTAGGTCATTAAACTGGAAGATTTCACTTCATTTCATTTTCCTTTAGTCTTCGTTCTGTCATATGTAAAGTTCTCCCTTGTGCATAGCATCATGCCATGAGGGCATGTAGGAAGTGTGCCCTCAGTCGTAGATGAATGTGGTGTTGTCGGCACCACGCTTCGGCCGCATCCCCCCCTCCCAGGTACGCATTGAATCTGAGGTTGGTAATACCCAGAGCCGCACGGCATCTTATGCACAAAATCAAATATCGTAAAAGAGCAACAGATACATGACATATGCATTTAGACCAATCCTCTTTAAAATCGGATAATTCATTCGAAAGTTATCGTAGCTTTCACACGCCTACGCCCAAAGTAAGAACAAATATTTCAATTCGGAAAAAATCCCCTTGTGGTTTGGCAACCAAAACAATAGGTGTCTGGTGAAAGCAAAAGAGAGCATTTTAAAATGAGTTCCATCAAAATCGGACAATCCGTTCGAAAGTTATCGTCGGATGCCACATGCAAACAGACAGACAGGACGGCCTGTAATAGGGAGCTCCACACCCAAAATTCTCAAGGTTTGTTTCACGACAATCTCAAATACTCGAAGACATTCGAGCGTTGGAGAGTAAATTTTCGAAACGGAAGTTTGATAAGTCTTCAGGCTTATCTACTTTCCTTACCTCTACCTATATCAGCATCTATCTCTATACAGAACTTTAAATTAAACCCTCGAAATCATATTAAAATTATTTTTCTGCCTGCCCCGTTATTGGCGCAATCGGCAAAGTGACTATTAGTAGACTAATGGTGTCTTGGATTCAAATTCCATTCAGGTGATGCATGTTTTATTTTTCTCTTTCTCTCTTCTGACAGACTGCTTAAACCTTATACAGATCTGTGGGGAAAAACTTTTCCTTCACTTCATTGCTAAGGAGAGAAGTTTTAAAATAAACACTCTGCATATATGTAATACATATTATATACAACTATGATAACCTCGAATTCATTGTTTCTTCCGAACACTCCGATAATCCCGAACTTTTCAAAATATTCAAGCGACTCGACAAATGCGATCATATTGACATATTTCTGTATTCGCTGCTTTCAAACAATTCGAGACTCTCGAAGAGTTCGAGTGTCTCGAAGTTGTCTAATGTTTCTTACATTTCGAGTGCCTCGAACACTTCGAGAATCTCGAACATTTTGGGAGTCCCGAACATTTCAGGAGTCTCGAACATTTCAAGTCTCGAACATTTCGAGTGTCTCGAACATTTCGGGAGTCTCGATCATTTCGGGAGTCTTGAACATTTCGGGAGTCTCGAACATTTCGGGAGTCTCGATCATTTCGAGAGTCTCGATCATTTCGAGAGTCTCGAACATTTCGGGAGTCTCGAACATTTCGGGAGTCTCGAAAGTTCGATAATTCGATAAAATTAAAATTCTTTATCGATGAAACGGTTTTGAAATTTTATCGGATTGTTATCGATTATTCGATTATCGGAACAGCCCTAGCTAGGGCAAGAAATTACATATTTTGCCATATTATCTGTGGCTTGCTTTTCTGTTGCTTTTCTGTATTGCATTAAAATATTTTTCACCTGTACATTATTGGCAACCTGAATGTAGTATGTTTTATCTTCATCGTTGTTTCACATGCTAACTATACGTTTTCAATACTCTCGACAGACACCTATCACAGTTCATTAATCTTTGCGAATCGATTCTCACGTACTTTCTTGACACAGATTTGTTCCTTTCGTGCCACAGCTTTTCTGTACTCTTTTCAGGCGCTACGCCTTCGTTACTATGGTTTGGAAGGCATGCAGGATTTTATATTGTGTTGTAACCATAAGACACTTCGTTTTATAGCTCTCGGGAACGGTTCGAGATATCGATTCCACACAAATGCCACTGGAGTTGTTCGCTAAGGGAAGACTTGTTGTTCACGTTTCTGCATAATGCCTCATGGAACTTCTTTCTACGGCAACTCTACCATGTGCCCTTTTTGGGTGAATCCTGTATCAAGCCCGTTAGTCAATGGATGCTGTGCCTGCTATAGTTTACTCTCTACTGTACATTTGGTCCTTCTACAGTCTTCTTTTTGTTGTACATTGTTCATTTCTCTGTGCAGGCCCCATAATTTCTCAACTTCAGAGCCTCAACCTACCTTTTGCTTATTTTCTTTCACGTCTTATGCCAATTGTTTTAATGCTTTAAAACGGTATACGTTCTACCTGAAAAACTATAAGTTTGTATTGAGATGGCAGCACTGTTTGTGTGACATTACTGCCGCGTTCTTGGTTTCGCGTCCCGCTCAAGCAGATTACCTGCGTACATTTTTCATTTTCTGCATTTTTCTGGCGTTTCTGGAGTATAACTCGGCACAACCTCATCCGGTTATTAGTTGGTATAAGTATTACACGTATCGGGTAGAGGTCTACACGGGCCGGAATATTTAACCCGAGCCCGGCCCGGCCCGTGAATTACAATGTAAGTCCCGACCCGAGTCCGAAATATGCTTTACCATTTGGGTCCGAGCCCGGCCCAAGCTCGTGTGATAATCAAATGAGCCCGAAATACAGAAACTTAATAATTAACGCAAAACTGTATGTTTATTTACAGCAATTAGTGGTTTAATTTTGCAGTTGTGCTTTAAAAGTTCCCCAAAGCTAGGCCCGAAAAGACCCGGGAAATATGATTGTATTTTAAAAATTTACAGCCCGAGCCCAGGCTGGGCTCGAAGGTATATATGCTTTGTAGGCCCGACCCGTGCAGACCTCTAGTAACGGGTAAACGAGGCATTTCCGCCCCGAGTGATTATCACCACGATAATTAGCAATTCACAATTAGTCAGGGTATGAGTTTTGATAAATATCCAGCTGTTACAGTTTGCATACGTCCTTTGTCAGGTAAGTAAACAGAAAGAAATGAAAAAAAAAAAAAAGGAAAATGGAGGCCTTGAAAGTAAAACGTAGACAAATTCACCAGTATTCAGAAGATACTGTCCATAATGCAGAGAGTCGGTGGATCAGAGTGAGCCATGGTGAGTGGTGGGTTGCAGTGGGTCATAATGGGTGGTGGGTCTCAGTAGGTCACATGCTATTGACCCACGACCCAATGACCCACTCCATCTCTAGTATGAAACACTGTGACCTTGAACAATTACTATTACCAATATTAGGATTAATTGCATTTTATTTTCACTCACAAAGTTTTTATTTAAATCCCTATCTTCCGCACCAATTTATAAAATTCCGTCCATATGTCCCTACGGTTACCAGAAATGTCTAAATATTTCTAAGTTAAAGAAAGATACATATCCCTACAGTAGACAACACTTATATTCAATGTAGTTAGTTACCATACAGTGAGCCAGCTAAACTAACTTTTGGCAACCAATTAGTGATCAGCGCGCTGTTGTCAAACCTGCGATGAGTGTTTCAGAGGATGAGTGTTTTGTAATGATGAGGCACTCACTACGATTATTTAATACGTTATAACAATACATAAATACATGACATTAATTATAAAATTATCTTAGCATGGGTATTAGTGAAAAATCGTATTAATTGTTATTACGGGTAAAAGCGGATCTGAAAAGGTAGGGGTATGGTAGGTAGCGGCATGAGGTCGCGCCGTCCCCTTGCCTATCTTTGCCCATTGTAATTTTTAGGAACTGGAGGGACCCCATACATATTTTTTCAAGGTCGGAGGACGACATCTCCCCGCGTTACCCCTCACTTTTACCCTTAATTATTATAAATAAATATTAATAATGTAAGTATATTCTATTTGGTTCGGATGTTCATGTATTCACCATCTAGTTCATAATCTTTCAGAGTTTAATAACATTGTTTTACTAATATACCCACCTAAAGTTTTCTCTTTGGACTCACAAAAATTTGCTCACCACTGTTCTAGGATATATATTTTCACTGAAATTTGTTAGTAATTATGAAAACACGAAATAAATTCTTCAATATCCTGCTATTTTGAAAACTCAAATATATATAAAGCAGTTCGTACATTGTCAGAGCCGTAGCTAAAGGGGGGCAAGAAGAGCGGTCGCACCGGGCGCTGATAGTAAGGGGTGACGAACAAGCAAGCAAGAAAAAGCGCTTGAAGTGAGTAAATGACGAGTCATTCCAAAAACTTATTGGTGTCCTATTAAATCAATATGTTTGTCAGTTTGCAAACAAATAGATTTAAAAAGAAATTTGCTCGCTCCGCTTGCAATTCGAACTTTTCAATAAGAGTGATTGCAAGTTTTAACTTATTACTTAAAAAATGTATTGTATATGATTTTTTAATAACGATGTGATATACAAGGTAGGGTATAATAATATATTATAGTGTACGGAGGAGCGTTTTCAAAATAAGAAACGGTCCAAGTTTGAAATACGTGTTCGGCATTGCGATGGTGATGAATTTGCTTAGTTAATCATAATTTTTTACTCAATCAGATTAACCACGATGGTGAGAATGAAGATATGAAAATGAGAGTAGCGAAGAGACATGCAAGTTGCTGTTTGCGCAGGAACATTAACCAGTTGAGAATGCTCGAAGAGTATTGCCAGAACTAACTTAGAACGAATTATTTATTTCCGAAATTTATATGAAATTTAATGATTAATTTATTTGTTTAAATTCGATAGATAATACACTTCCATATTTGGAACCTGCGTATTAGGGGATCTATTGAATTAGCTATATAGAGCTGTCACATTTTTATCACCGTATATATACTGAAAATGCAGATATAACCAGTGGCCATCGGTTACTATTTGGTACCAAAATGTTCACAATCCTCTTAGGTACTGAACAACACCAGTATCATCTCACTATCACTTAAGGTTCCCGAGATATGGCTCCTTAAATCTACCGAAATCGGAACTTCTTCCAATATCTTGTAAACGGTAAGAGTGACGCAAAATATGTCATCACTTCTTTTAGGTAGTTTTTGATGCTCTATGGAATGGACGACTCAAAATTGAAAAAAAAAAAAAAAATGCAGATATCAGACACACATACATAGAGAATTCAGTAACAAACTATTTAAATTCGTTGAAAATGAAGGTAAACAAGGGGAATAATAACATTTTTGAAGTTGGAGCAGTTGTAGAATAGGAGCTTAAGGGTCATAACTTAACCCAGCGAATTTCGTCTTTTTCAAAGACGGATCACTATCAGTGATTTTTTTTTCATTCCATTGACATATGAAATGCTTCCAATTTGAAGGAATTTGTTATGATTTCTCCATCAACTACTTGTATCGCCAGGATATTTTTTCTCTGCATACCTATCTATCTAGTTGTGTATTGTTTTAATTATGTGGATACATAACACACCCATATATATATATTTATATATATATATATACAGGGTGGGCCATTTTAATTAATGAACGGAAATATCTGAAAATGATAAAACATAGAAGAAATGTTTCAAGCACACGTTATATATTGCTAAAAGGGAAAACCAATTCAGCCAAAAGTACCCCTCCCCGCCCCCAGTAAATGGGGGTAATGGGGGGTAACTTTGAAATGTCAAAGGGAACATGGGTCAGTAATACCTCGTTCGAAAGGTCTTGGAAAACTAAGTAACACTGTACCAAAAGATGTTTCATATTGTGCACCAGTTTCAAAATGGCCGCCATAATATGGTTCGGAAACTCCAGTACCCGTAGTGTGAAAACCATGGAAGGTAAATGAATGGAACAAAATTGAAATACGTAAATATTATAGGGCATATCGAACGGCGTGGTCCCTGTGATCCCAGTGGCCTCCCTAAAGGGGTCTTGGGGGCTAACTTCAAAATTTCAAATAGTAACATGAGTCGAGTGGTACCTCGTTCGATAAATCTTGCAAAATCTAACATATTGCAGGAGAAAACGATTGATGTGAAATGGCAGTGTTCTCAAAAGGCCGCCGAAACATAGTATCCGTGTCAGAGAAAAGGTTTAGTATCCGTAGTATGAAAGCGATTGGAGATAAATCAACAAAAGGAAAACTGGAGTAGCTAACTGACGTAAGGCACATCGAGAGGTGTTGTCGGGGTGACTCCAAGGGCCAACTGAAAGGTATCCGGGGCCAACTTGAAAATTTCAAATAGCAGCTTGAAGCGAGTAACATCACGTTACATAGACAAATTAATATCAAACAGCTTCTGTAAGAAAATTTTCGACATGAAGACACCGTTTTCAAAATGATCGCAAAGACATGGTGACTGTGTCTAAGAAAACGTCTAGTGCCCATAGTATGAATACGGTTAGACATAAATGAAAATAACGAAAATTAAATAGGAAAACCACGGAGGCGTTCCAAGGCTCGAGAATAATACAACAGAGATAAAAATATTAGAGTAAAATTGCCATAATGTATAGAGAGAAACCCAAGTCCTGCAAAATAATCTCTCCCTGCGCTCTGTATGTGAGTGGGGTGGAAAGTAAAGTGAAAGTTCAAACGAGAACTCTACTTTAATTCGTAAATTAAGGCTAACCTTACAAATAGGTATGGTGTGGTTGAAACATTTGTTTGTAAGGATGACGCTGTAGTGACTAAAAAAGGAGAAACTTTTATGCAATGCGTGCTAGTTATTCAGAAAGCATTTCGGGGATATACGTACACACCGTTTCGTCCCTCAAGCTCACAATATGACATGAATGCTAATAGTTAATCAAAATGTAACTGTAGCCATCCGCGTTAACTTAGTGCACCAATTCTCTATGCATGAAGTCTGCCTTCCAAACAGCATTGGGTAGGTCAAGCGTACGCCCGAACCGTTGTCCGGTCGGACATTGAAATTTTGAAGTTAGCCCACAAGACCCCTTCAGGGAGGCCACTGGGATCACAGGGATTACATCATTCGATATGCCCTATGATATTTACGTATTTCAATTTTGTTCCATTCATTTACCTTCCATGGTTTTCACACTACGGGTACTGGAGTTTCCGAACCATATTATGGCGGCCATTTTGAAACTGGTGCACAATATGAAACATCTTTTGGTACAGTGTTACTTAGTTTTCCAAGACCTTTCGAACGAGGTATTACTGACCCATGTTCCCTTTGACATTTCAAAGTTACCCCCCATTACCCCCATTTACTGGGGGCGGGGAGGGGTACTTTTGGCAGAATTGGTTTTCTTCCTTAGCAATATATAACGTGTACTTCAAAAATTTCTTCTATGTTTTATCATTTTTCAGATATTTCCGTGCATTAATTAAAATGGCTCACCCTGTATATATATATATATATATATATATATATGCGTTAGTGTATACCAGAAATAACTCCCTCGTGTGTATAGCATACGGGCCTTTGGGGTGGGAGGCCCAGGTTCGATTCTCAGCGGGAATTCATGTGGTCCAGATCCCACGTTAAGCTGTAGATCCACGTCTCATACAGCCTTGCTGCTGAACGGGACACTAAACTCAGATATCTAATCCAATCCAATAAAACGAGAATCAGATAGCCTATTATACTTATTTCAAAGTGAAATAGTGTTATGATTTCCATTGGTTATTCCTTGCAATTTGCAGTCACTTCGAATAAGCATACAGGTAATTTTATGAACTACAACTTGGGAAAATATGTGTATCTATTTTAACTAATTGGTTCATTATCCAATCATTTGTCTCTTTTTCTTATAAGCATTACTAAAATATTTATTTAAAACATAATGCAGGCAGAGAAACAAAGAAAAATTAATAAAAAGTACGATAAATAAAGTAATAAATAATAACTATTCTTGTATAATAACTGACTTTTTAAAGTCGGATTTTTTTTAAAAAAAAAAAGTAACTCTCGGTAAAAGAAATGTTTTAGAAAATAACACGCCTTGAAAATGAAACAAAACAAAGAAAACCACAAAACAAATATATATTTTTAATAATATTATGGAAAATTTCCTACTTTAAAATCAGACAAATACAATTAACATGAAACGGAAGAAGGAATAGGCATACTAGCTTCAATGAATCTGTAAGTATTGCAGCAGGTAAGAAATATGACAATTATTTGAGCTGACTTTCATAATTCTCTTCGTTGGCTTTTGCCCCTCGTAACTTACGTTACTCATTACAAACGGATACACAAAAGTTTCTCAAAGAAGTGTTACTCCACGTGGAGTTGATGAGAGTTTGACATTAGACACTGGAATCGTATTGGCTAAAAGCTCGAAGAATTTAGGGTTGTGGTTGTGAATCGAATAAAGAGCTTTGTTTATGTCTTTTGACGCCAACTAGAGACCCGATGACCGCGTGAGCAGGTAGGAAGAACTAAACTTCCTTATCCTTTCCTCCTGCTTTATTGTCAATCTTCGGTTTTCTTTAAAACTGGTATTCATAGACGGCACCTGTTGGTGAAGGTCATGTCCTTTTAGAAGAAAGAGCTACTACATGTGTTTGTCAAAATAATTTATTGGGGGGTAATCTTTGAGTAAGCACTGCTTGAACTCGCTGAATGATCACCCTGTCCCTTACTCGTACCTTTATATTACTGGCAACCCTGAAACCAACTTAAAAGACGGTATCCTTTTGGTACTATATCTGGTTCCACAAGAAGGAAAGAATAAAAGCGGATGTCAATATGATTTATTGGGGGGTAGTTTTTGGCTGCTCATCTTGTACCCCCCGGTAATGCATGGATAGCTTCAACCGTGGGCAGCACACCGGCATCCACCTAAAACATTTAAAAGATGCACTAGTCAGTTCATCTGTTGAGATTTCACTGTTTTCATTACATTGTAGAAAATGGTGATTCACACACAGGTGACGTTGAAAACAGCAGCAAAACTTTTATGGTTCTCTTTGCAATTGTGGGAAATTGGAAACCGTGCATAAATCCGAAAGGGTTGTACTGGAGGTCTATAAATATTGTTTTCATGTTAGAATGCCATGAGCAATCTCCCAATTTTTCTCACGTACAGATCAGTTCAGCTCTCTTTAAGTGTGTGTTCTGAATTGGTAATTATTTATCAATTTACAACAAAGTTTCTCTGTTAAAAATACATATTACGAACTTTTAATGTGTTCCAAAAACTTTATTTTATCTAAAAAATAATTTATTGGATCACAAGTGATAATTTGTATGTTAAAGTTATCAGTTTTAATCAATCACTAAGAAAAAGTCAAAATTATTCATATACAATTTCTTATGCTTTTCTGTAAGCTAAAAATTGATTGCGATCATCTAGCCCTTCTCCTTTGTGACCCAGTCTCAAGTGAGTTACGCCACGATACAGCTAGCAACGACTGAAGCAGCCACCCAACTCGAAAACCGTGGCTTTTAAACAGCGGTCGCGAGCTCTATTCAAATAATGTAATTTTATTCATAATACTCTATTTTATATATCATTTCCCTACATTTTACACAATAAAAACTACTTCTCGCTTCATCGCATTGAGATTTTCTCTATGGCGTAAAATTTATCTTTAAATTCTAAAATTTTGCCATACACCTCATGGGACTGGGTGGCATATCAGTGTGTTGCGACACACCTATTGGGAATCACTTCCTTGAATTTTGCGGTTACTCTCGTATCAAACCTGTCGCTTGCTGAATCATATACTCAGCCTGATATCAGGTCGGTAGCTCGTGTCTGATTACATATGTACTTCTATTGAAATGCAATCTGACATTGAGGGCAATACAAACTGAAATAAACTCAATTTGCTAATAGAAGCTAAAAGTGCATGTATGGTGACTATTGGAACACAATAACCCTTTATTTAACAAGATATTTTAATCTCCTGATGGAAAATAACTTACTAGTTCGAAGGCACTTTCTGGGTAAAACTTGCATGGCCTCAGAAATTGTATTAGGAAATTGTCGTCGTCTATGGGAATTTTCAGATTCTTCTCTTCTGTGAAAATAAAAACAAAGAATAAAATAGTAAAATAGTTAGCTTTATGCAGTGTAAGAATTCAGAAAAATGAGATTTATACATGAAACAACTTTCTACAAGTTAATGTATTAAGAAATTTGATAAGATCTTCGCACCCAATGATGAACTTTTCCACGTACTATGTATAAAGAAATTTTGGAATAACATTTCTTAAGCAAAATAAAATTTATTTATTAATAGTTTGGTTAATACACTGTTAACATCTATTTCTCAAACACCTTTACATGGAAATAGGTTTTACTTATTTTTTACTTATTTATTTTTTATTTATTTATTTATTTATTTTTTGCATGAAAAAATCAAATCTGCAATCACTTTTTATGTATCATGTACCAATTTTGTGAAAAATTGAAAAGTTTAAAAGTTTGTGCTGTAAACTACTGTATTTTTACGAGTGTGATGAAGTATTATTGATGTTTGATTTGGTTATTAAAATTTAGCGTACCTTTTCAGCAGAGAGGCTATATGAGACGTGGGTTTACAGTTTAAGGTGGAATCCGTGCCACCATGTCGTTCAATGTTCTCCTACCGGGAATCGAACCCCAGATCCGTGTACTCACTAGACCAACAGGAAGGGCAGAAATGTGCTTATGACAAACATTGTTGTATATGTAATATATCTTAAAATATACGCTCATTTAAACATCATCCAAATGACAATTTTTCTACTTTACAGAAGAAATATGCTATTTAAAGAGGAGTTTCCTCATCCTCCAATTCTTTGCTATTGCGTGAGTCTTTTTCTGTGTTATAATAGGGACTATTAGTTTCTCATTTTTATCCTCACTCTTCATCTTAATTCCAAGTAGTAAGCCATTAACATCTAGTGATAAGCGAGTTCAGATTTGTGTTGCTAATTCTGCCACCATATGTTCTAGCATTTGGATAATTTTTGGTTCGATTGTATTGTTATTTGCTGAGTAGTGTTTCGTTAGGAGTGTTCGGATTTGCCACGTTTCTCTTTTTGTAGTAGTGTGCGCAGTGCATCTGAGTTTCAAGGAAGGACTGAATAAACGTTTAGCTACGTGCAGTGAAGTGCAATGTCCCGTAAGTATAATACTAAACCTGACTTATCTTGTTATGTGTGTGATGAACTTACATTTAAAACTCAAAAAAGCAGCCTTCATCTTCCGTTAAAAAAAACTTATGAACTGTACTTTAGCTGTAGGGTTGAAGACGAGGATAAGTTTTTGATCCCATACATACGCTGCACTACGTGTTCCAGGAATTTAAGAAACTGGCTACAAGGAAAACGTGATTCTATGAAATTTGCTGTTCCTATGATTTGGCGCGGAAAAATAGATCATGTAACTGACTGTTACCTTTGCCTGACATATGTAAAGGGCTTTTCATCTAAATCTAAGCATCAGATTTAGTACCCTAATTTAAAGTCAGTTATCCAGACAGTGAGGATGTTCCAGTACCTAAAGCTCCAGAACATTGATTCGGAAGAAGATACTTCAGACGTTCCAAGCAGCAGAGATGATGTAGTCTTTCAGCCTTCTACATCCCAGTCAACGTTACCTCATTTGATCACACAAAAAGAGCTTAACGATCTTAAACGAGATTTAAATCTTCCTAAAAGAAAAGAGAAAAGGAGGCTCTTCATTTGTTGGGCTCTGGGCTTCAAAGTTGGAATCTCTTAGCTCAAGTAGTTAAAATAAATTTATTTAGAAAACGACAGTCATTTTGAGGACTATTTTGTTGAAAATGGATGCATTGTTTATTGCAAAGATGTAGATGACTTATTTCAGTCTTTGGGACATGAACATAAGCACACCGAGTGGCATTTGTTGATTGACAGCTCGAAACTAAGTCTGAAGGCAGTGCTTCTCCATATTGGAAATGTTAAACCATCTGTCCCTGTAGCATATGCGGCTCATATAAAGGAGACGTATGCAGTTATGAGTACGATATTGGACTTCACTGGATAGTTTTTAAAAAAAATCAAATGGCATGTGTGTAGGGACTAAAACGTTATTGGTATTCTCACAGGAATGCAAGAAGGATACATCAAGTATTGTTGCTTTTTATGGATAGCCCTGACAAACAAATCATTACGTCCGTAAATACTGATCTCAAAGAGAATATTTCATTCCTAGCACCAACATGTCTCGCAAACCAATTGTGAACCCTCAAGATATATTTTTGCCACCATTACATATCAAGTTTGGGTTGGTGAAGATTTTTGTTAAAGCACTAGAAGAAAAGGTATTGCCTTCACGCACCTTAAGGATCAAGTCCTAAACTTAAGTGAGGCAAAATTTAATGAAGGATTATTTGTTATTCTACAACTGAAATTGAGATATCAGAAATATTTAGTCATCTAAATCAGTATGTTCAGATTTTCTTGGAAATCTAAAGACTAACAACTATGAAGCTATTGTTAGCGACATGGTGCGCAGTTTTGAACTCATTGGATGGAACATGTCACTAAAATTACACTTTTTGAACTCACATCTCGACTTTTTTATTATTCAAAACTTTGGCGTAGTAAGAACAGTTTCGTCAGGACATTGTCACATTTGAAAAGCGTTACAGTGGAAAATGGACTGAAAGTATGAATGGAAATGAGTATTGCTGGTCTATTATTAGAGAGACTCCAGAAGATGTTTACAAGCGTAAACGACCAAAGAAAATATTATAAAGGGTAAGTCAACAAAATTTAATATGCCTTCCTAGTCTACATTAGATAGTAAATATATGTAAATATGTACATTTCGTATAATATGTTGTGGTGTGCTCAACAAAAACGTGATGTAATAGGTTGGTTTCCACCAATGAAACATTTTGGTTTCCACCAATGAATTTAGCACCTGTCATTTAGTTAAAATCACATAATTTCAATTGAAGGACAGAATAAAAGTTTAAATTTGTTGCACAGTATAATGTCATACCAATATATTTATAACTTTTACTCAACGTGACATGGGGAGTACTCTATTTCATTTTTGCTTGATGGCATGGATGAGCAGTAAGCTGTCGATCGCAAGGATTTAATACCTATTATAATTAACTTTTTCACATTTCATAATTATCATTTCCCATCGTATCATTTAACCTAAAGGACAAAAGTGTGAGACGCAAAACTCAAAAATCCAATATTTCTTTTTTATGTCTTTCATTGTATGAATATACAGTACTCTGAATAACATAATTTAGGCAGTTTCCTTTAACATATGTAAGACAATTGAGTACATGGAAGGGACTGATACTATTTTAAAGACTCGGAAAGAAGAGGCAACTCAATTCACTTACTCTCCTCTCTTTCACTAGCCTTTCTGTAGTAATTTCTATAGCTTTTTATGTACCCAGAAGAATTTCCTCATAACAAAATACGATTCGATAAATGTGTGTATTGTAAGTAATATGCATAATATGTTGCCATTTATAATACATTTTCATTTATGAATATCTTTCAATTATATACTTCATATCATATCCTGAATAGCTGGCTGTGTGGCAACACGGGGTAATTACGCGCACTATAATACTCTAGGTTTTCGAGCATTCTACATAACATGTTCGGGGGTTTCTGTGGGTGGCATGTTGGTCCAGTTATATACAGTAGTATGAACATTTCAACTTAATTTGGTGTTTAAGTGGACCGTGATAACTTAACTGAGAAATATTGTGTTAACTATTGAATTACTAAGGTGGGAGTATAGTGCTGTGTTATACTACTATTGAACGCTTAATAGATGAACAAGCACGTTGCAGATTTACTGGTATATCTCATTTCATAGTTTATGTTGAAATTATCTTTCATTCATTTCGTGTCGCGCCGTCGTTACACAGTACAAGGTTTGTAGTAACCAATATTGATAGAGTAGATCTTTAATATATTCAGAGATACAAGAGATTCAATGACGCTTTCTTCTGATACCTCTATTGATACATTAGGAGCAGTCGACCGTTTATTTTCTCAACATACCATAAAATAGCATAGCTTACCACGTAATAAATCTCTAAGTGCAATGATTGCTTCCTTTCTCACATCTGGATTCTCCCGTAGTTCCTTTCTTGCTTTTTCTGCAACTTCGCCAGAAATTTCTTCTAGTTCCAACGTAAATGTGAAATCTCCGACAGTTATAGTTGGCGCTTTTGTTGTCATGGTGAAACTAGAAATGAAAGAAAGAATATAACTTTATGTAGTGTATCATACGCCTTTTTCAATTGAAAACAAATAGAAATTTTAATTATTTATTGTTAAACATTCTAAAATCTGTGTAAACCAACATTGTATTATGCATAAAAGTGAAACTGAGCGAAAAACAATTAATTCGAAGGAAATCAATTCTACAATACGGTCATTCAGGGAAATTTATCGGTATATAGCGAACTCATATACAGATGTTAGATATCATTAATTATAATCGTTCATTTTCTTATGAGAATACCAAGGTGCTCACTGTTCAAAAACTTGCAAATCTATAACATATACTTATGTTAACAAAGTTACACCTAAAATCTCCACACACACCATATGAAAAGTCTATTAGTGAATTTCAATTCCAAGTAGGACGATAAGACTTCTTCAAGCCGATTGTAAGAAACGAAAGTCTGCATAAGGAACAAGGCCAGCCCTTGTACAACACGTACACTTGCATGCTTCAAGTTTTGGAAGTCCGGCAAAAAACTGGCATAACATACGCAGAATTTAAATATTTGAAAAATATATTGTTTAAAATACACATTTTATTCCAACGATAATTCCTAACACACTGTAGCCTTGTACGTTCTCACTAAGCTCTTCTAATTAATTAATTAATTAATTAATAATAATAATAATAATAATAATAATAATAATAATAATAATAATAATAATAATAATAATAATAATAATAATAATAATAATAATAATAATAATAATAATAATAATAATAATAATAATAATAATAATAATATTATTATTATTATTATTATTATTATTATTATTATTATTATTATTATTATTATTATTATTCGGTGAGTCTTGTTTTCATTAATGCTACTACCATTATAACGGAGTGATTTATTACTTAAAATCATAGCTTTTAAGATAAGTCGGGATGGGGGTCGCGGGGGCGGAAAATTGTACTATCGCACGGGGCAGTAAATTGCCTGAGGCTTGCCCTAGTAAGGAATGTTATAATAACAGTATTAGACTCTCGAACTCTGCAACATCTACATACTTTATCGCAAATAGAACAAAATTCCCCGCATCCCAACACTCATAAATACACTTGGACTTCACCAAATGCAAAAGCACAAATTGATAATGTTCTAGTAGATACAAGAAGACAATATACCATAATTAATATTCGATCATTTAGAATAGTTGACTTTGAGGCCGGTCAATTTCTGGTAGCAGCGATTGTAAGTGAGAGATTATTGTAGAAAGAAAAAATAAAATAACCAGCATCTGGTAATGGAAAGAAATTCAAGGAAAGTCGGGAAATTCCAGATTGCAGTGTCGAGGAGATTCTCGGTTTTAGAAAGTTTGAAATACAATAGGTGTTGAGGATACTTGGGTTGAAATTAGGAACAGAGTTATAATTTCAGCAAAAAACAGTATGCGGGAATACATAGTACCACGCGAAAACAGGCAGAACTGCATTGGCTACAAAATTCGAACGATAGAACTGCATAAAATTTCATTGGCATCAGATGGAAAAACTTCTAAAACTTTTAGAACAAAAAAAATTTTTTTGAAAGCTAAAATTCTTGAACTTGAAAATAACAGTACAAACAAAAATACTCGGAACATGTATAGAAACATCAAATGAATTTAAGACAGGCTATCAACCTCGCGCTATACATTAAAGAAAGCAGACGGAACAATTAATTATTCAAGGGCACGAATAGTATTTTGAGCAGGCGGAAATATTCTTTGCTAATTTGCTAAACACGCGACAAAAATTAATGCTCATGGGGAAAGTGCAATCCATACAACAGAACAGTGTATTCCAGAACCTAATGGAACAGAAATAGCTACAAAGAAATTAAAAAGAAATGCAAAACTTCTGGTGTACATGAAATTCCCACTGAGTTAATTTTAACTGGAGAAGAAAAACTGTGGAACGAAATACGCAAAATCATTCTCCTCACATGGAACAAGAAGAAATTACCACAAGAGTGGAAGAAATCAATCATCGTTCCAATTCATAAGAAAGGAAACAAAACTGATTGATGTAACAATTATAGAGACATCTCTTTTTTGTAAACATTCTTTAAAGTTCTCTAAAACATTGTTAGAGATTGATCACATATGCAGATGAAATTGTTGGAGATTATCAGTGCGGATCTACGCAAAGTCTATCTCCCATCGATCAGTTATTTGCCATTCGCCAAATACTTGAAAATCAAATGGAAGTACTGTACACCACACCAGTACATCAATTACCTTTTATTGATTTCATAGATGTTTACTGTAAGATGGAAGTATTGTACATCATTCTTACCAAATTTAGTATACTAAAAAGCTGGTTAAATTAAGATGTCTTTAAATGAAACCCAAAGTAACCAGAGTAAAGAAATACGTGTTCATGAGTTTTCACATCAAAAATAGCCTGAAACAAGATGAATTGTTGTCATTCGTATCGAATTTTGTTTTAGAATATTATAAGAAAAATTAGAGATAGTAGCAAAGCATAGAGCTAAATGGCATCAACAGGTTATGTTGATATGTCAATTTGGTAGGAGATGATATGAGAAGAACAGAAAGAAATGGAAAGGTTTCATTAAACGCCTGCAGGAACATGCATTGCAGAGGAAACCAAATACATAGAAATTCGTCGTGTCCGTAATACTGTAAACTATGGATGCATTAAAATATCAAGTAACACTTTTGACAAGAATGACAGTTTCACATATCTAGGATCAACATTAACAGACCAAACCATATCCACGAAGAAACCATAGGTTGACTGAAAGGAGCGAATTCGTGTTATTATTCAGTCCAAACTCTCTGCCTTCGCGAACTTGATCGCAAAATTTGAATCTTAATTAAAATATAGGACAGTAAAACGATAATTACGCTTGTTGTGCTGTACGGCTGTGAAACATGGTCACTTACTTTAAGGGAACAACGCAGACAAAGCATCTGAAAATAAAATTCTAAGGAGAATATTTGGACTTAAGAGAAACGGAAATGGGAAATAGCACAAACTTCATAACGAGAAACTAAAATTTATACCGTTTATCAAAAATTGTTAAGGCCATTCAGTGTAGGATGCTCAGGTGGACAGGTTATGTAACCAGAATGAGAGAAAGTAGAAACGCTTTCAAAATTTAAACTGGAAACCAAAGCGAGAAATGACCATTAGGAAGACCTAGGTACAGATGAAATGAATATTGCAGAAATAGTAATACAAAGTAGAAACTGGATCGAGTTGCTAAGTGTAGAAGTCGATGAAGAGCTTTTATGAATGAGGCATTGAACTTCTGATTCCATACGCCATGGAGCGAGTTAGTTGTAATAGTAAGAATAACAATAATTTCATTCTCTCTCTTTGTTTCCAACCAATCTCATTTTAAAGCTCTGACGTAAGTCATTTGACTAGCCTTATATTTGCTCTTTTGGTGTTCTTGTAGTCAATGGCTTGTACAGATAATAGTTATCCGCAGCGGAAATCATAACCCTGCTTTTCTCGTGGTCTTGAGAAGCTTAGTAGATCTACCATCTAAAAAAAAGAAAAGATTACGTATTTATCTCCAGTTTATTGTTACAAATAAACTTGTTACATAAAACAATCGGTGGGTATCTTGCACATAAAAAAAAGCTTCTAAATTTACAAGTGCAACGACATTATCTTTGCTCGTTTATCAGAAGTTGTTTTTTATTTAGCCTCTCAAGTGTCTAGTACTAACGTGTGTGTTATTTACTTGTTTTGAAGTAGTTTCTTTGCTTAGTTGCCTGCAGGACCAAAAGGAACAGCTTTTCTTATTGAGAGATCGGAATGTGTTTTGCTTTCACTTCTTTGTCTTACATAATCACCTGAGAAGGAGTTTTCTACAAGGATTGTCGATTCCGTCTTTTCCATTTTCTTGCTTCGTAAATGCTAAAGAAATGGAAAGTGTTCTGACTCATCAGTTGCTTCATTCCTATTATGTTACCTTTGATAACGGTATTACATCTATATAATAGAAGTGTACAAGTCAAACAGTTATCGGTACTAAAATCGTACTGATACTCTAAAAATAAAACTAAATGAAATCTTTACTGTTAACCTTTTACTATGGTTTTTAGGTTAAAGGAAACGGATAACTAGTTCTACAATATTATTGGTGTTTAACGATAAAAAAGAATGTTCGAAGATTATATATCATCGCGTCGTTAGAATATCTAATTTACGATTTTGAGTTAACACCGGTTCCTTATATGATCTTACGAGATATACCGATTGCTCCGCCTTCTCATCAATTCTATATTTCACTAATAAAGCCTAGATCGTCTATGATTCTTACAGACTTTTATAGCGATCGGCAGCTCTCGTAAAATTATATAGGGCAGCCATATGTAACAACTGGCTCTTGGGCCGCTTGCGGCCCACTGAACTCTTTCATTCGGCCCGCCTGATCCCTTATTGGAAATATTTTATACGTAACCTCTGAACTTCAACTGAATTTTTCCTGGATATCTTATGTCTACCTTAAAAATATCCTTCGCACTGAAACATTCAATTTACCATTGACAACTGAGAGACTAGTTTAAAACATGAAGGATCAAGGTTCCAATGCTAAGTAAATAGATTTTTCTGACTTTCTTTAGTATGTAAATATTTTGGTCACTGTTATAGCAGTTTTCCTGTTCTGTGGTGTTACTGTACGATGAACTAATTTCTCAATTTTGGCTATTCAGTTCTTGTTAAAATGTTATGCATTGTCTTGTACGGCCTTCGACACTAGTAAGGCCTTAGTGATTGGCCCACCTTCTGCTTCAACTTGCACATAATTGATACAGGGTAACGGTATAACTCACAATCGCAAATTTTGAAGTTCGCTTATTAGTTATTCGAACGACGATGCATCAATCGATACATACGATTGAGCTGAACAAAATTATGTAAGTGAGTGAAAAAAGCTTGTGCGTAGTTTTTGAGAAAATGAAAAATTAATTTTTTTCTAGCCCTCCCAAAATTATTGCTGCACGAGTATTATGCCATTTACTGAGGATGAAACTGATACTGAAGTATATCTTCATCAAGATATCAACAGACACTAGCAAAACAACAGTACATAGTATGATTAATGGGATATAACCGGAAAGTATCATTAACGCTTGAATTTTCATGTCTGTTTCTAATTAAAATATTGTTGAAATATAAAACACGTATCATCAATAGAGGACATGAGCAGAGTAAAATAATAACATGCTTCGAGGTAAATTCTCAAACTAAGTAATTCTTCAGAAAACCGATGAAAACTACCTTCTGTGGCGCCAAAAAGTATGTCCTTCATTTCCAATAATTAGAGATGCACACGAGTCGAACCGAGTTGAGATTTAAGCCTGTCTCGACTAAAAAATATGTTTGTCTCGATTCGACAGTTTGTCTCGACTCGATTCGAATTCGAGACGAGACATCTCAAAATTCAAGTCGAGACAAAATATACGAGTTAAAATATACCTACACATCAGCCAGAACATTATGACTACCTACCTAATTGTCGATATACCCACCTTTGTCACGGATAACAACGGCGGAGCATCTTGGCATGGACGCAATGATCCTTGGTAGGTCGCTACAGAGAGTTGTCACCACATGTGTGAACACACACACAGGTCATCTAATTCCGTAAATTTCGGGGAGGGTGGCGATGTGCTCTGACGTCACGTTCAATCACATCCCAGATGTGTTCGATTGGGTGTCGGATCCGGCGAGTTAGGGGGCCAGCACATCACTTGGAACTCGCCCCTGTGTTCCTCGAACCACTCCATCACACTCCTGCCCTTGTGACATGGTGCATTATCTCGTCGAAAAATTCCAGCTCCGTTGGTCGTCATGAAGGGGTGTACGTAGTCTGCAATCAGTGTGCGATACGCTTCGGCCGCCATGGTGCCTTGCTGGTGCTCCATTAGACACATGGATGCTCACGTAAATGTTCCCCAGAGCATAATCAAGCCGTCGCCAGCTTGTCTCCGTCCCGTAGTACAGGTGTCAAAGAGCTGTTCCCTTGGAACACGACGGATTCGCACCCTCCCATCGTCATGATGAAGAAGGTATCGGGATTAATCAGACAATGCAACGATCTGCCATTGCGCCAAGGTCCAGTGGCGACGCTCACGTGTTCATTTCAGTCGTAGTTGACGATGTTAACATTCGCACATGGATGAGTCGTCGGCTGCGGAGGCCCATCATTAGGAGTGTTGGGTGCACTATGTGTTCGGACACATTTGTACTTTGCCCAGCATTAAAGTTTGTTGTTAGTTCCGCCACAGTTCGCTGCCTGACCTGTTTGACCAGTCTGCCCAGCCTACGAAGTCCGACATCTGTAATGAGGTGGGGGCGCCCTCCCTTTGACGTTTGAACGTCGCTTCCTCTTAGTTTCACTAATTGTTGAAGACACTCACTACAGCACTCCTCGAGCACCCGACAAGTCTTGCAGTTTCCGAAATTCTCGTGTCGAGTCTCCGGGCCATTACAACCTGCCCTCGGCCAAACTCAGATAGATCTCGCGCCTTCCCCATTCTACACACAGCCAGCACTTAACTAATTAACTGAATTGAGCTGAAAATTACATCTTGATCTCGAAAGATTAACTATTAAGTTTATGTGTTCTGTACCTTTCTAAAGTAATAAATCCTGGAATTGGTTTCAAGGCTGTTTCTGAGTTAATACTTTCTCAAAATAATAGAAAGATTTTCGAGACATGTCTCGAGATTCGAAACATGTCTCAACTCGTGCGTATCCCTACCAATAATAATCGACAGTTCTTAGTTTGCTGGAAGAAGTTGTTATTTATTTATGTACGGTAGAGTAGCGAAATATGCTGTTTACTAGCAGATTGTATGCCTTGTTGTTTGTCTTTTCCTAGCAGTGAAAAATATTCCTTTACGAACATATTTATTTGTAACAAAAGTAAATGGTAATGGAATGATTGGTACTGTACAACGAGGCTGTGAGAGGATGCTATTCACTCAAATGTTAATTTTGTAATTAATTCTATAGAAGAATGCTACCTGAATCCAGTTTTTCCTTTTTATTAAAAAGGACGTTCTAAACCGAATACAAACTTTCATTCGCAATTCCAATGAAAAACTAGAGGACATAGCAAAAGATTTCTGGGCCAATTCTATCAAATAACTAGATGTATAATTTATGGACCTTTTACCAGAGCTTAAAATAACTATAAAGAGAGGGTAATAATGGATGGGGTTGGGGACTAGTAAAGGACAGAGTTTCATCAAGGAGTGGGTGGAGTTCCAGCTCCCAAGTTCATTTCATTTAGGGTGTCTGCATGGATATTTTAATACGTTTGGTAAACATTTACATCTTTGCATAATATCTAGTTCAAGGGGCAGGGTTAAACCGGAAATTCCCTTTGAGCAGGAGCGGATTAAGGGCGGAGCGAATGGAACCCAGGCTCCGGGGCCCCAAAAAGTCCCTCTCTTTAATGCCAAAATATAGCAATAAACATATTCCGCCTTATGCAGAGTCATTTTGATGTATAATTAGCGTCATACTAAAAGCCGTACTATTGCAGGAAACAAATGTTAGTCGAACTCTTTAGTATGGCACTAATCACACGTCAGAACGACTCTGCATAATGCCCATTATCTTATAGGCTTTAGACCCATGCTATTTTTTTTTTTTTTTTTTTTTTTTTTTTTTACAGCTCGCTACGCTCGCGGTATCGTTGAAGTTAAGTCTTTTTCCACCAGCATCTTCACGATACTTATCTGGTGAGGGAGTGAGCTATTTTGGGTCTCTATTATAAACCAAATTATTAGCTTGTGGTGAAAATTCCTTTCAAATATCTCTGTCATTACTTAGTTACATTTCTTCTCTTAGAAGAACAAAATGCCGAAATGGAAACATCTGTGAAATCTGAGAGTGGACTGCAGAAGTACTGTGATGAAATGGAAAGAAAAATCTGTAGAAAGGAACATTTTGACGAAAGTGACTCAGAAGAAACGGTGTTATTAGGGAGTGATAAATTTCGTATGGAAACACTCTTTCCGATCATAGATAAATTCACTTCAGAGCTACAGCGAAGGACAGCTCACTGTCAGTACAAATATCTTCACGAGACTTTCTGGTTTCTTACCAAATTTAACTCTATGGACGAAGAGGATATAAACCGAGCCATCAGTAATTTTATGCTAAAGTACAATGGTGACATGGACTCGAATTTTTGCGAAGAATTTCATTTCTTATTGTATATACAAGCTCTTTATTGCTAATGAGAACCCCAAAATAACAGCGCGAGTTCTCTTACAGACAGTAACATACTTTTGATGTTATATGAAAGTAACTTAGATACAAATTTAACCAAATGTCTGCATTGTGTACAGATTTTATCGATCTCTTTTTGTTACAAATTATACTGGCGAAAGATCCTTTTCTAAACTTAAATGATTAAAATGTCCTGTGAGGTCTAACATGACACAGCAGAAGCTCAATGCTCTTGCCCTATTTTCTGCTGAATGATATTCTGGTCAGAGAGTTATCGTTTAATGACATAATAGAAGCCTTTGCAAAGCAAAAATGTAGGAAGAAAACTTTCCTAACAATGTAGCCTTGTACTGTACAGCTTTACCGGTACCTATTTGTATACGATTTTTCTCATTTTACTCTGTTAGTGTCTTTACAAAGACTGTTGACAATTTGGCTTGTATTTGGCATTTGTGTATTACACTGCAGTAATGAGCATTTAACTGTTAATAATGAATGTAATTAAACTAATTATTGTAAATTTGGAGCACATTAAAATATTACAGCATAGTTCTCGGCGTTTCGATAAACCTGAGGCTGTAGAAGGCAGCAAAGAAAATTTATGAGCTGGAATTACTCTTAACACAGGGCCATCTTGAGATAGTCGGCTCCAGGATCCCAAAAGCCTTAATCCGCCCCTGCCTTTGAGCACGCATTGCTGTAACATATGATTTCTTTCCGCACAAATTATGCTTACTTCGGTAACAAATTATGATCGTATATCCATCACATTTTGCTTCTAAAGTTCCGTTTACAACACATATCTGAATTTATGTATCAAACTGCATTGAGATGTTTAAAATACATTTTTTTTTTTAAAGTGACAGATTGAAATATATAAAGCAAGAATAGAAATGGTTACATTATTTCAATAAAGTCAGAGCTCATTTAGACCTTCAGAAAACGAAGTTACGTAATTGTAGCGTAAACAAGAAAAGCGCTAACAAGAAACAAGAAATTTAGTTACGCCACTTCGTTGATGTGATGAAGCACATTAACCCTACAATGGGCTCGTTAGAAACAGGTACTGGAAAGGACGGGCTAGGTCAAGAAGATCGAACATATAAAACGTAATGTCTTCTTTCTTTCAATTTATGATACCAATAACCTCACTTTTCTTTAAAATATTACAAACTAGCCTTCGGCTATCTGAGGATTTCGCCCACAGTTCCATATTTGCTCCGCATACGGCATTGCATCTCATATTTCAGCCTTTACTTTCATTCATCGCATGGCAAGAATACGTTTATGACATCATCATTATCATTATTATTATTATTATTATTATTATTATTATTATTATTATTATTATTATTAGTAGTAGTAGTAGTAGTAGTAGTAGTATTAGTATTTAAACTCCTTTCATTCTCAGAATATGCAATCAAAGTGAAATGATTAAAAACCTATATCGGCCTAGCACTGTTCAAAATTAATTTTAAATGGTTCACGTATTTCCCTCGATAATAAGAGACTATCTCTAAGTATTTGAGATTATATATATATATATATATATATATATATATATATATATATATATATATATATATATATATATATATATATATAGAGAGAGAGAGAGAGAGAGAGAGAGAGAGAGATAAAACTGGAAATTGCTCCCCTTTCTCTCGTTAAACGCGGAATTTCCGGAAATCCTGTAGCATATACCCACTTGTTTCGAATAAAGAGTTCATATACCAAGTTTCATATCCCTAGTAGTCTCTGACCTTAAGAGAGATTTCGAGATATGGTCATCTTATCTTAACAATTTCAACACCCACTCTTTGAAATACATCTTTATTTACTTTAAATGGGAAGTTTATATATTAAATTTCTTGTCTCTATCCTTAATATAATAATTACCACCTTTATTCCTCTTCCTCCCGGTATCTTACGTCACGAATCCTATGCACTGTCATACTTTCAAGTTTCTAAATTCAGCGGTTTGGATTAGGCGTTGATCAGTCGGCTAGTTAGTCACTTACCCACTCATTCAGGATTACCACTTTTATAGAGATAAATTTTCTCGTCATAGGTCTTAACTTTATCTTTTACACTTTTCAGGTTGTTATAGAATGGCGTACATGTTTTTCATTGCTACTGACGTTGAATTTTATTATGTAGCACTTCAGTCATTGCATGTACGAGAACTCGGTAAAATATGAAAATAACATATTTAAAAGTTTCTTTATGGTCATACTTTAGAAAGTCTATAAATCTTCCTCGAAAAATGTAAATGAGATTGTATGAATAGACATAGAAGTCCGAGAAGATAACGCAAGAGAACGGACTGGGTCTCACAAACCAAAATTAAATTATGAGCTTCTTTTCGTACGAACTAAGAGCAACTAAAGTTACACGTATATAGACCCTGTTGCTACCTTATGTACATATTTTAAGGAAATCAGATACTTCTGTTGGCGCAGACTCAGCCCTTCCGGGGCACACCCACGGGGGACGTCCAATGGGTCCGGACCCTCCCAAAACTTCCTAACTCAATATGAATTTCTACACTTTCTTCACAAAATTATACCTATTTAACAGAGAAATGATTGATATAATATGAAAACTTGATCTTACAATTCATCTATATTCTTTATCTTATAAAAAGAATCTAGTTCTATCATTTTTCACTAAAAATATAGGTAAAAGTATGTTACAATTACTTATAGTCTCTTCGGGTGCAGAATAATACCCGTTCAATACTACACAGACCTAATGGCTTGTAGTAGAAATCGACCCCTCCAAAGCATGAACCCTCCCAACAAAAATTTCTGGGTGAGCGCCTGGGTTAAGGCATACCTGTGGCCGGCATATCTCAAAATCGTAATTTTTGAAATTACACTTCTTGTTTGAAGGGGTCTATTTGTTCGTTTTTTTAAAATAATAACCTGTTATGCTAGTAAAAGATAAATCAAACATGCCTGCAGACGAAAGGTGGTAATCCTTTTTATAGAACTCAATATAGAGCTTGCATCTCAATATGTCAGTTTGCAATTCCAGTGCAACTAGCACTTTTATCTTTATTTCTTGATTTCTTGTTAGCATGTTGACTGAAAAGCTGCTCGGAACAACTTTTATTTTCACTATAAATTAATATAGCATTGGTTATTAGCCCTATTCTATAAAATTATACACGAGCTCCATCGTAGTCATATGGTTAGTTTATGTACTCTCGGCGTGGGAGACTAAAGTTCGATTCTCGGTTGGAGCTCATGGGTTCGAATTCCACATTAATCTCAGAACATATGAAGAATTTCAATTTAGTTTAAACTGAGCGGACTCAAGATTCAATCAAAACGGATTAACATTATAACACAAAGTACATAAATTACATTAAAGTATAAATTTGAGTGCAGAGAGGAAGTATACCGCCCAAAGAAAGGCGAACGAATGAAAAAAGTATTTATTCGTAATTACTATTAGTTCATCAAACAGCAATAATAGTTATATAATTATAATAATAATAATAATGAGGTTGCTGATGTCACAGATTTAGACTTTTAGTCAGAGAGAACATATAATATCGCTAATGTACTGTATATGCTAAATTTAACATGTTTACGTACGTTAGTTAACCGAAATTCTACGTGCCCAATTCCTTTTCAAGTAAGGTAAGAGGCTGTAGAAGAGCATGATTCACTGAACATCACTACCTAAGATAACTAATATGTTATTCGCTTTATAAAGGCTATGAAAATATTCCTTTATTATAAAGGATTTACTTTGAGTATACTGATCTTATACAGCATACCTAAATCAATAAATTATGTAATAAATAGCTACTTCAAAATAACTCACCTTATTTGTTATTACTATTATTATGTACACAATACTTCAGTCTCTTGTTCCTAGCGGCTTTCACTGCACTGACCACATAATGCTTCTTTCGCTTAACAAAGTCTGCGTTTACTAAGTGAACTCGTTCAAGAGCACTTACTGGCTGTTCAGTTTTTTCCACTCATTTTAGAAGACATATTACGTCATATGTTGTAACGTAAAGTAGATCTACTTCATATAAACACGTTGTACCCACAATGCTTACTCATTTCCGACTTGTTTTGCTCTTTAATTGTACTTTTCTTCCCATGTATTTTTTCACAAATTTACATGTAATTGAGAAGAAAATATATTGTAGTCACCGTAATTTCCCCAGTCATTGTTTCTATTTCTAACTGGCAACACTGGCAAAGTCAACGACATTATGTTTTGAACTCAATGATCCTTGAATGTAATTCTCTCTCTCTCTTTTCCTTCTTCTTGTGATGAAAACAGTGCATGCAATGCAAACGAAGCATCATAATTATAATGTCACGTACGCAAAAGTGTTCTGCTACACAATAACTCTATACAATGACAAATTTTCTACCGGAATTCATGTTTCTCTTCATCTAGAAGAGCGACTCTCATCCTAACTTTCACGTACAGTTACGGTACATTGCGGTTTAACAATGGCAAACAGTCAAACCAATGTGCCTATCATCTCTTATATCGTATAAGTTATACATGCCTGGCTTACGTATCTTTAAACGTTCATAAGTGCTATTAATTGTGTGTTACTACAGTCACTCTATCCATTTATAATTTTCATCCCATGAATCATGTAACACTGAAACAGTGATTGAGATTTGGGTGAACTAATGTTGTCCACGAGACTGAAGAAATTTCTCGTCTCGTCTCGAAAAGGAGACGAAAACTGCTGTTTCTCGTCATCTCATCTCCAATTTGAAAATGTACTTTCAAATCTCGGAATTTTTCGTGGCTGACACTAGTGTAGAATATCACAAAAGATGCTACTTCTGCTGCTATGCATAAAGCTGCAAGGTTTCAATGGCTTGAAGAAGCAAATTCTGGACTTTATTGTACTGGAAAGTATAACGTGGTCCAACGAGTCGCGTTTTGTTAGTTTCAATGACACTCGATGTCAGGTGCACCGAAATCCCAATGAAGCATTTCACTTAAACTTGGTTCCATTCACACAGGTGGATATGAACGTTAATCCTTATTTTCATATCAATGATCAGATGTTGACATTTTTATATCACCATTATTTATATGCCACTGGATAGTCATAACACCCAACTCGAGCACTGCCGTATTTGTAGAGCTCAAAATCATTTGTGTATAAATTTAGTTTGAGTAAATTACTGAAGCGCTTTTTTTTTTTCGCCTGCAAAATCCCCAAACTTAAATTTAGTTGAAAATCTGGGGACTATTTGGAGCAGTGGGTGAAGCGGAGAAATAGGTCTTGGGATCTACGGATGAACGAGCAGATTCATGACAGTGTGGTAGACCTGCGACACCTCCTGGGGCTGCTTCCCAACAGATCTAGGGTTCGTCCAGGTCAGAACAGGTGTTACTCGGTATTAAATGGTTATTAATCAAGTATTTTGTAAAAGCTCCGACAAAGAGATACAGTTTCAACTCCATATGTAGTAAGCACCTGCCATTTTAAAAATAAACGGATGTCTTTTCACGTATAGGCCTATACGTGACAGGTATTTATTGCGTATTAAGCTGAAACGTTGTCTCGTTATTTTGATTCATTGATTGATTTGTATTTACATCCTTCGTCAGTAGTGAGGCTGTACGGGACAGGACATAAGTTAACACAATGGCTACCATGGATATCACCTGTGATTTCCGCGATAGAGAATGACTAAATATTCATTTTGTAACGGAACACAAGTGATACCTCTCAGTAAAAACTATCTAATCTGACGATATAGCCTATCAGTGGCGAATCCAAGGGGGACTATAGGGGCTATAACTCCACCCCTTGACGCTCAGGTATACACTGGATAAAATGGGCTTCAATTCTGCTTTACATGGATAAAGCTGCAAACTATGGTTTAGCCCCTCCCTTGATCATATCCTGGACTGCACATCTAATAAACTTTAATCAGAAAAACAGAAAAGAAGTTAACGATCGGAACAACACACAGATGGTCTATAGGGAAGAACTCATAAAAGGGGCTTGGTACCCAACTTGTTAAAAGAAGGATTTGAATCACTGCATTTCAATTCTATTCTACCGGAGTCGAACCCAGGGCCTCGCACACTAATGGCATATGGTAGCTACTAGATCAGAAAGGAGGGCTATAATCTTTGTTAAGGCTATGACAGACTAATATTAAATAGACCTAATTTATCATAGACTTCCAAGTATAATAGTCTACCGACTTGTTGAATTTCAGTGAGCAATAGTTTTTATTTCTTGTTGTCTATGGTTATGCTACAAACTATAGTTTAAGGAAGGTTAATAGCATTTAAAGCGAAGTTCTCTCGAGATAGATGATCTTTGATTATAAATAAACTGTTGACACATTCAGTTCTAACATAATTATTGAATTCACACAGAAAATGCGTGCACCAAGTGAAGGTTTAAGAGGCTCCATCATGGCGAAATTTAAATACCGCTAATTTTACAGTAATTATGTGATATCTTCAAATAGATAAAAGATAATCGAACTGTGGAACAAGGGCGCCCTAGACAATATTTTACATGGAATACCGTTATCACGACTCACTTATCTGCTTTCGATTTCCAGCCATTTAGAAAATCAGAGTTTATTTTCGCGTTTATAAAATGAAATGAAATCTTTAAGTTTTACGTCCCATGGTTATGCCGGTTAGGCTAAAGGAGACGGCGACGATGAGTGAAATGGTGGAATAAAGAAAGTGGAAGGAAACGGGAGAACCCCGAGAAAACCCACAAGCACGGTGTTTGTCCACCACAAAGTCCACACGGCGCGAGCTGGGATCGAACCAGGGACCCCAAGCACCGGAGGTGAACGCTCTACCACTGAGCCACCTCGAAATGATAATGGTAACCGTTTCAAATATAAATAACCTTCAGAACTACACTCATGTGATTTCAGTTCTCATTCTTGATATCTGAGCCTTTGAGATCAAGAAATAAACGCTTATGCCTCTTCTGAGAGATCGTATGTTTAACTCTGTACTGTAAGATTTTTTAAAAAGAAAGAAAGTTAACTAAAATTTACTGTTCCTGGGTATAACTGAATAAAATTTATAAAACTTATATTTCTGGGTATAATAGTTCTAAGAACTCGAAATATTTTAACGACCTGTCTAGCGAACCGGCTGAATAGCACCACTGGAAACCCAGTGCTATTTCATAATCAACTGTAGTTCTTAGCTTCATAACTAATCTACAATGCGAATCTGTCCTTCACGAGACTCTAGCGGACTTACTACAACAAATGCATGCAAAGGAATCTTATACTAAGCTCTGATAATCCAGAAACTGAGTTATTAAAAATTGCTGGATAGAGCATGGTTAACGATACGTTGAAGTATCAATTTCTGATAAACTGTCTGCCAAAGGATGTTAAGATTTGCTTTTGTTTCAAGTTGCATAAAAGTTTTTATACACTTTAAGAAATCCTAGTCCAAGTAAAAAAATATTGCTAATAAAACCAACTGACCAAAGCAGTATATATATTTTAGGAGTATCGTATATGTATGTTACAGTTTCGGCTATAAAACAAAAACAAACAAAACACACACACACACACATATTATATTATACAAGTATGTACTCTTAAAATATTATATATAATATTTTAAGAATATATACTTGTATAATATGTGTGTGTGTGTTTCTTTTAACCGAAACTGTAACAAACACATACGATACTCCTAAAATATACATATACTGCTTTGGTTAGTTGGAGTTTTATTAGCAGTCTTGAATTTTCCAAACCTACAATGAATAATTTACAAGGAAAATGTTGTGTAATAAACATTACGTTCAAATATAAAATATTTCTAGCATTTTGAAAGGAAGGAATGTTAGATTGTCATCACCTAGAAATACAAGTTTTGCAAGGGACTAGGCAACACTATTTTGCGCATTCTACACATTGGATGTTGAACCTTTGAAGCTCTTAACCTTATGATTTTACATCCATTAATATTGTATTATTTAATTTTATGATCAGAAAGAAAAACTAGGGAAAATTGGCTACTATATTTCAATATTTTTTCAAGGTAACCATTAGACAATTACATTTTATGGAAGTCGTCAACCCTAAATGCAAAAAGTCCTTGGACAGTTTATGGCTGTTTCCTTTTCTCTTAATCATTTCAACGTCTTACTTTCGGATTCGCTCCAAAGCTGACCCAGCACAAAGCATCAGCAATTTTCAGCCTATTCTTTATTTAATGACAGGACCACAGTTTCCTCTGCCTTTCACTTCGTCATCTGTAGAATGTATGATTACATAAAAACAACTTGAAATGACGTAATTACATATATATATATATATATATATATATATATATATACATAAAGCCTTTTACTAACATTCAAAGAAATATAAAATGAATGATTTGCTTTTTGAGCGAGCTAACTTCTATGCGTAATGCTACAAGTTAAATTCTTTTCACTTTCAAGCAACAATGACAGTCAAGGAAATCTTGTAAAGATGGAAGATCAAACTAAAAATTTAATGTATTTTGAATTCATATTTTATTACTTTATAGTCACATGTCAAAAACTGAGTTATAGATGTCCGTTTGGAGAAAACTGATTACTAATCTCAAAATTCAAAGATTAAAATAAAATAAATTTCCTGGAACTACATACAGGAGGGCTCATTGGCCTTAACTATACATACACAGTATGTCTATACAATGATGACAGTTGATCTATAAGACCATATTACTACGAAGTTGGCAACTCTTTTAATAAAACTATCTGTTCCATATATACCTTCGTTCCGCTCTACATTATAGGCCGAAATATTGCTTAATTTTAAAAGCTTTAATTAATTAAATTTATTATTTAAAAGAATTAAATTTTAAAACAACACGGTTTTATTATATTTTAAATACTGTTTTTTTAAGTTGTAACTAAATAGTCACAATTGTTTTAAATCGGTAAATCTTCTGCACAATTTAGCACACAATAATGCAAGTGTAGCGGCACCTGACAGCATGATGCACATGTTGTTCAATTTGCTGTTCATCATTAGAATTTATTACAAGCTTAGATGAAAAACCTTACAGTAATGAATCAATTACGCCTATATTATCATTTGACAAAATTCATGTCTATTGTAGCATTTTGATCTTTGCTTTCTTGTTGTGAATAAAAAGAAAGTAGTTCCGGTTAAGATTATTACCAAAGTGCCGATTATTAAGGAAAGATTGCTGTATTTTTCTTTCCCAATAAAACCACAAAGGTAATTCCACAATCAATTTGGTAATTCGGGATTTCCATACTAGCTAAGGAAGGAAAAGGAGAATAGATTTCACTTTTACTTTCATAAAATGCGTTACAAAATAACTATTTATACATGAAGTAGGTAAACAAGTTTTTCTTTTAACAGCTAGACTGACGTGCATGACCTTGTACTTTTGTTTTGAGTTTTAAAAAAAAGTTCAGGAAAGAGACGCGTAAACATCATTATGTTCAAATTAACATTGTAACGAGTACTTAAGTTGTCTGTGATATAAGAAGTTATACTGTATTTAAAATAAAGTTAGAATAAGATATGTTTCATTTCTAGAAAATACATAACGTTTTACATAAAATTAAGTTTATACAACAAAAGTAATAGATAAATTCAATGCCAGTTATAGCGGATAATATATTGCAAAATAATTATTATTAAAAATCAACCCAACACTCCTATGCATAGAAATATTACAACTTCATGTTTCTAGCCATTATTCTACATTTGACGGGAGAATCTGTTTTTGATGAAAAGATACAAGGTCAAACCTTAGACAATATTATTACGTCTAAAATAAACAACAAGAAAGTAGACAAGATTTTAAATATGATTTAATTCAAAACAGCACTATGTATTTTAATTCACGCCCAGCAGTACCGCTTGTCACCGTGAGGTACTCACAAAATAATAGTATAATAATATATATACAGATCCCACCACTTTTATTTATATTTTTGTAGTCTCGTTTCACTCATGATCAATTATTTTATGGAATAAAGAAAGTATTCGTCTCGTTTTTAGGCACTTTTTTGAATAAAGGTTTACATATTCTATTTTTTATTTTTATTCCAACTTTTATTTATATTTATTTATTTATTTACTGATTAAGGTCCCACGACCATGGTTCAAGGCTAAGTTAAACGGTGATTATGATAATGCACAAAATAGTGGAATGAAGAATCTGTAAAGAAACGGGAAAAATCATGAAAAAAACCCACACATGTGGTGCTTGTCCACTACAAAGCTCACTTGATGAAACTTGGGATCCAACGAGGAATTCCATGCACCTACGGTGATGTCCCTATCACTGAACCACTGCATCTCAGTTTAAGATCATGATAAAGAAAATTCGCTTGTCAGTGTCATGAGCCTAACTATAGTGATATATTGTGTTAGAATTAAGAATAACTGCATTCACATTCACTAGGCATCCTTCACACTCTCTGCGGCGTCATATTTTTTTTTTTTTTTTTTTTTTTTTGAGTTTGTTGCTGTAGAACCTTATTACAATGCTTTTATTAGGTTACTTCTCTATTTGTTAGAGACATATCTTGCAAGTTAAATTTCACATTCTTCCACAATAACTAGAACTATGAAACTTATTATTTGTAGGGCATGAATTATGAATTTGACATGCAAATATCATCCTGACCTAAACATTCCTAGCTATTTCGAGTGTACCGCAGACGAGATAACCGAGTGATTATAATGCAATTCAACGTACGCGAAATTTCAATTTTTTGAATGATGATGAAATTATTCATAACGTATTCAAGTCTCAGCAGATGGATGAAGAAAGTAACGAAGTGGCTTCAACTGAAACCGAAAACAGACTGCTGCAATCGAGGCATTTGCTACCTTGAATTGGATGGAATGGCATCCTGAATGCGACCGCATAATTCAACTTTTCTCCGTCAACCATCTGCAGGATTTGCTAGCACATAAACAACCGTCTATGACAAAGCAATTAAATTGACTGCACATGCTATACTAACACTTCGAAAGTACGTACTATACTGAATTTTTATAAATTTGTTTGTAGTAACAGTGATCTTATTTACAAGAGAAGTACATGTCTTTGTATTCAGGAATTTCAGATATTTTTATATTCATAACGTCTTAATTGATGGTTGTTTGAATTATCCACATTTCTGGATATCCGGATTGTATACAGCAGTTCATTGGTCCCAATAATTTTAGTTTCATTGTTTTAGAAATACAGTAACTAGGAAGCGGTTGTTGCCTATACAATTCAAATCCTTACAGATGTTTGGTTGATTGCAGACGATTATGTGTTTTGTTGGTTTCATATTAACACGTTTGAGTATTCAAAAGAGATTTAGGTAATCAGTTGAATAATTAGTATAATTATATAGACTAATAGAGAATCTACAACACCACCCCTCCCCTAAGATTCAACCAAGAATGATAGAATCTAAAAACAGGTTATATCTAAAAGATAATAACCGTAAAAAATATTTAAAAACAATGCTTCTATAAAATACACTAAAAGTTATATATATATATATATTCGGATATTAGGACAGTGATTCACTATAATCCCTTATAATCAATTGTGCCTTATGCTTTCAAACTTCGTCAAATCTTTAATTTTACCTAGCCCCCCAAATTTCCTTTTTAAGGCATTTTATAATTTTCTGTACGAAAACCTCATGCAGTTATTATATACCACCACACGCAACGCAGTTTTGACTTTAGTGACGTGTCAATCCGCATTGGAATCAATAAAATATGTCCTAAAAATCAATTATACCGAAGTCGGATCGATATGAGTCAATATCTCCGTACATATATTTTTAGAACATGTTATGCACTGCTTATTAATACCATATATTTCACTTGTACTGTATGCAACCGAGTTCACACTTTCCTCATCATACCCTATGCACATGTCACTGAAGTCAAAAGACAACGATAAATATTTTTTCCAGGAATGCTTTCCAGCTGTAAAATGGGTTTTGCTTAATCTGAAAACAGATTTAGTTAGCTCCTCTAAAAGTATATGATATTCCAAAATTTTAGTTATTAATAGACATAAAATAATAAAGTTATGGGACTATAAAGATTTGAAAAAAAAATTGAACTCAGATAATAAAAAATTTTTAAGAAAATTCAAATAATTTCAAATGTGTTTAAGAAATGTTAGCAACATTATACACACCATAGAGACCGTCCAAAGGCATTATCATTAATGCTGTATGTAACATAGTGCTGCCAACTCTGTATACACTATATTTTCCAATGGAACTACTTCATATTATTAGGTATGTAAGATGACTGCATAATCGTGAATAAAAATGTATCTCTAATACGTTGCGCTGTTGCAAACTTTAATACTTATTTGAGAAGAATTATTGTTATAGCAATGATCCACGAATTACAAAATACATGAGAACAAATATTGTTTTATGACGAAAGTAGTTCCAAGGAGGACTCTTTGAACCTCAAGTATAAAACTATGTGCATTGACTCATTAGTGTTATCGGAATAAAATAAAAATGTGAAGAAAATTCCGAATGGAATAGTTTCCAAATGAATATAACAAATTTCTCATATCAAAACATTTTACGCACAACAGCCGTAGAATATTACAGTTCCAGGCAAGGAAGAGAATGTAACGTGAAAATCAGCAAACTAAACTTCGCTCTACAGTTGTCGCTACAGTATTATCACATGTCAATCAGGGTTTGAACCTTACAGACTCAAACTTTCTATGTTTGATTTCCACTCAAGAAAAACATTGAACAACAGTTTAAGACTTCTCATACATTCGAGATATCAAGTACTAACATCAAATAAATTATGTAAAATTAAAGTAATAACTTTACGCGTAAGTTTTGAGCAAAATACAAAATAAAATATCTTCTCACAGTAAAAACAATGAATTCTAGTGTTCACATGACTAATGAACAATTTCTAGAAATATTACGTAATACGTTCTTAGATATCAAACTGAAGTAATTCACCAGTGTGAAGTCTGAGTATATAAGAGACTCAAAAGTTTAAGATTCGATATAAAACAAAGCAAGAACTTTCTTTCCCATGGATATACTTTATATGGAACTTATTTAAAAAAATATAATTGTAATCAGTTTCAAGACATTTGATATCGCATTAAAACCAACATCAAATAACTATGCGGTAGCAGTGGAACTCTCATCAAGTTTCAAATGTTGTAAATTGACATCTTTTGGTAGGTTCTGTTCGCAAATGTCCTTCATTTCATTATCAAGTCCACGTCAAGTGAAGGAAACTTATGCTTTCCCTTGACATAGGAATGGGAGAAAGTATTTCGTAAATTAAATATCAATTAATCCCTTGTTTTTTTCCGGATCTGATACGAACAAGATTTATGTTCTGAATTTGAGCCTCTGGCTAACTTAATTTGCTTTGTTACGCTGTGTCCGAAAATTCCAATTAATTTCTCCAGATAACACACGAAGTGTGACTACCTAATGGTGGACAAGAATGGATTGAATCGAGATTCTTTACCGTCACTGAAATGTAATTTTGTACTCTAATAACAATACTTTGTCAACCAACACATTTTTGCCTTGTAATTAGGATAGTCTTGTATAATTAGGATATATATCTAATAATATGAGGCAGTGTCAGTTGAAAATAAACAAGTACATATCGAGTTGGCAGCATCACATTATTTACAACATTGATGATATACATTTGTATAGTCTCTATAATGCACTGAGAAAAATCCGTTCTCCGTACAGCGGTATATTGTATATACAAATATACGGAATCCTCTTGCTTACTAGAGAAATCAGTATGGAGCATACGTTATCCATATGCTACATACACACTGTCCTTAGATGTTAAATCATGCCGTTGCAGAATGTCTGACAACTGTTTTCCGTATATCACATGCATACACTTACGTTACATTCCTCAGCTATGTTATATAAGACTTACGTCCATTTGTATGTGAGATTCTGACCGCGTATATTGTTTCATACGGAAAATACGTATAGGTGGAACAATTATACGGAAAGTATTATAAAACATGCGTTTTCAGTTATACATCTCCTGTACGTTAAGCCCAAAAACTACAGGAATTGCGCATGTAACCTACCTTTTTAAGTACGCCACCTACAATTGTTTTTCTCAGTGTGTATGTATAATGTTACTAAAATTTCTTATAATTTCTTAAATACATTCGAAGGAATTTATTTACCATTGTTTGGGTTCACTTTTCCCAAATCTTTAAGGTGCTACAACTTCATTATTTATGCGCATTAGCAACTAAAACTTTGGAGAAGATACCTAAATCTGTTTCCAGATTATGCAAACCGTATTTTACAGCTGGGAAGCATTCGTGGTAAGTTAGGAGACTTTTCCTCTTCTATATCTATTTATTTCCGATGGAACTTTGACATGAACTTTGTCGGGTTTACACTGGTAATTTAAAAGACTAGTTTCAAATTATTCTCCTACAATTTCACTTTACAAATACTAATTATATATAAATTGGGAATAATAATAGCTCTCAGAATTTCACTTGTACAAAAGTGAAGCCAAGCGTAGCTTCGTTTTAGCACATAAATACACCGAGAACAATATAGTGTCACTCCTTGTTCAAGGCTTTCATCTTTCAACTCTTCCCAAGGCAGCAGAAGCAAGGTTACCTTTCATTTAGGAAACAATGTTACATCATTGTGCATGACCTACCGCAAAACTACATGAATATGAGAACGATACACTATATATTACCGTATTAACGTAAAATATTATATTACGTTATATACAAGCTATGTAACACGTGTGTGTGATAAAAATTAAGAGTATTTATGTGCGCAAAGCGTGAACGTATATTGTGACGTAGGCATGACGAAAATGAAACAACCCGTCTAAGCAAGCTTTCCATATAATTTTAATCATACATTTGTACGCAACAGATGTGTGAAAGAAAACTAACAATGTCCCACATTATACAGAGATGAGTAATTCAAAATTTACCATAGGATTCATCAAATTAAACAACTGTCTTATAAAAAGCGTTCAATTTTACGACTCGCAAAATACAACAGTCGTAAACAATGAGGTATAATCTTTCAATCCAGCTTCTCGATGCAATATATTATTAGTATCATGAGAAATTACCTATACTGTGATAGCTGATCTTCCATGATTGTCTACGCACTCACCAACTGCTCCGGATTTAAACCCCGGTCATGCTCAGAGCTCAAGTTAATAGTAAGTTTTATTTTTTAAAACCTCGGAGTTACACAAAGGACGTAAAACCTGAAAAACCAAACTCAAACGTAAAATATGACACAACATGTAGGAAGTTCAGGCGACCTAGAATTCTACATCTGCTCTATTTCCACAACAAAATTAAATTTAAAATGTTATTTTCATATTACAAGTGTCGCTTTCCGTAGTCAATGTAACAAGTTTGGAGACAATCATTTAAAGCAAATGTTTAACCTACATTTTGATTATACATAGTGATTTGATAAAATGATGTGAGAATAATAAGACATTCAAGAGGTTAATGTATGTTGTTTTAGTTTAAACTTTTTTCACCATTGCGTTCATGTAAAAAGTCTTTTTCTTATGTCAGAAAAGCAAAAATTAGAATCACTTGCTTGGATGAACTATTTTTATGTAGTTGAATAAAACGTTCGAAAATATTTTAAATACTTCTTGGATGTATCGTAAAAGATTACTAGATATATTCAAGACATTTGTAGATCGTAACAAATATCCTATGGATAAATATACACTGTGTGAAAGTGGAATATTATGCCTTTATAGAAAACTCTAAACAACATATTTATACTCCCCAGTAATGACACGAAAGGGTTAGGAAAAGTTATTTCCCTCTTCCTAAGCAGGCGAATCTTGTTTTACAAAGTATGAACATTTCAAGTTCATATCCACAAAGTGAAGCTTATTCTCGATAATGAAGAGCAGGCATTACAGTTTAGCGGGATAAAGAGAGTTTATGAAATTTCTCGGCGTGTGATTCTGAACTTAACCAGCTTCTAATTTAAAAGCTTTATACGAACAAGTACCGACTTCAGTCTAATCTCATATGAACACTTGGCTGATTTCTATTGGTAAACGGAGATCTTTCCAAATTTACATTGGTAAAACAATGTCGAAATTAGTTTCCGTGAAAATATAACGAGATCTCAATCAAGATCACAACATGTAAGTTAGTTCATGTTCGTCACTTACTTATTAAGAACGAAGAAGTGTTTTCCACTAAAGAAACCCTACTCTTATTTTTATGGAATAGTAAGAATTCCATTACTAGTACCGGTTTGTCAAAATATTTTTTTTTATAACACCATTATAAAAAAAAAAGTCCAAGAACCAGTCTAATACTACAATCATTGCCATTTGCGCTTTCCCAAAAAGTAAAAACAAGAAAAAAAGAAATAAAGAATACTGGGTAGAGGAGGGCGAGATTAGAAAAAAAAAATATATAGTTACGTAGAAAGTGACAAGTGCTTATGTAATAAAGCCAAACACTTTAATTGTATCAGATATATTTTTTTGTTGTTGTTGCCTTTCTTGATTTCTTTTTTTCAATTATTCTGGCGTTAGAAGTCAGTTTTACGAATTATATAATGACACAAATTAGAGTTTCTCCACAGTCAGTTGATTCATTCCTTTTTATATATAGATACGTATTTTTTTTTTTTTAAATAAATGATAAATTGTATCCTTAAGGCATATTTACTCAAGTTAAGACTCTGCAGGTATATTTATAGAAGGGAAAATAGTGTAAATATGCCTTTATGAAATCATTTTAATCAAACCACTTTAATCACGGAGGATCAAGACAGGAATATAACATCCTGGAAACTTGAAGCATTATCGCTATGTTCCTATTAGAAGCTATCATTAAGTTGTTAAGATATTTTACAGCATCGATTCTTGAAGGTCATTCGGTATACGCGACTTTTTTTTTTTTTTTTTTTTTAAGAAAAAAGTGGAATTGATTCGTCAAGGTAAAACAGTTCACATTTTGGTTAATTAAGTGTTCACAGGTTATATATTACAATGTTATTCTAAATTATGAAAACGAATTTGGAGGTCGAATAGAACAAATATTTTTCAAGATCGGAGAAGCGATATGGTGAAAAAAAAATAGGCACGTTTAGAATTTGTAATTGTTATAAGCAAAGCTGTCCACTTTAACTATCAATCTCATGCTCCTCTCATTATTTCAATACCACGTTTATTCGACCTCAAGCTTACATAACTACATCATACTCTTTAATCTTATTCACTTCACTTTTCCGACCTCACGTTCTCATCACTTTGACATCACTAGACAGACATCACATTTACTCAATAGACAGTCACATTTCTAGCCAAAGATCACACTAGTCAAACAGAACTTTTTTAAAACTCCACGCTCAAACGTTCACTCGCCCTCATGTATATAAGTTTGAGTAAGCACGAGACAGGAACTCACGAATGCTCTCACATGAGTTTGGACCCTTTTAGTCATAGCTACAGAAAAACTTTTAGTACCATTGCGCACCCTTATTGTGGTATTGTTCGATTTTCGAACGCAGGAAAACTAAGAAAGGTCTGAGTATTTATAATAATCATTCCTTTTAACTAAAGTTTTATTTCAGAACTGTACGAACATACACTGTAATTTTAGAAACAAGCTGAGAATACTACTGAAATTGGTTCCGCTACCAACCTCACCTTTGAAGCCCGTCTCACAATCTTTTATATATATATATATATATATATATATATATATATATATATATATATATATATATATATATATATATATATATATATATAAAGTTTATATACAATTTCGAAAATATTACTTTTCAAAGTTCCATAGATGTTTAGCTATATCGTTAACAATTATAATTTAAATCGTGTTTACATATTGTCATTACAGATTATTTACAGCAAACTTTTATCAATTTAAGCAGAGAACCAACAGTAGTTACAACAAAATTTCAAAATTGAAATAAATGAACAACGACAGAAATAGTCAACTATGTCAAAGCGTTAAACTGTTGTCAAGTGTAGCTTTTAGTCATTTTTTTTTTCTACAGGTGTGGCAGGAGTACCCATCCTCATTCAAAGACACTGACAAATCCTCTCAAACTATCTCTCTAACGTATCCCTCATAAAAAAAGCTATGCCTACTTTCAAAATTTGTCAATCATTTTGACCTCCAGTATCCCCTCTTCCTCTCAAAGTACGTTCGTAGTTAAACATATTCTTACGTAATCTATACACTTTTTAGTTGCTACCCTAAAATTTCAATGGCTTACTTCGCTTCTTGGGCTAATTTCTTCTGAGAATAGTTCTGAAGCAGTTCACTTTCTCATCCTACGTTTGTTAAGATTCTTTTGTTCTGCTTAATATAATTAGTCCTCCCAAAGATATTAATATATTTTGAAACCACACAGTGTATAAGATTTATTTATTTGTAAGCATTTATATACTATATACGAGATATTACTAATAAATACTCGCTGGAAGTGTGAACTCGCTGGAAGAAACTACCCAGTGTATAAGACACTGCTGGACGGTACAGCTATTACATACTCTTCCCCTTTATTTCTAGCGCTGTCTATAAATACGTAAACTATTGTTTTAAAAAATGGCCATCTACTTCTCTTTGGCATGCTTTTAGATCTGCGTGTAGGGCAATTAAACATGTGTATTTTGATTTGAAACAAAAATCTTCCAACAGAAAAATAAAGCTAACCACTCGAAACTAAGGTCACACAAGTGAGACTTATAATATTGTAATGTTAGTTCGCCCGTCCGTTATTCCAAACTATACTCTTGAACGGAAGCATTTTTTTGTTAAATTTTGTTTTGCAATAGATAGCTTAAGCGATTATTTCGGCCAAGTTCAGTAATAGAGTCAAGCCGTTGAACATATTAACGGGTAACGATGACTTACGTTCATCCGTTATTCCACATAATTCAACGACAGCAGATTTCTGAATCTGTTTTATGTATCTTGGAGCGATTGTCTCTACCAAGTTCGTTAATGTAGTTGATCCGTTAACGTCTTTACAGATAACACACATCGCCCTTAGATGGCAACAGACATCCTCCAACGGTTGACATCTATCGAGCGAAACTGGAAACTTCTAGAACGTGATATTTTACTGTTGGCCAGCGTTTACTTCTGATTATGGGTAAAAAAGTACATGAGTTTTGTACAAGACTATACACCAGGGGCGGATCCAGGACGGACTTCTGGGGGGGGGGCGGTGAGTTGTAATACTGCTACTTAAAGCTAATTTTAAGAGCACCAAATTCTGGGATGGGTTTAATTTATATATAAAATAAGAAAGTTTCCCCTTCTAGGGGGTGCGTTCGCCCTCCCTGGATCTGCTCCTGCAGGTCTGACGTACTAACAGTCAACTTGTTTAAGTCTACTTTTCGACGATCTTAAAAATTCGATAATTTTAGCAGCAATTAGTCTACATGACTGAAGAAACAATCAGAAAGACAAAGAAGCGAATATTACGACGCAGAATCATTAAAAAATTAAGCAAATCCTTCTTACGTCCTTCACGGTCCGTAACTACAATTAATAAAATCATTAATTATTACTATCTCTTGTCAAGATGTCAAGATAACGTACCGTAACATGTAACACCTTCCATCCTCTGTGCTCAAAATTAATTTCGCACTTAATGGTTTTTGCCATAATATATATATATATATATATATATATATATATATATATATATATATATATATATATATATATATTAGAAATAAACAATACACCACAGCTAACGGGTTACGTAATCTTAACACTGCAATCTCTTTCGCAATTAATGTTGACTACTGTTATTTAAGGATTGTTTAAGTTGAAATTTTTTGGTAGCTATTCTATCTCCAGTTTTATGCACTAAACTAACGTTATTTTCATTACAAGGATATGTAACTAAAATCTTTCAAGGACGCAATTAATTATACAGCTAAAATTGATTGGGACAAAGATGCGAGTATTTGTCGTATCGTAAGATTTACAAAGGTCATTATTATTAGTTAAAAATCGATAAAATTGTCTCTCAGTTTATCCTTCATTGTTCCATTATTAAATGTGCTTATCATCTTTCTTTTTTAGTCTATAGGCTAACCTGATACATTAAGAATTTCATTTAATTTACTAATCCAAACTTTCCTCAAGTTTTCCAGATATCTGCCTTTTAAATTAACATACCGTACCAAGGCACTCCAAATAAGCCTTGTGCGAGGACCATCCAAAAAGTAAAAAAACGATAGCGCACCGCGCATGGCGCCGACGCCCCTAGCACTGCGATCACGTGCGCAGCAGGCGGCAGTTAGCTTCTTCCTTCATCCCACTGTGGGCCGAGTTTCAATGTTGTGCAGTGACGCTACTTGTTCCTGCAGCCATTCAAAATGACAGAGCCAACCGAAAATCTCGCCAAATATGAAGTACGAAGTGTCATTCGTTTTCTGAACTTAGAAGTATATTGTGAAACTCTCCAACGACTTCGACGCGCCATCTAAAACAAGAGACGTGGAATTCTGTTGACAAAAGTGTTGTTGATCCATGGCAATGCCCGGCCCCATGCATCAGTACGAACACAGCAGGTACTTCTACGTTTAAAGTGGGAAATCTTTGGTCATCCTGCGTACAGCCCTGACTCGGCACCAAATGATTTTAACTTATTCCTTAATCTTAAAAATTTTTTGGGAGCAAAAGAGTTTGCAAAACAACGAGGAACTTAAGCAAACTGTGACAGTCTGGCTCAGTTTTTTGGCGACAGATAAGTATAACATCGGCATTGATAAACTGGTTCCACATTATAACAAGTCTCTTGACAACTGTGACGATTACATAAGAAAGTAGAGTAAGGTCCTGTGGCGTTGTAAATAAAGTTTCGTGCTGATATCTTTTGTTTTTATTTAACCATGCCAAAACGTTCTTTACTTTCTGGATGACCCTCGTATTTTCGGAACGCTTTTTCATTTGTATCATTCTCTAAAAAGCTTTTAACTGTGCTGAATACATTGTTTTACCGTCTATTCATTTGTATGGAGAACTATTTTTGTTTTCTTTCAAGTGAATTGGAATTTTCATAATTTGATTTAAGTTGTTTCTTCTTTAAGTTGATTTTGTGAAAACTAAATTTTGTGATATGATATATATAATTAAACGCTAATTCGTTTTGAAAAAGCCAGACGGTTTAACTAGACTTGAAGAAATCAGTAAAACTACATAATTAAAATTCCACTTCATTTTAAAGAAAACAAAATTCACCAAAGAAACCAATGGCCTAAAAAAATAAAGATGGAGTAGGTACTCAGCACCGTTAAGTAAGCTAACTTTTATATGCAGTATCAGATTCAATTTTCTTATTTTCATTTATTTATTTTAGCTGGAACAAAGTGCTTTTAAACTGAATACCATAATCCAATACAATTCACGTCCTATGGCAGCTCTGAGAGGAGTCTCAGCGGTGGAAAAATTACAATTTTGTAAGTAATTATTTTGCTTTCTGTATGAAACAATATTTTCAGGATCTTTGACATATGTAATTTTCAGTGCTGAGTAATTACACCGTGTACTGCCAACAATCGATTAGTGCTCATTAATTTGTTTAGCAGAAGTTTGTGAAAGGTACTGACTATCTTTTTCATAATACTCTGCAATGCCAAATAGCTACAAATACAAATTTGGGTACGACCTCTCTTGTTTCTCTGTTATTCTGAAAATCTCAAAGAGAAACACCGAAACTACAAATATTTATCAATTTAATGGGAACACCCTGATTGCAAACACTTCAGACGTCTGGGTTGGCAACGGTCAGACAGAGACAGCGCCGGGCTGTTAGTGGTGGTGTGTAAGAGCAAACTTCATACTACGCAATGTTTTGGGCGACAATATCCTGGTTTTCAGTGGGTCCTATTCTGATGCCTATTGGACACGTTAGTGCCCGTGATTATGTCGCTATTTTAGGGTACTGTGGATCCTATGGTTAACATAGATACTGTTTCCGGGATATTACGACTGAACATCTGTGAAATGTTTTGAGGGACATAATCCGGCGCGGTTTCCTCATCCATTTCCTGTCATGAAACTGAGTAATGCATTGCACGCGGAATGCTATAATATTCATGACTTCTACAGCTCCATTCCATCTGCGTTGGAGTGGTTCCGAGGGCGCCGTCCTGTACATATCACTTCCTTTAATCTCATCTATGTCGTCTTGCGTTGATCATCTCAACTCTGAGAAATAATTCTTACATTTAGTCTTGTCTTCCCTTTTGTATTAGGAGATGCTTTTTGAAAGTAGTGGTGGAGGGGAGACTATATGAGTACCTACAGGTACAGGAGTCTACAAGTATAACTTCGTATGTATATACGAATAGTGTAGATGCTGAATCTGTCAAGAAGGCTATACGTGTCCATGTGTTATTCTGTCTATTGCACATGCGGCCGTTTTAAGATACTCGCTAGAGCCATCCATTATTTAAGGTGTCCATTCGCTTATAGTTGTCATTTAATAGAGAAATCAGAAACTTCCAATGCTTGACATGGAGCACTTAAAATATTACATTCCAATAATATTACTTGGTGAGAAGTATTTTTGAAAATACTATAAGAAAAAAAAAAAAAAAACTTAATCCTAAGTTTGAAAAAAATCTAAATTTAGTGTCATCTATTATCAGTTTCCAATTCCAGGATTTTTCTCTCAAAGATGTTTACTAATACCTGCGCTAAATATTCATTTTCTAAAATGAAATTACAAGAAAATAATAATAATAATTATAAAAAAAAACATTGCACGATAATGATTAAACCACTTATGTTTAACGAGAATTGAACACGTTACAAAATATTTATTTTGATGATCTGTATAAATGATTTTGCCATTTTGCTGTAGGGAAAGATGTGGGTAGGAAGGATTCTTGTTTTGTATATCCTTTTCAAATCAACCAACACAATTACTTGGGATTTCAATAACTGTAAGCATATTATTATTATTATTATTATTATTATTATTATTATTATTATTATTATTATTATTATTATTATTATTATTATTATTATTATTATCGTGTCCATTAGCCTAAAGGGCATAAGCCATTACTTGCTCTCTCTTACTGTTTTTGGGTTGGTAATTGGAAGCCAAAAGTAGTAATTGATGTCTATCACTTCCGGTTGAAATAAAGGTTTAAATCAGAAGTGTGTATTCTTGGTACTGAATCCACATGGAAACACCGTTGCCTAGTGATTAGAGCGCTGGACTTACGTCCGCGTGGTCCCAGGTTCGATTCCCAGCTGATGTTTCCTAATTTTTGGCGTCCACCTAACGTCGACGGACATTAAGTCTAGAAAGCTCCTGATACGCCTGTTAGAGATAGAGCAACGTAGGGCACTGATCACGTATTAGTCACTATGTTTGACGAAGGTCAATCTATCGCTAATAGATTAAGTTTGAGCGGCTCAGGCCTACAAAGGGCTGTAACCAGTGGCGTAACTACTATGGCGCGAAACCCCGCAATGCGAGGGGGTCCGACACTTTCAAGAGGGCCCTTCACCCTAGCTTCCTAATAGGTCGAATCAACATGCTTTTCAGTTTTGTATTAGTCGGCAATGTTCCTCCACTCTCCCCCCCTTTTTTTTGGACTTTCTTTGGGAGGTTTGACGTGTAGCTCAAGGACCGCAAACAAAAAGGAGGGAAATTCGGTTCGGTCGGCTTTTATAGGCTCTTCTATTTTTCTTTGGCGGGAAATATTGAATCAAACTTTAGAATTAACATCTATTATAAACTATTTGATATACTAAATTCACAGTTCCATTGTCGTTTTACATCTTTGCGTGATACAGTATCCAAATTTCCCTTTTTGTTTTCTGCCAATACAATTCATCTCACTGATGATGAAATTCTAAGAAGGGCACAGATACTTCCAACAACTTACAGTTGTGATATTGGTTCTTCGATTCCGATGGAAGTAATTTGCTTTGTGAAACAGCTGAAATCTGAAATAAGTGTTCTGAATTCTGTTTGACTTACAAGGCTTTTAATTGTGAAATATAAGTCATTGGCATCTAGGTTTTCAGAACTTATTGTCGCGTATTTGTTGTTTTTGACGCTCCCTGTCTCTGTTACTTCTGCGGAACGGTTGTTCTCAAAATTGAAATTAATAAACTATCTGAGAAACACAATGGGCCAAAATAACAAGTAATCTAGCACTGCTCTCAATAAATGCGGACGAAGCTGAAAAAATGGATGTACGGGAGTTAGTGAAGGATTTTGCTGACAGGAAAGCAAGAAGGAAACCATTCAATTAATTCCTGCTACTCTTCCTGACGACTGACGTCACTAACTGCAAAGAGGAAAGTCCATCTTTCATTGTGAAGCTCATTGAAGAAATTGTATGTATAACAAAGTGGTTTCCATTTAAGAATATTTAGGTCTAGTAGTTGCATGCATTTATCTCATTATTCACAGATACAGTGAAGTATGGTTATTTATTATCTATAACTCCGCAAAAATGTTATTAAGGTAGGGGCCATGGATATCCTCTTGCAGGGGAGCCCAAAAAATCGTAGTTACGCGACTGATTGTAACACAAAGTATTTCTTCTTTTTACTGACTTCATATCAAGAAGCTGTTTGTTGCTATTCGTTTTATTCATTATGTGATCAATGTTGTAATGAAAAATCGAATATCCATCATGCGATCAATGTTGTAACTGAATAATCGAAATTTTTCACTACTTGCAGTTTCAACAGATAGACAAAACTTTCTACGAAACGTTGCATCTGTGTCAAAAACAGCTTTCGGCCAAAATAAAGCGAAAATGTTTATGATGATATGCCTTCCGGAACCTCCTTCAGCGGCCATGAGGGATCAAAATTTCACAATGTGGCAACGTCGCAGTTTAACTTACAAGGAGAAAGCAGACTTTGGTAAATGAACTTCTGAGCTTTTTTCGCGAGGTAGTACTGCACATTTAAAGTATTAATATTACAAACTGGGAGAGCGCATTAGCAAAAAAGAGCGAAGAAAAGATGTCAAAGTTTTCGACTCCCACATATATCGTACGACGCAGAAAGTTGTGAAGTGGCGGAATGGGAGAGAGAGAATCTGAGACTCACATGCAAAGGGTCCTTCACTAACGGCCACGTGGGTTCAATTCCTGTTCGAGTCAACTTTTTTTTTTCAACGAATAAAGTAGCCATTTCTAATTACAATTAATTCACCATATGTTTATAATGAATAAAACAATATAAATGTTCAGATCAGTTTAAAATCTTTCAATGTTCCATGTTAATTAGCAACGAAATGTTATATATTCCGTAAATATTTTGATATCACGAGTTATAAATATTATGGTTACCACAATCGTTGTGTAAAATGTGTTATTGACGCTTCGTGTCTATATCTGTGAACACTGTGCGAATTACAATTAGGATGAGGGGGAAATCCTCGTTAGTAATATTGGATGTTGCTATAACCAAAGGAGATTTCCACCTCATTCCCCTTGTAATTTGCACACTTTCCACAGATATAGACACGAAGCGTCGAAAACATTTTTTACACAATGACTATGGTAATCATAATATAACTCTTGATTCCAATATATTTACGGGATAGATTCCGTTGATAGTTAACATGGAACATTGGCATATTTTAAATTGATTTGAACATTTCTATTGTTTTATTCATTATAAGTATATGATCAATTAATATTTTACTTGCAGTTACAAATGGCTACTTTATTGATTGAAGCAACAAAAAAGTTCACTCGAACGGGAATCTAACCCGGCACCCTTTGCACGTAAAGCGCAGATATTCCTCACTCTTCCACGCTGCCAGTTGATAACTTTCCGCGCAGTACGATATATGCGGCGAGTCGAAAACTTTAAGACCCATTTTCTCCGCTACTTTTGGCTATTGCGTTCTCCTCGTTTGTAATATTAACACTTTAAATGTGCACTACTACTGTACCTCGTGAAAAATGGTCCCGAAGTTGATTTACTAAAGTCTGCTTTCTCCTTGTTAGAACAATTAGCATTATTCTACGAATACAACCAGCAGTTGAATCGATTGCTACACTAATAAGTGATGCTAGTGTCAATCAATATCAACTTTAGCTACCAGCTTGAAAGAATCGATATAACTATTTCATAAATTGGTAGATGTAATCTATAGTTCTTTATTTACGACGCTGCCACATACTGCAATTTGTCTCTCCAGACAAGTACTCGTAAGGTATACAAATATATGTATTTTTTGCTTTGACTTATAGAATAATGCTCTGTGGTCCGTGGGCGCCATTTTCAGAACACCCGATATGTATAATATTATTCTATAGCAGGAGTCGTTGCGCGTATTTTGTGAAAACTGGAAACAACAAAATAACATATACGTGTATCACATGAAAAAATAAGCCTACTTTTGCATATAGCGAAGAAAAAAAGGCAGTGATGAGTCCATTTGATTGAGTTTACTATTCTAAGAGTTCGAAATCAACTGTCTTCATTTAACCGTTAACAACCTACCAGAAGTGGAACGGTGATGAAATTACATGCGTCGTAATAACAAGGTTAGACTTGAGAAATAATATTCTTGTCGCAGAAGCAAATCCAAGGTAAATGACCCGTGAACTAAGCGAGTTTCCTCTTAACATTGCCACCTCAACAGTTTTACACCGACAAATATTTCAAAGTAAAACTGGTTTAACGTGATTTATTCTCTCCACTTTCAACATACTTTATTTCGTAACTCATATTACATTTGTATTCGAATAATCTAAGATGTTAGGGTTTGTTTCACATTTTGCAATTACGAATTGCAGCTAGTTTACACATGAATGCTTAATTTAGTCACTAACAGAAGCATAATATCAATCATTTTTCTCATACCTACTGGTATTTAGAAAAGATTCCTTTCGGGTTCACGTTGATCTACACTGTTACAGAAAGTTTAGTTGACAGATAGGCCACGATGTTGTTAGGTATTTAAAGCCGAGTACACTACATAAACCAGCTTGTACTCTTCCTTCTTTCTTAGACACTTAAATAACTATTTTCCTAGGTTTGGTAAATTTACGTGAAATGTATTATGTAATTTAGGAATTCTCACACGGGAAGGTCCCATAAGTTGTCGCTAAAATCGGATTGTCACACAGCGCATCGGAGAGAACATCATGAGAAATGAAAATGAGCAAAATTTAAGATACTACGGACCAGAAGGATAAGAGCTACGGGGCTTCAAAATTTGAATATCCAAAAAAATTATATCATGGAATTATGTACGTTTAAAGTAAATATTTTGAAAGCTGTTCAAGCAATCCAAACAAAAGTTGCAGAATATAATGAGAACAAAATATCCTATAGAAAACTACAAACAGTGTTGCCAACTTACCATATTAAACATAACAGTGAAGTATAGTGGTACAGTGTTGCACATTGTTGGAGATACATGTGCTGAAAATGTATAATGGAAAAGTCTGATACATGGCAACAGAGGGTAATATGGGAATGTATTAGAAAAAAGCAAGGGTTTTGCATTATAATTCTGTAGCCCCGGTAAATAAGCAGACAACTCCCAATAACAAAATGATACGTGTTTTTTTTTTTTTTTTTTTTTTTTTAAATTCTGTAAACTGGTTCTCCAGATTTTCTTATCAATATTTGGAAGAGTACTTTCTTGGTTTATGTCTTTCATGTTAAGTGACATATTCTCTTACTTCCTCTCCTACATACCATATGATTATGTTTGTACACTGTAATATTAGCATATTCACATTGGAAATATAATTATTTTATTATTACCTCATTTCGATTTTAGTTGGCCCAGATAGCCATGTGGTATAGAGGGTGAGACAACCGAAATATTAGGGATCGCGGGTTTCAATCTCGCCTCGGACATGCTTTTGTTGTACTTTTCACCTTACATTTTATTGTTATCTTACTCTTTCATAGTGGTCCGGATCCCACTTTACACTATAAATCCCGTCCTAAATAGCTTCGTAGCTGACGTAAAATTGGCATCACTCAATTTCGTTTTTCAAATGCATCAATATTTTGTGACACTGCTAACATTTTACTATGTTATACTATCGGTGTTATGCATTTGAACTAAATTTATAACATGAGACCCAGATTCCTTTATTACCATCTGTTGCCATTATCAGACTTCTCCATTGTATTTCAGCACATGTAGCTCCAACCGTGTGCAACACTGTACCACTACACTTCACTATTATATTTAGCGATAATAGTCCATTTTAAATGTGTGCACACTTGTATATAGTGCTATTTCAAACAAAATATTTTTATTCTGAATTGACAACACTGTTTCACCTATTGCAACACTGCTTATGGTTTTCGATAGGGCATTTTGTTCTCATTATATTGTGCACCTTTTGTTCTGATTGCTTTAACGGTTTTTAAGATATTTACTTTAAATGTACATAATTCCATGATATAATTTTTTGGATATTCAAATTTTGAACCCCTGTGAGCTCCTATCCTTTTGGTCCGTAGCACCTTAAATTTTGCTCATTTTCATTTCCCATGATGCTTTCTCAGATGTGCTGTGTGGCAATCAGATTTTAGCGACAACTTGTGGGACCTTCCCGTGTCAATTTATCATAACTTTATGCCTTATATTCACTTAAAGAAGTATACGAACTGCAGGGACCCTGTAGTTAAGTGATTAAGAGCTCAATCACGCTATCAACCCTCGGTTCGAACAAACATACATGGCTTAGATCTAGCGATAGACATGTCTGATCCTGTTCATCAGCATACTGATCTGTCCACAGGGTCATACTAACACCAGTCGCGAATCAAAAGGAATGGTTTCACATATTCGCACAATAGATGAATTTTGCTACCATTAAGAGTTGCGCAGTGTCAAGCTGTGTGAGACAAAATTTACATATTACAAAATTTTATCTCCCTCGTGGCTTACAGTTATCGTACGCGCTTTCGGGGTGAGAGATCTGGGTTCGATTCCCGATGGGATCTGTGTAGTCGGGATTCCTTGTTAAGATGTAGATCAACGTCTCACATAGTCTTGATGGTGAACGGAACACTAACTTCCAAATCAACCAACCAAAATTTCACAAGTTCAGGTAGCCGCGATAGGACATACATAAAAACGGATGATCTTATAATTCCAGTATAAATTATCTGTACAATTACAAGCAGAGCAGCAGGTCCGTATCCACGGGGGTCTAGAGGGCCACCCCCTCTAAAAATTTACTGTCTTCCTAAAATTTGACAGTAGGCTTGCAAATGAAGTAAAATATGGTGATGAACTATAATGTGGTTGGATCGGGTGTCCCATAACTTCTAACGACCCCACTATATTTTTGGGCTGGCTACCGGCCTGCAGAACAGTACGATAAATGACACCAATTATCACATTTGCTGTATATATAGAACATGTTTATGTAGTTCATGTGAAACTCACTTCAAGAATATTTTCGAAAAATAATTTCTTCCAAGCTGCTCCAATTTGATTTCCGACGAAAACTAAATATTTATGATGTGGTAGATCTGAGTTCTGTGGTCTCAGTTTCAATGAATAAATAGTGATGCTGGCGTCACACGACAAATAGATCTGAATAGGAGCGGAAATGTGTGCTTGAAGAAGTGGAAGTGGACTTGTGAGATATATGAGGATTGCCAAAACAGTAAACCATTTGGATTGTTCAGGAACCTTAATTGTTTATGATGAAGCTATTTATGTCTCACAAGGAAACATCTTATATTGATAGTAGCATTGCCCAATTGATAGAGGAATGAAGAAAAGTGAGAAATCCAAAGTTTTACGGGCCAACACCCAGAAACACAGGAGATACAGGGGAAAGAAGGATATAGAATAATGTGAAGAAAGCAACGCAAAAGATACACTGACACAGAAAGAACTTCAAAATGATTAAAGAAATCAAAATTACATTTACATAACAGTATAGTAAACAAACATTGTACGCACAGACATGCTCAATATCATCATATGTAATGTAGTGTTGCCAACTGAGCACAAAATGAAGTTTTGTTAAATGGTGCGGAACACAAATTATAACATCTGGAAAATCTAATTACGAGTAGAATCATACTTGTGAAGTCTTGATGTACTGTGTTGCCAACGTTTGAGGATAGGCTTATATGAATTCCTATATGAATTTTGGATGTAGAAGAGACATACAGTACACGATTCGAACTAGTTAGAACCAAAATATGAGCCCACAAACAAGAATGTAATCAAGTTCGAAAATAGGGACGAACCACAGTGTCGATTTTCAAGATGTTATAATTTGCGTTCCTTGCCATTTAACAAAACTTCATTTTGTGTTCAGTTGGCAACACTGCATTACATATGATGATGTTGAGCATGTCTATGGGTACAATGTTTGTTTACTATATTGTTGTGTAAATGTAATTTTGATTACTTTAATCATTTTGAAGTTCTTTCTACATCAGTGTATCTTTTGCATTGCTATCTTCACATGATTCTAGATTCTTCTTTCCTCTGTATCTCCTGTGTTTCTGGGTAAAGCTTTGGATTTCTCATTTTTCTTCACTCCTCTATCGATTGGACTTTTTTGATTGGGCAATGCTACTATCAATATAAGATGTTCCCTTGTCAGAGTTATGATCTCTAGTGTGTAAAAGATATATATATATATATATATATATATATATATATATATATATATATATATATATATATAGAGAGAGAGAGAGAGAGAGAGAGAGAGATGAACAAATGCAAGTCTTGCAAGTCTTGCTTTTAAGAAATTTTATGCTTTCATAGGTAAATTTTACTCTGGATATAAGGATAACAAATTCTGCGAAAATAGTAACGGAAAGACAATGTATGTTTCTAAATGTAATATAGTTTACCTTCGTGTAAGTATAATGATAGTGTACAACGTAGCCGGTGATCTATATTTTTTTTTTTTTTTTAATGGGTGCCCACCTTTCACTACTTATAAGATAAAACACAACGTTTCGTAATATTTTTTAATATCTTTAAACAGATCCAATACTTCACTTGTTCCCAAACTGAGGAGGATACCCGTCAGACGTACGAAAGAAAATCAAGACAGCACAGATTACTGAAAGACTATGAATTGCAAAATTATTTTTACATTCTAAAGGCGTCAGACTTTTTTTTTTCTTTTCAAACACGATTAGCTAATCTCTGTATTGTACAAATGTCCAATTAAATATTGAGATTTTATTAAACTGATTCGAATATGCACTCTATGGGGAGAAACATGGACATTACGCAAAAGCAATGAAAAACTCTGACGCTTTCGAAACGTATGCATAGAGGTGGGAAAAAGTAGAGAATTAGCTGGATTGAATGGAAAAAGAATGAGAAGTTGTTAGAAATAGTAGCAGTAGGGGAGAAAAGAATTTTAGATGTAATTAAAACGAGGAAAAGGAACTGGTTGGGACATTGACTGAGGAGGAATTAGCTGGATTGAATGGAAAAAGAATGAAAAGTTGTTAGAAATAGTAGCAGTAGGGGGGAAAAGAATTTTAGATGTAATTAAAACGAGGAAAAGGAACTGGTTGGGACATTGACTGAGGAGGAATTAGCTGGATTGAACGGAAAAAGAATGAAAAGTTGTTAGAAATAGTAGCAGTAGGGGAGAAAAGAATTTTAGATGTAATTAAAACGAGGAAGAGGAACTGGTTGGGACATTAACTGAGGAGGAACTGCATTATGAGGCTCGTGCTAGAGTGCATGGTGGAAGGAAAGAGATTGAGGGGACAAAGGAGACTGCAGTTGAAGGAAGGTATTAAAACAGAAAATTGCTACGTCAAGACGAAGAGACTAGCTGAGGACCACCGTACATCGGAGCTTCTCAGTTGCAGCAAGTGACCTGCCAATAATGACAGAATGGCATGTAGTTGACACCTATCGGGTCCGGAATTACCGATGTTCAATACTACATTCCCTTTAGTTTCTAAAAGAAAATATCTAGTTCAACGTTTCAAGTTATGCACCAAGGCTAAGGGAGACGGCGATGATGGGAAATGAATGAAGTGGTGGACTGAAGAAAGTAGGAGGAAACAGGAAAACACCGAGATAACCCACGCACACTGTCTGTCCACACACACACACACAAAATGCCGCAAAATGACACCTGTGTGACTTGAAAACTAGTAATAACCACAGAAAACGTAAACAACCCATTCAGAAAATGGCATACTGTAGCTATATGCAAACAGGGGCAGATCGATTCACACGGATTGCATAAACTACTGGGAACACATTCACTCCAGTGGCATTTTTACTAAAGCCAAGGAATTCAAGTGAAAGATTACGAAGCCAAGAAATTCTGTAATCTTGAAGCCAAGAAATTATAATCTTGAGGCCAAGCAATTCAAGTGATTTTTTCCCTTTACTTTTTAAATTCTATAAAAGAATTCAAGTAGTGCCGGTACTTGTGCAAGACTCTTGCGCTAATCACTATAATAAATAAATGAATAAATAAATACTGTATATATATATATATGAGCCGTAGCTAGAGGGAGGCGAGCGGGGCGGTGGCCCCGGACGTAGGATAGCAAGGGGGTGCCGAACGAGCAACAAGAAAGAATAGGTGCCGGAAAATAATAAAAAACACAGCGCCCCGTGCAGTTCCTCGTTATGAAGTTTCCGCCATTTCCGATTGCCGTTCTTCTTGGTCCGAATATTCGTCTCAGGATTTTATTCTCAGATATTTGCAACAATACAGGCATTATTATCGTTCTATATATTTTGAGCTTCAAAGTCCGTGACAGAATTCGCGACGACAAAAGATTGTGAATTGTATAATACGTATTCCCTGCTTTCAGTCGAAATTTAATTTCTTCGTGGATATAATTTTGGTCTGTTAATATTGATCCTACATGCTTGAAAGTATCCACTTTATCGAAAGCATTATTTGATACTTTAACGCATCCATAATTTGCATTATTACCATCCCAATTACCTTCCATGCATTTAGTTTTTTCTGCATTTACTTCCAAATCTGCAACCATTTAATAATATCTGCATTTCTTTCTAATGTTCTCCTATCAGATTTACATCATCAGCATACGCCATAGCCTGGTGAATACCATTCGGCTTTAGACCCTCGTTGCTATCTTTGATTTTCCTTATAGCGTACTCCAGAATGAAGTTGAATAATAATATCAGCAACGCATCTCCTTGTTTAAGGTTATTCTCGGCGAGGAAACTCGTGAACAACAATTTTCCTACTCGGACTTCATTTTAGGATTCGTTTAAACAGATTGTAATTAATTTAACAAGCTTTCTCGTAATTTCAAATTCCGCAAGAATGTTTTATAATATTTATTACCTAATAAAATCATAAATCTTTCTAAAATCAATAATTAATTGATGTACCGGGGTATTGTATTACCATTTATTTTTAAAAATTTGTCGAATGGTGAATATGTGGTCCATAGTTGATTGATTTCGTCTAAATCCACACTGATAATCTCCAATAATTTCGTCAGCGTATGAGATCAATCTTGCTAATAAAATGTTTGAGAGATGTGTTAATAATCACTACAATCTGCTTTGTCGCCTTTCTTGTGAATTGGAACATTAATTCATTCTTTCCACTCTTGTGGTAATTCCTCCTTGTTCCAGATAAGGAGAATGAGTTTGTGTATCTCGTTCCACAATTTTGTTCCCTAGCGAAAATTAACTCAGCCGAAATTTCGTCTACTCTCGGAGATTTGTGTTTCTTTAATTTCTTTATAGCAATTTCTACTTCTGTTCGGCTAGGTTCTTAAACATGATTCTGCTGTGCATTTCCCTTTCTCCACGAACGTTAGTTTTTGGCTGTGTATTAAGAAATCGTCAAAGAAATTTTTCCATCTATTCAAGATGTTGTCTGTATCAGTAAGAATTGTTCCGTCGTCGCTCTTTAATATACACGCGCAAGATTGATACCCTTTCTTAAATTCGTTGATGCCCTTGAACATGTCTCGAATTTTTTCTTTTACTAGATCTTCAAGTTCATTAATTTAAATTTTCAAAAAATCTGTTTCTCTCTTCTAAACATTTTGGAAGTTTTTCGTTTGATGTCAACGAAATTTAGCGTAGTTATATCGTTCGGATTTTGTAGCCAACTCAGTTTCGCGTATTTTCCCTTCTCTGTTAGTTTTTTGCATTCCTGGTCGAACCGTGGTTTGCTCCTACGTATTTTCGCGTGCCCCGATTTTTCTCTTGATGAGATTTCAATGCTATCCTTAATTTGTACCCAAGTATCCTCAACATTAGTGCTCTCAAAACCTTCCAAAAACGAGAATCTATTACACTTTAATCTGATATTCTTCTCGCGCCTGATTCTCCTCTAATTTCTTTAAACTAATTCTCTCCATTTTCAGATGTTGAATATTCTCTTTATTTAACGACAATCTCTCTTATTATCGCTGTTACCAGATAATGATCAGTGTCTTAGTCGGGTCCTCTGAAAGAGCGAACATCGCGAATGCTAGACTGTCTTCTATCTACTAAACGTGACCAATTTGATTGTGTGTTATTCTATCTACCGTGATCCATGTGTATTGATGAACGTCGCAATGTGGGAGTTTTGTGTTCTTCACGATAAGGGTTTTGTATGTTCCAAAGTTCACAAAAATAACGCCGTCATTACTTTCCTTACGCAGATTTTCTTTCCCTAACAGGTTTGAAAATATCCTGTCGCCCAATTTTCGCATTGAAATCCTCCAATAGAATTTGCATATGGTATCGCGAGGACTTTGTCGAATACCCGTGATGATGCTTCTTAAAAAGTGTCTTTTATATCGTCATTCTTATCTTCTATTGGGAAATGTACATTTAAAACAACAATAGCACACCACCGACCCTTAAGAGTAATAAAAGAAAGTTTATAATTAACAAATTCAAGCCGTTTAAATTGTTGATATTAAAAGAATCGAAATTAAATGCTATTTGTGTGGTATAGAATAAAATTACAAAAGTTTACAATTATTACTGGAAATTAAGACTGTTACCCGTTTTGAACATTTTAAAAGCACATAGTTCTTAATGTATTGAAATTTCATTTCTTATCGATAGTATGAAACGTTACAAATAGTTGTACTGTAAATTTTCATAATTGTGTTTCCAAGCGGATCTGTATACCAACCAAAGGTAGTTTCGTCAAGTTTAACAAAAAGTCCAAAGTACGCCTCTTGATAACAGCTCTTATTTGTAAAAGAATACCTATCGATCACTTTCGGCTGTTGCAATGGTCTGTCCAAGCAGCTTGATAAAAACTCAACATAACATAACAAATGCAAAGAGGAGAAAGGAGGAAGAAGATGCTTGGTGTGTGTGTGTGTGTAAGTGGACGACGAATTCTACTTTGCCCAGGGCGCTGAAATCTCTAGCTATGGCTCTGTATGTATATAATAATGAGATAATGATAATGAGATGAGATTAATTATAGAATAAAATGTACTCATGGCCAACATGAGGCGAGACTCGATTCTGTCTCGCTGTAGTCGATTCTGCTTGCCATAGCCAACCTAACACCTTAACTAACGTAACAGGGAGGACACAAATTTGTTCCATCTGTCTTTCAGTAATGCTATTATTCTTTGGGCTAGTAATAATATTCTTAGCTTTATTATGTAAGGACAAGTGTAAAATCTAACTAACACAGTTCAAATTCGAATTCCAGAACTTACATAGTATAATAATGATTACGTAATATTGAAAATAAACAAACCTATATATAGTACAAGGCTAATGAAAAGCAAGCTCATAATCGGGGTGATCGAAACAAGTGAGATGTCATATAACGCATTTAAAGGTTATGAACTTAGCTTTTAGCTCAATGAAATAAGTAGCTATTGGGAATTCCGTGGTTTGTGTCAACGCAACACAATATGTAAGTTTTAGTTTGCGATAAACGGTGTACTAATTAAAAGCGATTTTAGCATGTAATGATCCGTATATATATATATATATATATATATATATATATATATATATATATATATATATATATTCATTCTTGCGAAGGCTTGCATAGAATAAGGCCTGGGAAGCACTAGGAGCAAAAGAAGTTAAAACTTGCCAGTTGAACTCGTTCAAGGTTTCAAGTTGTAACCATATAATGAAAGGATTTCACCACACTAACGAAACTGGTTGTGCTGTTATTATATATATATATATATATATATATATATATTGTGATTGAGTACCGGTACACAAAGAGTTCACCTAATGTTAGTAAGAAAATGTTGACTAGCAAATAATTAAAAAAAAAAAAACATTTTCAAATCGATTCGAAGAAAAATACCTCTCCACCCATGGTCTTTATTGTGAAATCGAAACACGTTGTATTTACAACACCAAGAATCTTTTTTGCTTGGGTAAATTATGCTCAATAATAAAGATAGTTCTACGAAAAGGATAAAATGGACAACTGTAGTGTTCAAAAAAACATAGTGAAACATAGTCTTTACTTACGCGGCAAGTTACAATTGGAAGTAGTTCATTCTTTAGTTTCAGCTATTCGGAATGCAGTTCATATCACACGAGGAAAATAATACTATTTTGTCACAATCAGTGGCGGATTTATCCTGGGGTCGGGGAGGGGGCTAGCCTCCCCTAGTTTTTTTGAGTGACGAAAACAATTGAAGCTATTATGTATATACTTTTGAAAGTTTATAGTACTCATGTTATACTTATTATACTCTGAATTCTGGCTGGCCTCCCAGTTATTACCTTCTAGATCCACTGTAGTGTTGCCACGAGACGAGACGAGACGAGACTTTAGGCTGTCTCGTCTCGTGCAAAGCATGTCCCGTCTCGTGTCTCGTCTCGAAAAAATGTGCTCGTCCCGTCTCATGTCTCGTCTCGAGAGGTTCTGTCCCGTCCCGTCCCGTCTCGTCTCGTCTGTCTCGTCTTGTTTCGTAAAAATATGGCAGCATGCCATGGGAACGAATGTAAAATGTAGCAGGCTGTACCATGCTAATCAAGATACAACTAACAAGGGAAGAGAGGGAGATTATATATCGAAGTGGAAGATGGTTTATATACCAATCGAAAGCACTAATGACGCCTATTACAAAACTGTAATAAAAATTTTCCGAATGCATATACTGTGCGAGCTATATGAATATACAGGGTGTCCAGAAAATCCATTTCCACCCCTTGAAATCGCAAACGATGAGACAGATGCCAAAACTAGAAAACACGTTTTTGATCATTATAAAAGTACAATGTATCAGAGCAAACATTGTTGTCCCAGGGCCAGGCAGTCCCAGGCGGGATCCAACTCAAAAATTACAAAAGGTAAGGGGGTGAATTAGTATATCGTTCGAAACTTCTTGGGAAATGAAAGAAGATGAACAAGTCCCAACTCTCTAAAATTACCCTGTGCAAAATGGCGGCCGGTCAAACTGTCAGCAAAAACGTCATTGTAAAGTCTATGGCCACCCTTCAAAGAAAGAAAAAAAACTGAAGCGGTAAGACAGATGTCAAAAAAGAAAAAGATGTGTGTCATCTTTTCAAAAGTACAATAATTGAAAGTAAAAATGTTTGTCCCAGGGTCCTCCACAAGGTTCCAGACGGGGTCCTACTCAAAATTTTCAAATGGCAAATATGGTCAAATAAAGCTGTTGAGAAATAAAAGAATACGGAACAAGTCTCGATCCTCTAAAATTACCCTGTGTAAAATGGCGGCCGGTCAAAATGTACATCTTCATTTCGATTTTCTGAGCACGTTCACTTTCCATTTTGCAATCGGCACTTGTTTTCATTCTGAGACATTTGTACGTATTTACTCTTCCTGGTGCAAGGAATTCTTTCGTTTGAATCATTTTATAATTGATAAACCAGATAACGAGCATAAGTACCACTGTTGTGCAGTCATAAACATAAATAAGTAGAGGTAAGAGTCTTTACTTCTGATGGCTCCAACCTCTACTTATTTATGTTCGTGGAAGTACATTATATGTTAACTAGTCAGTTCTATACTCAAAGATGTCAAATGTTGTCGTTTCTTTTCTTTATGTCTTAATTTGCTTTTATTTTATTATTTTTTTTATTTAGATATTATTGGGCTCAAAGAGCAGAATCTCACAGTAGGGGCATTTCCTTTCTTTCCGTTGAGTACAAGAATTAAAGTGAAAATAAACTAAAACCCGGTTACAGAAAGAACAACTAAAATGCAAGATGTTTGCACAGTATTATCGTAGAGCGTCCATGCTTGTTCTATCTGCTTTCATTTAATAACAGCTTTAAACGATGTGCTACTTGACCTCCCTTGCCATTTGAACAATTTGAACATGACCCCGCCTGGAACACTGTGGAGGACCCTGAGACAAATATTTTTACTTCCAATCATTGTACTTTTGAAATGATGAAACACATGTTTTCCTGTTTTGACATTTGCCTCACCATTTTTTTGGGGGTGGCCATCGACTTTACAATGACGTTTTTGCTGACAGTTTGACCGGCCGCCATTTTGCACAAGGTAATTTTAGAGTATTGAGACTTGTTCCGTCTTCTTTCATTTCCCAAGAAGTTTCGAACGATATGCTACTTGACCCCCTTACCTTTTGTAATATTTGAGTTGGATCCCGCCCAGTACACTGCGGGTGGACTTGTGACAAGAATTTTTGCTTTGATACGTTGTACTTTTAAAATGATCAAACACATGTTTTCCAATTTTGGCATCTGTCTTATCGTTTGCGATTTCAAGGGGTGGTAACGGATTATCTGGACACTCTATATATCCATATAACTCGCATAGTATATGCATTCGGAAAATTTTTATTACAGTTCTGTAATAGGCGTCATTAGTGCTTCCCATTGGTATATAAACCATCTTCCACTTCGATATATAATCTCCCTCTCTTCCCTTGTAAGTTACAAGTATTACCCAGAACACACAAGACAAGAAATGTCACGGTAGCTACACCATGAAGCCTTCACCTCTGGTGTATGTGGTAGTCGGTTCGATCTCGGTTAGTGCCATGGGAGCTTTGTGGTGGACAAACATTGAATGTGTGTGGGGACCGCGGTGGCTCAGTGGAAGAGCGTTCACCTCTTGTGCTTGGGGTCTCGGGTTCGATCCCAGTCCCGCCAGGTGAACTTTGTGGTGGACAAACACCGTGTGCGTGGGTTTTCTCGGGGTTCTCCCGTTTCCTCCCACTTTTTCATTCCACCATTTCATTTATTACTCATCATCACTGTCTCCTTTAGCCTAACCGGCATAATCGTGGGACGTAAAACTCAAAGATTTCACTTCATTTCATTTCATTTCATTTTTTGAATGTGTGTGTTTTCTCGAAGTTGTCTAGTATCCTACCACTTTCTTCATTCCACTAATTTTCCCATCATTATCCATTCGGCCAAAGTTGCCTAAAGGTCTTAAAAATAAATTCAAATAAGCTCACAAGGCAAGGACAAATAGTTTAGAAGATAATATATCTCTGCTGTTAGTTGTCTGAGGCTTCCCGACCCTGGCTTCTTTTTTTTTTACATTCTAAAACATTGAAATTTGTTTCACCAGTTTCAATACATGAATATACAGTAAATTGCTCATATAGGTACGTCGAAGATGAAGACACTAATGTTAAATAATGTTTACACGACAAGCAAAGTTCGATGTAAAGGTGTCATCATCCCCGACACTATCGTATACTATCAGCCCACTTGCTTTATACTGTCTGTATATATATATATATATATATATATATATATATATATACAGAGAGAGAGATGGAAAGATGTATAGATAAATACAGAGATAGATATGTGTCTACACTTTGATTTCATATATTCCAGCCTTTAGGTTTCACAGTGTTAACCCATAACAATCCAAAAACTACTTTCAATTTTAGCATATTTAGATTTGTTGCAATTATTATTTAAAAAAAAAAAAAAAGCTCGGAACCAAATAATTTGAGTAATGGAAAGTATTTGATTGAAATTTTATATGTTACTGCACACTAAGGTCTACTTAAAGTGCCATAGTAATGGGAGCTGAACGACACATCGGACGAAAGAATGCTTGGGGCCAGTCTTCACCTCCATGGTTCAAATCTGTTCCCATAACCGCGGGGTGTGTGCTACTATGTGGTGCTTGCCCCGTTTGTGTAACAAACTCATGACAGTACACCCAGATTAGCTAATGACTAAAAAAAAAAAAAAAAAAAAAAAAAAAAAAAAAAAAGTTGATTTTTGGGTGGCCATTTTGGATTAAAGTTCCTTATATTGTCGGGATCTATTCGCAATCATACAACGTACATCTTTATACCAAGCCGAGCGGTCTGCGGCAATAGACCATCGGCTTGAAGGCCCCGGGTTGAGTCCCGGAAGGGTCATGTGTATGGATTTTAACAACATTTGTTTTTTCGTACTGTGTCAGGGGGGGAAATCGTAGGCCTACGGGATAAAAGGATTTCAGTCTGAAAAAAATGGAGAGAATATCCTCCCCAGGATACTTTCATGGGAGTAAGGAATTAGTAAAAATATAGGATATACATTTTATAGCAGGTTTAAAAATATGGTTTGGGTATCCTATTTCTTTTCTGTTAATTATGTTCTTCAATGTTCGAATTTTGATCATTCTCATGATATTTTCTGCTTTCAACGGAGTTCCATGAATATTATACCAAATGTTCTTTACACTTATCAAGTTCGAGAGGTTTTATGCGCCTGTAAGAAACAATTTCTGAAGATAATTCAGGTCCTAATGAATATTATTCACTAGGAAAGGGAAGTATTCCCCTCCTTTCAACACGGAAGCAGAGGGCAATTTCGCACTCTGGTCAGATCAAACATTTCCGCCTAACCAAACGAAGGTCCCCCTGTAAAACTTCTTTACCTAAAGTGTTACTATTAGTATCATAAATTTGCTGAAAGCAAAGAATTTGAAGGGTTCGTCGATAATATCTTTGCTTCCTTTGTCGTCCTCCCGCCTTCCAAACGAAGAGGTGAATTTTACAACATGACTGCTGTATAATAAGCGAGCGATTGGTAAAATGGCAAAAGTGTGTTTTTATGTGTGTGTGTGTGTGTGTGTGTGTATGTGTGTGTGTGTGTGAGAGAGAGAGAGAGAGAGAGAGAGAAGACAAAATTTTAGTTACAAGATGACATACTTCAATTGCCGTTTTCGGTTCATATAGCAAAAAGAATACCGCCACCAGAGAATAAAGACAAGTGTAGACCTTACCCAGTTTTCAAATTGAATAGATGGTGGTGGTAGTTCGGTTTCTTGACCTTATAAAAATCTTCCCTGTCTTTGATTTTGTTTGTCATCATTCCAGCCAGAAATAGAAAAAAAAAAAAAAAAAACGAGAATTCCTCAGTTTACAGCAAGGGGAATTGGGGACAAGACATTAAGGATGATATTCCTGGAAGCTCATGTATCACGATTGTTTCATTCAATAGCCAGAGGACACTTTTCTATGAAGGCTTTTCAACATGTTTTCTCACAAAGGGGATTTTCCTTTTGCAATCTATATGACCATTGGCAATTTCAATCTTGGCCATTCCCGCCAGCGTTTTCATTTTCGAGACACGAGACGAGACGAGACATTTTACGAGACGTCCCGTCTCGTCTCGTTTTCGAGACGGGACAAGTAGTCTGTCTCGTCTCGTGTCTCGTCTAAGAGGGTTCTGTCCCGTCTCGTGTCTCGTCTCGTTTACGAGACGAGACGAGACACGAGAAATGTCTCGTCTCGTGGCAACACTAATCCACTGCTTGTATTTACAGTGGAAAAAATGATAATTATGAAGTATTTTTAAATGTGGGCTATTACATATACTATACGTACCTAGGTATATATTTCTTCCGGTCTATTTCGGAAGTTGGCATTTTGTTTTTCATTCAATAGAAAATGCATGATCTAATTGTAATAATAATAATAATAATAATAATAATAATAATAATAATAATAATAATAATAATAATAATAATGATAATAATAATAACTTTCCTAAACATTGAAGGGAGTGAAAAAGTAGCGTCTTATGTATGGAAACGTAATGAAAATATAAAACGTTGTATCCTGAAACAAAAGCAGACTATGAATAAAACGTTGTGGGATATTTTTTAAACGTTATTAATGTTTAGTGTTATGCTATTATTTAAAATAATGCTTTACATTATTATTTTCCTTTGAATTGTACATAATAAAATGTGTCTAAGTGGGAGGTTTTATTCTCAGAAAAATTAATGTGGCGTTTGAACGATTAGATACTACAAGAAATATAGTATTACTCTTTAATGCTGATAGACTCAACGTAAAAGTATATTAAATCCCCACTGTCTCGAAGAAAAGTTCTTGAACCATGTCTATAAACATTAACTACTATTTCTTAATGCAAGAATCCTGGTTCTAAATCACTTCTCTGAATATTTTAACTCATCTACAAAATGTTTATATTCAAACTGCTTATATTTATATTAACTGCTTCATTTTGTTCTTGATTTGTATTTAAAATGCAAATTCAGTCACAAATACAAAATAAAAAAATAACTTTTTTTTTAAATATATAAGTTTCGATACCGTCACTTCAAGTCAGTAACTGTTGCGCAATTTTCACAATGCGTTATTTATGCGTTATTCATAAGAAAGGCTAGGTTATCTTGAAGTCCCAATTTACAGCGAATGTTGAGGGAAAAAAAAAAAAAAAACATGTACAATCATGAAGTGCCGGGTTCCAGAAGCCCCTCTCAAATTTCAATTCTTCTGGTTTGTCAGGTTGAGCAGACACTTCACTTAGATTGTGTCAGGTACTGATTAAGAGTTGGCTAGGTTGCAGGTTATAATGTACCAACTATAAATTAACTTTTAAAATCGAGAGAGTGCTTGTAAAATGAAATGAAATCACTAAGTTTCACGTCCCACGATTATGCCGGCTAGGCCAAAGGAGACGGTGACGAGAAATGAGATGGTGGAATGAAGAAAGTGGGAGGAAACGGGAGAACCCCGAGAAAACCCACGTATACGGTGTTTGTCCACCACAAAGTTCACTTGGTGCGATCTGGGACCGAACCGAGGACCCCATGCACCAGAGATGAAAGTTCAACCACTGAGCCACCGTAGCCCCGACACTCTGCTTGTGTTCCGTGTAAAATGTAGGGATGGCCAGAACCGGTTCCTGGTGGAACCGGTTTTCGGGTCTGAACGAATCCGGTTCTAGAAGATCCGGTTCCGGAACCGGTTTTTCGGATCCAGGTCTGGAACCGGTTTTTCGGATCCAGGTCTAGAACCGGTTCTTCGGATCCAGGTCTAGAACCGGTTCCTCGTGGAACCGGTTCCGCTGGAACAGAAACTTTGTGACCATCCCTACGCTAAACCCGAGCTGCTGGCAAGCTGTGAACAGTATGCTAGATGAAATGGTGGAAGCGACAGGCAGGCGCCCAGGCGGCGGCAGCTTATCTCATTTGGCTAAATAAACTGGGTAACTGGCAAACTCATTGGTTAAACAGGCAAACTGGCCAACTCATTTGGCTAAACACCCACTAGTGGACCAAAAATTTTTTCTGGGGGCACAAACGGGTCTGGGCGGGGAAGGCACAAGCGCATGGTCCTCTTTGCATTGTTTTTGAAGGTGAACTTTATGTCTCCTTTACGGGTCTTTGGGGGCTTTCGGATCCAGGTCTGGAACCGGTTCCTAAGATCCGGTTCTGGAACCGGGTTTTCAGAACCAGATGTGGAACCGGTTCCTAAGATCCGGTTCTGGAACCGGGTTTTCAGATCCAGATCTGGAACCGGTTCTTAAGATCCGGTTCTGGAACCGGGTTTTCGGATCCAGGTCTGGAACCGGTTCCTAAGATACGGTTCCGGAACCGGGTTTTCGGATCCAGGTCCGAAACCGGTTCTGAAAACCGGATCTCCGAGAACCGGTTCCTCGCGGAACCGGTTCCGTCGGAACCGGAACTTTGTAGCCATCCCTAGTTAAATGTTCCCTTTTCTGCTTCCAAATCTTAGGGTTTCCTAATCTAACCCTTCCTATCTTTAATATTTACTACTTGTCATCTATTATTATTATTATTATTATTAATAATAATAATAATAATAATAATATGTTCAACTAAGATAGCATTACAATTTCAGACAGCACTGTGTTGTTGAAAAAGTAATATTCTTTAATGGATAAGTTATTGTTAATATCACTTTACTTCTTCATTTTTACTCTCTCTCATTTTACTTACTGGTGTTCACTTTTGAGTTACAAGTTACTTCTCTTAATTTCAGTTTCCACCTTTATCTTGTATTATTATCTAAGAGAATACAATTTATTTTCAGACACTGCCCTAACTTTTTTTTTTTTTTTTGTAAACTATCTATCCTATTATCTTTTCCTTTCAAGTGGAAGTATCACTAACTAGGGATGTACTTGAACCTGAACCCACAAAGTGGGGGTGATGTATATATTTCTTGAAAGCTTGGGTCATGGTGAGATCAAAACCGGTTACCAAAATTGGAGAGGTCTCATGCATTCCGCTTGGGGGCAGCACTTTATTCATTTTTATTAAGATCTTGAAGCGTGTCTATCAAGTTCGTTGTCACCCCGAAAAATCTGAAATAGTGAGACAGATATGAAAACTGAAAAACATATCTTTCATCATTTCAAAAGTACAACGTTATCAAGGTAAAATAAATAAATGGTCCCAGGGTCCCCCACAGAGTCTCAGACGGGGTCCAACTCAAAATTTTTAAATGGAAAGGGAGTTCAACTTCCATATCGTATGAAAGTTGGTATTGAATGAAAGAAGATAAATCAAGTCTCGACTCTCTACGATAAGGCTGTGCAAAATAGCGGTGGGTCAAAATATCAACACAATTTTCATTGCAATGTCTGTGGCAAATGATATTAATCTGAAACGGTGGGATAGGTGAAAAAAACAAACACGGATATGTTATTATTTAAAATGTATAATGATTCAAAGTAAAAAAAAAAGTTCCAGGTTCTCTCGCAGGGTCCCAGACGGGGTCCAACTCAAAATGTTGAAATGGGAAAGGGGTTCAAGTTGAGTATCGTATGAAAAGCCGATGTGGAGTGAAAGGTGAAAGAAGTCTCGACTCTTGATAATAAGCCTGTGCAAAATGGCAGTGGGTGAAAAATGTCAACACAAGCGTGTTGAAACATTATAGTTTGTTTGTTTGTTTTACACCTGTCTCACCGTTTCAGATTAATAGCAATGGGCATAGCCTTTTTAAGGACACTTATGTTGACATTTTGACTCACTGCCATTTTGCACAGGCTTATCATCAAGAGTCGAGACTTCTTTCATCTTTCACTTCACATCGGCTTTTCATACGATACTTAACTTGAACCCCTTTCCCATTTCAACATTTTGAATTGGACCCCGTCCGGGACCCTGCGAGGGAACCTGGAACATTTTTTTTATTATTTTGAATAATTATACGTTTGAAATAATAACATATCCGTGTTTTTGTTTTTTTCACCTATCCCACCGTTTCAGATTCATATCAGTGGCCATAGACTGCAATGAAGATTGTGTTGATATTTTGACCCACCGCTATTTTGCACAGGCTTATCGTAGAAAGTGGAGACTTGATTTATCTTCTTTCATTCAATACCAACTTTCATACGATATGGAAGTTGACCCCCTTTTCCATTTAAAAATTTTGAGTTGGACCCCGTCTGAGACTCTGTGGGGGACCCTGGGACCATTTATTTATTTTACCTTGATAACGCTGTACTTTTGAAATGATGAAAGATATGTTTTTCAGTTTTCATATCTGTCTCACTATTTCAGATTTTTCGGGGTGACAACAGACTTTATAGATACGCTTAAAGATTTTAATAAAAGTGAATAAAGTGCTGCCCCCAAGCGGAATGCATGAGACCTCTCTAATTTTGATAACCGGTTTTGATCTTACCTAGTTCCAAGCTTTCAAGAAATATATACATCACCCCCACTTTGTGGGTTCAGGTTCAAGTACATCCCGGGTAAGAGTGATTTCATACAAGTTACAAATATAAATTTCCTTATTAATTTTTACAAACTGGTTGCTTAAAAAAGAAAAAAAGATGTGAGAAGATTTTAAATTTACAGCATTCGAAATTCACTGAAGAGATTAATTAGGGATGAGTAAAGTAATGAATTTAGCCGAACCTTATTCAGCAGCACTGATTTATTCAGAATGAGAACACAACAGGTATATGCCATGGGTGTAAGTTCTCTCAAGATGCACATTACGCATTACACTGGTCAGAATGGTACTTTAAACTTGCTCAGAGGTTGGTTTTGATCTACATCTTTCTCTCTACGTACAGACTTAGTGAAAACATATTATTGATGATCAATTACACGTTTTTTATGCAAATTTTTTGTTTTCTAATGTTTAAGTATTTCCTCTAGTAATTTCATAAAATATTCCTCCATTTTCTTGTGGATACCCTTGCATATTCGCACTATGAAATCTATTGGTAAAACCAATAATTGTTTGTTGATAACGGCCAATAAACCACGTCAAAGTAGAAAATTGCCAGAATGAAAATGTTTAATATGCAAATTGTGATTTTTTTCTCGCTGAGGCATTATGGTGGGCGACAAAATATTGACATACTTTTTGTCATACTTGAAGCTATGTGTTGTCTTCACAACTTTTTCACGCCTAGCTACATAGTCATATAGTCAATAAAACTTCCCATGAAACATAAATGTCATACATGATTGAAAAGCATTTCATGTAGTTTTCTTAGCTTCATTGATATTATCGTGTATTTCAACTTGCTTGGAAACCATTTAAAACAAATTACAAACATGTAAGATAAAAATAAAAACATAATACATTATTTTTTCTATAATATTGACTACTGTTTATTATTACATGCACCATAAAACATTTTATTATTTAAATTGTACGCGTTACGTGAAGTGTTTACAATTCTGATAAGACATGTTCTTGTAATTCATAAGCTAAACCTCTCATACTTTACTAGTATACTTGATACTATATGATATCCCTTCTATACTTGGGGTCATATTTTGCAATCAACTTTACATTCACTCTTATTAATCCGTTTTCCTTCCAATCTTGCAACAACATTTCAATTCCCATACACATTCTCTACTTCATTTACCTCAAAAATTAAATTTGTGAGAACTTAATACAATCATGTGGTCAGAATATAATCACAAAGAACCTCACAGAAATAGCAAATGTCTGCTGCACCATTACATTTGATTAAACTGATTGGATTTAACATTCCTTTTCATTACTGATTTTTTATTAGACGGAACCTAATGTGGTAGTGGCGTACGAAAAATTGGTTATAGTTAAGGAGCCGTACTTCCCATTTAGGGAAGGACGAGAAACGCCATACTTTCAGGAATTATTCATTGAATATCTACCTACTTAAAAAGTTGGTAATATACCCAATTTTAATTAGTTAATGAGTGATTTGAAATTAAAGAAGACGTGTGTGTATTCCGCTCTCGTTGTGTTGTCAACGTTCTGTGTTTACATAGGCGTTTTGCGCTTTTCAAATGTTCGATGCCACGTCATGAATGGAACTGTGCGTGTGCGCATTGATGTAGGTGGCGACAGGTGTAGTCTGTAAGAAGAAGAGCAAGAAGACAAAGGAAATGGCGGGTGGTATCCTCATGTGCATGCCGGCGTGCTCTGAATGCTCCTTCTCAGAGTATGCCATAGTGGAAATTACTGTCAAACAAAGGATAGATGAGTGTATAAAACTTTTGCAGCACCATGGCGTACTTCCTTTAGGTAAGTTATGTTCCAAATGTTGTAGGGATGCGGTTTTTTGTAAGGAAAGGAATGTGTTTCGTTGTCAGAAAACACGTTTCATTGGAAATTCGAAGAGGAAGACGAAGTGCTCCTTTTCCTCTTCACTTTTCAAGGGAACGTTTTTTTCTAGGGCTAAACTCGATTTTTTAACGGTGACGCGCCTTATGGGTTACTGGTGTTTGAATAGTCGTCCAAACATCAGTAATGCTACTATGAATCTGAATATTTCCAAACCCACATGTGTCGATTGGTTTAGCTTTTGTCGTGAGGTTTGTGTTTGCTGGGCTATGGATTCCTCTACTAAACTTGGGGGTCCAGGAATAACAGTTCAGATAGATGAGTCCAAGTTCGGGAAACGCAAAAATCACTGCGGTCGTGTGATCGATGGCACATGGGTTTTTGGAGGTTATGAGGTTGGTTCTGGCAATGTATTCATGTGTGTCGTCAAGAACCGAAGTGCTGAAGAGCTGTTAAGCGTTCTTCAACAGTGGGTGAAACCTGGTACAACCATTCATAGCGACTGCTGGAAGTCATACGATAGGTTGACTGAGGTTGGATTTCAGCACTTCAGCGTGAATCATAGCTTGAATTTCGTAGATCCTGAAACTGGCGCTCATACGCAAAATATCGAGCGGTTGTGGCGAGACGCGAAGGACAGCATTCCGCGATATGGAAACAAAAGACACCATTTCGTGGGACATCTGGCCTCCTTTCTTTTCAAAAAAAAGTATCCCCCCACAACGCGGTTTCACAACTTCCTGTTGGAAGTGGGTAGATTATATCCTCCAATCATTTGAGGTATGTGAAAATGAATGCTTCCTGGGCGTTATTCTCCTTTTCGTTGCATTTCTAAATGTGGCCCTTGTACTTAATATATACGTTTGTGTAGTGCCCTTGTTCTTAATAATATATGTTTGTGTAGTGCCCTTGTACTTAGGCAATTGAACGCATATTTCGTGCACGACGATACTTCTTACTGTTGCACTAGCTACAAAATTGATTCTATTTGATGTACAAGTGGTAATATAACACATAAGAAACCTAGATCACGTTGCATTCTCACTCCATATTGGAGTGTGAATGCAACATGATCTGGGTTTCTTATGTGTTGAATTATATATATATATAGGGTGTTTCAAAACAACATCGACAACGTTTGGGAGGTGATTTCTGACACCAAGATAAGACGAAAAAATAGACCAACCTGGGACCACAAATGCTTCCTTTCGGAGTTATAGGCTACCGAAAACATGAGAAAATGAAATATGAAGGTTCATAGCTCCAAAATTATGGGACTTACCGTAGTCGGGTCAAGACCAGCGGGAAGGACTAAACAAATAAGTGTATCATATATTTTCCGAACAAAAGACTTAGCCTTGTGTAGGCAGTTATCAATAACTAGTTTGGGTTATGAAAAAAGTGAAAATAGTAGGATACGTATAAAACAAAAGCTACTTAACTGCTACTAACATAAAAATAATGTGAAATTGCTTCACCAAACTTTATCATTTCTACTGTCTTTAGAAGAGAGAATTTAGCGTTAGAATGAGGGGCTATGTATGAAACAGAAATGTATGATATTATATATATATATATCCAATGGCGCTGTCTTTCTGCACATTGTAAGGAAGCTGTATTTACCATTAGAAGACGAAGGTTACACGCATGAAACCGTTGTTACTACTCTCCTCAGTTGTAGCTATAAGTACTCATATTAATTTTTTGCTGCACAAAGTAGCTTCCTGTCACAAAACTAGTGGAAATTCATCCTATAGGCCTATCTCTTAAACAGATTGAAACAAGAAATAAATCACAGTAAAAGGAATGAAAATAAGCATAAGAAAAAACAAACGGAGGTGTATACAAACAGCAACCCGAACGCAATTTTTACAGCAGTATTAAACAATGCATGGTCAAAACTATTTATAAATCTTTTTCTACTAGAAGAAAGAAGTGGTGATTCTCCAACGAAGTAAGTTGGTACAAGCAAACATCAACAGGGGACTTTGTTTCACACACCCTGCTAAACCACCAAATTAACAATGTTGTCAAATCAAAGTAGTATTTTTCAAACGGCACTATATCAGGTTATTACATATTTCCAACATGAAAACGAAACCATACAATTTCATATTTATTGCAAACTAAAGGTGTTGCACACTAAGGGCACTAGTTATCATAAACATCGAGAATCAACCAAATTTTGAAGGGTTCTACAACAGTGATCACGCCAAGTGACATGGGCGGGATAATGCATACCCAAAGTCTTACGGTCATCATATGATGTATTTAGTGGAAACAAAGTTACAAGGAATTGATAATTTGACCCTTTTTCAAAGAGCTTCGGTGCAGTTTTACTATACAGATCCACATATTGTAAAATGTGCGGAAAAATTTGAGGAAGTATTTAATTTGGCCCAGTTTATGTCGAGAACAGAACTCAACGAATCCCTGCGGAGCATCTAACCCGTTCCTACTACTACTATTCTTCCTCCTACTACTACTTATACTATGGATCCGCATAGCAAAACTGCACGAGAGCTTAATTTCAGGAAAGGTTTGAGATAAAAGTCACATCCAATTATGTAGCTGGGTTTCAATAAGCATAAGTATCATAATGCCGTTTACAGCAATTTGTTGTCTCAAACCATTCTGGGGATAAGAAAAAATGGTAAAATTTGATAAACGTATTTGTTAAAATAGCGTATTTTTGTAACTAAAAAAAAAAAAAAATCTTTTTGATTTATTTTGTTTGTATGGCATTACAACAATATTATTTGGTAGGTGTGATAAGTTTTCGGAATTACATAACTTTAAGCAGCATTGAAACCTTGACAAATATCTTTACTAAATCTCCAGAACTGTTTGAGATATCAAGTTACTCTAAACAGCATTATGATCTCATCTATTGAAAGCCATCGATGCAATTGAATGTAGTATTTATCTAAGCAGTTTTACAAAATAAAGACTTTTGAAACAAGTCAAATTTTGAATCCCTTGTACCTTCGTTTCTATTCATTCGAAGTCAGTCATATCATGATCACAGCACCTGACACTAGAGTACATTTGATGACTATTGCCCCTCCGTCTCATGTGGGTTGTTATTGTTATAGAGGGCACCAAAATTTATAAATTTAAGATATTGTAGCGACTTTAGTTGGCAACAATGAATAATTAATCCGATACTGTTTAACATGTAGATCTGAAATATACAATAACGTGACGTAGTGTTACTTTTTTTTTAAAATATAACTATATTGTGTTGGCAACACTGTTAACCTAATGGAATCATAGCGTTTGCCAATCAATGTCCTCCTGACGATATTTGCATGGTACAAAATTTAGGTACTTTTTTGTCTATTAGTTTAAAAGTTAGAAGGGCGTATATAAATCAATAAAAGTATAAATAGAAAAAATACAGAACTATAAAAGCCATTATGGACCCGGACCAGGAGGCTAGGCCTCCCCAGTATTTTGGGTAACAAAAATAATTTAAGCTCTTATTGGTTATAGTTAAGGAGCCGTACTTCCCATTTAGGGAAGGACGAGAAACGCCATACTTTCAGGCATTATTCATTGACTATCTAGGATGTTAAAAAGTAGGTAATAGACTGAGTTCTTGCCCTTGTACTTAGGGTGTTTAGGTAGTGCAACAGTAAGATGTATCCTCGTGCACGGGAGATGAGAAGTAGCTGTTCTTAACTATTACCCTGTTATTTATATATTTTTGAAAGTTAAACTAAACTCATGATATACCTATCATAGCCTGGGTTCTGGCTGCTCCCCCCAGTTTTCACCTTCTAGATCCGCCACTGGGCCCACCTGCCTTAAATTACTAAACTTAATTTAGTTGGGTTATACGAACACTCAAAAGTTGACTGTCAATTGTATTTCGTAATAGTAATCAAACTACTCTTGTTGTATATAAATTGTGCCTTTGCTGGGGAGACGCGGGTTCGATTCCCGGCGGGAGCTCATGTGATACGGATTCCACGTTAATCAGTAGGTCTCGTCTCATATAGCCTCGCTCCTCAAAGGGGTGTTAAAATAAACTCAGCTCTTGTTGTATAAAGTGCTGATACCTTTATAAACAAAAGATAAAGTCCACAGAAAATAAGAAGTTGGAAAAAGTGAAAGTTTACGTATGAGAGAAAGCGAACTTCCTTAAATCTGTCGTATCTTACCGTTCACTTTATTCTTACTTACTGTCTGTAAATTTCCCATGAGAGGAGTACAGTCCCATCTCATTTCCATACATATGGGGACGGGAACCTATTTGTACTTTCCTTTGTAGCTTTCATTAATCAAAGATGAAATCAATTTTACATTAATTACTCGAAAGAATAACTCAGTAAAAACTTACCTGTACCGATATCAACCTGAGGAGACAACTTCTCTTCGCTGAACTAACACAACAATAAAACTTCACAACTAGAATCAACAGTAAATAGACACGTTTTAAACCAAAACCAATCGCTCCGTCTCAGGTGAGAGCTGTTTGCAATTTGACCGTCCAAAGAGTAAAATCAGCTACAGATAAACTCAACCAGCTGACCTTGGAACATAGCGCAGCCGGAGAAAGAAAGATCATGGCCCGGCAAACTGAGCACATGTCTTCCAGGCATAAACACAGAAAGGAAAAAAAGAGTTAGACCTGCTTGCAACGTCATTAATGATGTAATGTCAGCGTGTTTTTCCTTCTTATTTCTCGTTTCATTTTTTTTATCCCTTTTAATTATTGTATTTATTTTTTAAAAATTTATTCATCTGTATTCTTTATCAAGACCTGTCCTACTACGACAAATTACTTCTCCTCATATTTCCGCTACAACATAGTAGTTTTCTTTACAGTGATTACTCATCTGGGAATCCCTATTACATACAGTAACTATGATTATAATTTCTTGTTCTTTACGCGATGTATCACTTCCAATTCTTTTTTCAAATACTATTACAGGTCATTGTCAAATGAAATATTTAAGTTTAACGTCCCACGTTATGCCCTTTAGGCTAAGGGAGACGATGATTAAAGCAAGTGAACCTTGATGAAAGAAATGGTGGAATGAGAAAGTGGAAGGAAGCGGAGGTACCCCCAGAAAACCCTATGTTGTCCATCACAAGCTTACTTCGCCGGGGATCGAACCAGGGACCCCATGCACCAGAGATAAGCGCTCTAGTACTGAACCACTGTTTCCTCCAATGCAACGGAAAAATTAGAACTCAAAATGCGATATATTTATGATCATTATTTATAGGTAGAATGTAGGAGGTAGAATGATTAGATGCATAAGATTTCCAGACGATATGGCGCTTCTTGCAGAATCTGAAAAGAAAATCAATAAAATGTTAGAAAGAATGAGAAAGGGGTTTGAAGAATATGGGATGAAAATAAATGTTAGAAGGACAAAAGCCATGGTGATTGGAACGAAGGAGTCTGTGACAAATATAAAAGTACGAGGGGAGAAAATAGAACAAGTGAATAGTTTTCGATATCTAGGTAGTATTCTTAGTAATAACATGAAGTGCGAACGTGAAATAAAAGCAAGGATAGGAATGGCGAAAGAAGCCTTTAGGAGGAAGAAAAGTCTGTTTTGTGGGACCTTGAATAAAGAGTTGAGAAAAAGACTCATAAAATGCTTCTTGTGGAGTGTTATACCGTATGGGGCGGAAACGTGGACATTACGTAAAGGTGACGAAAATCGACTGGAAGCCTTCGGAATGTGGGTGTGGAGAAGAATGGAAAGAATTAGTTGGGTAGAGCGGAAAGCGAATGAGAGAGTGTTAGAAATGGCGGGTGAGAAAAGAACACTTCTAGATATTATTAGGAAGGGAAGAGAAACTGGTTGGGACATTGCCTAAGAAGAGATTGTATCATGAGGGACATCCTAGAGGGTATGATGGCGGGAAAGAGAGGGAGGGGGCGAAGGAGACTACAATTAATGGATGATATAAAAACAGAAAGATCACACGAAGAAGTTAGCGGAGGACCGTGAAGCATGGAAGCTTGTCCGCTGCGGCAAGTGACCTGCCAATAAAGGCAGAATACCTATGATGATGATAATTTATTACCGAAGTTGAATATTTTAAATAATAATAATAATAATACAGTTCCTTCATGACAGAACGCTTCTTTTGTAATCTTACATATTGATAATTCAGTAATAAATATCCATTCATTGAAATGGCGAAATGAAATGAAATTAAATCTTTGAGATTTACGTCCCACGATTATGCCGGTTAGGCTAAAGGAGACGGTGATGATGAGTAATAAATGAAATGATGGAATGAAGAAAGTGGGAGGAAACGGGAGAGCCACCGAGAAAACCCACGCACACGGTGTTTGTCCACCACAAAGTTCACTTGGCGGGGCTGGGATCGAACCCGGGACCCCAAGCACCAGAGGTGAACGCTCTACCACTGAGCCACCGCGGCCCCGAAATGGCGAAGAAAATAGTGTTTGTCTTAGGACAAAATAAAACACCCGAGAACCATTTGACTATGAAGTTACAAAGTGAACCTTGAGGGAATCTAAGTTATTTCATTTTTTGTTTAATTTTTGTTCAATTTTTGTTCAAGGTTCAATTTGCGAACTGTGTGATTCCAATTACCCTATCTTAAAGTCATAACATAATCAACAGTTAATAAAGCTTTTTATGTACAGTACCTCTAAAAAATAGCTACTAGCTTAGGCAATGTATGGAATAACCCAAATTAATAATTGATTTCCTAAATGCCATTACTTTTCCCCCTACTTAGGGTTTCATTGTCATACAGGTTATTGATATACAAAAATAGTTGATCATTTTTATGCATTAAAATAGTAAATTAAATATTATTATTATTTATTTATTTATTTTTAATTAGTTTATTTATTTTTACACAACTGGCTCGGTCTCTGATTTCTCAACGTAAAGCAGTAGACAGTTTACAACAACCTTTAAGGCGAGCTATTTCGTATTGTGGCTTGTATAAGTTTAGAAGTCTCAGTAAAGTGGCCTGTTTTCACTCCGCATGCACCTAAATAACGGCGAATTTCAGTAAGACATTCTATATAATCATAATAATTAGTGCAACACTGATGAACAAGTATAAAGTAGAACAGGTATCAACATCAAATAGCTAGAATTCGTCACCAAAAGTAGAATAGAGTTATTACGCCAGAACGAATTAGGTTTAAAATTAATACAGGAACACATTTCATTCTGTAGCAAGAGATACTACTCATATATGCTTGATCCAATTGCTAGTCGGTGACGTAGTCGAGTGGTGTGAAGCGTTCCGATATTTATTGGAGAAAGCAATTAATCGTTAGTTCTAGTCCCACTAAAGTGCAGTCGATTTTTTAATGTTTCCGAGGTACCTGTGTTAGTGTCTGTGTTGGATTCAATTAGGTTGAATTTGGTAGAGATGAATTGAGACACAGACGCCAGCTTAGGTGAAAATTTTTGAAAGCTAAAATTAATGAACTTGTAGATAATAGTAAAGGCTATTAATGAATTTAAGGAATAATATAGTTCTCGCCATCATATATTAAAGCAAGCCCATTGAAGAATTCATACAAATACAAATAACATGTTGAATAGATGGAACGAATTCTTTGACAATTTGTTTAACATGTATCCAAAGACTAATGTTCGTGGAGAAAGGGAAATGCACACAGCAGAACCGTATATTCCAGAGATTAACCGAACAGAAATAAAATTGCTATAACGTAATTAAAAAAGCACTGATCTTCCAGTGTAAATGAAATTCCGACTGAGTTAATTTTAGTTGGAGGGGGAAGAATTGTAGAACAGGGTACCAAAACTCATTCTCCTTATCTGGCACATGGAGGAATTGCCACATAAGTGGAAACAATCTATCACTGTTCCAATTCACAAGAAAGGGACAAAACTGATCGTAAAAATTATCGAGGCATTTCTCTTCTGTTAACATCCTATAAAATCCTCTCAAACATTGTGTTAGCAAGACTGAAATTATTGAAAGGTATCAGTGTGGATTCAGGCGAAAATAGTCAACTATCTACAAAGTATTTACCATTTGACAAATAGTCGAAAAGGAATGGGAATACAATAACCTGGAATATCAATTATTTATTGATTTTACAAGGGGAGTCCAATAAGTTTTGTGCAGATGGTTATAATATTGTTATTAGTTACGATAATATGACTATGGAATTTTAGATGAAAACTTTGATCCTTTGGCTATACCATCATATTACTCAATGTAGCCTCCATCTGCTGTGACGCATCTCGTCTAATATTCTTTCCATGCCTTAAATGCGCTTTGGCAAAAGTCAGGTGGCTAACTTTTACATCATTGTTTCACACTACGAGAGATGATGGCCTTGTTAACCAGAACAACAAAATTTATCATTTGTGCGTGCGAAAGAGAGCACAACACGCTAGAGATCTGCACGGGACGGAATCTTTCTCGGAATCTTTCCTATTCTCGGATTCCTTCCCAGCTTGCTAGCAAACCACAGATTTAATGTAAATTTTAAATGAAAATTTTGCTTTCAATATTTTCTAAGTTCCTAATCTCCGGTTTTAGATATTTTTGTACCATTGGATTCCTTTTGCTGGGTGTACTACAAGAACAAGATATATACGTATCTTGGGTGCACAATAATTGATTCTAACCGAACAGTTTGATTAGTTTAAAGAGATTACACATGCAGTCATTTATTAGACCCTATTACAGTAGACGAAACAACAGGTTTGATTTACACCTAGGTATTTTTTATAAAAAATATGGGAATATTCCGTTAAATGTCGAGTGCTTTCCATTTTCAGACCGTTACACAATATTTAATTTTTGATTCAAATTTACCATACAACATTTATTTCAATTCATCAGCCTGTTTTCGTAATATAAATATTTGTTTCAATTTTCATAGTTTTGCATTTTTTTAATTATACATACATTTTATTTGACGTATATATATATTTTTTATTACTCAAACTAGTGATAAATACATTTTTCAACATTAGTTAAAGCATATTTGTTCCAAAATAAACATCGGACAGCTTGACAACAGTATCTTTCGGGTCTTTAACGATTTTGAGCAACAAAGTAAAATATGTAGATAATGTTGCTACCACTCCCAAATTTACCGGTATTAGCCATAACTTCCAAGAATTTATATTTATCCAAACTGGATTCAAAACATTCTTCATGAACATAGTCAAAGTGGTTGTCAGCCTCCTAGGATGTCTCTACTTCCGTCTTATTGTGTGTTATAGAAGAAAAATCTCGTCCAGTTCCTTACCAGGAGGTAATGTGCCTAAGATCGATGACACATTCCCGCGCTGGATGGCGATGCTGATACGTTGGTTGGAAAAGGAATGCAGTAACTCAGGGGTCACCAGTTTTGATTGCTATTCGATGACCAACTTCATTAATGAAATTAGATCCTTCGTGACCCCAAGACCCACTGGTTTCTATTGCTACTGTTACAAACCAATATTTGTCCAATAGGTTTGAGTATTTTAGTCTTTTGTCTGATTCTCTGTGAGCGGCGACGAGACCTGCCTGAATTGAAGAATGGGATAAGTTGGAAGGAGCAAACGTATCGGAACATGTGAAATCCCAGACTAGTGCTTTTCCATTTTTCCACGGTACCAAGGTCATGCCATCAGGCCTTTTACCATCAGAGCGGCAACAACCATTTGGTTCTTTCATTGAAGGAACTCCCGCTGAAACGAGGGCTCTACAAATAATGTCGTTTACAATATGATGTCGAGATTGTCTTCCCGCACTTTTTTTTTTTTTTTTTTTTACCTGAAATACCATGTAATCCTTTATTATCAACATGCGCGTTGCAAGCAGGACAAAAGTGAGGCTCACAAATATTAGCACCTAAGCGCAGAGCTGTAGCAATACGAAAGCTCTCATTAGAAAGGTGTAGGCCGAGTGTGTGAGAAGGTAGGGCTTGAAGCCATGCTCCGTTTTTGGAGGAGCAGACAGCTAACAGCCTGGCTTTGTCATCTGGGTTATTGGTTGATGATAGGAGTGAAGATAAACGAAGCTTGACTATAGGTTCACCCCAAACAGACTGAACACGTCTTTTGTCGTTAGGTGGGGGATCCGTTCCAACCAGACTAGTCTATTTATCGATGCATTCTTGTACATCTCGAATCGAGTCTAAGTCAACCTCCTGTTGAAGAAGAGATCCAATTAGTTCTCGTGAGCCATAGAATGATGCGAGGAAAGAAGGTATGGCGATATCCATGGCTCGACGAATCCCAAGGCCTCCATTCTTTACCGGTAAGGAAGCTTGTAACCATGAACTATCTTTCAAAGAACAGTTTAGAATGGATTCCAGTCCTGTTTTGCATTATATATCACCATGCTTAAAATGGGCATAGACGTTTTAGTAAATCATTTGTAATTATATTTTAGGCCTAGCTTTTGGCTAGCTGGAGGCTCCGCCCCCAGACCCCCGCGTTTGCTCGTCCTACGGCCTCGCGTATCTTATGTATCAACATTTGCATTAAGAATGAATTTCGTGCATTTACACTTAACATTTCTTGAATTGGGCTCTGCCTCCACGTTTACTCGGTCTATGGCCTCGTACCTCTACCAAATTTCAAGTTTCTTTTCGTATTTCAAGTATCTAAAACATAAGATTTTGTATCCCAAGAAAACGCCCATTTAAATAACATGGGAATTTCTTCATCCCTCTTTAGACATCTTAAAAAATAAAAATATTCACTTTTAGCAATTTTTTTTTGTATGTTAGTTCCAGAAGGTTACAATCATGCCAAATTTCATCACGCTAATCCTGCCGAAAGTGCCTAAATATTTTGGGGTGTAGAAGATGTCCCATATAAATAACATGGGAAAGATTTTTCGGTTTCCCATAAAACCACTCTACAGTTGGACTTTAATTTTTAGTGATTTACTTAGGTAACGATAACGAAAACGTACAAGCATACCGAATTTAAAGTTTTTGTTCCAATTCCGAGCACCTAAAATATGAGATTATACAATAGACCCCAAAAAAGGTCCATTTAAATAGCATGGAGAGTTTCTTCATCTCCCCTTTACAACCCCCTAAAAAATAAAAAAAATATTTAATTTTGGGAATTTTCCTGTGGATTAGCCGACATTATATATTAGGGTGGTCCTTAATTAAATGGCGAAATTTTTTTCCCGAATTTCTTTGCTCCCAACCCTTAAATTGGTTCCATGTCGGACCCAATTTATCCATGAATAAAATGGGCTCAATCGAAGAATATTCAACCGACCCTCAAGCGACCTAAAGTTTGAATGCATATCCAATATGTTAATATATAGGAAAAGTCTGAAATAAACCCTTCTTACTTTAAAGCGGCTGAAGGGAAAGGGACCAAACCTTGGATACAGGGATTGGAAGTAATCCACATCTGACCCTGAGAAATAGCATGATGGCGGCCATTTTGAAGTCCACAATTTTGTATTCGGACCCAAAATTTTAAATGGAAATGATGTTTTGTGACATTGTTTTTGGGTAACCTTTCATTATAAAAACATATCTTCCTATATTTTCAACTTATCTCTGGTCATTTAATTCTTTTTAGCTTTGAAATAATAGTTTATTATGTTTCAATATTGTTTTTTTTTTCTTTATAGGTTACTGAAATATTAATAAACTATTACATACATGTAATAAGGAAATAATTATATACGTTGTTATATAATTACATCCCGTCGAAATACACACCAGCCTATATTGAAATTATTTATATGAAATGAAATTACATAAATAATATAGTATAATGAATGTTTAAAATGATGATAAAAGAAAGCTGAAGGCTGTGGATAACTAGCCGAATTCTACTGCATTATTAAGTCAATTTTTGTAGCATCTTTATACTTTTTTCTGTGTTCACTATCTGCAATATGTATTGTTTCTCTTTTTCGCCCTTTCTTAAAATGTTCCCGTGTTCTTGTATCAGTTTCACACCTCTCTCTGCAACATCATTCACCACCACAATGTTTTTCAATATATTCAACCCACGTTGAAAGTTCACATCTTCTTTCCAAGTAGATGGGCATGTTTGCAGAAAATATGTATTTATCGAAAATCTTGAGAAACATGTCTTCGAATCTGCGGAAACGAGGTCTGAGAATTCTTTTTCTCTGAAGCTGTTGAGTTCTGCACTATTTATAGAGTATCGCTTTATTTGGTTTTGTGCATCACATTCTTCTGTACTCCCTTTTATATTAAGAACCATTTTTTCTTTCATATGTTGTGGTACTTCATCATCAAAGAATGCAAATGTCGCAGTTTCTGGTGACAGATACTATAAGTGGTTAGCGAATTTTTTCACAGTACAATTGCTAATTTCTGGATCTACTTCCCTGTATTCGATTATTTTCTGTAAAAAACTTGTAATCGTGATACGGAGCTTTCACAGCCAGTGGTACAAGGAACCAATAGACTCGAACGAGGAAAATGCATAGTCTCTTGATTGAATTCTTTTCTTTTATCGTCAGTTCAAATTGTTCTTGGAATAAATATACCTTCAACGCATATGTAGCCTTTGCCATCCACCGAGCATGGCTCACACCTCCAGGAATGCGAAATGAAACTCCTTGTGGAGGGGTGCGCCTAGGTAGATCATGGCCAATTGTAATAATTCGCGATAGTCATCTCTATGATGTTTCTAATGTATCTGTTGTATGAATTCCAACATATTGACACGGCCATCTTCCGCGACATCATCTACCCCATTTCGGTAATTGCTTTTATCTATTGACGACCAGGATTGCTCAAATCTCTTAAACAAAAGCACATCAGGCCCGGAATTTGTACTGGCAGTTGTAGCATCATCTATTACTGCGTGAAAGCTACTTTGAAGAACTAATTCAAATATGTGATGTCGACACAGTAGGTAGAGCAAATCACGATCAAATTTCTTCTCAAGATTTGCACACGCGCCTTTTATTCTGCCGGTGTTGCTTGCAGTTGTATCGAAGCACAGCGCCTGTATTTTGTGCTCTACATTTCTCCACCGCTTCGTAAACAGCTGTGGCTTGTGCTTCTCCTGTAGATGACGGTATTTCTGGGATGCCTAATAATGGTTCTTTGCCGTTAAAAGTTACAAATATTGCAAGTCTGTCAACTTTCCCTATATTACTTGTAGCTGGAACTAGCTTTCCATCCCAGTGAAGCACCAAAGCATCAGAATCGGCGACATCAAATCTCCCTTTAATTTCTGCTTGCCTTTTCTCCCGCATTTCTCTCCTGCGAAGTCGAATGGAAGAGCGATTAATAATTAAGCTTTCAATATCACAGTGAAAAGCTTCTGCTGCAGTCACTATAAGATGAACTGCATTGCGGTCGCTGATTTTGAATCTGTTCAGTACTTCGCACAGACGCGGAGTAAATATATCCTGATTACCTCTTGTACCCGAGATACTTGGTTCACCCACCAACATTGGATCTCCTAAACATGATTGGGTAGGTGGAGTGGAATCGGAATCATAGGAATTGGAATCTGTATCTTCATTATCACTGCCAGACAATGTTGCTGACGAAACTGTGGCTTTTCCTTCCATTTCTTCTTAGTTTTCTTCTTTCTTCTTCCTTTTTCCTACGTTCCTTTATTATTTTTCAGTTTCTTTAAGTTTGCGGACAATGCCACCCATATAATCTTGTCGTCCTTTCATGCGTTGCATTACTAAAAATTGCTTATCCTCTTCCTTCGTGATCATATCTAACGCACTCTCGTGGGCAATATCAAACAAGTCATCTAGTTGGTAAATGAATGTCGCTCTTTTAGTTTCTTCCACATCAGTTTTTCTGTGTAACCTTTTCTGTAAATCTTGCCATTATTTGTATAGTACTAGAACTTTCTCAATACAGTGAGTGATCACTTCGTTTTGTAGGAATTCGTGCCTTTTCTCAAAACACAAGAACTTCCTTCACAATTAAAGTCGCACTTTCTTTTATGGTCAACTTAACTACACGCACATTGAAAAATAAAACACCAAGTACTTGTCGTTTTGAAGGCAGTTTTGTTCCTACAATTTGGTTCCTAATAGGTCCAATGAGGGCGCATTCGTAGTCTTTGCGTAAACAGCGCGAAGCTGACTTCGGGGATAATGCCATTGCATTGCATAAATTGTTTACACTTCGTAAAAAACTACAAATTCAACAGCACTGTGTGCGAAGAAACTAAAATAAACAATCGTATAGGAAAACAATAGTACTTTCTCGAAGCACTCAGCTGAGCATTGCTGTTATCGTTTCAGTGTTGCCAGATATGCATTTTACTAGTCCTAAGAGATAAATAACCATTCTAAATATTTTTTTCAGTGATAAATTGGAACATATTGTTTAAATTATTGATTAGGAAAGAATGATATTTACTTTTTCTTGCACTGCAGAGAAACGAATGTCCATTTCTTTCTTTACTTTATGGTTTAATTCAAATAAGGGAAACTATTCAACAATCTTATAAATCTGCAGCCCGTACAGAGACATAAACTCACAGAATATTAAGTTTTATTACTTCGGAGCTTTTATTTTCCATAGTTGGTAATTATTACATGTTCAGAGATAAGTGGAAAATAAAGGCAGACGTCTGTCGTCAAAAGCTACCTCAAAATGATATATCATACGAGGTCATTTCTATTTAGAATTTTGTGCCCGAATCCAATATGGTGGACGTAAAGATATGCCTCATCTCGGTCACTACTCAGTAACAGGTATGGATCTACTTCTACAACCTCTATACAAGAAATGATTCCTTTTCCTCAGCCCTTTTTAAGTTACAAGAGTTTATTACAAACTTTTGCCATGTACTATACATTGTAAATGCATTCAAATGTTTAGGTTGCTTGGGGGTCGGTTAAATATTCTTCGATTGAGCCCATTTTTTTTTTTTCACAGAATAATTTGGTCCGACATGAAACCAATTTAGGGGTTGGGAGCAAAGAAATTCGGAAATCGAAAATTAAGGACCACCCTAATATATATATATATATATATATATATCAACTGTAAAGATTATTTTCACTTGTTGATTGTAAACTTTTCCTGAGGTTACTATTTTTCATTTGGTAAGTCTCTGTAGTCACCGACAATATAATATAATCTCCCGTATGTTCCTGCATTAGTAATTTTGATCGGGACAAAATTAGAAATTTTGAATAGAATCATTCATTAGATTTTTTTAAAATCAATGTCACAAGGATGTAATCACGTGAGTTCATGAAATTTTTCTCAGAGCTAATATAGTGGTAGACCTTTTTCTGCTTAGTATGCATATGATATATTTTCTTACGCAGGCCTTTTTACTTCTCGAGTTATGGGCTATCAAATTTGGGGTTTTTACCAGATGAAATTTTTGAACAGAAAAAATCTCTAAACATCCACAGAAGAACCCATCTTATCTTTATCAAACTTCGCATAGTGGTAGACTCTATCTGCTTAGCACGCATGTCAAATATTTTCCTATTCCGACATTTGGTTCCCGAGTTATTGGCCATCAAAATTGGAACTTGTGTTAGTTAATGCAGTGAAGTTAATGCAATGAATCAATGAATTTTTCCGCAATCGGATCTTTACTAGTTATTTTAGTTATCTATTATTTTAAAAAGGATACTGTAATCAAAATCACTCTGTAATCAAATTAGTTCCGAAGTTTTAACGAAAGAGAATATATTGTTACAAGATGGCTCGATAGTACAAGTTTACTTTTGGTTTGAAGGGCCTGTGATTCTACTAAGGGTAAAATGTACTTGTTACGTTTACTTCCTAGCATAGACCTATATGACAAACTAGGAAGTTGCTCTTCAAGCACTTATAAAAACTTTATTTGAAATTCATGAGGCGGAATATGCTAGAAAATTGTTGTAGTACATATTTTATCATATATTGAAAATACTATAGTGTAGGTCTAGTACCATTTTAGTATGTCCAAATCTCGTAATTTTGTGTCCATAGGCTTTCTCAGAATCTTTCATTTCCTCACACATCCTTATTCCACCATTAATTTACTTATTTTGTTATTTTATAGGACGTAATTATGAGATGGAAAAGCAAACTTACGATTTTGGTGGGATGATTTCACATCGATAGCTCTGATTTTGAACAGGGACGTTGTACTTCAGAGATATAAATAAAATTACTGTTTTATTTCCCATGACAAACAGTAGCTGAGATGGATCTGACACAGTAGATCATAAAAGGATATAATGAACGTTGTATATATATATATATATATATATATATATATATATATATATATATATATGGCCGGATCCAGGATTTTCTGAAGGGGGTGCACCAAATAACAGCCAGTACATTTGAATTATGAGTTTTTTAAACGCCTTTAGGCATCTGTGATGTGAATGAGGAGTTATCCTGGAAATGCTAAGTATCTGCTCTCGATGAATCCTTTTCCTTCAACCTTCAGAAAATTGACTGAAACTGTTGATTTTGCAAAACTCACTGCTAGCTTCTCAGTTTAGGTAGTGTAAATTTACAACGAAAGGGGGTGGTGCACGTGCGCTTTTGCACCCCCTAAATCCGGCCTTATATATATATATATATATATATATATATATATATAAACCGGCCTTTCTTTTTTATACTTTCTATAGGTTCATTTATTGCTAATAAGTTGGTTTTGCTCTTAGATCCTTACTTATTAACGATTTCTTATAGCCTTATAAGTTTAGAGTTTCTTTAGGTACTAATCACAGAAGGAAGATAACAAGTAATAAATGTTTTGATAAATGTGTATTATTTATTACACTGAACGGCTGAAGAGCAAAGACCTTACTATGAGGAAACATACCTACGCATCCTTCAATGGTGCTTAATGAACGTGTAAATTCATCCCTTTTATGTAAATCATTATTACTGCAATGTTAATAAGTTTCTTTTTTTTTTCATTTAACTTGAGAGACGATATATATGGTATACACACTTAATAGCTCTTCCAACTTAGTTGCACTGCTTGACTTGAAGGTTACTGTAAATTCCTACTCATTTGTTTGCACTAACAATTAGACTAACGGAAACGAATTTACATATGACGTCATTATGTCCAGTTTAAGAGAAGAACTATTCTAAAAAATGTTTTCTGTAAAACATATATAAAATGAGAGCTTCGTAAAAATGAAATGATTCATTAGCTTTGCAGACCTTGATGTAGTAGACCTAGGACTCTAACTAATGGAATGAAAAAGAGGAAGTAAGTAGATTCCCGAAAAAAAATCTACAGACCGGATCTCCTTACTACGAACTGAATAGTCTGGAAACAAACCAGAAACTCTTAAATAAGAGTTTAGATTTTGAGTTTAGCGTTGCTTTCAGCATTAAGGTTATATGAGACATGAGCTCTCCCCAGAAATTGATCCAAGTATCCCACGCCAAAGGCTCGTACGCTAACCAGGGAGCTCTGAAACAAGAGGTGACACAAAGTGCTAAATCATTATGTACTCCATGTATTCTTATGATACACCTGGAAGATGTAATAAAACAATTCGTGAGCAGGCTCCCGTAATCCATTTGTTGAAGATTCAACAATAATTCATCAAGATATTTCCTCCATTCAATTCCTTTAGCTTCAAGAAAGATTTTTAAAATTGTATGTTTGATTAATCCGTTGGAAATCAACAACCTCCAACTATTATTAAAATGACTTCCTTATTCGCCTGCCACATGTTCAAAGCTCGCCTTTCAAAAGTTCCTCTGAGTTTTGTGCTAAGGGTATGAAAACTATTCCTGTAAAAGTGCCCTTGATTAGTCTATTGGAAATTGAAAAACGATTCCTGAAAAGGTTCCCCTTGCCCATCTGCCGGATGACCCAGTACGATTCCTTGAAAACCATCTATGAATTTCCTGCTGATAGTTCAAAAATAATTCCTAACAGAGTGTCCCCTGACTATTTACTGAACTTTATTGTACACTCCTCTTCAATTAAATACTTCTAAAGTTCATATGGTTTTGCTCTCCTCTCACCAATCTTTAGACTCAAAAATCAATTTCTTCTAACAGTTCTTTTGTCTTACGTTGTGTATATATATATATCAGCGTTTTCTAAGAAATGCATCACACGTAAATTGCCTAAAATGTACCATGTGACTATATCACCTTTCTAGTCAGAATCATTTTATTTACTTATTTATATTTGTCGAATTCTTCATATATGTACTTCTGTCCGAAAATTTATTAAATAATAGAATACACATGTCATTACAAAATAAAAATTAATAAAAGTTCTAATGTAGTTTTCCGAAAATTTCTACTTCAGTTTCTTGAGAGAATTCCAAATCATTGTGATTTATTTTACTGAATTTAAGGTAAGTATTTAAATGAAACAAGCCTTGTTTTGAGTCTTAATTATTTATATAAGCTCTGTTCCTGTTCCGGCGATAAACTGATTTCTAAATATCATGCCTACTGCGCGACTTACTTTATTGAATTATCTGCATTGTTATTCTACGTTATTTATCATAATTATTTGGTTATTACTAGTAGCGTTAGATCAGATCTTGATTTGAAGTGGGGAGGAGAGGGCAAGATTATGCACTGACGTAAGTAATTTCGTTTTTTTAAAAATTAACTTCCGCCATCACTATACGGGAGTTTATAGTTTCAATAAAGCTGAATATGTGTGTGTTTGTGACGGATATTTTATTTCTCGGTAACTAGTGGCCGGGTCTAAACCAAATTTGGTGAACAAGTAGCCCATAGTCTAATAAGTAAACATCGCTATATTTTGTGGCCGAACTCGACCAGGGCTGGCTTGTACGTGGTATTTCATTTCTCGTTAACTACTGGGCTGATTTGATCGAAATTCGAAGGACATCCTCTCAGGAAAATAGCTCATTGTCTGAGAAATAAATATTCTAGACATTCATAGGCATTTATTTTCACTTTTTGAAATTATTCGAATTTTGGAAATTTGCACCTTATATAGGAATTAATGTTTAAATCGATATGAATGGCAGCAATCGGGAGCTTCTGAGATCGGTTCACCAACTGTGCTCCGTTTATTAGTATACTATTCATTAAAATGTATATGTATCTCAACATGGGGGCAATTGCCCCCCTGATCCACTAAATGATGCACATTGTTATTATTTAGAAATACTGCAATCAGTAAGATGTCTATACGTCAACCATACACTGAGAAAAAAAAATGTAGGTGGCGTACTTAAAAAGGTAGGTTACATGCGTAATTCCTGTAGTTACAGGACTTAACGTACCGTACAGCAGACGTATAACTGAAAACGCACGTTTTATAATACTTTCCATATAAGTGTTCCATCTATACGTATTTTCCGTATCAAACAATATAGGCGGTCAGTATGTCACATACAAATGGGCGTATATAACATGTAGCTGAGGAATGTAACATATACTAAGTATATGCATGTGATACACGGAAACTGATAGATATCAGACGTGCTGCAACAGCATGATGTAACATCTAAGGGCAGTGCTTATGTAGCATATGCTCCGTACTGATAACGTATGCTCCGTACTGATAACATATGCTCCGTACTGATTTCTGTAGTAAGCAAGAGGATACCGTATATTTGTGCGATATACCGCTGTCCAGAGCGGGTTTTCTCTGTGTAGTGCCCTAGATCGATCCCAGGTTAGGACATTCTCCTGTTCTACACTCATGCTACTGTCGTTCAGGAACTTTTATTGTTCCACTTTTGGCATCTAATAATATCCTTATTCCTTGCATATTGAACCAAATAAAACAAAGATCGGGATTGCTTTCTATAATATGTTGAAACTTGAACTTAGGAACGAGGGGCAGATGCATTGACGTAGGCCTAAGTCTACAATTTAAAATACGAGTCTTGGTACAAAAGATGTTACACATGATAACTTTATCTCTCATATAACAAATTAGCTAGAATCTGAAACCTCAAATTTTAATTATGTTACATATACAGTATGCATAGCTTAATAATTTGGTGACAATACATAAATAAATATACATACCAAAATTAACTGAAAGAATTATATTGTGCGCAGATAGAGAAATAACATAATTATAGAGTTGGATTTAAAAAAAAAAAAGACAAAGCAAATGAATGCACACGTGCGTTCTGCGTCAAAGATAATGGTAAAAGGATGTTAACACCTTGCTTATGCTCATAACGTGAGAACTTCCTCGTATGTTGCTTTCCTTTAATTTCCCACACATTATGAAGGAATGTTTCATATGAGAATTGTCATTTTTTTTTATCTCTAAATGTTTCTAGTGACATGATTTTAAATTATATTACGTATATAATACGTAATTATTTAAGATATAACAATATTATTATTATATATAATAATAATAATAATAATAATAATAATAATAATAATAATAATAATAACAATAATAATAATAATAATGCAAAGTAAAATCACTATACAGACGGTTTCCAGAAGTCAATTAACATTACATGGAGAGAGAGAGAGAGAGATGATATTCTAGTTAACTGAAAACCTAGGAAAACTTGCATCCAATATGGAGAAAATGAAATGAAATCTTTAAGTTTAACGTCCCACAGTTATGCCGGTTAGGCTAAAGGAGATGGTGATAATGAGAAATGAGTGAAATGGTAGAATGAAGAAAGTGGGAGGAAACGGGAGAACCCCGAGAAAACCCACGCACACGGTGTTTGTCTACCACAAAGTTCACTTGGCGGGGGCTGGGATCGAACCCGGGACCCCAAGCACCAGAGGTGAACGCTCTGCCACTGAGCCACCGCGGCCCCTCCAATGTGGAGACGCAGAATGCTTCATGCAATGAACACAAGACCAAGGACCTCGTTAAATAACTGTCAAGCAAAATTAAAGATTGCAACACAACACAAAAGGTTCTTAAGAATTGTAGTGGCGAGTTTGTGAAAAAAAGATTGCGGAAGCTGGAGTAAGATAAAACAGAAAATTTGCATTGGATTACGTCGAGATATCAAACATCATGTCACATATTCATAAAATCAATATGTAGAACTAATAATATCGATTATCACAAAATGAAACGTAATCTTACGTTGTGTTGACATAAATCGATATGTAATGGGGTCACATGTAATACGATATTAAAAAATACCAAGCAAACATATACTAAAAATAGCACAACGTTAGAAGGCAAATGTAGAAGATACCAAGTAAATACAGAAACAACACAAAATGTCTCAAGAGGATGCACGATAATGATACAAATTGAATACAAGTAAAGAGGCAATAAAGTGGAAAACGAAATAAAAGTGAAACAAAAAATTATATTAGAGTACCATATTACATAGGGTACATTATTATAGAGCCATATTGGCTGCAGGGAAGCAAACTGGACCGCACCTGATTTTTATATATTTTGTAAATTAGCGACGAGGAACACGAATCTGAAAGAATTTTAACATTATGAATTTCGGAACTTGAGATACTAGAATTTATACAGTAGTTTTATATAGTATATATAAAGATAACGAAGAAGGTTCTGTCACTTTTTGACCTATCACCTTCGAGCATCGATATGTCATCTAAGACGTACCTGAAAGATCAAAAATAGTACCCATCAGTATCAGCGACCTTCTGCCAATGTTCGGGATGGCCATGTATTCCTTCGCGGTGGAACTTGGCTTGTCGTGAAACGAAGAAGGTATCAAGTGCATTTTGCACATCTACTACGGATTTGAACTAAAGTAATCTAAGGTGAGTGTCCAAGAAATGGAACAGGTGATAATCGGACGGTGCGATGTCCGAGGAGTATGGCGAATGCAATAGTGTTTCTCATCCAAGGCGTAGGATGGTGTCATTCTAGCCATGTGGGGCTTAGCGTTGTCCCGTAACGGGAGAACCCCTTAGCGATTCAGAAGTGCGGCTCCAGGGTTTTGGGTTTTTCTTGAACACGGATCAACTTCTGACAGTACACAGTTGCATTGATGTTCTACTCTGACCAGCTGGTAGCAGTTCCCGATGCACGATGTCGCGAGCAGTCAACCAAACACACAGAAGGACCTTCTGATGCATTGCCGGTTTCAGTTGTTTTGGAACCGGTTCATGGGATTTTAACCAATGATGACGGCGCCATGGAGCTTCGTACAGGACCCACTTCTCATCACAAGTCAACATCCTGTCCAGAAATGGCTGCTTCCTCAGACGAGACAGAAAAGAAACACAGGTGTCTGCTCGCTTAGCCTTCTGGCTTGGAGTCAAATCATGTGGGACCCATCGACCCAACTTGTAGTGCTTCCCAAGTTGATGGAGATGCTGCCGAATCGTTTTTCCACTCAGACTGAATTGTAGCCCCAGTTCCTCACATGTCTGCCCACTGTCACGCGTCAATTGCTGCCTGAAAATCTTCATTTTCTACATATGTTGGTCTTCCGGTACGTGGTGCGTCTTCGAATGTTTCGTCACTGCTCTTAAACTTGGTAAACCACCCTTGCACTGTCCGCGTAATCACGACACTCTCACGAAAAGCCTGGCATATCTTCCGCCCCGCTGCAGCGGCGTTTGACTCCAGTTTGAACTCGTACAGCATACACGCCCTTATGACGCTCTGTGGAGGTTCCATATTCACTCTGTCCTTACGCAAATTCACGTTGTAACTGAACTGCTACAACCATGTAGAATTTTGGATATACCCACACCAACAACTGACCTTCGCCTTATCTCCATTCGCATTCAACTCACGATGTGAGGGCCAATTGAAAACAGACCGCCACAAAAAGCGACAGAACTTCCTTGGTTACTTTTATATACCTCACAGAACATAATGTGTTTCGTATAGAGAGTATTGTGTTTTTTCATATAGATACATAAGTTTTAAATTAAACTTTAAGTTTTTATATCTCGAGTTCCGTAAGTCAGACTGTCAAAATTCCTTCAAATTCGTGTTCCTCGTGGTCTAATTTACAAAATATATAAAAATCAGGTGGGGTCCAATTTGCTTCCGTAGTCACTTTATGATTGAATATCTCGACTTCCGAAATTCGGAATGTTAAAATTCCTTCAAATTCGTGTTCCTCGTGGTCTAATTTACAAAATATATAAAAATCAGGTGAAGTTCAGTTTGCTTCCTTCAGCCCAAATGTCTCTAAAAACGGACAAACTTGTTTTCACCTGTTGCTGGTACAAAATAATACTTGCTGACAAGGATGTACCTCGTAATAAACCGGGCACACAGTTATAAGTAAATTTTAAAAAAATATTCATAATAGCTTTGACAACAATAAACATAACATACTTGTAGAAAGCATATACGCTACAATAAAAATGCTATAGAAAAATAAAATACAACTAACCTAAAACATAAGAGAACAATAGGAAATAAAAAACGTGAAAAGATCACCAATAGTAACACCGAAATGGCGACAAGATAAGGAGAAAAGAACTTGAAACAATAGGAACTGAATAAATACTCTCCAGAAGATAACATAAGATCGTAGTGCTAGATACAATGCAGAACAGTATAAAACTTCCCCAAAGCAGAATGAAGGAGGAAACACAGGATACTAAGTGTATTCTTGTTTGGATAGTTCACATATTACTGTATCATCTGCTAAGATGAGAACTGGAGAGGAACAAGATTTAATAATAGTGACATTACCCTTCTCTTGCATTCCATTTCATATACCTCATGATTCATCTACTGTCAATAGTTATATAACCACTCCGTACTTAAGAAATTACCGAATAGTTTCGATTTTCTTAGGGATACCATAAACTTGGGAACTAAAACCCGATCACTCGTTGAAATATCCATGACACTCGTTAAAATACTGCACAATCAAAGGAAAAACTTACTTCTCTACTGTCATTTTTCACAAAATAAGTTGTTACTAGCTTTAAAATTGAAGTTTTCTGCCATCCGGTTCTCCACCACAACTCACGGAAATGTAACAGTAATACATAGACAATATGCTTCAGAGACACGCCTTCCTCTCTTTATAAATGTCTTAAAAATAACATTTTCTTTTTGGTATTTAAAGACATGAATAGGTGAATACTTCAAATAGAATTAAAAACTATAAACGGTTCCAGTGTCACCAACGTATATTCTCACAAGGGAAGGTCACGAACTAGCTCCGCTAAGATCCTAACGAGACAATTGCGTTTGCATTTAATATGTTATAACTAGACGAATCCCAAAGTAATACATGCCACCGGGCAGGATATCGTGAGTTAGAGCATTTTGTGACGTAAAGCTATTAGCTGACAGAATAGTTTGAACCGGGTCATTTGTTCGGAAACAGTTGGGTAGATGGAAAATTCGATGAACGTGTCCCCATCATTTTCAAGGGTACGCTTTTTAGGTTAAAAAGTTTGCCCTAGGATCCCTCGCAGGTTCCCAGACGGGGTCCAATTCAAAAGTTTCAAATGCGAAGTGGGCTAAGTAGTACATCATTTGAAAGCTGTTGTAAAATGAAAGAAGATGGAGCAAGTCTCGACTCTCTATGACAACCCTATGCAAAATGACAGCGAGTCAAAATGTAAACAAAAACTTAATTGAAAAGTCTATGGCCACCCCTATAAATCGGAAATGGTGAGATATATGTGAAAACAGGAAAGTACTGCAGCATTATTTTCAAAGTACAACGGTTTAAAGTAAAAACATCTTGTCCCAGAGCCCCCGCGGGGTCCCAGGTAGGGTCCAACTCAAAGTTTTCAAATGGCAAGAGGGGTTAAGTAGCACATCATTTGAAAGCTGTTATTAAATGAAAGAAGATGGAACAAGTCCCGACTCTACAAGAACCTGTGCAAAATGAGAGAGGGTCAAAATGTAAACAGAAACTTAATTGAAAAGTCTATGGCCACCCTGAATTCAAGATTGCTGCTTAAAACTTATGTCAAAAGCATAGGCACTCCAAACTGCTGAAACTAGGAAAACCAAATTTGGGATGAATGTTGAGCAGTAAGGGGAGGTGACGAAAAGATACAAAATTTTCAAAAACGCGACATCTTGAGTTCAAAGTGCCTCAGCTGCACTATGTATCACATTCATATCCAGCTTAAACCACTGGAGCTGGAGATGTGATATTTATGTCTTTTTGTCAATAGTAGATATTCACAAAAAGTCAAAGATGTATTATCTGTAATCCAATATGGCTGCCATCGCGAGAAATGACTATATATACAGGTAAATGCTGCTATTATGTTGCATCTCATAATCACAGTTCATAATTATCTTGCATTTTCATTCATTCGAACCGCTGAAATAAGGAGATCTACAAGTGACCCCACCAGAGTACAGAAATTGCTGACACCAGGCGGCAGCTCAAACCGTCGCACACGATTGGAAGCAATATAGAACATAGACTACTATTGTTCATTTATTTATTTATTTACCATTTCGATTATTTCTTATTTCTTTGTTATTCTCACTTTCAGTTTCTATCCTGTTTGTATCATACATAAATTAGTCCGTCAATGTGCATTCATCTTATTTAATTTCACAACAGCTGGCAAACGATGCGCTACTTAATCCCCTTTGTCTTCGAAACTTTTGAGTTGGAGCCCACCTGGGACCCTGTGGAGGCCCTGGGACAAGAGGTTTTTACTTTAAATAGTAGTACTTTAAAAATCGTTGCACGTGCTTTCCGTTTTCACATTTGTCTCACCATTTCCGATTTATAGGGGTCGCCATAAACTTTTCGATTAATTTTTTGTTTATATTTTGACCCGCCACCATTTTGCATAGGGTTGTCGTAGAGAGTCGAGACTTGCTCCATCTTCTTTTATTTCACAACGGTTTTCAAATGATGTGGTACTGAACCCCTTTTCCATTTGAAACTTTTGATTTAGACCCTGTCTGGGACCCTGCGGGGACTCTAGGACAAACTTTTATCCCAAAAAGTTTGCCCTTAAAGTGATAGGATACGTGTTCGTCAAGTTTTCCATCTACCCAACCATTTCCGAATAAATGACCTGGTTCAAACTATTCTGCCAGCTAATAGCTTTTGCATTACAAAATATACTCTAATTCACGATATCGCGTTCGGTGGTACATATAACTTTGGGATTCGTCTAGTTATAACATATCAAATGCAAACACAATGGTCTCCTTCGCATCTCAGCGGAGTAAGTTCGTGACCTTCCCTGTCAGAATGGTGACTCAGCAAGAAATAGTTACACATATGTCAATATTACCAATATTACAGTCCTCACATAGTTTAGAACCAAGAATTACCTGCAGTGATAAAAATAGCCTGTTAACTAAAATATACCAGTAAGTTAGCTTAAATTAAATAGTAGATGTTTACTAACCATAAGAACACCGGTATATATATATATATATATATATATATATATATATATATATAATCAAAAGAAATATATTCCTTAAAATCGGGACATTTGACCGCCCCGAATGAATATGTCGGAATACAGGATGAAATGTGTACAAGATTGTGTAAACCGTCGCCTTTACTTCTTACAATCTTTCAGTATTTTCATATCTGGACTTCGCCCCTAAATATGCAGATTTTTGTATATTATTATATCATTGAATGTAGATGCTGATTAATATATATTCTTCAATTATTTGATTCAAAGGTGAATGATAAATTAAGTGTATTGTGATAATTGTTTAATAGTCATTATTATAGGGTTGACAGAAAGTGAATCTGAACCATGACAGCAAAGCAGCTTGAAAATGTTTTCACATGTCAATTAAATCAATAGACAGAATATATTTTCCCACCAAATATTCAAGCTACGAACACATAACTTTTACATACACGTAAAAATATACTCGTTTATTTCAATATTCATACTATAAAGACAATGAATATAATATGATATTAATTATTACATCGTTAATTTAACTTGCATCCACGCTTATAAATTATATTTCATGTGTTGCTCATTAACACAAACTTATTCGAACAAAAGATGGTATCTTACATGTTAAATAGGGAAATTTGTTCATTCTATATATTGATTGTAAGAACAAGATACTAATTTTTGGTATTAACATATAATCATTACAAGGAAGTTACCTCTAGATTTACTGTCATGAACTTCCAAGCAAATTCCATAAAACACGACACATTTAGGAAGATGAGCTCTACTTTATAATTTCAACTATTAGTACGGTTAAGTTTGCCCCGTTTTTAATTTAAGCTTCCATGTTTATTGTTCTTTCGTACAAATAAATAAAATTTTCTGTTCACTTAAGAAAATGACTTGTAAGCAGCAAATACTGTGTTCTTACCTGAAACACTTTTCCTGTACATGTCAGCGTAACTATATCTTCATTGCTAAACAACGTTTCGAAAACAAATCCAAAATCATTCATAGTTACAGACACAACAGAAAATATGAATTTCTTTTGTAATTAAAAATAACATGTTTATGCTTCAATATTCTATCTAAATCTCTGCTCAAAAGACATTAAATGGCAATTCAGTTCAATTTTAAACTTAGATTTGTATATGTTTATATATATACTTATATACTTTGTGTGTGTATATATATATATATATATATATATATATATATATATATATATATATATATATATATATATATATATATATATATATACTTTTGTTTTTTAAGTGTGTGGGTTTTCTCGGCGTTCTTCCGTTTCCTCCCACTTTCTTCATTCCACCATTGCATTCATTACTCATCATCACCGTCTCCTTTAGCCTAACCGGCATAACCGTGGGACGTAAAACTCAAAGATTTCATTTCTTTTTGTTTTGTTTTTTACTAAAACATTTTACTAGCTTTATACAATAAAATGCATATAGTTCAATTAATTATAAATAAGTAATTGAAATAGCAAAAATTAAAATAACGAAAACTAAAATTGTATTGTGACATTTGAGACAATAAGCCTACTAGGGATGATGTAGGTGGCAGGACCGCCCGACCTCCTTTAACTTTGCCCTGCTTGCATACAAAATTCATCCGGTACCATTTTACAGGAACTGGGTATTACTGAGCATCTTTGGAACCAGAATGGAATGGAAGGAAATTCCGACCCTAGCAAAGATCAAATCATAACGTCTGGTTGATATATAGACTCCTTATCTATCCTGGTTATGGATAGACTCCTTGATAGATAGACTTCTAGGCTGCTCTATCAAAACGACTCTATACAATGCATATATATCCCTGTAATCACGATTGAACGGAACCTAGAAACAATAGTCTTATTATTTTCCTTATTCAACTAATGGGTTCAGAGTACAGTGAGCATTTTAGATATGTTGTGATAAAAATATACGAGAGAAACGATTCTGGAATTATTATAATCATTATTTTGGGAAATGTTAAAGAAATATTTTTTGCAAGTAACTTAACATATGTAACCCTCTCTGCTAAGAGATTAGAGTTCTGCACGTTCCCGCAGTTTACTTCCTTAAAACTAGCCCTACTCACTGATCTGGCAGTTTAGTACGCGCTCTTATAGAATATTCAGAGTCCCAGATTCGATTCCCGGTGGAAGAACCTTCCAAATTTCAACTCATTAGAGAGATTTGGATTCCAACTTTTGAAATGGACACTAATTTCCAATCCAATGAATTTTTAAAACTAGTACTCTGACCCTTTTTACTTATATACTAAAGGAACTTGCAGTCAAACAGCAACTCCATAAATTAAAATTCTTAATTAACTATTTAGATGAATTAAATAAATTATATAAAAATAGTAAAACATATCTTGAAACATTATTTAAAATAACTTAATAAACAGAAATAATTTCTGAACGCCTGTAGCACTAATAATGTTCTAATACATAAACTGAAAGCTTGAATTATTATTTAAGGAATCATTAAGCATATTTAACAACGTTGTTAAAAAGCTTTCAGGTGTATAATCATTTGAAATTGTTAACTTGCCTAACTAAAAAAGAATATCACTGGCACCAGTAGCGTACAGCCTACTTGGGAAAGGGATTTCCAGGTTTTAACCCCCGTTTGACTGATTATGCAAATACAAACATTTACCATATTCAGATACGTATGCGAACATCTGAAATGATGTAAACTTGGGAGCTTGAACCTCCTCTCCTTGAAATTCTGCGTAAGCTACGACTGACGCTATTGACTTTTGCAATATTAGTTGCTCCACCCGAACCTTTGGCCTGTTGTATACTATAGATTAAAAGTATGCTTAATTAAAAACTCTAATTGGTTAAATTTAACAATCTTTTTAGAAATAATTAAGTTGAAATTAATGATTTTAAAATGCAATCGTCGTGGCTATATGGTTATTGTACATACTTTGGCATGGGAGATCCGACTTTGGTTCCAGGTGGGAACTAATGTGATTCAATCTCACATTAAGTTGCAGGTCCACGTATTATGTAGCGGCTCTGTTGAAAGAGACGCTAAATTCAAATTAAAGCAAACCTAAAAATTGAGCATTGACATTTTGTTTGGTTTCTCTATTAAATAAAATTAATAGAATGAATTTCTGTAAAGTAGGCCTCTACTTTCGCCGTTATTTTAAAACGATTCTGGTTAACAGTGAAAATTATTTATTGTAAAGGAACATTGAAATAGTGTTTTGAAGGCAAGATTGTTTTATTATTGTAAATTAAAGCGGAATACCATAACCAATTAAATTAATTTTGAATTTTAACTTATATTACAAGCTTTTACCCACAGAGTGACCACAAAGTCCTGTTAACTACTGTGTATTACATAAATGTTAATGAATTGCCGTTTCTTATTGTTTCAGGTGCTGTTATACATTTAAATCGTGGCTGGTGAGTCCACTTACACCATGGAGGAACGGATCGTAATGAGCACGTGGGCTCAAGAATGATCGCATACAGGAAAATCAATGAGAGATATTCGGCATGATATCATTGTAAGGTTTCAGAAACCTTACCATCCAAATCTAACAATTTTACAGTAAGAGGAAAAGCTCTTTGCAAGTGGTTGCATAAAAGATATATCTTGCTCAGGACGACCACCAACATGACTGCAGACGTGTGTGGAGGCTGCAGCGTCTGTCGAGCTTTCTCCAAAAAGTCCATTCGTAGACGGTCACAGGAATTGGGTGTTCCGCACTCGACATTACCAAAACATACGAAGAAATATTTACAGTTAAGGGCATTTAAATATTGGTTTTTAATCGAATTGAGTGCTAATGACATGCAAAAACGTCAGCAGGCTTGTGGAAGAATATTCGATGTCTTTACAACTCTTCTCAAGGAAGGAAGAGTTTTTCTCGGATGAGTATGCAATATAACACAATGAAAAACCAGAAACGTTTATTCTCAAACATAGAAAATCACACTTTTATGAAGAACTTGAACACAACTCACTACATCTTATGGTCTGGGATGCAACCCACTTCGTAGGTGCATATTTCTTTGACGGTGTTGTGAATCACATTTCGCGTCTCACCATGTTACGTGATTAGTTTATTCCATATCTGCAAGATCGGGGACTGCTTGGTCATATATGATTCCAGCATGATAGAGCACCAGAACATTATGATATGGCTGTTGGAGAACATCTCAATGAGATATTTCCTGATAAATGGATTGGACGTGATTCTGTTCATTTGCCTGCACCTTTGGAATGACCACCCCGAAGTCCTGATCTGTCATCTTGCGATAATGCATTATGGGGGTTCATAAAAGAAAAGGTTGCTGCCACATGTTACGAGATAGTTGACGAATTTAAGGATGCTCTCCGACGTGCATTTATAGCCATCACGCCAGAGATTTCACATCGCACATGGAAGAGAATTATACTCCGTTATGAAAACGATGGTGTGTACACTCTGAAATAAATAGTACAGAATAGTAACACTACCTCAAACTTATCCTCTGCCGTGATCCCATATTAATACAATGCGACCATCTATGGATATGTGAACACGCGATAGTGGGTAACGGGACTTTATGATCACCCTTTATAGCAAATTCCACTCAATAACGAAGGATATAATTAGGGAATACAACAGGACGCAGATGTCGTCACTATACACAGGAATTTTCCTCCTCTTTTTAATAATAAGGAGTGATCTGTTCAACGGAAAAATGAAGACAAAAGATACGTTACGTGAAGTAAGGAAATACGTCGTATCTTACTTCTTCATTGAGTTTAGTGGTTTCGTAGGATATATCTAAATCTTTCTATCTGCATTGTTCACGAATTTTATAGCCTTTACACCCAACAATTGAGGAAAAACCTACGAAATAATTTAATTTTATGACGTTGAAAAAGGTCGAATGCCATGTACGTGATCAGAGAAATTTCTCAATGACACGTTCAGGCATAAGATTTCTCGTGCTTTACAATTTTATCTCAAGGAAATATAATGACGAAATTTACACTAATACAAAAAGAAGGGAAGAAAAGATAAGGAGTAACAGAAAAAGAAAATATATTTGCTAAATGTTACAGTCATCCTCTTCATTCTCATCAGTATTGTAGGCTATGTTCCTGTGACCTTCGGTAAGGCTAGATTAATGACTAATTTTTCTGACTAACTAACTAATTCTATGGCCTATGGAACCCGAAGGTTCAATGCCGCTTTCACAAAAGCTCTCCACTGACTTCTGTTCTTAGCCAACTGGATCCACTTTCTACTTTGTACTCCTATTTCTGCGAGATCCATCTTAATATTGTCTTCCCATCTTGCCTAGGCCTTCCTGCTATCGGTCATTTTTCGATTGGATTTCCAGTTAAGACTTTGAAAGCATTCCTAGTTTCTTCCATTCTGGCTACATGACCTGCCCATCTGAGCCTCCTAGATTTGATGACCCTAACAATGTTTGGTAAATGGTATAAATTATGTAGTTCCTCGTTATGAAGTTTCCACCGTTCCCCATTGCGTTCCTCTTGAGTTCGAATATTTGTCTCAGAATCTTGTTCTCAAATACTTTCAGTCTATGTTTTTCCCTCGGAGTAAGCGAGCATGTTTCGCAATCATACAGAACAATAGGCATGATTATTGTTTTATATATTTTAAGCTTCAAATTCCTAGACAGAATTTACGACGACAAGAAAATTTGAACTGAATAATGACAGAAAATGCGAGGACATAGAAGAATTAGAAAGAGTTGGGAAATATGAGGAAATGTACAAGGAGGTGAAATCTATGGAATTTCGGAGGAAACAAGGGGTATTATGATGGCAGTAGAAAATAAGAATGGGAAGGTTGTCAGCGAGAGAAATGAGGTCATAGGAAAGTGGAAAGAATACGTTGAAGACTTATATGAGAGTAGGGATAGACCGTGTAGCCTAAATGTTGAAGTAGAAAATGAAGTAGGCGAGGATGATAGAGGATTCAGTATTCTTCGGGATGAGTTTGAAAAGGCTATATCCGAGATTAGGAATGGAAAGGCAGCCGAAATAGATAACATACCATTCGAATTCATTAAAAATATAGGAGACAAGGGAAAGAAAGAATTGTTGCGACTATGCAATGAAATATATGAAACAGGAGAATGGCCAAAAGACTTTCTGAAAACGATCATGATACCGATGGCTAAGAAATCGAACCCAAAGAGATATGAGGATTATAGAACTATTAGTCTCATATTTCATGCAGCTAAAATTCTGCTCCGAATACTGAACAGGAGGTTATATGAAAGAACAAATAAAGAAGTTGAGGAGGAGCAGTTCAGGTTCAGAAGAGGCAAGGGTACAAGAGATGCAATTGGATTATTAAGGGCGATCGGTGAAAGATTTATAGAAAAAAGAAAAGAGATGTATGTTATATTTATTGATCTAGAAAAGGCTTTTGACCGCGTAGATTGGGAATTGTTGTTGGGAGTTCTAACGAAGATAGGGTTGGAATGGAAAGATAGAAGATCATTAGAAACTTATACATGAACCAACAAGTAAGTGTTAGGATAGGAGAAGAACTGACGAAAGAGACTGCAATTGGAAGGCGAGTTCGACAAGGATGCTGCCTCTCGCCAACACTATTTAATGTCTATCTAGAAGAGATAGTGAAAAAGAGCCTACATGATGATGATGGCATTTCGGTAGGAGGTAAAATGATTAGATGCATAAGATTTGCAGACGATATGGCGCTTCTTGCAGAATCTGAAAAGAAAATCAATAAAATGTTAGAAAAAATGAGAAAGGGGTTTGAAGAATATGGGATGAAAATAAATGTTAGAAAGACAAAAGCTATGGTGATTGGAACGAAGGGGTCTGTGTCAAATATAAAAGTAGGAGGGGAGAAAATAGAACAAGTGAATTGTTTTCGATATCTGGGTAGTATTCTTAGTAATAACATGAAGTGCGAATGTGAAATAAAAGCAAGGATGGGAATGACGAAAGGAGCCTTTAGGAGGAAGAAAAGTCTGTTTTGTGGGACCTTGAATAAAGAGTTGAGAAAAAACTCATAAAATGCTTCGTGTAGAGTGTTGTACCGTATGGGGCGGAAACGTGGACATTACGTGCCTGTAAAGATGACGAAAATCGACTGGAATCCTTCGCAATGTGGGTGTGGTGAAGAATGGAAGGAATTGGTTGGGTCGAGCGGAAAACGAATGAGAGAGTGTTAGAAATGGCGGGTGAGAAATGAACACTTTTAGATATTATTAGGAAGAGGAAGAGAAACTAGTTGGGACATTGCCTAAGAAGAGATTGTATCATGAGGGACATCCTAGAGGGTATGGTGGCGGGAAAGAGAGGGAGGGGCGAAGGAGACTACAATTAATGGATGATATTAAAACAGAAAGATCATACGCGAAGACGAAGAGGTTAGCGGAGGACCGTGGAGTATGGGAGCTTCTCAGCTACGGCAAGTGACCTGCCAATAAAGGCAGAATACCTATGATGATGATCATGATGATGAATGACAGAAAATCCCTGCTTTTATTCGACATTTAATTTCTTTGTGAATATGGTTTTCTTCTGTTTATATTGATCCTAGATATTTGAAAGTATGTCCTTTATTAGCATTATTATTTGACATTTTAATGCATCCATAATTTGCAGTATTGTGGAAAGGACTAACTTTCTTGCCATATTGAAAAAAATAATAATATCTCATGATATATTATAAATGTATTAATGATTAAATATGAAATATGAACAAAATTTTTAGGCCCTATTATCATTTATGAAAAAGACTTAACTGATGAATTACCTTTTCTAGACTTTTCTCTGATAAAAATTACATTATGTTCTAGATTTATTAATGAAATAGCCGTTTGTGCAATATGAATTAAATCGTCGTAGCGGTTTTCGAGAAAATTGTCCGAATCTAACTTCAACTGTTTGTTTTCCCAATACAAATGAATTGATATGTTGTGAAAGTTAATAATGAAATATTTGTTTCTGAAATACAGGGCCGTACTGGCCAGGCGGGAAACCGGGAAATTTTCCGGTGGGCCCTAGACGGTGAATTCATTAGTGGGCCCTCCGTCTCGTGTAGCAAGTAGCAGTATATGTACGAAAGGACACACGTCGCGCACTCCCAGTGGTGCTATTCAGCCGGTTCGCTCGAACCGGTTGTTAAAATATTTCGAGTTCGCAGAACCGTTTCTTGTATCTAAACATAGAGTAAATATTTGTTCAGTTATACCCAGGAACAGTAAATTTTAGTTTAACTGCCTTTTAGTGATGAGCGCAAGAGCCTTGGTCTTGCAGTTTTTGCAAGAGTCTTGCATGCAAGACCAAGACCAAGACCAAGACCAAGACCAAGACCAAAACCAAGGGGTACAAGACCAAGACCAATGGTTGCAAGACCAAGACCAAGACCAAGACCATACCTGCAAGACCAAGACCAAGACTCTTGCGCAAGAGTCTTGCACAAGTACCGGCACTACTTGGATTTTTTTATATAATGTAAAAAACAAGGAGATGGATTTCTTGGCTTCATTAAAAATGCTGCTGGAGTGTATGTGTTCCCAGTAGTTTATGCAATCCGTGTGAGTCGATCTGCCCCTGTAGCTTATAGCAACAGTATGTCGTTTTCTGAATTGGTTGTTCGCGTTTTCTGTAGATATTACTCGTTTTCAAGCCACACAGGTGTCATCTCGCACCTTGTGAGCTTTTTTGATGGACAAAAACCATGTGCGTGGGTTTTCTCGGTATTTTTTCGTTTCCTCCTACTTTCTTCATTGCACCATTTCAGTTATTTCTCATCATCACTGTCTCCCTTAGCTTTGGTGCACAATCGTGGCACGTTAAACTAGATACTTCATTTCATTTCAAAGCATATTAGTGGTGTTTTTCTTCCAAAACTAAAGAGAAATGTAGTATTGAACATCGGTAATACCGTACACCATAGGTGTCGACTACATGGGTATGGCCTTGGCTCCGAGACTCAAGCATCCGTTGGAAATTTTCAATGTGTGCTCTTAAAACTAATATCGAAATAACATTTTCATGACATTGACAAAAACTTAGTGCATGTGACAGCAAGTTTGATTTCATGGGCGCATGCTTATGCTTATTAATATAACTTTTAGCCTTCTTAGGTATACGGCCCATCCAGGATTGAACGATATAACATTATACTAAAACAATAAATTTATATTATAAAATTGAAAGTGACTATTTTTTGACTCCTAATCTCTTGAACCACCCGACCGAACTCGATCCCATTTTCAACATAGATGAGGACCGAACCTGAGGTGGTTCCTGTCATATTACTTTGACGGTGCAGTTTAGGGGAGGGGAAATGAAAGATATTTAACAATGATCGAAAATGACCGACATTAAAATGGAATCTATAGTTTTAGGGGTTGCTGAAATAAACAGCGACACTTCCAATGCTATTGAAATCCAAGTTCATCCCCGTAGCTTGGCGGAGGGAAGAGAAGATATATAAAAACGATCGAAAATGACAAATATTATTGTCGAATCCATAGTTTTCCAGTTCGCTGAGTTGAATACTGACACTTCTGATACCGTTTACGACCAAATTCATCCTCGTAGCTTGGGGAGAGGTAGATACATAATAATGATGAAATATGATCAAATATTAGTGCCGAATCCATAGTTTTCGGCGTCGCTAAGGTGAACAGTGATACTTCCGATCCCGTTTAAATGCAAATTCAGCACCGCAACTTGGGGGAGGAACAAGATATATAAAACTATCAAAAATTGCCATTATCAATGTCGAACTCATGGTTTTCGAGGTCATTGAGATGAACAATGACACTTCTGGTGTACCTCGCAACATGGGAGCGAAGGAGATATATAAGTTTATTGAAAATGACCGATATTAGTGCCGAATCCTTAGTTTTTGGGGTCTCTGAGACGACGAGTGACACTTCTGATGCCATTTAAATTCAAATTCAGTCCCGCAACTTGGGGAGAAGGAGGGGAGAGAAATATAAAAATCATCGAAAATGACCGATATCAGAGAGCCCTTTACTAATAGTAAAAAGTGACTGACTAACGAAATATATTATTATTATTATTTTAAGTTTAACTCAACGAAGTGGGTAATTGATGCTAGTAATCTATATTCACAAGTGAGACTTCAAATAACTTGGAGTTTGGTGCCGTTATTTTGTATTTCCAATACAGGTCAAAAGTATTTATATAGATTGAATTTACACAAAAGACATAGACAGTGGAATCGTTTTCAGTTATCACTCAAATTATTCTAAAATATTAAGAGGTTTGACTATAATAATTATTATTTTAATTTTCTGTATCTCTTTTTTATTCAATATTGCTAAATATATCATCATCTTCGTAAGAGCTATTCTGCCATTATTGGCAGGTTACTTGCTGCAACTGAGAAGCTTCGACGTTTGGTGGTCCTCAGCTTGTCTCTTCGTTTTGACACAGCAACTTTCTGTTTTAATACGTTCCTTCAACTAGTCTCCTTCGCTCCCTCCCTCTCTTTCCTTCCACAATACTCTCCAGCACGTCCCTTATAATACAGTTCCTCCTCAGCCAATATCCTAACCAGTTCCTCTTCCTCCTCTTAACAATATCTAAAATTCTTCTTTTTTTACCTACTGCTATTTTCTTAACACCTTCTCATTCGTTGTTCGTTCAACACAGCTAATTCTCTCCTTTTTTCTCCATGTCCATGTATCGAAAGCCTGCAATTTTTCATCACTTTTGCGTAATGTCAATGTTTCTGCTCCATAGAGTACATATTGGAAACAAAATCTCAATATTTAATTGGAAGTTTGATTAATACAAGGATTAGCTAATCGTGGTTGAAAAGAAAAATCTGACGCCTTTAGAGTGTAAAAATAATTTTGCAATTCATGGTATTTCAGTAATCTGTGCCATCTTGATTTTATTTCATGCTTCTCAGGGGTAAACTTCCGAGTGTGAGACCAGTGGAGAATTGGATCTGTTAAAAATTATAAATCGTTTGAGTTATCTTATAAGTAGTGAAGCGTAGGCACCCATTGAAAGAAATTAAAGGTCATCTTCTATCTTGTACATTATCATCATATCTACATGAAGGTAAACTATATTACATTTAGAAACATACATTGTATTTCTGTTACTATTGGAGCATAGTAGAATGTATTATCCCTTATATCCAAAGTAAAATTTCCCTACGAAAAGCCTAAGATTTCTAAGAAGCAAGACTTGCAAGATTCTTGCAAGCAAGACCAAGACCAAGGGTTCCAGTGCAAGGCTAAGACCGAGACTGGATGTACAAGACCAAGACCATCCGGGTCTTGGTCTCACTCTTGCATTTGCTCATCACTAACTATAGTGCAGGAGCCAGCGCAATTGGAAAGTAGGCTACTAGGAAAGAAAGAAAATATTCTGACAAATGGGAAGTTAATGATGATAGACATTTCATTAAAAGACAAATTATTTATCGCAATATATTAAGAAGCTGAATGAAATATTTAGTTTAACCTTTCACAATAATTCTCTTAAGATAGATACAAACAGTTGTCAAGTACAGGTAAATGAAATTGTTAAATTGATAGAATGAGAATAATAGAAACACTTCTGAAATGAATATAATAGGAGAATATTGCTAGAACGAAAATGCTATAATAGAAAAATTACTGAAACAGAAATGAGACTGAACCTTATGTCTCGAGAACATCTATGAAAACGATATCGAAACTGACATGAAATGTTGAATTGGATCGAACCTCTCGCACCAAAGATTAAAATTCTTTTCATTCTACCTTCTTTTGTACATCTCACATTGTTTATTAGTAACACAACATTATATTATGCCACATTATTTCTTGTGAGTAGTAATAGACTGTGACTGTACATGATTCAAAAGAACTGTGTAAAGTGAAATAATCATTTTACGGTTCTTTCTTTCTAATTGTATTCTTTTTGCTTAAAAAAGTGCTCTAAGACACTCAATATACGCTGACAGACAATAGACACTCAGAAGGAAGTGGCGTTTAAACATTTTATTTATAAAAATTGCTGGAAAAGGATTGCATATGCGATGACTGAAAGTCCTGAGCAGCGGACACAATACAAAGCGAGAACACCTACGATAAAGTGAGTGGAAACTCTGTGCTCGTAACAACAGTTGATAATGGTCGAGACAGGCGTCAATTGAGACTGCAGAGGGTGAGAGTCAGTTGACCCCCGAATTTGATACATGTAGATCGTTATATACCAAGCTATATATAATGAAAAGTAAAGTAATATACATATTTAAAACGTGAAACTACTTTATCGTAGAATCTCCTTCCCCTCTTTTCTACTCCCAAGCAAAACCTAAAGTGACGCTAGTTGTGGTCGACCGTTTTCATCACTTAACTGTATGTCAAATTAGTTCTAAATGTAGGAGACATGTGAGAACGGCTTAGACAAGATCAGTTCGCGCTGTTAACAGAGTTTGATCGGGATCGTGCCGTGTGCTTGCTGGAGGTCTGACAGTCGTTCTCAGAATTGCGTAACACGTTGTATGCAAAAAGTCTTCTATGTATCAACTTGGAGCAATCGGTCCGAGGAACACATCATATCTATTTTGAACTAAAGTAACATACGAATGAACGCCTAAGTAATCCGAATCAGACTATCCAGTTCGGATGGTCTGGTGACCGAATCACAATTTATAGTAGAATCAATATCGCACCTTGAGTACTACCTTAAACCATTTGGAACAATTTGATGAACGCAGGACCACAATTACGGGTACTACTTGACTTCAATAAATTACCGAGGAAAAACAAAGTATGGTATAAATGACGTGGCATTTGTTTAGCAGTGAAAAACCTATTATCCCTCGGCTCTAGTGATAGTCGTTTGTGGATGTGACATCGGCGCACTGCACGGTGTGTATCACATCAACATATAGAACCAATACCAGGTATCACGATATCGAGAACTACAGCGTACAATGACCGTTTACCACTGATGTTCACACAGAAATGTTGCTGAATGCAGCGTGAATTCAGGAAATTATCCTTCAATTTTGTTGCCATTCGCGTACCTTGAAGAAATGTGATATTTATATAGGACAAATCCGTCCCTCACCACTAATGTTACCCATCGCGCTCTCCAAGCCATGCGTCAGCTCTCCTCTCCTGCAAGATTACCAGAGTTGCATATTATTGAGAATTTGTGGAACTGGATTGAAAGGCATCTAGTCGGACCTGCAACCCCGGTAACAAACGTCAACCATCGGTGCAAAAGCGTAAACCGTCTATTTCCAGGATGGCACACGACATCTGTATGATCATTTCCATGAAAGAATGTAAGACAACGTACGGTCATGGCTATTTGACAACCCTCTACACTCATTTTATGGATGCATTATCCTGTATATATTGTCATAAATAATGTATGATCCGCCCTCTGTGCATAACATTTTATTCAAGTTCGACTATGATTTCTGGGCGTTCGTTTTCTATTTTCTACTAGTGTAGTACGTATATTCTTCAGTTATTGTATGAATATGGCTTCAAAGATCAAAGACGTGGGATTATCATCAGAACCTAATATTATTGACTTTTTTTCTGGATGGTTTTGAACAGCAAATAAAAAGCAAATAGATAAATAAAACCAATTTAAAATATTTTGAGATAGAAGAAAATCTTTAGGATTTTGAATTTCGGTCATACGGTTAATTAACGACAAATATCAAGAGAAGTTGAATATCCCTGTTTTGTATACTGATATTGACACTGTTGTTTTATTTTTAAATGTCCTGTATTGTTTGTTTCAAGGGAAAATTTCTGCAAATTTCAGTAGCACATAAAAGTCATTATCTTCGCTGAATTTTACGTATAGATACAGTACTATCCTATTACAATCAAATACGCAAAAGTTACCTTTTCAAGATTGAATGAACAAAATAGAAATAGAATTTAATTTACATATATATTCATTTAATAAACAATTATATTATATTATATTAATAACAGCTAATTGCCGGAAAAAATGTGTGAAACACTTCTTTATGCAGGAACTATTCCACTTTATATGGCATGTGGCAAAAGTAACTTACTAAAATGTTAGAAGATAAAAGATGTCTAGCTGTACAAACTATAATCAACATAAAATAGTTTTAAATGTTTTAAATGTAAACACAATAAGGCAAACGTAAGCGTGAAAGAAAAACGAACACAATCTACCAAACGCAGAGATGCATGAGAGAGAAAAAGTTCGCGCTGAAAGAAAGGTATGTATATCGTCAACATAAGCGATCAGGCGTTTGGTCTTAAAATCGAATTTTTAGTTCACTTGTCTATTCATCAGTAAGGAATACACTGATGTAGTTAGATGCAATTTTAAAATTTACTTTTAATTTCATCTGTTTGCTAAGTTCGTACAAACTTCTGAATTTATTGTGCACTTAATATGATACTTAAATTGATCGAATACCGACGATATGTTGAACACTTGTTTCATTAGTTTATGTGAGGAGCGTTTTTCTTTGAAATGAAAAGGAAATTTTCATACTTTGAAAATGAAATGGAATGAAATACTTTTAGTTTAACGTCCCGTGTTTCTTTCTTCTTCTTTTTTTGCCTTTAGGCTAAGGGAGACAATGATTAAAGCAAGCTAATTATGTTGGAAGAATCGGTGAAATGAGAATGTGGGAGAAAAGGAAAGTACTCAAAGAAAACCAATGGACACAATGTTGTCCACCACTGACTTGCTTGGTCGAGGATCGAACTAGCGGCCTGACATATCAGAGCGTGACATTGAGCCACCGTGCCCCTCTTAATTTTAATTGAATTGGTTTTCTCTTAAACATTAAATTCTGTAATGTATAACGTCAATACTTGCAAGTTATTCGATGATTGCAAAAATAATCTGAATCCATTTTTTCTGATGAATTTTGTTTTTATTTATATTTTTCGATTCTCTAGAGTCATACTCAACTTTCTCTATAGAAAAGACTGGAGTCAACGTCTTAACAACACTGTAAAAAAAAGCGTAATAAGTTGAGTGCAGAAAGAAAGCCATTGAAGATATTTAAATAGTACTTTAATATCTCAAAAGTATACAAAATAGATTCAGGTGCATTCTGCAATCATGATTCAAATCAAACTTAATTTAAGTAACTATAAACATTTATATAAAACCAGTTGACTTTTACAAAGCAAAATACATTTAACTAGGCTTGAAGAAGACTTCAATAGAAACAAATAATTTAAAGTTCAATTCATTTCAAAGAAAGGAGAAAACTTCCTGGATAAATAAATAGCCAAAAATAAAATGTGGAATAGGTACTCACATCTCTTTGCTTTGACTTGTTATACAAAGGAAATAACGACGTTAATTAAAGATCTAGGAACTAAGTAGCGTTGTATATTATGAACATACTTCTGTGAAATATTTACGAATCTTTGCAACTCTACATAGGTAAATACTTCATTCCAGTTTTGAACATTTTAAATTATTTATTAATTGAATATTTTTATTGCAACTACATCACCTTATAAATATTCATTATTTCATTTGATCTTTAAATACGATGTGTGATGCGATCTTTGTAGTGGTCGTTCATGAACCAATTTTGTCATGGGAACAATACCAGTCTTGCTCCCACAAATAGAATGCAGTACCTTGAACTCATTGTTCCGTTTTCATTATTTTACATGAACTGTTGTTGTTAATTGTTTTACAGGACTTAAATTATGTATAGGAGACATCAAGGACATTATAAAATCTAACTTAATGGATGTGAAGTGGACAGAAGAGATTTTCTCATATACTACTTCCAAAGTCTTTTCGATTCTCTCAAACGCTGTAGTTAGGCCTCTTACTGCAAAAGCTCTAGGAGAAAACGTGTGAACAAAACAGCTCACAAACATATTTCACTAATTATCTCGACACTTATACAATAGAATCAAGTAAACTAGAAATGTCTTGTTTCCTTGACAGGTCAGCGCAACTTTAGATGTTTATGTAACCTACCTCACTCCTATCGGCAATTAGAATAAACAATGGGCTGGGAACACACATTTAGAAACTCAAACAACAGGAATCCAGGAGATTAACTTAAATTTTAGATGTCCAAACTATGTTTTTATAAGTACAGAAAATCTAATATGTGTGTCCCTCCATAGTATACACCAGATATGATGTATGGTTTCACCATCACGAGAATATATTTCATCCTTATCACTACAGGTAAGAATTTTAGGCCCAAATTTTGCTTAAAAAGGTGCAAAATTTTGGAAAAAATTTTAAATCTCGAAATTAATAGTACCAAAGCTAATTACAACACATGATAACTCAAAATTCACTGATGTAAAGAAAAGAACGTCTGCCTAAAACAAGTTTCAGAACTTAATGTTATTAAAATCTCAAATCCACAAAACTGCTAAAAGATAGGCCAATAACATTGCACATTTTAGTGTTTTCTTTTTCAGTGACGCTGCATGTCCGGTCACTAAATAAGGCTCACAGCTATACGGTTACTGTATTTGTCTTTGGCGCGGAGACCTTGGTTCGATCCCACTTTAAGCTGTAGGTCCACGTATCATATAGCCTCGGGTGGTAAACGGGACGGTAATGTCCAAATCAACCCACTAATCAAACAGTTTGGTCACTAAGTGTATATTTATACAAAAAAAAAAACACTCAACAATACCGATCGGTGATAACCATGATTAGTTAGTTTGATGTTACCACCTCCCTTTACTTTCAGTTCAATAGCTTTTCCCTAACAGGCCTGCAATGAAGCGAAAGTAATATGATTTCCGCACGCTTGATGTTTCTTAATTAATTATCATAGGAATAAAATGCTGAAGGAGCCAAAGTAAAAGTTGAGAAAGGTAATGACATTGAGAAAAGGTTCAACTAAAATGCATATAGAAGCGTTCACTTAATGTTTCCTTTGCAAAGTAAACTAATTTGGTCATTCTAATAGTAAAAATTGTAAGATGCAGTACCTAAAATTCCTAGTTCTACTCATTGTTATCTCCCAAATGAAACCAGAAGTAGTAGGAATTTATTAATAATCTTGATTTCAATTTGGGTTTCGCATAGAGTAAAAACACAGAACACAAAAGAAACGGTTTTCTTATATGGATTTAATACCCTAAATGTAATTATATTTCCGCCAGTATCTCTTTTTTAAATCTGAAAATGATAGATGTAATTACTTTTCATTCCAATTTTGGATTCCCATAGAGTACAATCGTTAAAATATGAAAAATGATTTCTTGGTATTGAATCAAAAATAGCTTCCAAGCTCCCTCATGGCTAAGCTCGCGTAGTTAGCATACACGACATTGAAGTGGGAGAACCTGGGTTCGATTGCCGGCAGATGCTCACTTGATTCGGCTATCATATTAAGCTGTACATCCATGTCTCATAAAGCCTTGCTGCTGAAAGGGACGCTAAACTAAAAATCACATTACAAAGATAGCTTTCATCTTCATCTTTGTTATCCTTTTGCACACCCGGTTTTGATATTAAATCCCATTCAAGAACAGCAGCAATATTCATATACAGTATATATTAGGATAGCCCTTATTTTTCGACTTACATATCTTTTTGAGCCTCATTCACTAAAATGGTTCCATATCAGATCAAAGTAGCCCATGATAAAAATTAGCTGAACTGAATAAAATATTATGCGTTTTCTCCCACTTTCTCATTCAAACAACTTTTCCATAATCACTCATTGCTTTAACTATCGTCTCCCTTAGCCCAACTGGAACAATCGTGGGACGTTAAACTGTAAGACTTCAAAGACTTCCTATTATATTTACCACATTCTAAAAACTATATCTGGAGGATATTAAGATTTGCATTGTAACTTTTCTTTGTTAGTCTCTACTGTGCTTTTCAATTTATTTTATGTCTATTGTGATGTAATTAATGATTATTTTCTATGTGAGATAGTAATTTATTTTTCACACTAATGATGAAGAAAGGTGTAAATATAAATCATTATTATATTAAACACACAAACATTCAAACTCAGTTATGGAATGTGTATTTATTGCAATTGCTTGGAAAAGGAAAAATTTCTATTTAACCTTGTCAATCGCTCTTCAAAGAAATATTAACAGAATTCTCACGCCTTAATGAACTTCTGAAATACCGGAAATGTAGTTCAAAGAAAGTCATTAGTTGTTTTCTCGAAACTTCTATTGTCACTGCGACATGAAAGCGGATAAATCATTCTTATATCCATTCTATGAGTTGAAAATTACTGGTTGGGAATGTTATAATGCTACACGTAACATTACATGTAGTCAGTACTGCACGTGGATACTTGATTGTCAGAAGCTAGGCAAATGTTCTCATCGTGTTAATAATTGTACCTAATGCATCAACACAAACACTTTACTTTTGTTAAAGCACTTTCTTCCTTATCACATACCGTTGAAAATGCACTAAGCAGAACATTATGTAATTCCACGTGGAATTTTTCTTATAATTGAGGATTTCTGCAAGTTATGTTAATGCCAGCCTCGTACTGTAAAGATTCTGGCTCCTGGACAGTGTAAAAAGGTCAGAGAGTTTATAGCAGAAGAATATTTATTGCCATGTACAACTACTACCTGTTTAATGAATCTAATTCTCTATTTACACAGTTCTTGCATATGTGTTACTCCTAATTCTAATTCTCAATTAGTTCTTCTATTCCACTAAGTAATTACCAGTTCACCATATTCCTTTCTGAACCATAGGGAGAAGAATGGACATTCTACTCTTCTACCCTTCTACCCTGTCCAACTGGCTTAATGGTCCCACTTAACTATGCTGGGGTGAATGACATAAATTCTGACTTCCAGCAGAACACTCAAACAAACACAACGATGTAGACAATGGAATATGATATTGACACATATATACTATATAAAGTATAATGAAATGCCGAGACAGAAATACCAAACCGTTCATGTGCTTATTTTGCAAAGAGAATACTAGAATTCGAATTTCAAGTCCTGTCATACTGACACAAGATTTTCTAGAGCTTTTCCTCAGTATAACAAAACGAATAGTGGATGATACTTTTACTCTTCCAACATTCTTCCGATCAATTTTTGTAGATATTTCATTACTATAAATTTTTCCTATTATAAAATGACTTTACATCTGCAAGTTGAAACAATGTTAGCAGATAATAAATGAAACAAATATATTAAACATATTTAAATTGAAGCAGTAGAATCGAAAAACTGAACGATTGAAATCAAATCAGTGTAATCTAAAATCTCCTTTACATTCATACTGATTTACAATCATCTATGATATTACTAAAACGCGTGACTCCATGTATCAAATGGGGGCGCGGTGGCTCAGTGGTAGAGCGTTCATCTCCGGTGCTTGGGGTCCCTGATTCGATCCCAGCTCGCGCCGTGTGGACTTTGTGGTGGACAAACACCCTGCTCGTGGGTTTTCTCGCGGTTCTCCCGTTTCTCCCACTTTCTTCATACCACCATTTCATTCATTTCTCATCATCACCGTCTCCTTTAGCCTAACCGGCATAACCGTGGGACGTAAAACTAAAGATCTCATTTCATTTTTCATTTCTATATATCAAATAACCAAAGAAAATGAGGACTTTATATATAATTGGTAATATTAGATGCTAATGTAATTTATATACAAATACTAAAAGATACGAGCCACCAGACTAAATTTGAGGGTTCGGAAAAAAATGATATACCACATCTTCTAACTTCGAGCAAACTGAAAAGAAGGTTGAACAGTGTCATGCAATTTAATGCAATGCCACATGCCAAACAACTTTCCTCTGTCATCTGTAAGTACAGTACATTGCTGAAATTAAACTACTTACATACTGTTCTATAGTTCAATCCCAACCCAGTCCACCTAATAACTCAATTTCACCGAAAGTCGTGTTTGCCATTATGATCGTCCAAGAAGCTCAAACTTTTAATTCTTATTTCTTTACATTGAATTGTGATCATGGCATATTGTAGCAGTTACTGAAGTAAATCTTATGAAATACGAACAAAATCATTACAGACGTTTTCGAAACTTCGCCCAAAGAAACCTTATGTTGCAGAAAACCAATCTTTCTTGGATTTTTTGAATAAACTGCATTATGCTATGTTATAAGATTAATAATGAAATATATAGGCTGTTACGATAATATACCAACAAATTGGATTAACTGATATATCTTTGAAATGTATCAACAAAAGTTGAAACATGCTATATACAAACCAAAAGTGCTATATAGGAAGTAAATTTATCAAGGTGCATAGCAGTGCACCGACTAAGTTCTTTGAATAGAGCACGCAATGTGTATATTAAACAAGGCAACTTAGGAATTTTTCGACCATCCATAACTTCATTTTCCAAGATATTAGTGCAACGAAAATTGGCTCAACCACTTAGCTTTACAAAATTAAGAATTTTGTAAACTTTCGATGGTTTATCTCGAACCATTTAAGAGATAAAGGGTCATGTAATCCTAAAAAAAAAAAAAAAAAAACCTAAAATTTCGGCATTTACTTAAAAAATATAAGGCACTTCCTATAGACTTGTGAACTTGAAATTTGGCTCAAGTGTACGATTTGCAAAACAAGTAAAGGAAATATTCCGAAAACTGGAACTTTTCTCCTCTAATGTAAAATTAAGGACAAGGCCAAACCAATTCTCACCATCTGAATACCAAGTCTACAAAACCTGGGATTTGGAGGAAGAGAGATTAGTTGAACATTGTTGTGAGTGTTGAGGGGATGGTGCAGCGCGCGTGGGGAAGCGTGGGGAATGAATTCAGTGTCTTCCTCGTTGCGAAGCATTACAACAGTAATCCCCCACTATTATTCCTCTTGTGTGAACATTTTACAGTCAACAAGTTGCATCATATCTTTCAGCGCAACCCTCTGGAGACAATAGACAGTCCAAACATTTTTATATGTGGGACAGAGTATCGAGCAGTGATTAATTGAGTGTACCTTTTTCCAGTGTTCCAGAAAGTGCGAATTTGCCAATTCAGAGTGCTGTCGACATTTACAGCCAACAGTTTCCTATTACTCCTTCGTCTATATTGGGCTCCTTAATTTAGACCACACCAATGTCCCCCACAAGTCAAACTTTAATCTATTCTACTGGTAACTAAGACTTATAGTGGATTGTGTACCAAGTAGCATACACCATCCAGTGTTCCAGTAACTTTAGCCGCTAATCTTTCTCGTTCTACTGCCCAATCTTCTATCTTATCATTAGGGTTAGGATTTTATTGCACTATAAATGCGAGGAAAATGCAAAATAAAAAATGCAATTATGCACTAAAAATCTAAAAATATGCACTATAATGTGAAAAAAATGCTTTCACAGAAAATCATCCGTTACTATTTATTAGTGCATTACCTATATATATATATATATATATATATATATATATATATATATATATATATATATATATATACGTGGTTCTACTCTGTTGTGTTTTTCTCAAAAGTTGCACCTAACACTGAGTTGCAATAAACAAAAATAAAAATGAAGGTTGGTTTTATCGATACATCTGTCATTTTTCTTGACAGTACAAGTCCTACTTCCTCAGGAACATTTTCCAATGCACTTGCTGCATTTTTGATTGAGTCAATTGAAGTCAACTTTTCTACAGATTTCTCTAAGGAAGTAATCACACCTGGTAGAAATCCAAAATTAGATTGAATGTGCACAAGCTTACCTTGAATTTCACGATTGACCAGTATCTCTTGTGCAGTTCAAATCGCGGAAGCTTCGGAGGAGTCGAAAGAGTCTATCGTTTTCTTTACAGCTTCGAAGTTTTGACAATAGTATTTACAGGTTTCTAGTCACGTTCTCCACCTGGTAAGAACGGGGCTAGGTGGTAGAGGGAATTCAGGATGCTCCGACTTAAAGCAGCTACACGTGGTCTGACCTTACTGAACAATTTCTTTACACTTCCTATGAGTTTATCAACATCAGGAAACTGCACACGTATCTCTTCAGCCACTCTGTGGCAACCATGCGCGAGGCACGTAGCGTAAATCATTTTCGAATATAGCGTCTGCAGTGAGTTCGCTTACTTTTACCATATACGGTGCAGAATCTGTTACAAAGAGCAGCACGTTTTCGTAAAGGACGCCATAAGAGGTGCATTGATTTATCAAATAACTTACTAATCGTGGAATAATTGACCTTTTCCAGAACTTCGCAATTCAAAAGAAATGTTTTACCCGGCCCACCCTCATGCATCACTCCAACAACAACATTCACTACATTTCGTCCCTCCCAATCACACATTTCATCCATGGACACCCATATTTTCTTTCCGGCCATTTCTTGTCTAATGCACTGCATTGTTTTCTCGTAAAGTTTGTTCACGTAATTCTTCCTTAATGTCGAAGAATCGGGGAGGGGTTTACAAGTGTATTTTTCCAAAAATGCTCGCAATGTCACGTTGTCCACTTTGTTCAACGGAATGTCAGCACAAATAAATGCTTCACACACAACTTCGAAAAAAAAAAAAAAAACAGAATGATTTTTGGATGTACCATACTGCGGGAGAAGTTGTTGCGCGGCGTTTGCCTCTCGTTTCGCACGTAACTTAAGTCCCCGTGTGTGTTTGTCCCTCGAAACATGCTGTTCAACGGTGAATTTTCTTTCGGCTGAAACTGCCGTATCACACACCTTGCAGTAGAGAACACTTCCATCTGTTGTAAATACTTTTTCAGCTCCAAATTCACTCACAAATCGTTTAAGCTTGGAAGCACTACTCTCTTTTATCTTCGGCATTTTAACCAGATAAACTGCAGAATTAGGCGTCTACCAACAGCTAAGAAAAATGAGAATTATGCAGTTAAAAGTAGGAATAAATACTAAATATGCACGTAAAATGTCCAAAAACTTTAAAAAATGCACTTATATACAGAAATGGGCAAAAAATGCAAAAAAATGCACAAACAAGTTTGTTTTAAATTACTTCTTTTTAATAAAACAGGATTTATAACACAACGAGCAATGTTTATACTAATCCAGAAAAAAGATGCAAAATCATCAAGATCCTAACCCTACTTATCATATTTCGCTATGGAAAATGGCGGTGACTCGAAGAGAAATGCCCTGGTTGCAACATTTCACTAGCTGGCTGAAAGCATCAAAAAGATGCGTAAGCAAGCCAAAGAAGAGCGTCAGAGAAAAAAAGAAGAAAGATCTTAGCATGAAATCTGCTTTACGGTCTTCATGGAGCCGTATCTTTCTCCGTTCCCTTGTGGATGATAAGACTTTGAGTAAACGAGATTATGCAGAAATCAGACACCTGGTGAGTATTTACAAATTTTAGGATCAACTGGATATAGCGGGGAAAAATATTCTTTTTGGAGCAAGCGCGTCTTCTCGTTATCTCTTACGCAGTTCGATTGATGCACAACAGCCCTTATACCACTACTACTGGCGTGCGTGGTACCAGCGTTACACTAGTTCCTCACCCCTTTGGTGGACAGATCTCGTCGACTTTCAAGAAGAAGCTATCGACTACACAGGCAAATGCCAAACCCGAGAAACAATGAAAATATCATAGATTTCTGGACCCCTTCCCTGTACACAGAACTCCATCTAACCCTGTAGACACACCAGAAGACATCCAATCTCCCATACAACTGCCGGGCCTCTTGGTGAATGTAATAGTGGACTTGAATCTGCAACCTGAAGATATCCGATGACTTCCTGACTCCTAAAATTCTTTTCCTTTACATTGCACGGCAAAGTAATATTGATGTTCTACGATATCTACGTATCCACGAACTGTGGTTTGTGTTTCTTGACGATTGGCAGTTCTGGCGTGATCTTATCAATATGTTTAGTTGTATGCCCTCACCATAGGAGTCTTCGGATGAACCTATCCCAGATGAGAAACAGGATGACGAGGATGACAATGATCCCACTTTGGAGTATTACTCTATAGAAGACGAAGTTTCTTCAGAGATCTTCCTTGGTGCTTTTGTGGCTAATCTAAGTGTACATGATACAGTGATCTTTCCTGGTCAAGTGGAGTTTGATTATCCTGGTAAGTTCTGTTTGCACCTTCTGTCACTCACCAACATCCTTAGAAGCTTATCGGAACTTTCGACGTACTAATGTTAATTTTTCGCCGGTGTTACATGCTTTGTACAGTGCTTGAGTTGGATCGTGCTCAATTTGGACTACCAGTGTTTTTGAAGTACTTCTTCCCCGGATATTGACAATCCCCCCGGACAGAATCTTCTGAAATCACCACTGCTTATAAATAGTTTCTCACTACAAATCAGAGGTTAATAATGGAATAGTGAACACATTCAACATTTTGTTTTCAGCTATGGATTTTTGAATTTGCAATTCATATAACGTTCTGTTCTAACTGAAATTTGAAAGAAAAGGAGTTGCCAAAAGTTGTTCAAGGAAATATTCTCAGTTTCCGGATGAAAATAGGAACACACTTAAAAGATGATTTCTTATTGGGTTTGAACACACAAATATATTATTGATAGACTATTGACCCAAAACACTGAACCATATCACATGCAATCGCAAAGTTTCTTTTTTACTTTTGTGTAAAATAGTTTTCTGCTCCATACTTTACATTTGGAAGTTATATCTTTTGCAATGTATAAATGTGTTTTTCGAATAGATCACATTCAATTTTACTTCCTAATAACTTACATAAAACAAGTTGAATCCGTGAAATGATTGAGGTTGGAGTGGTCATAGTTAGGAGTCTGGAAATGCAAATCCGCTTAACGTGGGGATTTACTTTCTTGAAATATGGCACAGTAGAAAAAATAAAGAAATTGTTTGAGAAGGGTATTATTATTATTATTATTATTATTATTATTATTATTATTATTATTATTATTATTATTATTATTATTATTATTATTATTATTATTATTATTTCAGCAACAAAGTTCCGCATTAACACTTCTGAATCAGTCCTCCTTAGGGTTGCTTACGAGACAAGAACTCGATTGTCTCGTCTCGAAAAGGTGTCATGAAAGTCAAGTCTCGTCTCGGAAAATGTATGTTTTTATTAAGAAAGCTTTATCTCTTAACGAAAACTCTATCCTGTCTCGTCTTGTGGGCTTCATTAGTTGTTTTTTTTTATGTAGTAGCAAAATTGTGGCTTATAATAAAATTATAAATTATATTGTTAGAAATTTTTCTCAAATAAATTTCCTATGTTTAACATAGCACTACAGTAAAACATTCTTAAAATTTGTGGAATCTTTATAGTTCAAAGGAAACATCATTCAAATTTGTATACTCAGTTCAGCTTTAGCTTCCCATGATATATCTATCATTTTCAGAAGAATTGGGAACATACTCGTATTCGTTGCAGTAAATTAATTTTTCGATATCTCTAGCTTTGATTACGTGATAATGCCTTAAATCGGTACCTTCCTGTTAGTTCCATGTTCTGCCACTTTCAATTCCTGCTAGTTGTTTCCATGTTACCAGATAATGCAGCCTAAGTTATTCTTGTTAAGTATTATTTCGCCATAATGAAGACAATGAGTGTGTACAGGATATATGCTCCCACCTATTATCATATTTGGAAATCTAGTACAGACTTCCAATATATAATAGTACATATAAAATATTCCTGTAACTATTAACTTAACTGCGAAAAAAATATAGAGTGACAATATCATGTTGCGCCTCTTCATTTTCAACATTTATATTTATTTCAAATGAGAATAATTTTTATTCGTTGAAAGATTGATTAAAGTGTATTGTCTCTTATTTTAGAATCAAGGCTATATGAGACAGACCTACAGCTTAACACCAAGGTCTTGAGCATTTCATGAAATTATGGTTGCTTACTACAGGGGGCGAGGCGTAATTTTTGTGACTATATTTGAGACACGAGACAATGTTATCATGACCCCTTATTGAGACGAGACAGCCTCAACTCTTCTTTTGTTAGCCCTTGGCAAACCTATAATAGACGCCAAAATCGGGCTATTTTTGACATATGTATAGCACACACTTTTTGATAACAAACGATGCTATTTTGTATCCATGTAATACGTAATTTTAATTAATTTGTTTTAAACCCATTTAAAAATTTTTATTCATTTTTATCTATTACATCAATTCAATTCTTACAGTTTTATTCTAACAACAGATAAAACAATAATCAACATCATATATTCTGCTATCATTCACAGGCCACTTTAAGCAAACGAGAGGCTTCTCTGTACTATGGTCCTCAGCTAACATCTTTGTCCAGACCGTAGATCAATTGTATCTTCTTCCGTCTCTCTCCCTTTCATTCCACTATACCTTCAATACATATTACGTCTCTCAGGATATAGTTTTAGTTTTTTTCCCGGAGAATATTCTGAGTGTCTCTTTCTGTTTCTACTCACACTCATAGTTAATTCTTGTTCTCTATTATTTCCAGGTCTTTCTCGTCCACATTTATGTTTGATTCATAGTTTATTTCTTCATTCGTTTATAGTCGCACATTTTGAAAACCTATAATGATTCTCCCTAGCATTCGTGTAGGTTAAATATTTCTGTCCCTTAGAGTACAATACTCAACACGAAATATTTGATAAGCGTTTTTCTTATTCTTGATTTTATTTTATGTCAATGTATATACTACCTAAATGGCGGCAACTAGTGAAAACAATCCTACTTCCTCCTCTTCTACGTCTGTAATTGATACAGAGATAAAAATAAGTTCATATTTACATATTTATTAACAGGATAATAGAACACAGCAATATACTAAAGCATGCAATGAAATAAGGATGAGCATTTCACTATAAATCTTGAAGAAGCATTATATTTTGCATTTTTTTTTCCCTCAATGACCTTTTCCTATTCCAATCTACATCTGACACGCCTCTGTTGTTTGATCTTGACAGGAACCCTCTTCTAACCTTGAACACCTTGAAAATCCGAAGACACTTGTCAGCCATGGATTGCTTGCATAACCAAGGTTCGAGGCAAGACCAACTATTGCGTAACCAATATCTTTGGGAAGTTTCCGAAAGAAGCACATTGTTATTGTTCATGGCTGATTAAAGATACATCTTTATGATAAGCTTAAATAAATAAAAGTAAAACATAGTTTTCTTATTTTGCCTCAAGGTAACTACTTATTCAGTTTCATTTCAACACAAATAAAATGCTCATAAACAATTCTTCAAAGTAAATATAAGCTTTTATCTAAATATAAATGTAATAAGTGATAGAAGACATATCAGATTACTAGCATACTACATTCTTTTAAATATTTCATATACTATATACTATATAAATACACACACACACACACAAACACACACATATATATGTTGCGTCTGAAATAGCCCATATATATATATATATGGGCTATTTCAGACCCAACAGCGGAGTACGGAAAGGAAGACAGCCTTTTCACAAGATTCGATATTACACGGTCAATCTTTATTATCATTAAGGAATAACAGTTTACTCTCCAATTTATTTTAACCACCTTATAGTGTTTTTATAAACAAAAATTCTAGGCTATGCTGCTATATTCAGAGTTAATGGATAGGTTAAAGGACTAACAGTTACTGTCAGCCGATTTTAATTCATCGTCTTTTAAATAATATTCAAAATAACAACAGTCATTCTAGTAGAAAGATAGAATTCTTTGAGCAGACAAATGTGTCCATATTATATCAATGAGCGTTGCAAACAAAATTACTTGTTTACATATAGAAAACAAGGGAGGCTCTTCTTGACATGGTACTTTTGTGGAAAAAAAAGTGGATTAGAAATTTTATCTTAGCTATGTGACAATATCCCAAAACTGTTACTCAATTAAATCAATGCATGTGTGTTACGATGTTTTGAGAGGTACCTGGGAGACAAATGACAAATCAGTTTCTTGTGTAACAGATTTTCATATCTTTATCTCAATAATTGAAAAATGAGATTAGGATGGCGCAGGGTGAACATTTTCCGTACATTTTTAGGTACAAAAATTACCATTTGCATATTCATGTCTGCCAATAGTTCCATCGCACTAAATTTGAATTACCTACCTGTTTACTAACACATACCTCTGCTAATTTTCATGTAATTAGGTTTGTAATATCGGTGGAATTGATTCACATGAAGTCAGCTCTTTGCCATATTAAATCTGAATTATCATGTTTGATCTCCTATTATTCACACAGGAAACATAGAAGAATGATTTGTTCCATATTCACTGACACAAATAAAGACGTGGAGTGGGAGGTCATACATCTTCACGGTTAAAATCTCAAATTTAAAAAGTGTGAACCTTTTGGAGCCCCCTTTTCGTCTTATGAAATTAAAGGAAAATTGCAGATAGTGACTTTTCGTAAAGTTAAGATGTGGGTAAGTCTGCAAGTCGTAAGTTATGTCTAAATTTCTTGTATATTCTTAACTTTTAATTTCAAATATTGTAAATAAATTGTAATACCTTGATGTAATTACTTTGAAACTTTTAGGAAACATTCACTAATACACATTAAAACAATTATTGTAACACTAATACACACCTAACGAACGGAAAGAATTTGCAAATTTAAAGTGAAATTTACCTAGGCATAAAACAGTTTAATTTTTTAAGACTATATTCAAATATTATATCATATCCATATTAGCAAATTCTCCAGTGTGCACATGCACAATATTTTGAGTCCCCTTTCACTGCGTGTTTTGCATTAACTGTACACAAGTAAATGACAGATTCGTTTTCTAGAGCAACAAATCAAATTCTTTGTCTTTCTTTCCAATAATTCAGAAGTATTACAGAATTCATTAATAAAACTTACCTTATATTTGAAAAATCAAATTATCACCTTTTCCCGTTTGAAGTAGAATTTCGCAAAAATACTCAAATGTATCTTTAAAGAGATTTTATATGTTGATTTTCACATACTGTTTTAATGACGATCCAATTTCATCTTGCTTTTCACCAATCATTTAGAAATTAACCTCTTTTGTATTCCATTGTGTTCGATTCCGCTCAAACACTCAAGAAAACCGCTTCTTCATTTTCAATAAGGATTTTATATGCTGGATTTCACACTTTGAGTTTGAGGGATACAACTTTGACCTTTCTTCTCCATTCTTTGAGAAATTAATTTGCCCATATTTTCTATTTTGAGAGATGAATTTGGATAAACCTTCAAGTGAATAGTTGTGTATCTTAAAGGAAAATTTATCTTCTTAGTCTCACATCTTTAACTTTAGTGACTTATGGGATTAAGTACACTTTTGAAATAACAACAAACCTCCTTGAGGTGAGCATTTTCAAAATTGCTCATATATTTAATTAAATTTTTATATATTTATTTTTTTATATATTAATTGTATCTGTTATTTATAGAGATGCAAGGGCTCGGAAAAAAACCGGCTTTTTTGAAAAAAAACTCGGTTTTTTCTGCTTTGCTTTTTTGCTTGGGAAATTTTGGGCTTTTTTCAAAATTCTGCTTTAAATTGATAAACCAGATTTTGTTTCGCTTCTCTATAACACAAAAAGTCATTTAATTGGTGGTTGATGTCGATAATAATATAAAACCTCGAAAATAAACCATGAATTTCGAAAATATATTTCAAACAGTTTTATTTCTCAACATATTTACATTATGAATTCCAAAGGATTAACCAATGTATATAATAAGAATTTTTTAACATCCTACATACAGAAGTAAGCAGGGTTGGCAAGAACCGTGGTTGTTTTTGAAAATGCCAAAACCCCGTTTTTTGGGGGGAGTTTAACCTAGGTTTTTTTGGTTTAAACCAGGCTTTTTTGAGTTTAGATATTTTGCTTTATGTATTTATATTACATATTGACAAAAATAAGTTTGTTTCGCTTTGGTGTTATTATGCAACAATGGGGTTATGCTGGAAGAGGTCACATAAGCTTAAAGAAGTCCAGTCAGTAAATTTCTTAAATTGGGAAACTCCCGCCCTAGCCATCGGGAAAATCCCGTCATTACTCTAAATGTAAAACAATAACGGAAAAATCCTGTCATTGCTTTGCATGTAAAATTTAAAGGTCAACATATCATAATCAGTACGCTAAAACTGAGGTATTAAATTACAAATTTAGTACGTACATATCATTGAAAGTCCAATCTAAGCTAATGTTGGAAGCTACGTAGGCAATCAATAAATTTTGCCAATTTCTATCAATATATTCAAGTAACCTTGGCTTCTTTATAAAACAACAGGCATTCAGGCATGCAGAAATATACAATTTGGTTTCGTTTCTTATATTCAGGCTTAACATCCTTACATAATACCGAGGTTATCAAGAAGAAGACTTTCGCTTAAAGTGACATCCGAACCGCTACTTCGTTTACGCATGAAAAAAGGGTTGTGGTTCGACCGAGAATTTAACATGCGACACCTTGATTAAAAGGTGAAAAGGAAATAAAACTAATGCAGATGGTTTGATGTGGGGAAACGTCACCATGAAGTTCACACGATTCGCATTTTTCGTTCTTTTTATTTTTTTGGTTTAAACCAGTTGTTTATTTTTTTTAAGGAAAAAATTAGCTGGTGTAAACCAGCCAACCCTAAAAATAAATACTTATTTTAAAAAAATACACAAATAACTAGCAAAACTCTATGCATTATTTCTCAAAATATTCCATACCCTCTTTTTGGAACAAAATAAAATTAAAATAAAACATAAGAAAAATACTTAGATTTATATGATACACTTAAAGGCTGCACATCTAGAGCTTTTGGTTTTGTATATTCTTGAAATTCTACAGTTTTATATAACCGCCATCACGGTTTACTCAGTCCTCAAGTTTTCTGAATTTTTAACAAGAGGGATTCAACATATGAAGGGTATGAGGCAAGAACATGGTAACCCACAATTTTACTGTTTTAAGAAATCAGAGATTTTCTGCTGCACAATCCATTTTGAAAGTCGGAAAGCTAATTTTTCACATAAGGCTATAAATGAAGGATTAAACGAAGCGGTATGCGTTGTTGTCTATCTGGTGCTGCATAACTCAGCAATTGGAAATTTGTTAGTTATCATGTTCTTGGCTCACACCCTTCATATCATTATGGAACTCTCCTCACCCCACCACCGCCAAAAAAAAGAAAAAAAAGAACTACGGAATATATTTAACTTAAGATAAATACAACTGCACAACAAACATGACTGAGTGGAGCTTATGCTATTCTATCGGGAAGTCCGGGATTCAACTCAGCATTCGACCATTCTGACAAAGCTTTTCTTCATTCCATCTGTGCAGTAGAAATAGTGCGTGTACTGTGAGTTGGCCGGCTTTCTTTCTTATTGTTTTTAAATCGTTATTATTACTAATTACCAGCAGTGACGGTTTTGCGAAGGTTAGGGGGGGCGGTCTTTCGGACTGAAGCCTGTTTCCCAAAATTACTTAATGTCTAAAACAAACGAAATATCTATCAGTCATGCCTTTACTCATAAACTTTAAGCTCCCGTCAAATAAAAATTACGAATGTTTCGAAAAACTAAACATTAGTAAGAAAAAAACTCCCAAAGTACTTTTCTAAATCCGCTACTGATTATTTGTATAAATTAGTATTCAAGGTTGTATCCGGAAAATTATTGCTAAATCGTTGCACAGCTACAGTATAACAGAAATGTGGATGTACGGTTTGACGGATATATTGAAAAACGTACGCTTTGACGTATATATAGAAAAACGTAAGTTTAACTTTTGCTCTAGAAGCTAGAGTACTAAGCTCTTAGAAATGAAACACGGATGACAAACTGAAACGATCCCGAGAAAAAAAAAAATGTCGATAACTCACAAGTTAAAATAAATTTAAATAGCCTCTAAAATTGTCCTCAAATACTACATTCTTCACGTTAGCTTTAATTCGTAAAACATGTGCTCCATCCATCTTGCTGGTGAATTTTAGAGCGAAATATGGCATGTAGGTCATGGAATTCTTATCCAACTATAGAATATACTATAAGAAAGCTATTTAGATAGAAAAATCATGAAATTGAAAAAAGCCAAAATTTCCAAAATTCTCGTTTTTTTCCCAAAAAAGCCGGCTTTTTATGTGAAAAAAACCATCGATTCAAAAAAGCCGGCTTTTTTGCATCTCTAGTTATTTATATAAACTTACTTAAATATTTCATACGTGTTTGTAAAATTAAAATGTCCTTTGTCAATGAACTTTTATTGGGCGAAAATGCAGAAATATCAAATTAAATTATAAATAAATTTATTCAGAAGGTCAATCCCATTACCAATTTTTAAAAATATAATATTAGATCACATTATGGAAAAAAATAAATGTTAACGTCTTTTAGAAAAAATAATAAACTTGACATACAACAGATCAGTGGTTCCGAATCTTCTTTACTGGTTTTTCTTCGTGTACCCCGCGTACTTCATGCACTGATTTGGAACCATGCATACTTACGCTCCCGCCTCCTTTGCTTTCGTTTGTTTGAACCATTTCACGATTTTATATGCAACATTTAATTCTGTATAATAATAATAATAATAATATTAATAATAATAATAATAATAATAATAATAATAATAATAATAATAATAATAATAATAATAATAATCCCGGAACAACTTCAGTATATTATTTTAGTGTAGTGGATTATTTTCTTACCAACTTTGTTCTTAATGGAACCACAGATCTTAGTCAATAGTTATTTTATGTTTGTACAGTATTTAATTTAACGTTTCTTTGTTGCAATATTCGTTATATTTGTTATTACGAATATAGTTCATTTCTATCAGTAGCTCGCGTCTCCCTTTGCTCGATCTTCACGCCCCCCTCAGGTTGGGAACTACTGCAGTAGATGCTTGAAACCAGATGTTAATAAGTAGTATCTGACCATCATTATTACAAGTATGTGGAGTCACTATTAGAGTATTTATAACATTAGAAGACAAACAACAATAGATACGAACTTGTAGTTAGCAATGGTGTATTTTACAATGGCTATATGTTAGCATACTTTGTTGTTTGTTAGTGTCAAGCCTTGGAATTTAAATTTCAAACATTTTCATATCAGGTAAGCTCTGAAATTTTCGCAAATACCGAGTTCAATGTTTCACTCTAGCTAGTCATTTTACTGTAAAATTAATCCCAATTCAAAACACCCCTTGTCAAGAAAAAGCCAAGTTCCGAACGAGTAGAAAAAATTGAAATTATAAATACAGACTAACTCTTCAGCCAGCGTCTTATGATATCGATTCTGCCAATCTCTTGAAATAAATTTTCTCATTCTGAAAGTCTTCCTGGTCAACTAGTTACATTATCAATACAGCCAAATTTTTCACACATGGAAAGTTATGATTTGTTTTGACCAATTGGTCAACTTCTTCAAATTCTTTCAGAATGAGGAAATTTAAAATATTTCAAAAACTTGACAGAATTCATATCATAATTTACCTTCGCTGAAGAATTTGGTTGTATTGATGACGTAATTACTTGACAATGTTCTTCAAGTGCTTTCAGAATGAGGAAATTTACTTTAAGAACTTGGCAGAACTTGTCAGAACCAACATCATAATTTATCTGTATGTTACTCGTATATGGTTTTACTCAAACGAAAGTACTTTTCTATTCAGTGAAGCATTTTCAACATTCACATTGAAACTTCGTACAATATAATCCTGGCATGCAGATAAGAAAAATGTTATCATAAGATGGATCCAGAAATGCCTAATTCCTGAAGTATTTGGAAGTTTGGAAACACTGTTAATGTTAAATTACTTGTAAAAAATCTTTGATGAGTTTGACATGTTGCTGTGTATTCTTTAACTATCAGAATAAGAGTGAGTTAAAAACTTATGATATTCATAGAGTCATATTAAATTAAACCTCTTGCCAGAGTAGGAAGCAGACGATATGTGAAGCATTAAAAATTTAACATAATTAATAATATAATAATAATAATAATTTGATAATATTTATTAGTGAGTTCCTTTCTTTGTATTTTAAGGCAATTAAATTTGAATAATAACAATTCGGTAATATTTATTAGTGAGTTCCTTTCTTTGTATTTTAAGGCAATTAAATTTGGGCGTACGGAGTAGCTCAAAATATACCTACTAAGTTAAGCGCTTCAATACTGAATAATGGAGAGGGAGAGAAAGATGAATTAACATGGTGGATTAAGAATATATACATACAGTCGTTTATATGATAACACGTTTATTTGGTTTGCTTTGTACATCAGTGAGATTTCAAAATCTGACTACGAAATTAGAAGTAGCATATTCCAATGAAATCTTGAGAATGGACAAGACTTAAATATTCAATATATACTCAAGTTCTAATCCAACATTACAGAAAAGACAAATAAACACTGACTACCACACTAAAGATTTTTAATTCTCCTAACACACTGTAGACTTCCTTTAATTTTGATGAACATATGTTTAACCATTATAATTATATTCGTGGTAATTTCAGTCTAGATATTATGATAAAAGATATAACTTTTGCTTTTCCATTTACTTTTGTTTGTTTGAGCGTTTCCAGCCGATTTCATTTGGCATTCAACCCTGAGAATTATATGAGTTGGTTGCTTTTCAAACCTCATGACTTAAAACAAAAGGTGGATTGTAAACCGAAAGTCGTATAACTTTGATCATATTTTATATATGTGGGCAAAATTTACGATAAATCATATTGGGACGCATGTTGTTTCATGTTTTTACTATACTATCAGTATTGTCATAGACAACCATTTACAGAATTGATTTTTCTTTTAAAACTTTAATTTTTGACATTTTATTCTTCTCCGTGGGCATATTAGAAACATAGGTTAAACCTCTTATGATTCTATTGAGTACGAAGTTTCAAACTAATTAGTATTTAATCCATACAACAGCTAAGGGATTTACACAAATCTGTTAAAATTATGAAATCGATTAGAAAAAGAAAACTCAGTCAAAGTTGGTAAAATGTTTATCAAAACCTTGAAATATCTCAATACTAAGCATTAGCAAATCCATGTTGACAGGACGTATTTGTCATCTACGTATGGTAAGGAAGTCATTCCTAAAATGTTTAGCCAAACATAATTCATGAGACACCCTATACACATTTTAACATGTTACTTTCATTAATGTTAACACCCAGTAAAAAGAAGCTTGCAACATCCGTTTAGAATATGATGTTATAAAATCCGTGACTTAGCTAACCGTCTGCTGTCTACAACATCATGAATTTAATGGCACATTTAAGCCCTGATGACGTTATGTTTTCATTGACATTCGGTTACATAATAGTATTACAGATTTGCTTGAATCATATTCACAAGCTACTTTGCAACCGCCTGTTGAAATTCCTCACCTATAAACTGTTCGCACGTAAACACAGAAAGTACATTATGAGCTGAAGGAAAGAGAGAAGGGAAGGAAACTAAGCGGAATTATCACTTTTCTTCGTACTTTCTGTTGACACAAAAAGCTTCAGGATTATGTATTAGCAAGTTTTAAAAACAAATAATAACATAATTTGAAGACATATGGTCTTACGTGTTGAATATAATGGACCTTATAATGAAATGAAGAAGTAAGATGTCATGAAGAAAATACTCTACTTCGAGTAAGTTCCTTAAATCGGTATTACAGGTAGAAGTCTTTCCAAACGGACAAAGGCCAACCATAGCTTATTATTATTATTATTATTATTATTATTATTATTATTATTATTATTATTATTATTATTATTATTATTATTATTATTATTATTATTATTATTAATTTATAGAATGCGAATAAGAAGGAAACAAGAGGGTCTCTAGAAGAATAACATACACGATGCTGTCATCACAAACACAAACGGTCTGAGATCGAATAACCTCGACTTCTTTATTATTACCGTAGTTGCCCTATAAAAGGTACCGTACTTGAAAAGTTATCGATGACTGTTGAAATAACTGTATAATTTCGTAGCAGTAATGTTAGTGGAATGTTCCTAAGCACCTTGTGAAAGATGTTCTTTAAACAGACTTGCATATTTTAATTTTTACAATTACAATTGATTGCAAGTTGTCAATTCAAGCGAGTGTAATTGCAATTCTATCATAGAACTTTTCATGCTTTTGTGTCTGTTTGTATACTCCACGATAACTTTTGTGAAAAACTATCCGATTGTAATCTAAATTTGTGTGTGCATTCTTTAAAGTCTTTTGCTTGGAAATAAAATCAATGAAACGTAATGGAGTAAAATAGGTAACTGCTCCTCTACTTCCAATCAGGGGCGGATCCAGGACCGACTTCTGGGGGGGGCGGTGGGTTGTCATACTGCTACTTTTAAGGGCTCCAAACTTTGGGATGGGTTTTATTTATATATATAAAATAAGAAAGTTTCCTCTTCTAGGGGGGGCGATCGCCCCGATCGCCCCCCCCCCTAGATCCGCCCCTGCTTCCAATTATACGTAATGTGATTAGTAGACTTCGGATCGATATGCACTAAAAAACGGCAAAATATGCATGCAAATATGCGCTAAAAATCACGAAAATATGCACTGAAAATATGCAAATATGCACTAAAAATTCTAAATATGCACCAATCAAAAGCTAAAGTTAAATGAGGATTTTTTGTTTTTTTATCTTTACAGAAAAAGGCTGTATTACTTAAACTACATATATTTGTGTATAACAATGATGCATTCATGCTACAATATACAACTATGTAGTTTTCGGTGTTTTCTTGCTAAAACTTTCATTTATTTGTTAAAACATTACTGTACATGGAAAATGTTCCTTCCGTGTCACGGGTCGTTAAGGGACAGTATTTCAAAGAAACAATGTCACTTCCTGATAAATCTGAAATCCGTGCGTCGTTGTTCCCAGGAACACTTTATTCACATTAGACAAGAATTTTATGCCAGAATTTTTCGCGTTTATTGAATGTGCGTTTCGAAGAAATGCTTCTCCGATTGGTCTTGGGGGCGTCTGCTTCGTTATTGAATCAAACAGCTCAAATGCACTGCAAAGTCCTAATCATCGCTCTTCTAATCTCGTTATGAACTGAAATGAGTATTGGTAAACGCAAGGCCGCTTTTAATGTTTTCAGCTCCGCAAGCGTCCAAGGCTTCTTAAATAAATTTGGTTTCTTTGGGTTCAAACAGTTCACAGTCAGTATGTGAAATTAAAATACATCTACTTTTATACAGGCGGGCCCCCCTTGACGCTCAGGTATAAACTGGATAAAATGTATTTCAATCCTGCTTAACACTGGATAAAGCTGCAAACTATGGTTTAGCCCCTCCCTTGATCATATCCTGGATCCGTCATTGTTTTACAAATAATGCGCCAAGTATCTGTGAATAAAGAATAAATATACTAAGAGAAGTAAATAAACATTTCTGGTATAAGCACATAATAAAACCTGACTGGCGAAATTGAACAGAACTCGCAAATGTTTCCGTTAAAGGTTTCAAAGTTAACCAAGATAGCTCTATGCTTAGAAAAATAAATTAGGTACATACATATAATGGACATAGTGAGATAAAATAAAATGTTGTATATAGGCCTAACGTATTCAATTATATTATTTATTTATGCTAAGAATTAATACACATAAAACTTACAGTAAACAAACGAACAAAAAAAAAGCCTACATACGGTTTTAAAGGCCAAAACAAAAAGTAGATGCTATGCCAGGGTGTCTATCGGTCACGAAAGTCCCGAAATGAGAAAACGGTCAGGAAAGTCAAGAAATTTAGCTTTTGGGTCACGATTTTTTTTTTAATCTGTACAAATATACATACAGACTGGAAAAATTTTGTTCTACAAAACATCAAAATTCACAACCAAAGATGTCTATGGTCGGCTTTAGACGCTACAAAATCGTTACCAAATCGCACGCATCCAACTTCGCTCTTGAGAATGTTCCGAAATTTTATGGTTTGATAAACGAAAAAGTCACGAAATTTCATTTTGGAATTTTAGTAGACACCCTGTATGCCCTTTTCAGCGCTCCTCCCTCTACTTTTGGCTCCCTTTTGATCTATTGTGTATATTATGCTCCTTGTTCCTGTCTCTAGAGCAGCTAGAGAACGCGTTATTGGTATTTGCAGATAACTATGTAAATTGCACTTCGTTCAAAAATTCGCACGGTATCTAGGGCCTTACATGATGGTGGACTAAAGAGTAAATGCGTTGGGTAACAAGTAAACGAAGATCTTTACAGACAACGCATGTTCATATACCTAACCTCTCACAGAATGTCTAAAAAAAATTTAAACACTGTATTACGGAACTTGAAAATTTCCGCTAAAAGATATATTTTAATATCCGTTGTTCGCAACACAGGTTCCGCCTAATCAAGAGAATTTAACACATTTTGTTTTACCTTTAAATTCATGGGATCGCGAAATATTTCCGTTTAAAATAAATTTTCGTTTAATAAAGGGTCTGTTGAAGGCAATTTTTACTGTAACAAAAGTCTATATTAAAAACCCTTATGTTCTTGTTTAAGAGAAAATAAATCCACTTGAAATTACTTTTTGTATCCAATTTTCTGCTGCCGTAACGTTGTCCTCTCAAACGGCAATAATTTACGATTTAGACTATAATATTGATACTTTAAATGGAATAAAGTTATTTGAACAAGGAATAAATGGGAAGAAGGAAAAGTTATCGAAAACATAACTGAAGACTTAGTAGAGAATTTACGTCTGGAGACAGAGGTGTGTATGAAAGCCACACAAGCTTATATTTAAATACTCTCATATTTAGAGCTCATTTTTGAAAAGGTTGTTCATTTCTTCCCGAAATACAATTTTCAACGGTTTCTTTGGGATGAACTCTGTCAAGTATGCAAAAAGAAAGCTACATCTAGGCTGTTTCATAGTTGCGTAAACTTTTTACCAGACTTGAAACTGTTATGAAAATATAAGAAAAAAAAGTTGCTGAAGTTTGAGCTTTTGCTGTCGAACAAAATAGAAATGTCCTTTTCTGGAAACAAGCTTACTTACTTTGAAAGTATTACTTGTATAGCATACACTTTGCAAAATATATTTTCATGTTGAATTCTTAACGTTTCTCAGCTTCAATCTATTGCTTCAGAAGATAACTTCTAGAAGATTTTTCGAGCCCATTTAGTTGTAGTGCGACACCTTTGTCCAATTTTTGTCCACCCAAGAAAAAAATTATACCATTCAAATTATTAAAGAGGGCCTTTTACAAATTTCGACCACTTCGATCACTTGTAGTGCGACATCATCAAATTTGAATTTAACTAGCTCAGGAATTTTGTCCAACGAAGAAAGCAATTGTACCATTTAAATTAACAAAAGAAGGCCATTTAAAAGTTTCGACCACTTCGATCACCTGTAGTGAGACATCTTCAAAATTGAATTTTAATAGCTAACAAGAAACGGACATGAACGTGCCATCCGGACATCCGAATCTAACCTAGTCTATTCGATAAACATAAAGATATGTTCATGCACAAAAAAATAAGTACCATGGACAACGGAATAAGTCCCTGTGGTCCATTAACTCCGTTGGTATAAAGAAAATCGCAGTGAAATAGCTATTGCATCAACACTGTTCATTGGAAAATCATGGTTTATAGTTCATTCTCTTCAGCATGAAACAAGCTTTCCAGAGGTGCTATGTATTGGGGCCCATAATGCATTTGAACAGGTGAGAAAATGTTGGGAAAATTACCTCCAAAAATCCCTCCCATCAAATTTGGACCCATCTGGAGTGGCCTCGGGTAAAAGTAGGCAATCTAAATGTATCTCGAAAAATAGTATAGGGGATAAGAAATGTGTGTACCAAGTTTTGTATTGATAGACAGAATAGGTATGAGGAAGAAATGTATATTGTTATACTTGTATACTTTTATTACTTCGATCACATGTAGTCCGACATTTTCAAATTCGAATTTTAACTGGCTCAGAATTTTGTCCATTTTTGTTCACCCAAGAAAAAAATGTACCATTCAAATAAGCGAGGGAGGGCCGTTTAAATTTTCGGCCACTTCAATCACCTATAGTGCGATATCCTTAAATTCGTATTCTAACTAGTTTAGAATTTTCCCTTTTTGTAGATGTTTGTACCATCAAGATAGCTGAAATTCGAATTTGAAAATGTCTCACTACAGATAATTACAGTGGCCAAATTTTAAATGACCGTCCCTGGTTTATTTCAATGGTACAGAATTTATTCTTGGTGGCACTAAAATGTTTAAAAATTCGACACAATTCTGAGCTAATTAAAATTCGAATTTTAAGATGTCGCACTACAGGTGATTGAAGTGGCCGAAATTTTGAAATGGTCTTCCCTCGTTTATTTGAATGGTACACATTTTTTTCTTGGGTGGATAATAAAGGACAAAAAAATTTAACAAAATTTTGAGGTAGTTAAAATTCAAGTTTTAAGACGCCGCACTACAGGTGATCGATGAGGACAAATTTTGAAATGGCCCTCCCTCGTTTATTTGAATGGTACAAATTTCTTTCTTGGGTGGACAAAAATTGGACAAAATTCTGAGCTAGTTAAAATTCGAATTTGAAGATGTCGCACTACAACTAAATGGAGCCAGATTTTTCTTTTGGCATTCTTAGACTGCCACAAGACCACACAATTTCAAATCCACACACACACAACAGTAACAACTTTAACTTCTGAGATGGATGACTTGGAAATTTTGTTATGGGTGATTTGACACCGTTATTTATATCTTCTTTCAAAAAGGTGACAGTCACGCATCATTGCCGGGAGGATGAATCACTCACCCTTTTGTTATTCTTTCACATGATCTTGGAAGATATTCTAAACCGACAACAACCAACCATTTTAAGTTCTTGAGTCTAATTTATATTAGAAACTTGAAATTCCATTTATGAGGAAAGTTGTTGGATGTTAAAAATTATCAATTTGGTTGTTCCTTTAGATATGCATTTATATGCAGTAACGACATAAACATGCACTAACCTCCGAAATATGCAAATATATGCACTATAAAACTCTGTTATTTTACCCCAAAACACCTGAAACGAATTTCTGTTTAAAGAGCATATCAATATCACATCAGGAAAAAAACATGCAAATATGCAAAAATCCGAAGCCTAGTGATTAGCAAAACAATTTTTTAAGATAACTTTTACAAGATATAGCATTTGATTGTATTCAAATTTAGCATATACCTTAGTTCGCGCTTTCCAAGCAACCCCATTGTTTAGGGTTGAAATCGACTAAGAGTAAGGTAGTACCGACTAAGGTGAAATCGACTAAGAGTAAAAAGTTTAAGGTTGCCTGCGAGTCAAGATTTGAGGCTGTCTCATCACGGAAAGGAATGGTGAAAGTCCTCGTCTCGGAAAGTATATCTATTTCTGTTGAATAGGTTATCTCGTCTCGTTTAATAAGAAACCTTAAAAGAGGGTAAATTGTCCATAATGAGAAAACAAGACAATTGCCGGAATAACGTTGGTAAAAAAAAAAGAAAAAGAAAAAACTTATATTTGCTCTGATTGAGAGGCGTTTCAGTCATTCACATTGTTTGGAGTAAGAGCTTAAAGTTTCCGAGATCTTTGAAACCGTTTCGATCTTCATGAAACATTGCATTTCACTTGCAACGGGCTTTTATCATGTCACTTTCATTAACATATGTACTTCAAAGAGGGAGAGAGAGAACGCTAAAAGTAATACAAAATATGGAGTATCTAACTAGCTTCTCATTTTAGGTAGACGAAATTTGGTATATACATTCATTAGTAAAAAACAAATGGACACGTTCCTAAGTGTTCCTTTAAATTTAAGTTTTAAGGGGATAAAGGGGTCAATTTCAAGATTTTTTCTCGATACAAAAAAAAAAAAAATGATGTCAATGTTTTCTATCAAGTCACGAATCGTTTAAAATAAATTGTTGAACAGAGTAAGCACTTGATTCAGGCCAGTATTTTTATTTTTATTAATAATTAAAGTACACTGGGAAGGAGCGAAAATATTGGAATATGAAGGGAGACAACTGGTTACGAAGTGGAAAGAAGCGAAGAGGATAAAAGAAGTGTACGTTAAAGCTATGAACTTGAATAGTGGTTTGAATATTAATGAAGAATGGAAGGATATTTTGAAAAGGGAAGAAAGAAGAAAGAAGAAAAGTAGAATATAAGGACAATATAGGGTTAAAATTTTATTTATATGTTTTTCAATATTCACGTTGTTAAGTAGTAATCAATATTCAGGTAGAAAATTTAGTATTCAATTTTAGGTAGAAAATTTCAATGTTTAGATAGTTAATTAGTATTTAATTTAGTTAATATATGTTAAAAGAAATATAAAGATTAATTAACAATGTATTATTTCTGTTAAGAGTTTAAAATTGTCACAACAATGGGCATATATTTTGAATTTTAATGAAAAATTGATTGGTAGAGATAACAAATTATGTTATGTTATCTATGATTTCAGTTGGAATAGTAGTCTGAAGAAGGAAGTGATATACTTCCGAAACTGTAACATTTCTCGTTAATTTATAATAAAGAACTGGACAGCCTTGTAAGAAAGTTATGTTTAATTTGTGCCAGTATTTTATCATGTCATTTTCATTAAAATGTAAGCCCTAAGATGAGAGAGAGACGGCTTTTTTTTAAAAAAAAAAAAAAAAAAATACCCAAAATACAGAGTATCTCACGAGCCTCTCATCTGAGGAATATGAAATTTCGTATATAATCTTCTATTAAAAGTAAATGGTCATGTGCTGCATCATTTGCAAAAATTATCTTTCTAGGGAGGTAGACAACTGATGCTTCCCGTCCAATCTATACAATCCCTAAACCTATACTGGCTTTTCACTACTTACATACATATAAGAACTACTTGAAATTCCATTCTTCGCGTGGAAAGAGTAAATTTATGAAAAATACTTGAAAGGTATATTTCAACCCCTTTTTTCCTTATCGAGATGTACGTGAATCGTAATGAAGTAATAAAAAGTCTAGCTCTACCTAATTGTTAGCTACATTGAAAAATTTATCTCAAGCGGAGCAACCTTTAGCCTTTATGAAAATGTAAATCCTCCACAATCAACCTCCTTTCCTCTTTGAGAAACCAATTTCAACCAAAATGTAACGATAAAAACCCAGGTTATAAATATTTTCAAGAATTCATTTTCAAAGATTCAAACATTTCCTTATTTCTGCCTTTTTTTCTAGATACAAAATTGGAAATTGAAATTGTCCCACCTTCCCCTTTAAAAATGATATTTTCAAAAGCGTTTGGAAATATGTGAACTTATTTTAATAAGAAGTTTATATAACAAATTTCATCCCCTAATTTGAGAGGTTCATGACATACTTTTTATTTTACCAACATTTTAAAAATAGGCTGTGAACTCTGCTTGCTATAGTTTAGTTTTATCTGGAGATAGGTCAACCTCCTAAGCAGGAGATTTCATCCCCATTCCATTCAAAGCATTTTTATATACATAATACGCTTACGAAATAAAGGAGGTTGATTGTGGCCGCGTAATTTATCACGCAGATATAATGAACGAGTAACAACTCATTTACATGGATTGTAGTTTTTTACATGTGTATATGAACCCACGAATATAGTCATTGATATTAGTAGACACCTAATTTGTATCGAGTGTTACCGGTATATTTGAGTTGTTCTTTGAAGAGTACCTAAAATTAACTTACACACGTCACTTTTGTTCCACAATAACAGAGGAGACATAATTTTCATGACGTGGTACGAGGTGAGACAGAAACATTGGAAATAGTTACACTTCCCCAGATGCGGGGACGCAGTGGCTCAGTGATAGAGCGTTCGCCTCTGGTGCTTGGGGTCCCAGGTTCGATCCCAGCCCCCGCCAAGTGAACTTTGTGGTGGACAAACACCGTGTGCGTAGGTTTTCTCGAGGTTCTCCCGTTTCCTCCCACTTTCTTCATTCCACCATTTCATTCATTACTCATCATCACCGTCTCTTTTAGCCTAACCGGCATAACCGAGGGACGTAAAACTCAAAGATTTCATTTCTTTTTTTACTTCCCAAGATGAGACATCACTTTCATAACACCTTTTAGAGACGAGATAATCTTAATTCCAACTCTTGTCTCAGAGCAATCTATTTTGAAGCAAAAATGTTCAGAGGTTCAAAAGTAAAAAAAAATGTCCACATGCTAGTATGACTACATTGTGAAATGTGGCTTATTAGGACTTAGAATGCTCGAAAACTTCAGCTCGCTCGTGACTATATAGTTAGCATCAAGCCTATTAGACCGGGCACTAGCTTGCATTGAGCATGCAAAATTTTACCGGAGCTAATGTTTCTTCTACTCTGTTACCCATATAATGGTGATATCAGAAAGCGATGATGTCATGTTCCTAGGTGGTGCAAAACCTAGATGGCGGCCAAAATCCAATATGGCTACCATGCTCTTCAAAAGAATTGTAGACTTTCATTTAAATAGACACTGCTGCTGTATTAATTATTGTACAATTATCTTTTGCACATGGATTTCTTCAGTTTTAAACAGGCTTTCAAGTGGTACTACTTATGTTAGACTATAACATAAGAGAGAGGAGTTGTGAGGGAATTTCAACAAAAATTCCTCCTGAAATTTCCCTTTCGTAAAATTTCGCGATCCATAGCTCTGCTCTCCTTGCAGTCATCATAAATCCAAATATTTAGAAAAATATAGCATTTCATGGATGACAAATTCACCAACTTTCACTTCATTCGGAGCAATGTGTGGGAAGAAAAAATAATATTTCAAGTTCTTCCTATTTGTAATTTTGTCACTTCCACTGTAAGGAAGTTGTATTTTTACAAAATTACCTACTCATGCATTACTTTACCAGAGCCAGTTATCCTTCGGTTGTATTTCCTATGCTATGGTGATGTCACAAATCGATAATGTCATGTTCGAAGATAGTGCAAATCCAAGATGGCGGTCAAAATCTACTATTACTACCACGATGATGATTATTTCATGAAAACTGAAAATTCATTATTAAATTTTTGAAAAATGGTTCATTAAAATTGGAAAATAGAGTACAAATGAATATAACTATACAACAACCTTTCAACTGGCAACACAGAAAAAAGAAAACTTCAGGAACTTTAACAAAAAATGTCTGAATGTATGTGCATACTGTATACATAGGCTAAATGTAATTTCAGTTTCTGAAGAAAACTAGTTCTCAGTTAAGACAAAACCAGTTTCACTGATTATGACACAACCAGCATGATTTGAACAAAAGAAACTGCATTTAAAACAGTAAAGAAGATGGGCGATGCAACTTTAAAGCCGCTTAAAGTTCTTGAGGGATTTGCTATTCCAAACTCTGCAGATGAAGAACAACTTGAAATGCTTTTGTTGGCAATTCGGAAAAAGAAAGAGACCACTAATGACGACTCTCAGTTTCAAGAATTTATGAAAAAACATCAACGATGGATTCACCATATAAACTACCATCCACCTCACACTGTCTTCGGTATCACATTTTGCGTGTCGTGTACCAGATATACTTGGAGCAAAACACTTTAACACCGATTATTCCCACTCAAGATCCAACCCTCTACGGATTCTATAAAAGTGATGTTTATGGGCATGGGCATCAACCTACACTTATGGAGTTCGAGTCCGCCTGATCTTGTGTAGCATTGCAAATGCCGAATGTGCACCACTCAGAATTGTGGATGTAAAAAAAGACAAAGAGCACCTTGTACATTTTGTGCTTGTAATGTAGAAGAATGTGGAAATGTTGACAACCGATAAATGTGTTATTTGGTCTAGAAATTCAGAAACAGTTCGTTAATTTGTCAAACCATAATAAGCAAACTTGGTGATGACTCTGAATCACGAGTGGTTTTGTCTCAACTGAGAACTAGTTTTCTTCAAAAACTGAAATTACATTTAGCCTATGTATACAGTATGCACATACATTTAGACATTTTTTTGTTAAAGTTCCTGAAGTTTTCTTTTATCTGTGTTGCCAGTTGAAAGGTAGTTGTATAGTTATATTCATTTGTACTCTATTTTCCAATTTTAATGAACCATTTTTCAAAAATTTAATAATGAATTTTCAGTTTTCATGAAATAATCATCATCGTGGTAGTAATAGTAGATTTTGACCGCCATCTTGGATTTGCACTATCTTCGAACATGACATTATCGATTTGTGACATCACCATAGCATAGGAAATACAACCGAAGGATAACTGGCTCTGGTAAAGTAATGCACGAGTAGGTAATTTTGTAAAAATACAACTTCCTTACAGTGGAAGTGACAAAATTACAAATAGGAAGAACTTGAAATATTATTTTCTCTTCCCACACATTGCTCCGAATGAAGTGAAAGTTGGTGAATTTGTCATCCATGAAATGCTATATTTTTCTAAATATTTGGATTTATGATGACTGCAAGGAGAGCAGAGCTATGGATCGCGAAATTTTACGAAAGGGAAATTTCAGGAGGAATTTTTGATGAAATTCCCTCACAACTCCTCTCTCCTGTTTAAAACTGAAGAAATCCATGTGCAAAAGATAATTGTATAATAATTAATACAGCAGCAGTGTCTATTTAAATGAAAGTCTACAATTCTTTTGAACAGCATGGTAGCCATATTGGATTTTGGCCGCCATCTAGGTTTTGCACCACCTAGGAACATGACATCATCGCTTTCTGACATTACCATTATATGGGTAACAGAGTAGAAGAAACACTGGCTCCGGTAAAATTTTGCATGCTCAATGTAAGCTAGCGCCCCCTCTATATGGAATGGGAGATCCATTCAGTTTTCAGTGAAAATTCAAGTGATTCGGAACCATGATAAAATTACAGTTCCAAGTCTCATATAACATCGTTGTTACAAAAGAGACATTCAGCTCCAAATGAATCAATTAAACTGAGAAACTTACCTTATTTCTTTATTAGGATTTCTTGCCGTGTACGTAGAATCATTTCTCTCGTCCTTTTCTTCTTCCTTATCAACTGCATTACACTCTTTCATAAAAGCTGTGTCTTGGTTGGTTAGATTGGAGTTCAACCTTTCTAGCATCACCAAAGCTACGCGGTATGTGGACTTGGACTTACAACTTAATGTGAGATCCGAATCACATAAGATCCAACCCTGGAATCGAATCCGAGTCTTCCGTATCACATAGTCACGAGAGAGTTCCAAAATTGTGTCTCTTATATAACACTAGTCAACTAGATTGTGGCACAGAAATGAAAATATTTGATTCTAATAGAACCTTTCACGTAAAATTCGTATCTGCAATCAGTGTTCCTCCATCACCTTCAGTTTCCCCGTGACAGAGGGATTTTCGGGAAATTTCCCTTTTTTAAAACCATTTTCATACCTGTAGCTCGGGTTCCCTTAGGTATATAAACACACAAATTATATTTTATGTTAGCTTGATTTATACTTAGTAAGCCCTCTAAGTTTCATAAGAATCGCATTATTCTTTTTGGAGAAATATACACATTTATATAAAGATATGCTATGTGTACTGTTCATTTTACCATATTCATTAGCGCAGATAAAATCACATATAACTTCCACGAAAATTACAATATAAGCACGGTTTATACCTCATTGGATTTGAAATAAAACATATTTTCAATGACGTATACACTGTATCACCATTTTTTGTATGAGGGAATTTCTAGATGTATTTTGTGGAAAATTCCCTCCAAAAAGTAGTTTATAAGAATTTTTGTCTCAACTTGCTATTTGTATATAGTGATACAGAAACAAGAACTGCACTAAAACATAGTTTTGTGTCTGCTTAATAAATAATGTTAATTTCATGTGAATCATTATTCTGTCTAGAGATATAAACTATTGTGTCTTTTTATAGGTAATAAAGAATATACTATGCAAGAATTTTACCAAAAACAAAAACCTAATGTTGACGGATTATTGTCGGCATATAGATGGATATTCAATTACAAGCACAAATAACTGTGGAAAATAAGTCACTTTTTAATATTTTGATCTGGCAACAATGCATAAAAAAATTGATGACTCAAGTAGCCTGATGACTGTTAGTAGCGTTGAGTGACGGTCCAAGCTGGACGTGTTTCAGATGTGGCCACGTGTAAGTTGAAGTGTTTGTGCATTGTGGAGTGCGAATAGATTGTGTTGTGTGGTGATGATGCACTGAGTTATATTACGTTTGTGCTGCTTCATGATTGATGGAGTGTAGATTCGTGTGTATATGTGGGTGTGATATCCTACAGGATATAAGATGCCGAGGAAGTGTGTAAATCACCCGGACAATTTCTGTTATGTGTGTGGGGAGCTGACATTTAAATCGCAACGTCACCACTTGTTTTACTCCACTTGTTTTACTCCACTTGTGAGGAAGTGTTATCAGTTATCTTTTGGTTGCTGTGTAGGAGACCAAGATAAGAATTGGGCTCCTCACTACATTTGTTGTACTTGCTTGAAACGTCTGACTGGGTGGTCAAATGGTGAACGAAACACGAACTTCGCAGTACTGATGATCTGAAGGGAACCAAAAGATCATTCTTCAGACTGCTACTTTTGTATGACACAGATAAAAGGAATAACCAGTAAATCTATGCACATAGTATACAGTACCCTAATTTGCCATCAGCAAATAGGCCAGTTCCACACAGTGCTGAATTACCTGTACCAGTACCTTCTGCTCATCTTACGGTAAATGAGGATTACGTACTTGAGGCAACTACTGAAGTTCCAAATGAAGAAGATGATCCTACTGATGTAGGAAGCACATCTACATTGGATCCCCATCTGATAGCTCAGGTTGAACTAAATGACCTCGTACGGGATTTAAAACTCTCCAAGATACAGGCAGAACTTCTTGCTGATAGACTTAAAGGATGGAATTTCCTCCATCGTGACACTAAAGTGTGTATTTTCTGAAACCGTCATACAGAGTTTTAAAACTACCATTCTCAAGGAAATGATTTAGTGTATTATAATAATGTCTGTGCTGTGATGGATACACTCGGACATGCACATATAAGTACAGAGTGGAGATTGTTTATTGACCCTTCCAAAACTAGTTTGAAGGCTGTCCTTTTGCACAATGGCAACAAATTTCCTTCAGTGCCTTTGGCTTATGCAACTAATGTGAAGGAAATCTATGAAAACATCAAAATAGTGTTAGAAAGAATTCAGTATGAGAAATACAAGTGGACCGTTTGCTGTGATTTAAAAGTTATTTTTTGTTAATGGGTTTGCAGCTTGATTATATGAAATGTTGTGTCCTCTGCGAATTGAACAGCAGGAACAAAGCGGAACATTACATCAAGAAGGAATGGCCAAAGCGTGTATTAACTCCTGGACGGGAAGGATTTGGTTTATTCCTCACTGGTGAGCCCTGCTAAGATAATTCTACCTCCTCTTCACATAAGGTTGGGGCTCTTCAAAAACTTTGTTAAGGCAATGGACAAAAGTAATGCAGGATTTTGTTACCTCCAGGAAAAATTTCATCGGGTTATTGACGCTAAAATCAAGGAAGGGATTTTTGTAGGCCCCCATATAAGATGTTTGATTCGTGGCCAAAAATTTGAGGATCTCTCAACTCCGGTTGAGAAAGCAGCTTGGTGTTCATTTAAATGTTTAACAGAGAATTTTTAGGTAACTAGAAAGCCCCAAATTACCGTGAAATTGTGAGTGATTTCCTGCAATCATTCAAAGAAATGGGTTGCAACATGTCCCCTAAAGTTCACTTTCTAGAATCCCACTTGGATTTCTTTCCTGAAAATCTTGGTGCTGTTAGTGATGAGCATGGGGAACGTTTCCATCAGAATATTTCCTCCATGGAGAAGAGATACCAGGGACAGTGGAGTCACAAATGCTAGCTGATTACTGTTCGACACTCAAAAGAGATGTTCCAGAAGCCAAACACAGAAGAAAGTCGACAACTAAAAAATTTTAGTAAGGTAAGTAAGTGTTCATTTATTAAGAAGACCACTCACTTCTTTTGTATTATTTATTAAGTAGACATAAAATTATGTTTTAGTGCAGTTCCTGTTTCTGTATCACTATATACAAATAGCAAGTTAAGGCAAAAAATCTTATAAACTAATTTTTGGAGGGAATTTCCCACAAAATACATCTAGAAATTCCCTCAAAAAAAATGAAGACACAGTGTATACATCATTGAAAATATTTTTTATTTTAAATCCAATGAGGTATAAACCGTGCTTATATTGTGATTTTCGTGGAAGTTATATGTGATTTTATCTGCACTAATGAATATGGTAAAATGAACAGTACACATAGCATATCTTTATATAAATATGTTTATTTCTCTAGAAAGAATAATGCGATTCTTATGAAACTTAGAGGGCTTACTAGGTATAAATCAAGCTGACATACAATACAATTTGTGTGTTTATATACCTAAGGGTACCCGAGCTACAGGTATGAAAATGGTTTTAAAAAAGGGAAATTTCCCGAAAATCCCTCTGTCACGGGGAAAGTGAGGGTGATGGAGAAAAAACTGATTGCAGATACGAATTCTACGTGAAAAGTTCTATTAGAATCTGGTTTTTATTTTTTTGTCGACTAGTGTAAGTTTCCGTTACCGAGCATATACTCATGACTATTCTCCCTTTTAGATGATGAATGACACTTATTGCTTACGCGCTCGAATTAGCTGCTCTTAATGCATTTCACTTTGTTGACCCACACGTTTCTTCTTTTAAAAAATATTATTAACTGGCTTAAACAGAAACACTAACAACCAGAAAATAATAAAAGTAGTAAAAGGCAGAAACATGGAAGTGCGTCGGGACCGTAATACGGCAAATTGTGGAGGCGTTAAAATATTAAATAATGCTTTTGATAAAGTGGATACTTTCAAATATTTAGGATCAATATTAACAGACGAAAATCATATTCACGAAGAAATTAAATGTCGACTAAAAGCAGGAAATTCGTGTTACTATTCGGTTCAAAATCTCTTGTCGTCGCGAATTCTGTCGAGGAATTTGAAGCTTAAAATATATAAAACGATAATCATGCCTGTTGTTCTGTACGGTTGTGAAACATGCTCGCTTACTCTGAGGGAAGAACATAGACTGAAAGTATTTGAGAACAGGATCCTGAGAAGAATATTCGGACCCAAGAGGAACGAGAATGGGGAATGGCGGAAGCTTCATAACGAGGAACTACATAGTTTATACGGTTTACCGAACATTGTTAGGGTCGTCAAGTCTAGGAGGCTTAGGTGGGCAGGTCATGTAGCTAGAATGGAAGAAAGTAGAAACGCTTTCAAAGTCTTGACTGGTAGACCCATAGGAAAACGACCATTAGGAAGACCTAGGCGCAGATGGGAGGACAATATTAAGATGGATCTCGCAGAGATAGGAATACAAAGTAGAAACTGGATGCAATTAGCTAAGGATAGAAGTCAATGGAGAGCTTTTGTGAACGCGGCACTGAACCTCCGGGTTCCATAGGCCATAGAGTTAGTTAGTTAGTTAGTAAAACGCAGAAAATAATAATGAAGTTCTTACCAGTAGATAATAATTCATTTTGAACTCTGTGTCAAGCCAAATAAATTAATGTCTAATCAATTTGGATGGTAATTTTATTAGATGTTAATTTGTTAGGTGTAAATTCAGATTTTTCTATGACCTTGGATAGCCTTAGCTCTGAGACTATGCACTTTTCTCCAGAAGTCTATATGAACTTTCTCTCTTTTTTGATGTTAGAAATACGCTTTTACAGTTTGTCGGTATAGTTCATTCTCTCTCTGTCTCGCTTATATATATATATATATATATATATATATATATATATATATATATATATATATATATATATATATATATATATGTGTGTGTGTGTGTGTGTGTGTGTGTGTATGGATCGAATTGACAAACTCTTCCTTTTTTGAAGTCGGTTAAAAAGGAGAACCAGTGTGTTATCCATGGCGATTCTGATTTGCTCTATTGCAAAGTATGTACACATTAAACTTTTCGTTTTCTTAACCTAATATAACCTAGTCCAGATTTATAACAACTTCTAGCATTTCACATCAATTTCACGTCAATAGTCAAATTTTCAGTTTAATTTGTACAATATATTTTTCTCATGTACTTGCTGACGGGATGTAATGTTTATAGTATATATATATATATATATATATATATATATATATATATATATATATATATATATATATATATATATATATATATAGATATATATAGCCATCATCCTTCAGGTCTGTTAATAGCTATGGTTTGACCTTGAAATACTCACTGCATGACAAATCTATTTTCCAGCTTCCTTTACAGATAATATAATTACCATTAAATTTTGTTTTATTTTAGTTCAGTTTGTCTTTTTTATCCTAAGAAAGGCAAAATCCCCATTACATTTTTTTCTTAACATTGTTACCAACTCGCAGTTCATAAAGATCCTTAACGGACAATGTCATATGTTCAACTTGCAGTAATTCTTTTTAATATTAATTGGTAAAGTCCTAACCGCACTGGAACATTGCTTTTTAGGAGATCAGCAAACCAGCTCCGGATTTGGACAGGAAACCATAGGTGACAGTTCGTATTCACCAGTTGGTGTTCGCATTGCGAAGTCCATCCAGCGTTGTGAGGACAATAGCGAACTCCAGTCCAGAAAGCCAGTACTAACGTCGAAGGGATCCGATGTACTGAGCACACTTCAGCTGAAAGACAAGAGTTCCACAAGCTGGCTCGTAGGCTCTCACCACGGGCTATTACACCAGGAATTGAAGGAGGGATTCCAAAAAAGCCTAAGTTAATTTTTGTCAATTTTAAGATATTGGTTTTATTAATTTCCATTTTAACATCTCTGTATATTGAACTAGGTATTATGCCAAAACTCCATAAATCAAATTAATTGTAGGCAAAAGAAAACAGTGGTGTTTTCCAAAATGTTCTTAGTCAACAGTATTCTCTGAAGATATTTTCTGCCTCATGGCTAAAAACGCTTATAAAACTCTTGCTATAGATGATAATTTCACCGTTATCTTACGAAAAGAAGACAATTACAATTTTCTTTTATGTAGATTACTTTCCTTTCACAGAAATTGAATGATGGAAACACACACACAAAAAAAATATTCTCCTGAAAAACTTACTTTTTTGACTTATTCCCTTTTGGAATGGAGCTCTCCAGTTGTTCGTTTGCTTGTATTAATTATTGTGTGTATGTGTGTATATGTATTGTATATATGTATACATTTTAACAAGCAAGTGCAGATAGGTGATAGGGATCCTTGCTTCTTAATTACAAACATGGTGTCCGTGGGTTTTCTCGGAATATCTTTGTTTCCTTCCACATTTTCATTCCACCAATTTTTCAATCAGTCACTTACCTTAATCCTTCTTCTTTCTTAGCTACAGGGCATAATCGTCGGACGTTAAACTGAAAGATTTCATTTCGTTTCATTTTTTTAAATTACAAAATCCCTTATTCAAATTTTGCAGCTAGCCATCGTCACTGAAGTTTTCGTGCGCCACATGAGTCAAGTAGTGAAGTCACACCTATTTATTTTAAATAATATAGGCCACAGCCAACTTTTTTCGTAAAACTTTTAATGCTGAAACTTCTAGTGTAAAATGGCTTTATTAGCTATACGCGAAATTTGAGTAATACAAGTAAGCAAATAACTTTAATCTCTCGTTTAAACATATAGCTTATGAACAGAAAGTAATCTTCCCTCAAATTTTGACGATATATCACTTTGTGCGATATTATCAGTGTACTTCAAAATATAATATATATGAAGACTTTTGCAAAACTGTTAGCTAAAGAAGGTCCTTAGTAGCAAATGAAGTTCATAGTTAGTTACTGTACTATGTATCAATGTATTTTGTTACTTCAAAGGTAACGAATAGTCTGTATCTCCAATACGAATTTTACTTCCACTTATACTATGGCTCAAACCCATACATTTCGGACCTCCGGAAACACCTCAGAATGCGGATCTCCAGCACTCTGAAGTTGGAGGACTATTTTATCACTCTCATACACTAATCACTTTCACTATTTTTAATTTATTTTGTCATCCATCCTTTCTCTTCATGTTTCTTGGTTCTTGATATGGAAATAAATGGGAGGAAAGTAGACTTTAGTTATGGTTTCCGCTCCTTTCCACTACAAAGCGTTCCTTCATTATTTGTGAAACCATGATACTCAAACTCTGGAGTTTCTCATACCTCAACTAATTGGTTAATAGAGTGTTTAGAAGAACCCAATCTGAAACATATAATTGAAATAAATTCACTAAGCTCCTTATCCAACTGAACCAGTTCTTAGCCAACAGAAATAACATTTGAGGAGAAGAAATCACATATGGACAAAGAAATACGGTGACAATGCTAGATAATATGCTGATCGCTAGACAAAGACGTTCTATGCAATAGTCTGTTAGAAAAATGAATATGCTATTTTCAGTAACTATATAAATATAGTTACATATATCATAAAGTGTAAAATCAAAATAAGCAAGCTTTACGTATATTCTTAAGACACGAATTGGGAGCATTGTTCTTCTTTGGCAACAATTAAAATCACATACCATTAAGATCCGCGGGAAAACAAAATAATTAGTTCTGTTACTTCCCGGATTTCACACCATTCGTTGCTACTATGTGGTTTCGCATGGTCATGCATAGGAAAAAGCACCGATTCGTATATATATATATATATATATATATATATATATATATATATAAAGCAAATTATATGTACGAATATATATATAAAGCAACAAACACCACGTGTTGTATTCGTATACTTGTTGCAACAATGTATTTGAATTTCTATGTTTATTTGAAAAACGTTAAGAGATTGATGAGAAAAATGTTTACTTCATAATTAAGTATGACATTAGAGCTATAAGCATGAAAATTGCGCTCCTGTAAACATTATTTTTCATTATGTATTTAATGTGTCAAAATTTAAAATTTCTGCCTTGATAATAAAATGCAAAGAAACTGTTTTCAAAAGCCGACTGTCAACTTTTGAGAACAAAGAACACTCCTCAATTAGAAAGACCTGGGCTACGCTTGAATCATGTATTCTATTCATATAAAGATAATATTTATTTTGTTCTGCAACTATTTTAAATAAACGGATGTTTGAACATTGTGTGTTCTTCAGTGTTTTGGACACCGTATATTACACTAATGTTTTGAATAGTTGGTTGGGTAGATTGGAGTTTCTTCTCTCTTTCAGCAACGAGTTTATTCAGGAAGCATTGATCTACAGCTTAACATGAAATCCTAAACAGCAATTCCTGAACCACATCAGGATTGAATCTACATCTCCCGTGTTAAAGACTCGTACGCTAACTATATATCCATAATGAACGTCCTAATATTTCGGATAGTACACTAATTAAAAATCACGCAAGTATAATATAACTTGACAAGAATGACTTGATGACTGTGACACTGAAATAACTTTAATTTATAGGTTAAGATTAACAAGATCAGGTACATGCAGATGATAGGTTATTATAACTAGAACTAAAGAAAGACTACAGGAGATGATTGACAAAGTAGTTGACACTGGGAAACTATATGAAATGAAAATCAACATCGAAAAGTCGAAAGCCATGAGAACATCCCGTTCAAATGTGCCATTACATGTCAGAGTTGAACAAAGAGTACTTGAAGAAGTCGAGCATTTCAAATATCTGGGAAATATTTTGACGAAAGTTGCTTACTGCACCAAAGAGATCAGGTCGAGAATTGCGACAGCCAAAGAAGCATTCAACAAGGAAAGGTCTCTCTTGATTGATCAAGTGCTATATACGGAGTATTGGACTTTATGGTTCAGAGATTTGGGACATTACGGAAGTTACAGAAGAAATATTTAGAGAGCGGTGTTGGAGGAATATGAAGAAGATAAAATGGACAGAAAGAATAACAAACAATGTTTTAAAAAAGGATAGGAGAGAAGTCACCTAGACACCATCCTTCGTAGAAAGGCCAATTGGATTGGGTACATCTTGCGAAGAAATTGTCTTTTTCATATCGCCATAGAAGGAAAGCGAGGAATAGGAAGAAGGAGAGGACAAGTGATCGATGATTTGAAAAATAGAAGAAAATATTGGGAGTTAAAAGAGGCAGCTGAACGAGAAACGTGCAAGAATCATTTCCAGGCCCAAAATTAAAATCAAGAAAAAAACCTCATTGACCCCAAAACCTGCCAACAGGCAGAACACTTACTACTACTACTACTACTACTACTATTACTACTACTACTACTACTACTACTACTAATAATAATAATAATAATAATAATGTCGTATTAACATCTATATATAGCAGTTTATCTAGAATAAATTATCTCTATGCACGTAATATATTCTGGATTTGAAGATATCGCTGTCCGCGTTTGAAATCGTTAGAAAATTATTTCGATTTGCGCTCGTTTCCTTAGAAACTGCTGGAAAATCGAAAAGTTTGATCTCAACTGTGCCTATGTTTCTCCTCTAAGAGTATTAATTCTGTCAAACTTTTTAGCTTTATTTATGCTCTTTCTAACGCAAATTTCATCAAAAGAAGGTTATTGGAGTAGTGAGTAAAAATAATGAAGAGGTACAGAAATTATTATTGAAAAACACTTAAATACTATAGTTTTAATATGTAATCACATGCCAATTTAATATATAGTCAGTTTAATTCAAACGAAAATTTAAGGAGTAACCGGTTGGCAACTGCTCTTAGTTGTCAATTCGGAGGACAACATACTATTTATTAACTTCTTGGTAGTGAAAGGGACAACAGTGGTCATTAAAAAAAATCTTATCAAGGTCAGGTATTACTTTGTATTTCTTGTTTCTATTTTCAGTCGTTGTATGTTACATAAAAACTTGTCAGGATATTTTATTCTTTGGCTACGTCATTAAATATATATAAAAAAATAAAATTAAATATATATAAAAAATATAAAAACATAGAGTAAAAAATCTGCTCTCTTTCAAGTTATATGAATCGTTTGTAAAGGACAAGATATTCATTTCAAAACAGACTTTATGTTTTCGCTGAAAATAATCGGTGAACATTATATAACTAGTTGAATATACCCATGCTTCACACGGGGGCTGTATTTGGAAGTCAACGCCTGTGGGAGTATCACCATTGATCTCAGCGACCGCGGAAACTATGAATTTAACACTAATATCGGTCATTTTGGATTACTTTTACATGTCTCGGTAACCCCCCGGTGACCCCGGCCCGGAGCCGAATAGCGTGAATTTGGAAGTTGATGCGATTGGAGTTTCACCATTGATTTCAGGGACCGCGAAAACTATGAACTCGACACTAATATCGGTCATTTTCTACTACTTGTACATGTCCCGGAAAACACCCCCTGAGACCTCCCTGGTTCGAATTTTGACAAAAACGTTTAACTCTGGTCTGGAACCTGGACCAAGGTATTCGTGACTAAAATTTAATAACTCTCGGTCAATTTGTCTGATTCCCAAGCCGGTTTCGGTAAACGCCCCCCTGAGACCCCCTGTTTCGAAATTTGAAAAAAGGGCTTCGTCTTGATCTGGGGCCTGGGCCAAGGTACCCCTGACCAAAATTTGGTAGTTCTCGGTCAACTTGTCTGGTCCCCAGGCCGCACACAGACAGACAGGCAAACAAACACACAAACAATTTATTTTATTCATATTAGATTAGATTATGTAAACTTTCCAGGAAGACATTCGTTATCATGATTGAACGAGCACTTTTCATTACCAGAAGAAAAAGAAAATTCATCAGGGTGCAGGAGTGAATGATTCATGCAACTTACACTAAATAATAATGTTGGCTCTAATAGATATTCTACTGATCGGCGAAACTTGTTTCTTCAACTTATACAAAAAGGAATGAGACGAAAAGTTATAATCAAGGTGACGACATAACCAATATTATTCAAATGTCAATAATATTATATTAACCATAAAGAAATGTTTAGCATGTTGATCGAAAAGATCAGTTTTGAAAAGATGTCTTCAGTTTCAAAGATATAACGTATCTCTGTTAATTGTAAAATTTAGAAAATTTGGTAAGTGTTTCTTTGTCAGTTAGTTGGAAATCAACAACAACAACAACAACAACAAAAAAGCGCTTGGTTTTGAACTTCAATATAATGAACAAGTTTTGACCTAATACCCTTGTAGGTATTTGGTGTCCTGGCAAAAAACTTGAAAAAATAACAAAATAATCATTGAAAGTTCAGAAAAACGCCTTTGTTATATCGCATGATTCAATCGAATTCTTAAATTTCTTTGTATCGGATTGCGACCTACTTCAGAAACGTGTAAGTAATAAACAAAAGGCTTAGAGAGTCTAATGTTTAACCAAACCATTGGTGATATGTTTGTTACAGTCAGTCTTATTTTGTATTTACTACATTAACATTTCCAAAAATTTTCCCTTACTTTCGACAGATCAAAGTTTACTCAATTTCAGATATATCTGTCACAAAATTGGCTCATATAATTTTATATTGATTACATCGAAAAGAAGCATCCTCATGTATTGAACATCTTATTTTCTTTTCTTGCGAGAAAAAATATTTAATTCTTTTTAAATTATTTATTAGTTACACCTGTAGTTACTCTCTCTTTCTCTCTCTCTCTATACAGTGAGTGTAAAAAGTATTCATACAGGCAATATTTTTGTAAAAAATTAGATTTTGCCCCGTTTCCATTGTATGTAGATTCAACTCACTGGGCCATTAGAAAAAGGTGTTCCGAAAGTAAGACTTGGCGGAAGTATAAACAACAAATGCTGTTTAGACTTTGGTTTACAGAGATAAAAAAATGGAAAGGTCCGAAAATCCATGCGCAGGAAGTATTCATACAGTACCACAACTCTCATAAAAATACCTCACTCTCAATGTACAGAAACTAATGACGAAATAAGGCACTCTATTTTGCTCTATATTCCCTTGCAGTGCATTCAAGTTCTCAAGGTTATCGCGGAGTTTGGGAGTGCGGCAGTATGGGGCATAAAGGTCGTGAAACTACAGAAAGGAACGAAGAATTATAATTCGTCTGCATAACCAGTGTAAGTCACTTTCTGAAATTGCAAGCACTGTTGGTAGGCCTAGAGGGACTATTCAAAGTATTATTGATAGAGTGGGATAGAGAGAAACGTTGAAAAATGCACGTAGAACAGGTCGTCCAGTAAATTAAATACGCGTTGTCAGTCATTGATAGTTCGAAAAATAAAAAAGCATCCGCATCTGAGTGTGCTAGAGCTTGCAACTGAGCTTTATAATGAACTTAAATTACATGTATCACATTCTGCAATTCACAATTACTTGAGAAAGAGTGGCTTTCATGGTCGGGTAGTCCGAAGAAAATACTTTGTGAGTGAAGTCAATAGGAGAAAAGGCTTGACATCTGCCAAAGCGCACCGAAATACACCGCAAGGACTGTGGAATCGTGTGATATTTGCAGATGAAATCAAATTCAACACTTTTGCATCGGATGGACGAACCATGGTGTGCAGGCAAAAGAATACAGAGTTTCGAAAAGAAAACCGAAAATCCACAGTGAAACATGGTGGTAATTCTATCATGCTTTGGGGGTGTATGAGTGGATCTAATGTAGAGTCCTTGCACTTTATAGATGATACGATGAAACATCATCAGTACATTGACATTTTGAAATCGAATCTCCATGCATCTGCTGAACAAATGGGGATTAGATATAACTACTTATTCATGCAGGACAATGATCCAAAGCATTCCGCTTTAAACACACGCCTTTGGATCTTGTGCAATGCTCCAAAGTACATGTCAACACCACTCCAATCCCCCGATATTATACCGATTGAGCTTTTATGGGACCACCTTGACAAACAGATTAGAAAACGACCGATTTCAAATAAACAAAACTTGCAAAATGCTCTGCAAGAGGAGTGGCTGAAAATTCCCTCATCAAAAACCAAGACTTTGTAACGTCAATGCCAAGGCGTACTAAATCTATTATAGCATCGAAAGGATATTCTACGAAGTACTAAAAGTTGCCCAATATGACGAAAACAAAGACACTAAGTGAAATGTATGAATACTTTTTGTTGATTGATATTTCCTTCTTTTCAATACCTTTTTGAATTTCCTGCACGAGCATTACCTTCTTTGTTTGCAACAATCCCAATTTGTTTCATATCAGTGTATTTTTGTGTTGTGCTTCCTACAGTTAAAGAAATAAAATACAAATTTTCAGTTCAAGTGGTGTTTGTTCACTGTGATGTGTCACATGTTACCATTTTGCGAGGTGTATGAATACTTTTTACCTTCACTGTATATATATATATATATATATATATATATATATATATATATATATATATATATATATATATACGAGGGCTATCCAGAAAGTAGATTACGTTTTCGTCTGTGTCCGCTAGGGGCGGGGCTAGCGCGGCCATCTTGGGGTCAGAGCGTTGCGCAGCTCAGTCGGCATCTAGCCGTGCTAGTGAGAGGTTCGTGCTGTGCTCCGTTAAGATACTGTGACGGTTTGAAATGTCTGCGTTAATTGAAAATCCCGCGAGCTGCGAGGTGCGTGCAGTAATAAGGTTTCTGACAGCAAAAAAATGTAAACCGATAGAAATCTATCGGCAGCTGTGTGAAGTGTATGGGGACAACATTATCACTGAAGGTGGAGTGCGACAGTGGGTCATAAGATTTAAAAATGGCCGAACCAATGTTCACGACGAAGATCGAAGTGGGAGACCCAGCAAAGTGACTGCCGAACTTGTCGAAAAAGTCGATGTTAAAGTCCGTGAAAATCGAAAGTTCACAATAACGGAACTTTCTTTGAGTTTTCCACAAATTTCGCGAAGTTTGTTGCACGAAATCATCAGCGAAAAGCTTGGTTACCACAAGTTTTGTGCAAGATGGATTCCAAAAATCTTGACAGAGGACCACAAAAATCAGCGAATGGCTGCAGCGTTACACTTTTTGGACGCCTACAATAAGGATGGTGACTCTTTACTCGATCGCATCGTTACTGGTGACGAAACATGGGTGAAACACGTGAACTGTGAAACGAAATTGCAATCAATGCAGTGGGGGCACACAGGTTCTCCCCAAAAACCCAAGAAATACATGCAAACAATGTCGGCAAGAAAGATGATGGCGACTGTTTTTTGGGACAGAAAAGGTGTGATTTTGGTGGACTTCCTGGAAAGAGGCACTACAATAAACGCTCAAAGGTATTGCCAAACTCTGCAAAACCTGAGAAGAGCAATTCAAAACAAGCGCAGAGGAATGTTGAGCTCTAAGATCTTGTTGATTCACGACAACGCCCGGCCCCACACGGCAAATGTCACGCGTGAAGTTCTTGAATCTTTTCAGTGGGAGTTGTTTCCTCATCCGCCGTACAGTCCCGACCTGGCACCGAGCGACTTCCACCTATTCCCAGCAATGAAGAAGTGGCTGGCTATGCAGCGTTTTGATGACGACGAACAGCTGCAAGAAGAGGTAACGAAGTGGTTGAAGTCGCAGGCGGCCGAATTTTTCGACGAAGGAATTTCGAAGCTCGTACATCGCTACGATAAATGCCTTAATTTGAATGGTGACTATGTCGAAAAGTAGTATTTGTGTGTGGCTTTCATCTGTATATAATAAAATTTGTTTCCTATACTTTGTTGATTTTTTATTCCAAAACGTAATCTACTTTCTGGATAGCCCTCGTATATATATATATATATATATATATATATATATATATATATATATATATATATATGGTAACTTCGGCAAATAACGCCAGTCGGGTAATAACGCCATTTAATGCTTTCCACAGTGCTAGTATGAACACGTAATTCCTAAGGTTACTGCTTATGAGTGTGTGATAAACAGTGATGGCTGTTGTCTTTGTAGACACAAAGACAAGAGGTCAGCCAGGCGTCAGTAAAAAGAAACCAGTGAACCAATGTTGACGTGACAGCCGCGGAGCAGAGGAATCAGCTCGCAAATTTTTAGTGTATCAAACGAGGTAGGCGAATTGTTTGGGTAAAAGTAAGATTTTTTTATTATTACTAAAGGTATACGTTGATAGGGCCGTACTTGCATAATAGTATGATATAGATAAAATATGCAGGACCGCTATTCTTGGTATAGAAATATTGGCTAAAACAAAGTCTATTGTTTCTGGAAATAACGCCACTATCGCGTCGGGAAATAACGCCACTCCATCTAATCGCTAATAGAAACTAATACTAGTGTTAAAAGTTTCTTTTTCTATGTGGTAGTGGTAGAGCCGGAAAAGTCTAGTTTTATGCTTTCATGGCAAGACACTCGATTATCGTGTGCAGAAAGGCGGAGAATTTGAGCTATGGTAAACTCATGCGTCTCAACAGAACTATGTGAACGAATTGTATACACTATTGGAAAATACACTTGATGCTATGAACCTTTTGTGGCAATCCTGAACTTATTTACAATGCAGATCCCGGTCCACTTTATCCGAAGTAACCAGGTCCTGGCGGAGCAACCCGAGTTATTAAGATTTCCGCATGTGCTTCAATTTGGACCAGGACGAGTAAATTTGAACTTTGTTTCGTCGACCGTTCTTTCGTGATTTATTGCGAGACATTTCGTGTACAACATAGTCACGTTTAGGAAGAAAATTCGACCAGAACTGATACACTTAGTAAAACGAAATAACTCGGGTTAATCCGGGAAGCGGTTAAATGCAGGACTGTAACTAACGTACAACAGTAGCCTAAAAATTTTAGCACAGAAAGGGAGCAAGCGAGTACTTAATGCCACACATGGCGAAAAAGGTGAAACTGTGAGTGTTATTGCCTGCACTAATGTATCAGGTTCAAATTAGATCCCTCCGATGATGTTATACAAGGAAAAGTATAAAAAAATAATTGTGATGATCTTCCTGCAGCTAACACCTATCCAATGACACCTAAAGGCTATGTTACAAAGGAAAAATTCCGTACATTTCTAGAACATTTCAAGACATTGGATCTCTGGCCGAGCACTGCTTATTGTAGATTGCCATCGCAGTAATCTTGATATTACCATTTTAAATGCTGTTCAGACCATATATATTAAACTGCTGTGCTTGCCTGCACACTGCACCCATGAACTTCAACCGCTTGACAAGAGCTTCTTCAATTCGTTAAAATTTTACTGCTCTGAAGCAGTTGACAGTTATCGACGAACGCATCCCGGAAGAACACTTGGGAAGCTAGTTTCCAAAACTGTTTTCACAGGCATGGTTCCGTTCACCAACACCTCACAACACAATTTTACCAAATGATGTCTCAGAGCAATAGTAACATCTACCAACACCTCCAAGCACATGACCAGTTTCCATCTCTCCTTCAACACCACTTAGTGCCCACTCCATCCACGAGCTGCTGCCTACAGCTAAAATAACTAGGAGCAAATCTCATCCCAGGGGAATTTCTCTTACTACCAGAGGAGTATTGGTAACACTAGACCTATTCGCAAGAGCTGGACCTTTCACTTCTTCCGGCACGAACAGACAAGCATCCTCTAGAAAGACGAAGGTTGAAGATATGCTTCGTGGGGACTGTGGAGGATTTCACTATGATCTCAGGGGTCTTATAACGTGGATTCAATTTATTGAATGCAAGATTTGGTTTCACGAATTATGATTCTGACAGCATTGTTAAATGTGGCTTCTGAACATATTGTGACACTGGTTGTGCATTGTTGTCTGGCTCCGACGAGTAGTGCTCTATATGACTGCAGCTATTATGTTAAGAGGTTCGCAATCATCACAAAAGTTACCGGTTAACGACATGTACGATGACTATGAGTTTTGTGTACCAGCAAAGCAGGTAGCACTTTCCAAGAACATTGTTTAGTTGTGTTCAAAATGTGTTTTGTCACGATTCCAATACCTTTCCGTTGTTGTAAAGCAAGTGGCGTTATTTCCCGACACGTCTGGTAATAACGCCATCTCATACTCATTCCGATTCTTAGTGCATTGTGATTGACATTGTGTGTGTAGGATCTTTGTTTATATATATCTATATCTATCTATCTATCTATCTATCTATCTATCTATCTATCTATCTATCTATCTATCTATCTATCTATATATATATATATATATATATATATATATATATATATATATATATATGAATTAGAATGTCTAATTTTGTAGCAATGGATAGATTCTTTTAAAAAGTGCATTGAATTATAACAGCTTATCTCCGATTGCATATTTGAAGTAGAAATCATTGAATCGCGTGGATATGTGATGAACTTTGTATTTATGCACAGACTAACATTTGTTCAACAACGTTAAGAGGAAGTTATAATTGAACAATTAAGACATAGGAGTTCTATAATAGTGTTCATAAACTTGGTGTATTGGTACATTTTTCTCAGAATACTTTGAAAATTTGCGGTGAATATATAGCGTTCCTTGTTACCAAATATTTCACTGTAAAAATCCGACATACAGTATATTTTTAAAGTATACAATTTAATCTCCTTATCTTTCTTTGGGTTTCCTTTTACTTAACAGACTTAAAATACTGAATATTCCAGGATATATTTATGGCGGGTACCCAAAGAGTTCGGAATCTTCAAAAACTTATAGAACCCAATACACGTTGGCAGTTTTCTTCAATAATATAGTTGTATAAGTAAATATTTGAATTTATAATTTTTAAGAACTCGATAAATCTACTAGAAACAAAGAGAACGATTTGTCTAAATGAATTCTTAATAGAGAGGCTTGATAATGACTTAAATACCACTACATCAAATGTACATTTGGGTATTTCAATTGGAGGTTCTGATTACATTATTCACACCCAGTGTGTCCTTTCTTTGTTACACCTTTATCTTTCCTTTAAAGCTAATACATGACTTTGTCCATTTTATTTCTATTCTTTCAAACATTTGTGATCGATTGTAGAGCGTGAAATAACATGACTGGTAGTTTTAAAATGTTTCGCCCTTTTTGAGGTGGTTTTGTTCCTTGATTGGATAAACTTAATTTTTGTAGAAGAGTCAATCCTACTTACTATTTGCATGATCTCCAAACTATTGAAATTTAACCTAGAGAAGTTGGCGAGTTCACATAATATTCGCGACCCCTTGTTTGAAACAGGTCTTCTTGCACCACAGATTTTCGCCTTCAAGAATACTGCGTTACAGGAACACACAACATGCTGTGAATATGTATACAAGGTGTTTCATTAAAAGCATCAGATTTATTGTGCTATAATTTTCTCCTCTAGTTCTTGCACTGCTCCTGGCTCGTTACGTAGACTTTTATTTACAGAAACTCCCAAAGGAAGTGATCGCAAGGAATCTAAGTTGGTTCGGAAATTCCCTGCATAGAAAGGCAATGAATTGCCTCGTGAGAAGTGTGACAAGGAGCTCTATCTTCTTCAATTCGTACTATATATACACTCGAATCTAAGACGCACCCGCATAAACTTCAAAAGGTGTGTCAATTTCTTGTATTCAATTCTAAGACGCATCCTGAATATTCAATGAACCAACTCAGAATTTCACAGTACAAATTAAATCATATGGGTTTATTTTTTAAAACTAAACATTTAGATGCCAAGATTAAATGGAGAACAAAGGTACTATCTTACAATCTTACCTACCGGACCCAAACCTTCACTATCACTTTCTATGCGGTTTTAAGACGCCCCCGTCTCCCATCTTAAACCTGAAAATTTGTATCTTAGATTCGAGTATAATTCCATTCAAATGTATCCACAAGAAACTGGTAAACATATTGCTGTACACTTCTTATCTAACTCTCACGATATTCCCATCCTTGTCGTATAGCATTTCATCTCAACCAAACTGTAACTATCATTGATAATGGAACTTGTATAAGAATAGTGTTACCAACAATAGCACAAGAATGTTGCTTAAATCCAGAGGCGGCTGTAATATAGTCACAGAGTCATGTAACTATACCATTAATACGAAGAGAAATATTTAAATAATTATTGACATTTATTTCTGTATACGGAGAAGGAACGACCGAACACAAATTTTACTTATTTTGTAAGACACAATGAATGATGTCACCCTCTGTTCAAGTGTTCTAGCTTGACATTTTCTAACGTCTGTTGCTGTCACAGAACAGCTCTTTGAAAGCCTGGCTTATGTACAATCTAATCACATATTTTTCGCGACTGAAGAACTTTTCGTTTTCTTCTTTTCTTGCGGAAGGTGGAAAAGTAGGAAATAAAGTGGGGTCTTTAAGGTCTGTGTTAATCACGCGCTGTATGCAAGGAAGGAGGTACTGTAAGATAAAAGTTTGTTCTGATTTTCGCGAGGAATAAATTACTCACTCGCATTGTTTGAAGAGCGAGATACCTCTGCAGTAGATTTTCAAATTATTGTTTTCTTAGTGACGTTCATATACAAGTTATGAAAGAAGAACTAAAATACTTTCTTAACACACACTACGATTTCGGAATTTAGCATATAGGAAAAGAATGTATATTGTTGAATTATATTTTAAACTGATTTGCCTCTGAAATGTTACTGTGAAATCATACATGTGAAGTCATAGACAAACATATAAGTGCTACTCTTATAAATCAAATAACTAATCTGTTACACTTATAAATTAAATAAATAATCATATTAATAAGTAGAGAGTAACAAAATACCAAAAAATAGTTTTAAATTTTATAAAGAAACAGGCTGCATAAATATTAATTTCTACTGTTTTAACTAACCTGAAGACCAGAATTATCGTGGATTTGAGTTAATTGTCAAGTCATGTACAGTAGGTTTAAGACAGGGAACACTCCCGAGGGGCTCAGTCCAGGCTAGTTGCGGAACTTCATGTATTTTTGGAATTTCCTTATGGATACGCGTTATATGGTTAGGAAATGCGTCTTGGACGTGGAATACTAGGATTAAATACACGTTAAAAGAACTGGGATCCAGATTTTGATCAGTGATTGTAATTGTGATACAGATGCGATTTTACATTAAGCAGAAGCTCTACATATTGGTGTTGAATGGTCAAATCAGTTATTCACTTACTTTAGAAAGGTCGAAATTAAATGCATATTTGAATTTCAATGCAGCATGTAAGTATTACCATTTCACTATTTTATAACTAATAATGACGAATATTTGAGAACTGATATTAGCTGACTTCTTATCATTACTTAGTTTTCGAATTTGTTTCAAACTACACTATTAATAACTATACATACTAATAGGTTAGATTCGTCTCCCTGTTTCGGTACATAATTATAGGACATTAAGCTTTAAAAGAATTAAATATAATAATAATGATTTACTGGATTGATTAAGAAATTAGAGATGAAATACGTCGAGTTGTGTCGGCAATAGTAGTTGTTTTCCACTTCTTGTTTCACTTGAAATTTTTATACTAAGACTGCTTAAAATGAAGTTCAGTAACTCTGTATATAAGATATACAGTATATTGGATATATGATCATACAATGGCAAATTCCTTATTTTCCGGTAATGTTTGACATCAAAATTCAAAAAATGAAAAATGAAGTGAATTTTTTCAGTTGAATGTCCCAATATTATCTCTCTCAGTCCTCTCCCTTTAGGCTAAGGCAGAGAATGATTAAGGCAAGCAAATGATGATGGAAATATTGGTGGGATGAAAATGTGGAAGGAAACAGAAGTACTCGAAATACCCCCAAAAACACGATGTTATCCACCATAAATTTACTTGGTCGATGATTCAAAATTTAAAGAACGTGTTCGAAGTGAAAGATCATAAACAACCTCAAAGCCAGGATATGATTTGGGGGTTTGGGTGAAAATGTAAAGCCAGTGCCGATGTGACTTCCCTCTTGTAAAACTCCGGAGACGTCATTACGTAAATCGAACTTGAGATTCTGAAATTGACCTTGTTATAATGTAAAATTACTTGTCATTCTTCTTCAGTAAGGTACTCTATTAAGCATATTAAATCCATCAATTTTGTTGGAATTCTCTTTATATTTTTTGAACCATCCCGACAAAAGACTTTGGGTACGGCCCTGGGACATTATTTCCTTTATTTTCTGTTACAATTTGTTTTGATAACAAGGTGTAATATTCAGTTTTACAATAAATATCACTGGCGAGAAAGATATATTCAATTATGGAATGAGAAAAAACCAACAAAAGATTTAAAAACAATTGAATCTAGTTTATTATATAATATATTTGTGTTAAAAATACAAAAAAGGTTAATTTCTTCCAGTACTTTACTGTTAATAGAATATAGCATGTGAATGCTTCACGACTGTATAATTATGTTAGTAACAGGAAAGTAAATATAGATAATTATATAAATCATGAGTCATTTATAGTTTTAAGTAATATTGACGACTTAAAATATATAATAAAATGATCATTGTAGTATTTTAACTTAGTGGGTTCCAGAACGAGGAAAGAGTTTAATAAAAATATACAAAGATAGATTAAATACATTTGTCTTCTAGTTTAATTACATTCAAACCCAATACTTCTACAATGCTCATCAACTTGCAAAACAAACTCTTTCAGAGATAGTACAAATTCATGGAGAAATCATAGTTTTACTAAAATTAAACTTTGTTTTCTTTGACGGAAAGATTTAACTACAACATTTTAAAAATGTCTTCTTTAATCTTAAAATATTCTACATACTCCAGAAAATAAGATATTTAAAACTTTTTCAATTCTAAGATACCACTTTCAATTCTAAGAAAAAATGTAAAAATTCTATAATGCAAATAGTACATTGGGTTCTTAGGGACATAGTAATTAATTAAAACTATCTTCTTCAATGTAGAAGATATCTTGATTTAGTTCAAGTTCCACACTTCGTCTTAGACTTGAATTAACTTTATTGTTCACTGAACATTGACGATTTTCCCTCTTCAGTTAAGTATTTCACGAATCCAAGATCTTAAATATCACAAACATTTCACACTTCGTCTTTCTAACACTACATAACTATTCATTTATTTCTTACTCTTGTTCCTTTTATATCCGTAGATTAGAACCTCTGAAAAAGAAAAGAATTGTTATATCAAATATTAGTTGAAATATCCGTTCTTCGTACGGAGGTGATAAGTTTACGGAAAGGTTTTGAACTTTCTTTCTGACCTAGGATACGTATTTCAATGAAAGTGCATTGATAGTGATCTAATTTTCCTATTGCCTAGTATCAGTTTGAGCCACCAAACTTTCTTTCTATTTTCCTTTATTTCTATACTTCCTTGCGAATTATATAGGCTACCATCTAGTAACTAGATATATTTTACACATTATCTTGCTATTTTTTATCTTCGTTTGCTAATTACTCAGAATTAGAACCAATATAATCTTTAAATCTAACATAATATCTTGATTTAGATACAACCAAAATTCCTGAAGTGTTTTCACAGGCTATTTCCATTGCAACAAACACAAAACGGCATTGGTCATTCTTCACACTATACGCGAGAACTCGTTTGCACACATTTCCAACCATTGCTTTCTTATCTAGTAATCTTGTACTAACATAACTAAAGTAGAATCGTACAATGTAATCAATGCCGTTAAAATTCTAGAAATAAAGTTTAATATGTGTTTAAAAAGAAAAATTGATCCAGTTGCTATGCAATTCAAATAATCAAAATGAACACATTGTTGTTAAATTTTATCCCATACGTGAGAATTGGAACACAATTGCTAGAGGCGTTTAATTCCCATAGAGAACTCTTTCGGGAAAACTAATGTGATAAAAATCTAACCTATGCAATTATCCATTCTAAAGCAAAATTCATCAATAGCGGTGTAGCTGTCTAGGAAGACACGTTACATATTCATGTTTATTTTTATAGATTTCAGCTGCATATTATATGAAGAAGGTTAATAATCTACATTCTATAAAAATACGTGCAATATAAGAGTGTAATAAAAAAAATGTCCAAAGATAAAACATACATCCACCCATAGACGCCATTGAGCTGAACAAAATTACATATTCGGGCTTAGTTTTCTAGAAACTCGACAGAAGTTGTTTTATTAACATGAAGAAAATTGATGGTATACGTAAACCATGCTATCTAAAACATACGCCCAAATAAAATTTACTGAATCTAAAATATACGCCCATTAACCCTTTTACTGCGCAAGTCGACTTTTGTCGACACAAAGAAAATTTCCCTAACCAGCGAATGTCGACTACAGTTAATGTTTTTTTTTAAAATTTAGTCCGTATCTTGGGTTTTCGAGAGTAGTCGCCAAAGGTGATCCATGTAATTTTTGGCGTTCTATTGTTTCCGATAAATTGGAAGGTATGCAATGCTATTAACAATATAACAAATAGTGTAAAGGCGAACAAGTGCTAATTGTCTATAGCAGAGGCGGAAGGCACGGTTGAATCCCAGGAAAGATGGTGGAAGACATGTAAACATATATATAGATAGTGCATTATTTTCTAGAGATGGTTTGAAGGAAAGACCTTATGATCATATATATAATTAGGAAAAGCCAGAGAACCAGACTCCCCTGGAATACCGTTGGACCATAAGAAAGGTTATTTCAACTCTCAGAAGTAATGAACCATAGCTCCCTAACAAAATATCCTGGTGACCCCAATGCGTATAATCCTAGCCAAGAGGCTGATTGCTTTGTACGGCCTTGGAGATGCTAAGACAGAAATAATGTAACTAAGCTTAAGTCTGGACGTGAATATATTTAGAAATAGGTGCAGGAATTACCATAAATTCAATAAATAAGGTAAATACAGAGGATCATGCGAAAGTAAAGTTTAATAAGTGTTTCAGTTATAAAATCTACATATCCTTATACCATAGAGAACCAACAATGCATTGCTGCTATACTAGTTACATAGAAGTTAGGGACTGTCACAGATTTTAAAAGATACAGTTTATTAAGGCAGTGTGTGTCGCGAAGTTCTAGGATTTAAAAATAATGAATCATTTAATATAATTAGTTAAAAACAATTTTCAGACAGACTATACCAGTGAGCATCTTCAGTGGTAGCAACAATGCTCACGTCAATTCTAACTAATTACTAGTTTATTTTATCTATCTATTAAAATGCTACAGTAGCAACAAATGCGTTTTTTAAGAGTGGTGGTTAATGGCAGTATTTTATTTATTGAGTTGGAAGGTAATGAGCATCAATTGAAGTAAAACATTTGTTGATTGCTGAAGAACTTGGAATCAATGGGTGTAAAGAAACGGCCACTAGGAGTTTTCGCCCTCTCTCTTGGCCAGGGGTGTGGGAGCATCAATTATTCTTTATTAAACTCATAGATGGTCAAGGAGCTGTGAAACAATCATTGTTATTATACACTAACAAAAAATCAAAAAATAAATATATTAAACAACAATAACATTAATAATATATCAATAATAACAAACTAGTAATGAAAGGTGCACATACAAAAGGTAACAAAAAGGTGCGGGAAAGAAACTCTGAAACTAATGAATACGTAGAAAATACAAAAATGGATAAATGATGATGAGTGAGGTGCTCGTAACTCCGCAACACAACATATAGATGTTAGTACAAACAAATGCAGATTAATCTTCTGTCCTGGGGCGTCTCAGGACTGATGAGAAACATGGGGCAAGCCCAGATTACTGTTGTAGAGAGACAAGTGCTATGATGGAAAAAGATGTGGAAGATGTTGACGGATGAGTTGGTGACGGAAGAAGGTGGCATGGTTGTGATCTGCTGGAAGAGTGCGGATGTATATGGAAAGCAAAACTCTGAGTGGTGTATAGCAGTACTTAGATTGAGATTCTTGTTGTAAATCAGTAAATATTGTATCAAGAAAGATATCTTTACGATCATGGAGACTGGTAGTTATGAAATTATGAGGCAATTGTGCTATGTGTTGAACAAGCGGAGGAAAGATAATTTTGTCATACAAGTCAGTATTATGATACGAAAGTTTGATCCTAAATGCAAGACGAATGGCATGTCTCTCTAGAATTTCAAGTCTATTGTAAAATTTCGGAGGCGCTGAACACCAGGCTATGTGGCCAAATGTAAATATACTCCGCATAAATGCTTTGTATGTGTTAAGCAACAATTTGGAATTTAAACCCCAGGTCTGGCCAACAAGATGACGAAGAAGTTGTAAGCGGTTCTTTGCTTTGATAACAAGTTTCTTAAGCTGGGGCGTCCATCATAACTTATCGTCAAAAAAGATTCCAGTATGTTACAGTTTCAGCTGGCTGAAGAAAGTGATCTCCCACACGTATCTGTAGTAAATTTGGATTTCGTCTAACTTTGCTTCGGCATTTAGGAGGTAAAATAACAAGTGTTTGTGTTTTGTCTTCATTAACTGAAAGGCTCCATTTACTACACCAATTCAGAAAGCTAGTAATTGTAGTCTGTAAGTTTGTATTAATCTGCTGTATCGTGTTTCCCAGTGTAAGAAATGCTGTATCATCAGCATATTGAAAGAGATAAGTGTTCGGCAATGGGGACGGTAAATCGGAAGCATAGAATATGTGTAAAAGAGGAGATAGACTAGATCTTGCGGTACTCCTTGTATGGGAAGAGTAGATGTGATAATGAGTTGTTTATGCTGACATAGGCTATTCGGTTGAGCATAAAAGAAAATATGACTCCGAGGTTTGTAACAGGAAGACCCAGTTTAAAAAAGTTTTTAAAATAATCCATAATGCCAAATCAAAACAAATGCTTTTTCCAAATCCATTAAAACGGGACAGAAAGGAAGAGACATTTTATAGTGATTGGTAATAATGGTAGTTAGACGAAGTAGTTGATCATTTATGCTATAATGAGGTCGAAATCCAGTTTGATGGAGAGGTAGAAGTTGTAGATCCATAATGTATAAATGTAAACGATATACGAATATTTTTTCAAAGACTGGATTGGACGATAGGACTGTACAGAATGCGGTGGTTTGTTGGGTTTCAGAAACATACAGACTTTAAATACCTTCCAATCGAGAGGACAAAAACCAGTTCGAAGGATAAATGTATATATCGATGCTAGAAATATGAAAAAATTGACCTAACATTCCTTAAGTAATCTGTAAGTTATTTGGTCAAAGCCTGGAGCAGTACTACGTTTCTGCTTGATAATGGACTGTATCTCCGTGGAGGTGCTTTCACGAGTCAAAGGATTATCAGCTTCTAAAGTGTGCTGGATGGAAGGTTGAAGTAATTGTGCAATTGCCTCTTCAGAAACTCTAGGGCTTAATCGATGTGGTCAAGGCGGAGTCGTATATACTGACTGAAGATATGTGGCTAAAGCGTCTGCTTAATCTTGGTCTGTATCTAGAGATAAATTATCCTGTATGAGAGGATAAGATGAACTAACTGTCTGTCCAGTTAGAAGATGAAATTTTTTCCAATATTTCGTGGGACGTGACTCTGTATTCAATTGATTGCATGCTTTGCTTCAGATAAGTCGTTTATGAGCAACAATATAGTTATGAACTGTCCTTTGCCATCGTCTTGCTTGAGTCAATTACTCTGGATTTCGTGTTTGTTCGTATTTTCGAAAGTAAGTGCGAGACTTTTTGACGAGAGCCAAATACAGCGCAGCTAGCATAGGTTAGTATGTTTGCCTCGATATATAGGTATGTTTTGTTAGCGCTACTGGTGATAGCTGTGCTAATGCTATGGTCGGTATTATTAAGGTCGGTGGTAAAAAAGAGGAAAGAGCAACATCTATATCAGTACGAAACTGATCCCATTTCGCCTTGTCGTATAACATGATAGTTCTCATAGTTGATTCAGATAGTTTTCGTCGCTGATGGTTGATAACGGCTTTCACCGGAAGATGGTCGCTGCTGATACAATCTAGTACATGTATATTACATTTATCGACCATAGAGGCAGTGTTAATAACAACACCGGGTGTAGTCTTACTGCTCGGTCAAGTATGTTTAGGTAATTGATGGGTATGTTCATGCAAATTAAGAGTTATATGATCGAAAAACTCAGCTTTATCACGGGCAGAGCGACTGTGAATATTAACGTCGGCTAGTATGACAAGATGTTTAAGGTGGTTAAACAAATATATGAAGAAGGCAAGAGGAATCATATGACCTTGTCGAACGTATATTCTAGCTACTGTTAATATAAGGTGATGAAGATAAACTGTTGTCACAAGGTGTTGCGATAACTGCATATGGTGCGGAACAGAGTTGCATCTATAAGTGAGTTTATTACGAACTCCAATTGCAGCGCCACCTTGGGCTCGTACGTTATTGTCTGCGTAATCGCAGCGAAGAAATTGATATTGAGGAAATTAGATATAAGTAGGAGGTTTGAGCGCAGTCTCATTTAGTACAAATAAATCGATATTTTCTTCAAGCAGTAACTGCTCAAATAGTATTCGGTATTTCGCTAAAGAACGAATGTTCAGAAAAAGAAGTGTAAGAGCCATATTCATACACAACATTACTGAGTCAAACTCCAGCGTCTCGGGGTGCAATATGGAAATGAACGTACGGTCCAGAATATGTAGCATACAAGTTAACTTGAAATATGGCGGAGGTTGCTGCAATAACATGATCTAGTATAAGTTGACGTTGGAATGGGAAAATATTTTGTAATATGAGCGTTATGTAGCGGAGGAAGTTTTCAACAATAAGAGGAGAGGTGATAGACTGTGACAAAGACACGTTAGAATCTGGTACGTAGCGGTAACGTCATCTTCTGGTAGTCAGGAGTTGGAGTCGGTTTGCCTTTACATTTGTAACTATACGTTGGGTGCTTGTAACTGGAACAGGTCGAGCATAGAGGTGGTTTTCCCGTTAGGACACTCTTTAGTATCATGGTTGCCAGCACAGTAACCGCATTTTACGACATTTGGACACTTAGCCGTTATATGTTGGTTATTCACCTGGCACCTTTCACACCTTATTGGAAGAGGGAAGCTTATTTGGGATGGTTCTACCCGATGGTTCTACCCTATTACGTTTCTTAAATATGTATGCGCCATCTTGTAACAAGGCATCGATGGATGATTGGGAAGTGGTCAAAACTCTCACCATATACGTTGGGCCGTAATTATTTCTGATACGAATACGTTTGGTCACTTCAATTCCCTCTGCTTTTAGCTCCTCAAGCATCTCATCATCAGTTATTTCAGGTACAGCTCCGCGAATAACTACGGACATCATTGGTGTTTTCGAAGGTGGAGGAGTTTGCTTGATTTTGTCAGGAAGCTTAGGCAGTTATGCAACTTTGCCAAAAATCTCGTAACTGGCCTTATTACGGAGAGTAATGTCAAACTTTTCGTCCTGAGATTTAATAATAACACCGCCCTTGTTGAAAACTATCTGTTGGATACTGGCCCTTGGAAGATACTTGATAATCTTATTAAAGATATGGCGGGTGTTACTATAGTTTGGGTCGAAGTTAGTAAGAAGAAAATAATGCAATTTAGGACGAGCAAGGGTGGTTGCATATGAAGGTTGTAATCCAACAGTAGATGTACTAGGATCCCCAGCGGCCGTCTGTATTGGTTCCGATTCTTTCGGCTTGCGAATGTAGGTAGGAGAGCGAGATCTGGAACTCTTATCAGCCGACTCTAAACTACCCTCGGAGAGCTGACGGGTACGTCGATTGGTTCGAGGATCGCATTTAACATCAGCCACTGGTTTAGGTGTGGGGCCTTGAACTAATCCCGGTAGCTTGTGCATGATGTGATAAAAAAATATGCACCGCATACGTTGAGGTAAAGAGCACCCTCATCAGATGGTGCTACAGGTAGCCCAAGCAAAACGACAGAAGAGTTGGTCAAAGTGTGAACAGAAACAATGACCTTAAAAATTTAAGATAAACCCTCCAGAAGATGAACACCCTCTGTCAATCTCCTATGTAGAGTATCTGCACTGATCTCACAAGTACGTTTGCAATACTTGATCACTGCTTAGTACAGTAACTAACTTCAAGAAAAGTTAGGTTCGTAGTAAGTGAACAAAAGCGGCGCTTTTTTTTTGTTAAGAAGGGAGAGATGGTAAGGTTTATGTTATATGATTGTGGTCTTCAGTAAATAGATTTTGTCCTCCTGCCTCTCAGAGGGATACGCCCTCTCTTTTGGCATATGATTTGTTTATACAAAATAGTTGCAAGAAATGGTAAGGGATGGATTAAGAAATATTCTTTATTAGCAGCTGGAGTGGAAGAGACTATGAAGAAGGTTCTGGAATGATCATCATTTAATTTTATGTCATCATACTACATTTATTTTTAGTTTGTTGATAAATATATAATATATAGTGCTACAATAATTCTAAGATTGCATAATTACATTTTGCAAAGAGAAAAAAGGTTAAATAAGTGCGAAAAATCGGAGATGTAACTAATCACCAGTGCAAGATAATTAAAGGTGTGGAATAGGTGCAGAATGTGGCCAATGATATTGGGAAAAAGTGAAGATGATAACTGAGATGAAGTGCCAGCACCTCACAATCATAAATATGTTAATCAGTCAGATGCAGGGTTATATCTTCTGTCCCGGGGCGACTCGGGACTAATAAACACAGGGGAAAGCCCTTGTTAATGGTGAGGATCTCTGTGCAATAATGGAAAAAGATGAGGAATGTGATCGACAATGAAATAAATGTAGATTTCTCGTTCGTCCGGTGTCAGGTGTGTGTTGTTGATATATAGAGATATAAATATATTTAATGGTGAAAGTTTGTACCGAAAGTTGGAGTCGGTGAGAGCGTAGGAGTGAAGAATGTCTAAAAAGAGCGGATGACCTGTGTGTATGAGAGAGTTTACAACAGAACGCTGTATATTATTTTATTAGGACGTAAGATATTTTAAAATATGTATTAGGCTGATTATGTAATTCGAATAAGAAAAAGAAAAAGAAACATATTAATTATAATATCGATATAAAAAGATTTTCATATGTTTTATGTTTTAAATGACAGGATCTTGTAATGTCGTTTTCAGGACAACAGATAGATATAAATAAATGGATTTATTCAACGGAGTTGGCTTTTTAATGGCTCAATAATTTATATGGCTCAATTGGTGCCGAAACCCGGGAATAGGTTGTATCGTTTAGAAGAAAAGTAAAAACGAGCAACATTGAGCCTGATAGTAATTGTACCATTTTAAGAAATGACAAGATAATATCTCGAAATATCATGAGTGCTACGGATAGCCAAAATATACATACTAATATGAATTTTCCAGAAAACATGATGGATGTTTTAAAGGGAATATCGGAACAAATTAAGGAACAAGCTCGACGAAGTGAGGATCAAGCTCGGGATCAAGCTTAACAGTTTGAACAGCTAGATAAAAAGATGAATCAACAATTTGAAAAACTGGACCAAAAGGTGAATCAACAAGCTCAACATTTTGATGAAAAGTTAGAGCAATTGCAGCAATGTAACGATGGCAAATGGGACCAAATACAACAACAATTAAGTCAAATGAATCAGCAAATTACAGCTAGGTTCGAGCGTTATGATGAAGAAATGGGCAAGATAGTACAGAGATTCAACGAAGTTCAAGACTCTGTAGACATTATAGACACAACGGAGAAAGCAAATTTTGAATTTACATTAGTGAAATTACTGAGTTTTCACAAAAGCATACTGCCGTATTGGCTGGAACAGACTATCCTAACTTTTCTTTTCAGTCGAATATTTTTGATTGTCTTATGGATGCTGCGTGTAATGATGATTTTGATATGTATCAATGTGCGAAAAATTACGATCGTTTTCGTGTAGTGAATCCTATTGATTATTTGAAATCACAGTATCATGTTGAGTATATATCATGTCATGATACTAATCCTGAAGATGAAGTAATGATAATAGAATCATTTAATAATATGTACATGACTTTGGTTCATGTAGTAGGAAGAAAGTTAATTCCAGTATCCGTGAAATTCAGAAAGAAAACGTGTGTTCCCACCAATGTTTGTAGTGATTGGCCGATTGAGTTGAATATGTCAAATTTTACATTCAACGAAAAGACCAAAAGGATGTTAGTAGACAATCTGATGATGCTTTCACAGAACGTGATGCAGTGCGTTGGTTTCCATCATCCAAGTGTGATATTGCAAAATTTTGAAAATCCATCGATCGTGCAATACAGTAATAACCTGAACCAAACGAGCCTTAATCGAAACCAAATTCGATACATTCATGTGAAATTAAAGTGTGATCCCAATGTACAAGATGATGTTAAATTAACGAGTAACAGTAATGTAACCGAACCTAATTATAATAGAAATAGAAACTGTGGAGGACAGGTTACCGTGAATATTGTAGAAAGAATAGGTACAGACACGACATCTCGCCACCAGTAAAACGAATGAGAACTGAACCTAATTTTACTGGTAAGATAACCGAACCTAACCTTAGTAGTAACAGTAACAGTGATTGTGTAAATCAACCTAATCCTCGTGTAGTACGATTACGTACACCTAAGAAGCATGTAAGCGTTAGATCTAATTTCGTTCGATGGGAACTTCGTAGAAATCTCATAGATGGCAAAATTTCTCAAAGTAAGAAACGAAGAACGGTAGAAGTAAATAACGCACAATACTGTATTTCTGTTTATGACTTTCCATGCAACTTAAATGAATTCATTTGTCATGTAACTTAAGCCAATGTTGCGGCGTCCGAAAGAATATATTCGATTAATTTTGTGTTTTGCTTTACCGTAAATGTTATGAATTCGTTTATTATTCGTATTTTTATGATGTTAAGAAGATGTCAATTATTATGTTATGTTCTGATTATTATTATATTTCAAACTTAATCTATACCTTGTTTAACTATATCTTATATCCGATCATCTTATGTTCAAAGAACAACTATATGAACATCACATACATTTTTTCAAAACCTTCTTCATGATGCCTAAGTAAATCATTATTTACTTGTAACAAGCATTTAATGGACCCGAAAAGGGCTTAAAATTAAATAAATTGTGAATCAAATTTTGAATGTGCCTTATCGTCGTTGAAATGTATAAATAAATGAAAACGATAATAAAATTTAAAATAAATATGATAATAATATTGTTATAAAATTAAATATGATATATATGTATATTTATATGAATTGTAATTTTCAAGTATACGAGGTGCATTCGAAAACTCGAATGATTAACATGTAAAATTAAACGGTCCAGAATTCTTTTTTCTTTTTATTGAGTAAATAAGTAAAACGAAAAGTCCGTCGAGTGCCATAATATACAACAGTACGTTGTATATTATTTTATTAGGGCGTAAGATATTTTAAAATATGTATTAGGCTGATTATGTAATTCGAAGAAGAAAAAGAAAAAGAAATATATTAATTATAATATCGATATTAAAAAGATTTTCATATATTTTATGTTTTAAATAATAGGATTTTGGAATGTCGTTGTCAGGACAACAGATAGATATAAATAAATGGATTTATTCAAAGGAGTTGGTTTTTTAATGGCTCAATAATTTATAAGAACCGTTTTAAGTTGACATATCTAATACGGAGTTCTGCAAGATGTTCCGTAATTTTCGGAAAGGAGATGTATTCATAAGGGAGCCATGTGGGATATGGTAGTTTAAGGCGATAAGCTACACAAATAACGTGTCTCTGAAGTATGCAGAGCTTTTCGTAATAAGAAGCAGAAGCATTATACCAGGCAGTATGTACATAAGTGAGGATTGGGCGGAGGAACGCCTTATAGGTGTGAAACAAAACATCCGCTTTTAAGTCCGAAGTTGTTCCAGTGAGTCGGCGTAAGACATTCAATCGATTTTTAACCTTATCTGTTAGCCTTTTCAGGTGGGCGTTCCAGGTGAGCTTAGAATCGAAGACCAAGCCTAAGTAGGTGACAGTGGGTGTAGGATGTATAAGATATCCATCTATAGTGACTCATAAAAGAGTTGGGTTCCTGTGACCTCTGAAACGTATTTTAGGTGGTAAGAACACTACTGCTTGTGTTTTTTCTTCATTGATTGTTAGATGCCATTTCTTGCACCAGGTGATGAAATTATTGAGTGTGGTTTGAAGAGCAGTATTAAGTTGATGTACAGTTCTGCCAAGAGCGAGGAAAGCCGTATCGTTTGCATATTGAAAAGTGAACACATTGTTCGGAGTTGGACGTATGTCGGAAGCATAAAGCATAAGGGCTAAGTGTTGATCCCTGAGGAACGCCAGTAAACGGAAATACAGGCCAAGAGAGCACATTACCTACAGTGACGTAAGCAATACGATGTGTAAGAAAAGAGTGAATGAGCCTCAAACAGCACATGGGAAGGTTGAGCGACTGAAGTTTTTGAATGAGTCCATAATGCCAAACCTTATCAAATGCCTCTTCTAAATCCATGAGTATAAGACATGATTGGAATGTTTTGTTGTACTGGTTTGTGATGATAGTACTAAAGCGATGCAATTGGTCATTTATTGAGAAACGTGGTCTGGAGCCTGTTTGATAAATAGGTAGTATGTTACGTGCTTCCAGATATGAATGAAGGCGGCAAACGAGAATTTTTTCTAGTAGCTTACTGAACACTGAGGTAAGTTGGATTGGTTTATACGAGCTGACAGAATGTATAGGTTTGTTTGGTTTATGAAATATGCAAATTTTTTATACTTTCCATTCCAGTGGATAGAAACCAGTTTGTAGGATGAAATTGTAGATTGCTACAAGGAGAACCAGCAGTGATTGTGGAGCTTATTGGATATGACGGTAAGAGACGTTATCAATTCCCGGTGCTGTGTTCTTTTTCCGCTTGAGTGCGGTTTGAAGTTCAGCAGTGGAAATGGGTGCTGTAAGAGGATGCTCCGGATCAATGACGTGCTCTGTGGAAGGCTACAAAGCAGGGATGCTAGATATATTTATCCGTTCTGAACGTGTGGAAGTGGCGTATGGAGTAAATACTGTCTGTAACTGAGTAGCAAAGGCGTTTTCTTTATCTTGATCCGAAAAGAGAGGTGTGCCATGGTCAATGAGAGGATAGGTAGTTTTGATGTTCTTTTCTACAAGTTGATTGAAACGCTTCTAATATCGAGAAGGATGTACGTCCTCAGATAAGTTGTTACATGTTTTAATCCAATTTCTACGTTTATACGAATCCAGATAGTTCTTAACTGTTCGTTGCCATTGACGGTGGTGCTGAAGAGATTCACGGTTCCCTGTTCGATGATAGTCGCGAAGATGTTGTCGCGCTTTCTGTGCAAGTGCAAAGTAAGTTGGAGGCAATTTCTGCTTATAAGGATGTATTTGGTCTATTGGAATGTGATGAGAGCTGCGTTGTATTGCAGTAGTGACACTATTGAGACAAGAAGCGAGGTCTGTGTAATTGGTAGGAGGTGTTACACTATGAAGAATATCCTCAATTTCTTGTCGGAATTCAGGCCAATGAGCCTTATCATATCTCAAGACGGAGCGAGGCGCAATAACAGGACGAGTTGGAAGTCCATGTGTCAATGATAGTTTCACTGGATGATGGTCACTACCAATAGAATCGAGCACTTGAAGCTGGCACTTATTAATGAGATTCAGAGATGTAATGACAATATCTGGCGTAGTTTGGCTTATAGGCCTGGTGTGCTTAGGAAGAACATGAATATAGAGCTGAAGATGGTCAGTTATATACTCTTGAAATTCATCTTTTTCTCGAGCACTCCGACTTTGGATATTACTATCTGCCATGATAATGATATTGGGAAAGGCATTCGCTATGTATCTGAAATATTCTAAAGGTAAAGGTTGGCGTGGTCCAATATATATCGTGCTCAAATTTATGGTTATTTACGGGAAGTATATGGAACAAAGTAGATACTCCGGTATATTATCGAAAGCTTGTGTGTTATATGTTCTAATTGAGTATTTTGGAGAATGTCCTATTGCGACTCCACCTTGGCCACGAGACATGTGGTGGTGATAATCATGACGTAGTAGCAGATATCCAGGAATGCGAGTTAACATATTCGGATTCAATGCAGTTGCATTGAGTGCAAATACGTTGATATGTTCCTTGAGTAACAGAGCTTCTAATAAGCGTCTATGTTGAAAAAATGATCGGATATTAACAAAGAGGAAACTAATCCCAATAATGAAAAGTATATATATGAGTTTAGACTGCAGTTTCCAGAGATCCAACATGGAAATGAACATAATTGTTGGAATATGTGACATGAAGATTTATGTGAAAAAGTGATTTTGCGGCAGAAATGATATGTTGGGTAATATGGGCTCTCTGGAATGGAAAGATGTTTTGAAGTACTAAACTGGTGAAACGGAGTAAATCTTCTACTGTGAATGGAGGTAATATGGATTGGTTAGGTTGAACTGTAGTGTCTGTCGTTTTTAATGGTACAGTTAATTCCGGTCGTTCAGGTGTTGGGACTGGTTTAGCCTTGCAACGGTAGCTGTACGTAGGATGAAGTCCACTACCACATGTATTACATTTAGGTATCACTTTGAGATTAGGACAAGTTTTGGTGTTATGTAGCCACATTTCGGTTGATTATGACAAAAGCGGCTGAGTTCCAACCTATAACTTTGGATTCAAACCTTTGATTTACGGTTATTTGTGATTTGAAGTTAAAAAAAAAGACAAATATTTTAAAGTGTGCATACTTTAAATAAATTATTTAAATATACCTTTCTTTCATAAAGTTTATTCTTTTTTAAATTATTGTTCAAAGCATTCGTATTTTAATAAGCCTTTTCCAAAATTAATGCAAATGAATTGTGCTGCCATCTTTGGAGTTCTTTTAAACTATACGTTTGTGGACGTTTATATGTTTGTGGACAATTCTTTCGATGATGAGATCTCGGAAACTATAGGCTCTAGAAAGATCACGTTTTCACTGATCAATTGCAAATTTTATGTAGATTGTCCAGTTTTAATTGAATATTTTTTTTTTAAAAAAAGCATGACAATTATTTCTTTACTACATTTTTACGGGTACATTGGAAGTGTTGAAATTAGGTATAAAAAAACTAAAGCATCTTATACTGCGCATTATACATTGCAACACTACATAATTGTATACAGAGGTTGCATACAACTCAGGTCTTTGTTTCATGGCCAAATTATAATGAGAAACGAAGGATAACCATTTCTCCACTCTAAGTTAAATCTTTATTGTTTGGAGTGTTTCGCTCAGTGAACACCATATATCCCTGACATTATAATTAATTGTGTGTGTAATGTATTTGCTTATTACATACTGCATGCAAGAAGAAAGAAAACATTGGTCATATATGAATTAAAAACTCCAACCGGAAGTAGGCTCAAAACTTGTAAACGGTGCGAGATATTGAAAAAATAATCGACAAAATCTCCCCTTTATTGTATCTCTTGCTAATTTTTATCAAGACGTCTTTCACATCTATCTGTAAAGGGACATGTACAGATGTGAGGAATGATAAGGTAACTTATGTTCATATGTAAATGATGTGCTGTGTAGCTAGCGCAGGTTCAGCTAGTGGAAAATTATAATCTTATATTATTACAATTTATATTATTAATAATAAAAAAAATCAAACAAATGTGTCACAATGTCATGGATGTTCAGTAAAGTGTGCCGTCAGACAGAAAAGGTTAGAAACCACTGTGTTAAAATCACTCTTACCCATTAAGATGTAGTGGATTGACTCAACAAATTCGGTTGAGATAATCGATCTAGCTATCTATTACAGAAAAAAAACTTAATTAAAAACTCCGATTTCACTCATGAGTTATTGTGTTCAGTAACGGATGGACGGGCTAAAATTAGCATTTTATAAGATCCACTCATAGTGCTGCCAAAATGTCTCGGTCCGCGGCAAAAATGCGAACTAAACTCTCACCCTCGACACACCCACGCCTTGAGGCAATAAGGGTTCAGATGTTGCTAAGCGAGAGAGCCTTGCAGCCGTGGAAGTGGAATTCCTTGAGCAGATAGAAGCGCTCAGAACGGAAGGCTAGGTGTCAAGTCAATGTGGTTTGTCTATAGTATGATCTTAATAAACTTAAGGGATCATTTAAAATACTCTGAAGCTACTTTTCCTTCTATTCTATTATTGAAGAAGTGCTTGTTCCTCACAACAAAGAAAAATGTTAGTGAGACAGATGCATGTTGTCTTTTGCTCCGGAATATATTTGAAGCTTATAAGAGGCAATAAATATGTTCTTTGTTTTTTTGGTTTCTATGCTGCCCACATATTAAAACGAAGGTTCCGCAACACCCGATTTTTTAAAATAAATAAACCAAATTCGAGTTATATATTAATACTTTTTTTAATGAACTTGTTTAAGAATAGGTCCGACAGATGGCAGGATTAGCTAGGCAACTTTCCATTTCACAAGACAGGTAGATCCCTCTAACGAAGAAAAGTTGCAAGACAAATATCAGTATTGGCAATGCAAACACATTTTTATGCTTATGCTAATTGTTATCATTAATAATTATTGGAATGATTTGCAAAATTATTCAGCTGGATACTAAATTATACTTCATTTAACTATAAAATTGTGTTTAAAGTAATTTGAAAAGTAAATGTTACTTTACATGCAATCCATATCAAAATTTTTAACAACCTTTGACAGACTTATATAGTTTCTATTTAATATTCTTAATATTTGAACGCTAGTTAAGGTAAGCAGGGATTTATTTGTAGCCGGGGAAGCCTGGGAATTTCCCCCCTTCTAAGTTTTCGATTCCCTGTTTCTAGGTTTAATTCAATCTTCCCAGCCTGGGAAGATGTTTTCTACCTTTCTTAGGCTATACAATCTGTTTTAAAGTACACTAATTTAACTCCATATTTTAGTAATAATCCTTTACTTTTTTAGTATGTTTATTGTTGCGAGCTATGCTGGTCTTGTTTATAGAATTCTTTCCCGAAGAAAAATCTTGCAACTGATACCACTGATTATCGTACTTCATCTGAGTAGCGGAGTATTATTATTATTATTATTATTATTATTATTATTATTATTATTATTATTATTATTATTATTATTATTATTATTATTATTATTATTATTATTATTATTTTCAGTTATCATTGAGCAGTAACTGCAGTTGTGAATTGGTAGTTTCTTCGTTGACAAGCACCTTAGAAAGAACATAAGGAAATGTATATTAGACTATATTTTAATAAAGGAAAAGCTCCTGACGATTAAAAGGCAAATAATTCCGGTACACAAAGTAAGAGGCTTTCGTCTTAATTGTGAATGAAATTCGTGTTAAAAAGACAACTGTGATATTTAGAACTGCCTATGTTATTGCCCAAAATCGTCTGTCGTTTACCGTGCATCTTATTAAATAGTAAGAAATATATAGAATGAACCTCGAACAAGTTCTCTACTCTAATGTTACGTGTTCAGATATTATTGGCTTTGTAGCTACAGAAATGAACGAAAATTGATCCAGTATCTTGCGAATTTCGAGCTAATGATGGACGAATCCTCTACTGTGTCTCATAAATCTGTTCTCACTGTGTATATCCGTACTGTAGTTAATCAGGTGCATAGCAATATATTTTTAGGTTTATTTGAGTTATAGGTAAAACAGGCAGAGAGGTTTGTGATTCCATAGTTAAAACATGTGAAAGTATGAATCTTTCCCAAATTATATTATGGGAAAGACTTATAGTAGTTTGTATTGATGGCGCAAATAACATGCAAGGCGAAATAAATTGTGCTGTTTCTTTACTCCAGTGAGAATTAAACACCAATTTATTTGTGTTTCACTGCATGAGTCATAAGCTGGAACTGGCTGTTCACAACGTTGTAAATACGATTTCAGATATGGTTTATTTTCAAAGCCTTGTTGAGAGATTGCACAGTGTTTACTCAATGTCCCCGAAGAACAGGGGAGAAATTGAATTGATATTAGGAGAACTAAGTATTCGCTTCTATAATATTACTAAACTTTTTGATGTACGGTGGTTAGGCTCTTCATACCGTTCAGTAGAAGCATTGCGGAAGTCTACCCTGCGCTAGTGGAACACTTTCTAGAAGCTTCTACAAATTTGCAGAGAAGCTTTCAGCAGCGTGCAATATTTTCAGATCTGTACGTAAAACTCACTGAGTGGAATTTTGTTTATGAAATGTCCACGATCCGAGATGCACTGGAACCTCTACATATCCTTAGCCTGTTTCTACAAGAAAGGTCTGCATCCCTTTTACAGGTAATAAGCTAAATTGAAAAAATGTAAATGTTCTGGAAGCGTTGAAAGAAAAGTTTGAAGAAACTGGTCAGTTTTGTGGAGTCTCACTGGCAAAACCCTTAGAGATTTCTCTTGAAAAGTACCGGAAAATAAGACTGCAAGGGTATAGCAGATAAGATACGCTCGAAACGTTCAGTAGGGCCGAGGTTTTTCAACGATCCAATTGGCGAGAAGAATTGTCTGCAAAAATGTTAAACGGAGACAAAGAAGTAATGCAAATTTCAAAAATAAAATAAAAAATAAAAGAATTAAAATTTTTCCCTGATGATTCAGCTAAAATTCTGCAGGAATTTCTAGAGCATAAGGTGAAACTTAATATTGGCCTAAATCTACAAAATCTTAACATGGAAGTCAGTGTTCTTCCAGTTTCTTTTGCAGAGTGTGAGAGAGGCTTTTCCAGCTTAAACTTCCAGCATACAGATACTAGAAACCATTTGTCTGTAAAAACCCTTGAATTTATTCTTTTCATAAACGTTAATGGACCAGATATTACCTCGTTCAATGCAGAAAAATATGCCATCAGTTGGATAAAAAATGGACATCATGACATCATGCTATCATCAACAAACCATCTGGGGAAAAGACGGTATCCGATGTAAAACAACCTCTTATTGTTACACTATTCTAAAGTGAGGTACGGTGTGAAAGTATTTTTAACTTCCAAAGACAGTGTTAGATAACATGCTGAAGATCATGCTTCAGCTTAACCCTTTCTTTGTTCAATTCTAGATTCATTTGAATGCCAGTATGTTTTGTTGGCCAAAAGTTTACTTTCAGCAGAACATTGATAAGTGCACACACCCCTGAATCTAATTTTATTAAGTACAAGGAGCAAAATGGTACTAAAAGTTATTTATGATGAGGAATGACATTTAGTAGCGTCTTTCCCCTTCTATTTATTAAAATTAGGCTCAAATATACGTGCACCTATCGCTGTTCTGCCCAAAGTAAACTCTTACCTCTTGTTGTATTTATTGTTCGGGCGGGGAATTTGGTCTTTAAGGACCAAATTAGAACAGACTAAAGAATTATTTGTCATAGCAAAACCGTTTTACGTAGGAGTGTGACACTTGTTATGACAAGGTGTTCAGATTGCAATGCAACAATAGAGCTTTTACTGAGTGCTCTACACTTGTCCTCAGAAGTAGGACAAAAAGTAGTACGGTAACTAACGCATGGAATATAATCTACCTAACCATATCTTATCTAACGTACCTATTCGTATTTACTATAAAATTGTTTGTAAAAAATTTAAAAAAATGATGAGCTTGGGGGCTCCTATCAAACTAGTACCATAATTTCAAAGTAGGTAGATTTAAAAATAAAGTTGTCCCAACCCCACTTTAAAGTTATTCTGTTATATGGAACACAATATTGCATAAATATTCCCCCCTTCTACAAAATCCACAAATAAATCACTGAAGGTAAGTATACATATATTACAATATTATGCGTCTATATTGAATTGCGACAAATGAGATAAACATAAACAATGTTTCTAAGATGTTCCCACTGTTTTCTTAAATTTGTATTAGCAAGGCATATAGAATAAAAAACTCATTTGACCCAACATTAATTCTTTTCTTTTTTTAAAAAAAACGAACATAGTTGCAACATGTGAAATAAAAAAAACAAAATAATATATATTTTACTCAGAGTACTGGCTCCAGAAAGCCTTGAAAGAGTATTGTGACAACAAAAATTCTGCCTTTTTACAAATCAAAAATCTTAACCAGAAGAGTGAACAATAACATTCTGCTTTTCTAGGAAAAATACTTGTGTGAACCTCAAAAAAAATCACATCTTTAAAATTCAACAGGGAGAAATAGTGTTTTTATTATGTTCAAGCAACTATAGAAGAGAAGAAAATATGGTAATCAAATTAGAGTTTTCAACAGATTTACACGTTTCATGGCCCCTACATGAAGAAAAAGTTATTTTTGAATCTAGACTGTTCAACGTATGAAGGCCAATTCATTTTCTTCCTATATCCTAAAATACGAATAATTTATTGAACAGAGAAAGTAAATTATAGTGTTTTTCTTAAAAATGACTCGAACGATTTTGTTCATATTTTATGCATCAATATTTCATTAACAACTCTATACTATGGTATAAGTCACTTATCTAAAAAATAAAGGAGAAGGGTTGTTTACTCTTGAGGGTGGATTTTTTTCACACGCTTTTATCAAAAAACTACACAGAAAATTTTGTTCACACTTCATAAATAAATGTTTTATTAAATTATCCTTGTGTTATTTCTTAAGAAGCGACCCACAATGGGCAATTTACTCTGGAGGGTGAGTTTTCTCCGGATGAAATTTTCTATAAATGTGTTATAATTTTGTTTGTATTTTATAAATAAACGTTTCAGTAATAGCTGCAGCAAAACATAATTTTGTTTAAGGATTTGGAGCTAGAAGGTTTAGTGCGTTGGCTAGTACCATTTATTTTAGCCTACCGTACATCTTGAATTCAGAAAACAATCTACGTTCCGCAGGACCTTAATGTGTTGTGGAAAGGTGGTATATATCTATATCTATATCTATATCTATATCTATATCTATATCTATATCTATATCTATATCTATATCTATATCTATGTATCTATATTTATAAAAGTCCGTTATATAAGTCCGGACGGTGGTATATTATACAAATATACGGAATCAATTTTCTCATACATTTACTATGGAAATTTGTACGGAGCATGCGTTATCCATATGCTACATAGGTATTGCCCTTTCCCCTCTTACATGTTACATTATGTCTTTGCAGGATGTCTGACATCTAAGAGTCTTCCGTATATCCATACGTACACGTATGTTACATACGTCAGCTATATGTTATATATGTTTATCCATATGTAAGGTCTTAACCGCCTATATACAGTTCTTTCTTTCGCACGAAAAGTACGTATATCGAAACACTTCTATGGAAAGTATTTATAAAACATACGTTTGTTGCAGAAATTACGTTGAGTCTCAATACTACAGATTTACGCACTACAGATAACCTACATACAACTACGGGATTTACGTACGCCACATACGCTTTTCTTTTTCTTTTTTCCTTTTTTCTTTTTTTTTCTTTTTTTCGTCTGATCCTAACTTCTAAGTTTTCCATACTCATTTTCAAATCGCAAGGTAAAGAAACTGACCATTCTTCCCATTCTCTAATCTTATCGATCCAACCAGGCTAGAATAAGTGCGTAGAATCTACTATCGAGTAAAATACTCAGGCTTAGAGATAATATAAAAATGATGACTATAACACATGTCAGATTTCTTTAGAGGACACCACATTTTCTTAAAGATTAAACATTCCACCCCAAGCTAAAATAATGTTCGATCGCTTTTATCTCTACTCAAGGTAATCAGATGTTGTCTATTGTTTAGGAGTAGATTTTCCTTTCAACTAATTCTTGAATTTTTTAGTTTTTAATTATCTAAATTTTCCGGTTTCTCATAGATAGATTATTTTCGTAATCATTTTATACATTTCTTTTGGGATATTAGTATGCGGAAGAGGACATTTTCTCCTAAATCAAGATGGTAGAGCCAGATATTTTAGGAGATATATGTAACACTGTATAATGTTTTTTCACCACTTACAGATTAATTACTCGTTAATAAAAGGCAAGGGAAATACTCCATTTTACAATCAATGTGTTTAAAAGTATCCTTAAAAATGCGTCAGTGATCGTGAGATATTTGAGTACTTTTGTTTAAGGTTAACCAATTGTCTTATACTCAGAGCTGAAATAAGTAAATTTAAAAGATAAATTCATATTTAAATTTAAGAGAATATTTCAGGGAGCAACTTTCTCGAAAACTTTCTGACTTTCGTGAGATGTGTCTCGTGTTTGCTTTGAGATTTAAGGATTGCCATTGAAATCAGTCAAAAATGGGAGTGAATTCACTTGAAATGAGAAGGCTTCTGTACTGAGAATGGCACATGTAAACTTATATACGAAGATACATTAACTTCCCATTTTTCGCAGAGGTATACAGCGTGATCTCAAGGAAATAAAGCCTCCCAGAGATAATTGCTGATATTAAGAGAATAGGAGAGTTTTCTACCCTCCAGGCTCCGACAACTAAACCTTTCATTTCAAATTAACATACATCACGGATATAAACATTAACACCGCGCCTCTTTTACTTAATGTAGCTCATACCATTTAGAAGCTATTGCGATCAGGATGGAGCGGAATCAATCAATCGGGAACACGGCACTAGTCCTAAACGGCACAAGTTTTAAACTACACTAAATCTCTCGTGCTCTATTCCTAAACGGTACTAGTCCTAAAAAAAATCTCTTGCGGCGCTTCCAGCGTGTGTATGCTAAGAATAGTGTTGAAGCAGTGTGCGTAGGTAGCGAATATCGTCATGTTTTATCAAATATATAAGTTTGTAGTTTGTAACAAAGATGACCAAAGGAGTGAATGGGTTATTATCCTCTGTGAGTCATTGAGGTTTTAAGGGATCTTTTAAAATTAACTTAATTAAATAATTAAAATCAATAGACTTTAAAATTTATTTAAAATAAGTATAATGAATACAAGAACAAGAAGGTTTAATCAAGGCTGTACCCAGGATTGGGTGGGAGGCATTGAGGTACGAACCATTGAATCAGTTTAGAAGCAATACCTGAATTTGGGTTTTTTGAGTTTCTGTGTTTTACGTTATTATACAGCGCCGAGATTACGAAAGACGAGAACTAATATTAACATGGGCTCCGAAACACGCCCGAGGTTTGATTTCGTTGCATCTAGGGGTGTACAAATCATCTGTAAGATCAACCCTCACAGTCTAGGCTTTACCTCACCACACTATCCACCTCTGAGAGAGTTGCATTATACAGGACCACGCCACGGCCCTAACTGCAATGCCCGCCTTTTTTGGAACATGTGAGGTAAATTTACGAAGATACGAAATGTATCAAAGCAGATGAGTATCCCTGATTTATAACTGCACAGGGGACGAGAATCGAATTCTAGAGGAAAAAGAAACACTTTAAAAAATAAATTTATGGAAGATCTTTCACCAACATCAATCACAATCAGTAGAAGTTACTTTTAAGCGTGCAGAAAGTTACGCTTTCTGCACTCCACAGAGTATTTCTTGCAGTTCTGAATGCTTAACTGCTTTCAGAAAAGCTTCATAAAATACGGTTTACATGTATTTAATTCATTTTTTAATCTATACTATAGAATTGAAAGTAACTATGTTTGTGACTCTTAATCCCTTGAACCAACCGAACGATCTCGATGGAATTTTCAGCATAGATGAGGTTCGGATCTGGGAATACTTTTATCTATTCACTTTGACGGAACAAAGTAGGAACGGGGAGGAGTCATACAAAACTCAATAGAGCCCTATATATATATATATATATATATATATATATATATATATATATATATATATATATATATATATATATATATATAAATTAAAGTGCCCACGTTTGTGAGTTAATAACTCTTGAACCACCCGACCGAACTCAATCAAATTTTCAAGATAGATGAGGTTCGAACCTGCGAATTTTTCTTCATCATTTAGCTTTTGCGGTAGAACTTAGGGGAGGAAGAGATGGGAGAGATATATAAAAAAAATAAAACGAAAGGGAGATATATATATATAAAATGATCGAAAATGACCGATATTAGTGTGGGAGTATAGTTTTCGGGTTCACTGAGAAAAACAGTGACACTTCCGAATCCAAATTTAGTCCCGCAACTTGGGAGAGAGGGAGATACACAAAATGATCAAAATGACCAATATTGTTGTCGAATTTATAGTTTTCGAGATTGCTGAGATGGACACAGACATTTCCGATAACGTTCAAATCCAAATTCAGCCACGCAGCATGGGGTGAAGGAGGGGAGAAATATAAAAATGATCGAAAATGACAATATCAGAGAGCGCTTTGTTAATATTAAAAAGTGACTGAGTAACGAAACATATCGAGGATTTTTTTGAAAATTTAACCCAACGAAGCGGGTAATTGATGCTAGTTTATTATAATGAGATTAGCCTTTGGTCAGCTGGGGACTTTGTTCCCATACCTTCCGTTTGCTCGACCTGCGGCCTCGCACCTTGTATTTCAGTCTTTGCTTTTTAATACTCCACTTATTCATTCACATTTTATTTTTACAGCAATCTTTGCTTTGTCATCCAAAAGTATCGATTGCTCGAGACTAATACCATTTCTACCTTTTGTTAGAACATTTTTTATTTTTTGTTCTCTAGAATCAATAGTAAAGAAGCTAGGATGTTTTAGTTTTTCAAACGATCGTCAATTTGAAACAAGATGATATATTTAAAGAAAAGAAGAAAAAAGACCGTAGAAATCCTTAGGAGGATTAAGAAATAATTTTCATTTTCCCTCTACTATCATTATTCAGGAAGTTCCGAATCTCTTAAAAAATTACATGGGCTAAAATTTTAAAAATCCCATAGAACCCTCTACAAATGTGTTTGAAAAACCTATTAGCATGCCAAATTTTAAGTTTTCCATTGAAAAATAACGCTCATTTGGTTAACTAGGGCAAACTTTTCTTCTCCCTCTTAGAGCCTTTAAGAAAAAAAACTTCTGACAATTTTTCTGTAGATTAGCTTCAGGAGGCTAAAAACATGTAAAATTTCGGAAGTATTCTACTCAACAGTCATGGAGTATAGAAAGCGTGCCACTTAAATAACATGGGCATAACTTTTTTCAATTCACCCATAAAATCTTACTAAAGTTGGAAACTTTTTATTTTTGTAATTTATTTAGATAACACTATCAAATACCTACAAGCATACCAAATGTCAAGTATTTATTCCGATTCCAATTAATTAAAGTTGGAAGTTATTTTACGGAAAACAGGAAAATTCAAACTACATATGGCAATAATAGAAGCAGACCACAAATATACACCACTTCACCTAAGCCAGTCGGAAGAATCGAAAGTAATAACAACGTTACCAACTGCAGATTACATAAGGAAACAATGGGGAGGAAAAGCCACTACATGGACGATTCTTAGAACAAGTCAACCGGGAACACGTAGATAGTGAAACGATTTCAATGGGTGAAGATAGATTTGTACCCAGAAACAGAGGGCTTCATGGGAGGAAAACATGACCAGGTAATAAATACATAACATTACAAGAACCACATCTTGAAAGACGTCGCAATTCAAGTTGACAAGTACAGAAGATGTCAAATATATCAAGAAACAATACAACATATTACAAGTGGATTCTCAATGATAATGCAATACAAGGAAACACACAACATAGTTGCAAAAATCATACATTAAGAAGTGGCAAAGGAAAGAAAAATTATACTAGAAGTACCATATTACAAATACCAACTGGAAGCCATATTAAAAATAGACAAACACAACTTCACTGGAACAAAACAATACTAACCAATAAAGAAGTACATTATAGTATACCGGATATCACAATAAAAATCAGAGAAGGAGAGCTACATGTAATAGGCATCACAATACCAAACACAACAAATCTGCAGGAAGCACATAGAGAAAAAAACAGAAAAATACAACCAACTAGAACAAAACATCAAAAATCAATGGAAGGCCAAAAATGTAAAAATAATACTACTAGTAATATCGGATACCGAAGTGATATACAAGACACTGAAAACTGGATTTGAATAGTTGGAATTGAAGAAAAAGGCAAACAAAATGCAGAAGAGAGTAGTATTGGATACATGCAAAATTGAAAAAAAAAAAAAAAAAAGAAACTTCCTGTAAATCCCAGAATAAAGGGAGAAAACAGGGAGGAAAAATTATATATTTGGGTGACTCGTATATTATTATATCATCTGCTTACAAGTAAACCTTACGTTTGGGTGAATCGAGTTGCTGACTGAGACACATATGAGAAAGTAGTACTAAATGTGGTCAGTATTTCAGTGAAGTTGTAGGTGCGAAGCTCCAGGAGTTTAGGAGATACAGCTACCAGAACATCACATGGAAGTACAGAATAGTCTTCATACAGTTGGAGGTAAAAGCTCTGTAAGATCTCTTGTAACGACAAAAGGTGAATAACAAATATATGGGTATATATTAGGACTAGGGGGAAGTCATATAGTAAGGGTATACCTGACGGCGGCTATCTTGAAATCCGCCATTTTGAATTAAGGTTAAGTTTTTAAAATATGAATAGGGTCATGTGATACATGACTTAAGGCGCAAATTTAATCAGAAGAACAATGGTCACGTTAATTTTGAGTTACGCACAATTGGTAAAAAGTTATAGGAAAGTTGCAGCATATGTATTAGTCCTTTACCTCACCTTGTAAATTTTGTTTTAATGATAACAATTAAATAAAAAGCAGGTGGATAAATATTAGGTCTATGGTAAGAGTTGCCTTGATGGCGGACATGTTCAAATCCGTCATTTTGAAGCAGGCAAAAGTTTTAAACAAAACGCATAACAGTGATACCTTATTAATAGCAAATTTTACCATAAATCCAACGGTATAACCATTTTTGCTTTATCATTAACCAGCACAAAATTAAATGGATCGCTCCTACTGCTTTGACGGATTTGTTAACGACAGATGTGTCAAATGTAACTCGATTGACTTACTCAGGTGTGCTCGCTGTGAGCAGAGCATTTGTGCAAATCATGCACTCTTTTCTGAACTACATATTGATTGTACTAATTGAGGACTCTTATGAAAGAAAGACCCAAGTTCAATTATAACTCAATTCCTATTTGGTCATTTTTCCTTAAATTAGCAACTTGTTTATGCGATAACAAATGCTGGTTAATGATAAAGCAAAAATGGTTATACCGTTGGATTTATGGTAAAATTTGCTATTAATAAGGTATCACTGTTATGCGTTTTGTTTAAAACCTTTGTCTGCTTCAAAATGGCGGATTTGAACATGGCCGCCATCAAGGCAACTCTTACCATAGACCTTATATTTATCCACCTGCTTTTTATTTAATTATTATCATTAAAACAAAATTTACAAGGTGGGGTAAAGAACTAATACATATGCTGCAACAATATTCAATTTCCTTCTAACTTTTTACCAATTGTGCGTAACTCAAAATTAACGTAACCATTGTTCTTCTGATTAAATTTGCGCCTTAAATCATGTATCACATGACCCTATTCATATTTTAAAAACTTAACCTTAATTCAAAATGGCGGATTTCAAGATGGCCGCCGTCAGGTATACCCTTACTATATGACTTCCCCCTAGTCCTAATACATACCCATATATTTGTTATTCACCTTTTGTCGTTACAAGAGGTCTTACAGAGCTTTTACCTCCAACTGTATGAAGACTATTCTGTACTTCCATGTGATGTTCTGGTAGCTGTATCTCCTAAACCCCTGGAGCTTCGCACCTACAACTTCACTGAAATACTGACCACATTTAGTACTACTTTCTCATATGTGTCTCAGTCAGCAACTCGATTCACCCAAACGTAAGGTTTACTTGTTAGATGAGAAATGGAAAAAATACATAATAATAATAATAATACTAAAATTAACTCTACAGCCTATGGAATCCACAAGTTCAATGCTGCATTCACAAAAGCTCTTTATTGACTTCTAAGCAAAACTGGATCCAATTTCTACTTTGTATTCCTATTTCTATTAGATTCATCTTAATATTGTACTCCCACCTGCAGTTAGGTCTTCGCAATAGTCTTTTTCCGATTGAGTTCCCAATTAAAACTTTGAAACCGTTTTATTTGATTCCATTTTAGCTACATGATTTGCCCACCCGAGCCTCCTAGACTTGAAGATCCTAACAATGTTTGGCAAATAAACAGTATAAATTATGAAGTTTCCGCCATTCCCCATTTCCGTCCCTCTTGGGTCGAAATATTTGCCTCAGGATTTTGTTCTCGAATAATAATAACAATAATCACCATCAAATATTTTGGAGTTCTCTTGCAGAACCTGGACTAGCCTCGTAGGATTGGTGGAAGGTAGAGTTCCTCCAAGAATTTCTGTCAAACATTTCCTTGGTACATATTTGTGAAGTTCATCGTAATTGGATCCATGTAAATATATCTGCAAAGAAAACAGACAACAAATAAATATTATGAATTGACATCCTTATATCTCATTGGTTGTTTCTTATAATCATTTCGCTTTGTTTCATAAAACTAAATTCTTTGCTCAAGTGACTCATAACAAAGAATGCAGCTTTTGTTCTAAAATAGGAAGTAAAACGGAAAACGATTAGCACATAGGTCTATAATAGATTATAGTAGATCATTAGAACTCATAAATATATCTCTGGCGGAAAAAGAACACAGTAGCAGAAACACCCTATTGAGCTAAGGTTGTGCAATTTATTACAACAGAACCAAGAAACGAGTTACTAGGAAATATGATACGAACATACAGTAGATTAGTAATTTTTATACTTATGGATTTACGTTCTACTTCTAGTGATGCTGCAGGTTCATTAGCTTAGTAAAAGTATAGTTAAACAAAGTACTTGTGTTCAGAAATTTGTAAAGGTGTACGATGGTTCAGAGGTAGAGCGGCAACCTCTGATATGAATAGTCCTGTTTCATTCCCAGACCATGTGAGTTTGTGGTGGACAACAATGTATCTGTTGGCTTTCCAACGTGGACCCATTTTTTCTCATGATATTATTCCAACGATTCTTTCATAATTATTCACTTTCATCAAACACTCGTTTCCTGCAGCCTAAAGGGCATAATGAAACACGTTAAGTTAAAGATTTCATTTTCTTATTCTCAGAAAATCGTAATATGATGAAAATCAATTTTCTAAAATAATAATAATAATAATAATAATAATAATAATAATAATAATAATAATAATAATAATAATAATAATAATAATAATAATAATAATAATATCAGATTTACAACAATTTGCAGAATTTCATTGTTTTGATTTTTATGGCTACCGACGCTACAGATATGAAATCAATAGGAAAGAGAATGAAAAGAAAAAAAATTAAATAAATATAATACCATGCAATTCTCGCGATAGATTAAGGAATACTTAAGACGTTAATAGCATTCAAATACGTTATGGTTCAGTTTCATTTGGTGCCTTCAGTGCAAAAGGGAAAGAAGATTACGCTTTGGTCATTTTGGACATTTTTCATCTTTGAAGTCTCTACCTGAAGCTGCTTTCAGATCTCAAAAATTCATGTTCAAATGTGTTTAACTCTTATAATATAAATAATAATGTTGTTTCCTTGTACTTCCAAGGCGTATTCTATAAATTTTAACTATCTTTTTCTCACAACTTTGGAAATGTAATTGATTCACTTGTGCTCTGAACGATCCATTTCTTTACTTTTTAAACTTCTAGTTTATGTATTCAACGGTTACAACAGTATTTTTCTTGGATTTATTGAACATATTAGTAACCGCAGTTGTGGAAAACCATACTCAGGGGGATAATCCAAGGTCGAAACTGCACTACTCGAAATTCTAAACATTTTTCTAAGAAAAATAAAGCAGTAGTTCGTAAGTTCTTTTGTGCGCCTTAGATCAATGGTTCCCAACCTTTTTTGACTGATAACACACTTTACTGAACGACCGCGACTTCCTGATTCACTTATTTGATATTTTATCACTATTAATATAAAATATAATGGTATAAGAATACAAGTTTCTATAAAGTACTGACTCTAAATAGATTGAGCATTATAATTTTCAAATTCTAAAATTTCGCGATAAATCTTATGAAATTGCGTGAAATACTAATCTGTAACTAGACGGCCGTTAGAAACCACTGTCTTAGAGAATAACCCCTTGTTTCGTCCCCCTTGGCGTCCCACTTTTCTATTGTTGTCCTTCGAAGTTTAATGAGAATTTTCAGCACTGTGGCTGTTTGAAATGTAGATTTACAGTTCAGTTTGGGATATGAACCTAAATATACTTACGTTCACACATACACACACAAATATTTTGCAAAAAACGAATTTTTAGTCTTGTTACATAATTAGGAATAATATTTCATTTATAGTATCATCAATTCTAAAGAATTGTTATTAAAATACAAAGTATATTTAAGCATTCATAAAAAATATTTTAGTAGACACACTACATCAAAGAATAAAGGTATCATGACCGTCCATGTGAAATAAATAACATGCCACATCCACACGAATATTATTTTTAGATTAGTAAGAGACAGTTTCTGATCATGTATTTTGTGAGATTAATTTCTAATGAAAGTTTCAAATACAGATTCGTTGCCATTTTATACTATAATATGATAATAAAATAAGACTTAATCAAATATGAAACGAAACAGTAGAATATTAACTCCGTTACAAGATGTAACGATATAACCAGAATAACAAATAAAGACATGTAGCAGTGTCACAGCATGTATATACCTAGTGAAGGAGTTTGGTTTATCACAGTGTACACAACGCGAAAATTGAAGTTTAAATTTTTGCATTTCCCTCACACTCCATTCCCCACTCAAAACTTAAGTACAAAGAATGAATATTAGAAAACACAAAATATTTGAGTCTTTAGTTATGCTGATTGGAAAGTCATCATTTAGTTCTATTTTAGCGTTGTACTTCACGACAGATTATTATTTTGCATCAACCCGCTAATATCAACAACAATGCGGGTAGTCTACCAAACAAGGATGATAACCATAATTACTCAGACAGAAATACATGGGAACCTCTTTTTCGATTCTCCATATCTTGGATAAACTGAGTGGATCACTTCGATAAACGAACTCAATTTTCAACGAACTTAAAAAGTTCGTTACTGAATTCTTATGTATGTCTGCCTGTGTGTGTCTGTCATTTGCGATTTTTTTCAATTTTGAGCCCTCCATTTGCTAGAGCATCAAAAACTATCTGAAAGAAGTGATGGAATTTTTCGCGTCAGAAGAGTGTTCCCAAGATATTGACCAAAAAAGTTCCGATTTTGGGAGATTGAAGGAGCCATATCTCGGAAAATCATAAAAAGATGATACTTTGCGACTTTTTTCCATTTTGAGCCCTCCATTTCGAACGTGTCTCTTCGTAAAACAATATATCGTAGAACATTTTAATAAAACTCTTAAACAAAACATGTGGAAAAAAGTTTAGAACTCAACAAAATTATAAATAGTTCGTTTATAAAATACATAGAACATAGAAAGCCTGTAGAAATTAATAAGAAAAAATAATTCATTTTAAGTTCGTTCTGGCAATACTCTTGGAGCGTTCTCAACTAGTTTACTTTTGACCCATTACATCCTGGTCAAAATCAATTGGTAATCCATCAAGTAGTTCCCTAGAGTTTGTGTTTTCAGGTTGGAAACACGGATAGACAAAGTAACTATACACAAGAGCTTTTGGTAAATCAAACTCAATACTAAACATAGGTTGGAGAACTGAAAAACCAACCTCCATACAAGAAAGAAACCAGAAAAATCACTACTATTTTGAACCTTCGAACGTTTAAGAAAAGTATATATACATATATATTTAAAGAAACAATAATCTAGTGTATTTTTTTACTTAGGAAAGTCTGTTATTTTAATGCATTCTTTTTAATCTTTTGCCTTTTTTTGAAACCTTATTTCAGTATTTATGTAAATGCAATATTGTGTTTACTCAAGTGAAGTGGCGCTTCCAGTTGATGAAGGCTGCTGGAAAAGTTTCTGCAACTACTGCAAACAGTGGTGATAAGGTGATCGGAAGAAAAGAATTTTCTGTTTAAATCACCTTTGATTCGTTGTTTAAGCCTATTCGTTTATTTCTCACAGCAGTTCCAAGAAGTAATTTTGTGTGCGAAATGGAAATTTCTTCTGAATGCTTGCAGAAAATATTTTTCTTTTTACCACTAAAACAATGTGTCGAGTGACTTCATTTGGCTTTTGAAAATAAATCACCATGCAATAGTGCTGCGTACGATTGGTTTTCCGAATTTCAACGTGGTCGCACATTTCCCAGTGATGAATTTCATGACAGTCGTTCATCTAAGTCTGTTGTTGCCAGCAATATTGATGTTGTTTGTGAGATGATTGAGAGAGATGTGACCTACCATGAGATTCAAACATTCTCGAACATTGACATGAAAGCAATTCATATGATTTTGTATGGTCACCTGAACGTGAGGAAACTTTCAAGCTGTTGGATCCCACACAATTCGATCTGAACTCCAAACAGACTCGTGTCAATTGGTGTAAAGAAATGCTGGAAAGTTCAACCGAACTAAGCTAAATTTAGTGTGTTGCATCTACAAGGGGACGGAACTTAGATTTATTCATACGAACCTGAAATAAACAAGAATCCAATGTTTGGGTTCAAAGTAAGCGGAAACAAACAAAAGTTGTTCATTCAAGGAGTGATGACTAGCAAACGATTGCTTGTTTCTTCGGTTATACCAGATATTTGGCAACCATAGCTTTAGAAGATCAAAGGACTGTAAATAGTCTCAGAATGGAGATTTTAAAAAAAATAGTTTGTGTTTGTGCAAAAGTGTTTCGATCTTGAAGGGGAATACTTTGAAAAACAATAAAGCCACTTCGAGAATTTTTATGTCTTTTTCCATATTGATTGCAGATTTTTATCCACCAGCCCTCTTACAATGAGCACTAGTTTCCTAAAAAGTAGCAAGACTAATCTGGAACTGGTAGCTCTAATTTTCTAAAAACACTCACCACATATCATTTGATGATGTCTCATAGATCACCGTAACTGACTAGCTCATCGTGTGAAGATTTTGTTAACAAAGGGTGGACAAAAATATGGAAGGAACCGACCAAAACACATTACCTTGATTAATAGGGCGCAGGACGAACTTTGTATTGCAGAACAGCTTGCAGCCTGCTTGAAATGGAAAGAGGGTCTGCATGGGTTTCATCGAGATTTTAAACTATTTTTCATGCAAATCATTCAGAAGTTCTCTTTACGACGAGGAAGGTCGGTAGCACGCTCACAAATTTGTCTTCAACACTGTCGTAATGACTCAGTAATATTTGGATCGTACGATTTTGGAGGGCATGGCAGGGGAGACGCATTTTTTGGTGCTCAGTAAACCACTTCTGAACGATATGATCTGTATTTAGAAGGACTCTGTCGGCTTAGCATACCTCATAGCCACCCGAGGAACAAAGTTATTTTGATTGGATGTTCCTGGTCGCTCAAAATAGTCACATAGAGTTGGTAGTGATGTGACCTTGCAGGGCGATTATGGATTCAACAGAATACCAAGATATGGCTGTCCAAACCATGGCCGAAAAACTGCTATATTCCGCTTTCGACAGCAAACAATTCGGACTTGAGAGGCGTTCTCCACACGCAAATTCTATCGAAAGTCATGAACTGTGTGAAAGTTGGCTCATTTCATCAAATGACCGGCTTCCATTGGTCTATAATCGAAGTTGGCAGTACTGTCTTCCCTTAATAGTAATCCAATCACTGATGAGTAGTTTTAAAGTTTGTTCATAAATATCATGCTTGTGGATTTGTAGATTTCCCTAAGCACTTGTTTTCCAAATGTAAAAATCACAAAAGTCGACAGAAATATGATTTTAAAAAAATACGAAATTGGATATAAACAGTTTTATCATTAACTCCTTCTTGTAGTAAGAAGAATTATATTGTGATACAAAATATGTATATCTCAAATATATAACGTTTATTTTGTATGTGTCTACCGTAATAGAAGTTTGTTTTTAAATGATTTGTTCAGGTCTTATGTAGCTTATATTTTCATAATAGCTGTTATCCTGTGGATAATACTTAATTAACTTACCCTGCTTTTCAACTTTTCTGTCAGAAAAGGTTTGAAAATATTAAAAGCCATGCTAAACAATGTTGACTGATTGATAACATGATAGGCTTTGATTCTCATTGGAAAGCAACCCTGAAAAAAGACAAAAGAATTCTGTTATAATTGGAAGCATTATGTAAGTTACTTTATGATTAAAGAACTGTGATAAATGATACAGTAAACTCATTTATTAGCCTCAACAGAGAATGTTTATCCCATTTCTAATACAAAAGAACATTTTAGCCTATGATCAACACTAATGTACAACTTCAAAACATTTAAGAGTTATGGATTACATAAACATCTAGTCGAGAATTTTTAGATAGTCATTAATTCTAGGCGAAAATATTTAGATTTTTATGAACACAAGACGCCTCAGTTCGTCAACCAAGGTTCATAGTCCTAGTAGTTCACAGTCAGGAACACAGTTATGGTTTATTCTTAAATGAAAAAAAAAGCTCATGTACTATGTATAAAAGAAAACACGTATATGCAATATGAATGATCAATTAAAGTCAAATTATACCTGAATAATTATTTAAAAGCATCCGTATATATCGTCCGATTCAATGGATATTCTAATTAAATAATGTGTGTATGAATAGAGACTAAACTGATCACAGTTTCAAGACTCTAGCACACTAATAACACATAGATCAGGCTAATTTTATATAGAATTGAAACGAAATGAAATCTTTCAGTTTTACATGTTAAGTTTATCCCTGGTAGGCAAAAGGAGAAGGTGATGATGATGAGGAATGAAATGATAGAATGAAGAAAGTGGGAAGATACGGAACAACCCCGAGAAAACTCACGCATACGGTGGTGTTTATCCACCCAGAAGACACTTGGCGCAAGCTAGGACCGAACCAGGGGAAACCACACACCAGAGTTGAACACTCGACTACTCAGCTATCGCTAATTCTATGTAGACCACGTTGCACATTGCACGTGTGAAGCTAATCGGGCAACACTGAGTATAGTTCTGTGTGTGGATTACAGTCTATAACTGCAATACCAGATCAACGACAGCGAACGTCTATTTTGCAATATGAATTCCAGAGTGACCATATAGTGGGGCTTCCAGAGGTTGGGTTGTCGAACCTCAAAATATCTTGACGTCCAATGGTTATCGTTGGTACAGACAATGGGAAACAAAGGGTTCCTACAGCAGATATGCCTCTACAACGTACCGGCAAGGCACTAAAGAGTCGTCAGAGTAGCTTTGCTGAGGGAACAGAGAGTGTCAATGCAATCAGCGCCTCTGTACCCTCCCATGTGAGGGCACGACGAATATTTAATTACTGTTTTTTGGAGCCAATTCTAATAAGCGCCAAAGTCAGCATGCACTCACACTCGCCACACAGGACCTATAATTTCGATGTTCATGTCGATTTTAAATTTAGCGTTCCTTTCAGCAGTGAGGCTATATGGGACGTGAACCTACGGCTTAACGTGAGATCTGAACAACATGATCTTCCTTCGGGGATCGAACCCGGGTTACCCGTGCCAAAAACGCGTGCGCTAACCGCTCAGCCACGAGTGAATTCCACAGGACCTACAACTTGAGTTCTTATGTGGAAAACCATAGTGTATGTTTTCCAACACCATCTACCATGTTCGTAAATTCCGTAGGCTCTATGTAGGTACTATTATCACCTTTGTCTCGTGTTTGTTCCTTAAGCCACTTGTGTTAATTTTTACCAGATATTCTTTCTTCAGATAAATTACCACAGGGTATATTCAAGTCGTTTCTACGTAACAACTGTCTATTTCCTATAGTGAATCAATCAAGAAACTTTGTATTTGGGGTTTAAACCTGATATACTTTTAAAATATAAATAAATATAAAAAAATAAAATACATTATCAGTAATATCACATACGTTTTAAAAAAATGAAACTGATTTGTAGATTATGAATGACATACACCAAGAAGTTAATAAGGGTTTGGTTCTTGTATTTTATTTATAGTTAATAAACATACCATTCCTTACTTTCTACGAATTGTGAAAAAAAAATATTCAGCGGCCATTCCATCGTAACGGGTGTTACATTTGGACGAATAGAAATTGTTATAGAAATGTTCTTACTGGGTCAAGATATACCAAACTGCCTCGAGACATCACCGTTTGTCTGTGTATTTTAGTAAACACTTAATTTGTTACATATACATGATACTACAACTCAGTGAGAGTGAAAAATGTGGCGTAACGGGTGTTACAGCAATTGGACATGCACTTTCAGATACATGCAAAGTTAAGCCAAACTCTGCGAATGTCCAGATCAGAATTTGTTTCCAATTATGTGTGCACTTTTCTGAAAGTATGATGTTGTGAATATTAGAATCAGAAATTCCATAAGTGTAATGGTTTTTATTTTTAAAAAATGTTCAATACCGTAACGGGTGTTACACAGTGCGAATGAACTTAAACCAACTTCATTTTTAATGAACATATTATGTAAAGAACAAAATATTACAATGTTAATAGATAAAAAATACACATGTAGTACAGCGTAGGAAATAAAAACACAAAATAATAAACATATAAATCAGAAGAATGTAGGAAGTTTCAGTATTAAATATGTAGGTCTGTTGATACACTGATCATCAACAAAAGTCTATTTTTCTTATGCTTCATTGACATTAACTTTGGAACTCAAGTGCTATACAACTTTGTTATTCTTTAATTTTCATAATCGGATTTGGCAGTTTACCAATCACGTCATGAAAATGAATTATATTGTGCCGTGCTGGGAAAATCAGCGCCCGGGGCGAGAGTATACGACGGCGCCCCCGTACATATTAGTCTGGTCGACAGACCAGCCGTGAAGCGACACTATGGTTGGGGCAAACCATAAGAAACTTTTCCAAAATAAACCCTGCTTTTCCTTGATTTCGAGGATTTTTTATTACTTTTTTCCTTCCATTTTATATATCTGAACATGCATTTTCCTAACATGAGTAACATTATAGACCAATTCTAAAACAGGAAGAGGATTTAAGTGTATACTAATTTGTACTAGGTGAAGTATTTTTTCTCTCTTTTTTCTTTCCTTTTCTTTTCCTACCGAATTTTTTGCCGCTTTACTTCGGCTCCCGGGGCCGTCGCCCCGCTAAACCCCCCTTATGGCACGTCACTAGTATACTTTCTAAACTTCGGCGTAGTTCGAATTCCTTTTCGCCACAAGATTTCAAGAACATAACCCTAATATCACAATTTTCGCCCGAAAATCCTTGACGGATTCCAACTTGACGATAACCTTTGTTACTTATTTCATCTTTCATTGCCAGCAAGACAACATTCCAACACAAACATCTTTCCGCAAAGGGCTGATCACAACTTCATTCGGAGTATGCGTACACATCATTGTAGTGTAGGATTTTTCTGATTTCTTAATGAAAATCTGTCGTGCTGCAGCCTCTAATGATTTGCTAAACGAAGACTTCCAAAGCAGCGTATTGGGCTTCTGATAAAGAAGTAGACTTCTGGTATATAATGAGTACTCAATTAACATACGGCACTTTTATGCTATTTAATCACTACCCTGAGTATGCGACTTAACGGGGGAATGAGAGGGAGTCCCCCATCGTACGATATCTCCTAGATATTATATTCTCTGGAGTGCATTTCATCACCTCCGGTATAATGTCCCTTAATTTCCCCCACTGCTCATCCTTGCCATAATTTATGTCTTCAGAAGAGGACCCTCTATAACTTTACTAACTTCAAATTCCCTATTTAGAGCCTTTGAGCTAGCCTAAGTGCACAAAATATCACTTTTAAACCAAGATAAATATTCACGTGTAACACCCGTTACATTGGCAATGTAACACCCGTTACGCAGTTTTTGCCTATTAAATTATAAATATAATGCTATTCATTTTCTTGTTGTATTGCCCATGTGCTCATTTTTACTTTTGCAAAAGATAGACTACTTCTGACTTTCAGTACAAGTTGTATAGAAAAAATATAACTTTTTTGTAACGGGCGTTACATAATTACATTGGTACCAAAAGTAGTCAAATAGTAGACTACTTAATATACTAACAGCTTTAAAACTTCTGAGCTTCAGTTCCTAAGGTGTACGTGCTTGTCTACATCGAAGTGCAACTGAATCAAATGCTTATCATGTGTTGTTTAGGGGTGTCCAATATTGTAGGTAAATTGTCCCTTCGACTGGCTTCGTACAGCATAGAATTTTAATCGCTCAAAAAGACAAAAACTAAAAAGTTTTAACAAGAAATCGATCTGCATAGTAAATTTTGAACCTTTCTGGTCATTTTTATATAAATATTGAGCAAAATATATTTAAAACAATTTTCTGTCCTTAGGCTCATATTTACATGGAATGGCCGTCAGGCATTTGTCGATGCAGCTTTATGTTATTGCAAAAAGTCAGACTGCCTTTTCCAAACTATGAGTCATTATATAGCTCCAGTATTATGCCAATCAACTGCGTTCAGATGTCCAAAAGATACAACGCACACAGAGCGACGCAAGTAGGCTATTGTCACCCGAGACAAGAACTCGCCTTAGCGCCCCCCGTCCCGGCCAACCAAAGTAAAATGCTCTCCAACTACACCTGCTGTTGGTGTCATATAGTAATGCGCCTATTCCATTTTCTCTTCAAGGGGTAAAGCTTGCTTTCAAAATTGCAGTACATGATTTAATTTTGAGTACAAGTTTAAACACCAAATTAGTATTTAATTGCCAAATAATCTGAGAGTAGCATGCTTGACATATTCTTACAGTCTTATCATAATAACTGCAAATCACAATGTTTTGGAAATTATATCGGGATGTGCATATGTGTAGAATGAACAAAGTCTGTTGCTTTAGAACAGAATATTTAATTATGACAAATAGTCAAGCTGTTGTTTCGAGTGTTATTCTCAGACATTTTACAAATCTCTTAAATCGATGTAAGTTAAATGAAAACACAAAAAGCTGGAACTAAAATTTAACTTTTCAGGCTCTCTTGGCTGCAAAGTATTTTACAATGTCCACAAAAGATAGCGTTGAAGCTAACTTATGCTCTATGGATATGATCCTACGATTGATGAGTCATTACTGTCCTCAGTGGCGGATGTAGCCTGGGACCAGAGGGCCTAGGCCACCAGTTTTTTTAGTGACAAAAGTAATTTAAGCTATTATTTATATATTTTTGAAAGTTTACGGTAATCTCATGATCAGTGGCGAAGCGTGTTGTAAAAAACTGGGCACACACACACACACATATATATATATATATGGGAGTGGGGGTGTTTGTAGGGTATTTCGAATTGCTTTTTACTTCTATTTTTAGTTCTGATATTTGGTACTGTATAATGGATGCTGAGGATGCTGATATACACTAGTCACTATTCCAAGTAAGATTACCCCTGATAACTCATTAATATAGTATTAATGTTTGAGTTTTCAATATTCTTTGCAATAAATGTTTACTTTGTTTCTTTAAGTATAAAATTTTATAATTAATGAAATTTGGTGTATAGTATTTCTTTTTCCGAAGTATAGATTTCTGAATGGTACCACATTTGCTAGAAATGAGGCATTAGTTCCCCATAGCCTCTTTAGGGATAGTCATTTCTAAATACCTTAGAAATGAGCTGTAAAGTAAAAAAAAAAAAAAAAAAAAGATAGAAGTAAAACAACTTACAACACCTAACCTAATACCAAATAGGGCCTACCTTACCTAATACCTTACAGTCTTGTAAATACCCTGTTGTTCATTTCAGCGAAAATATTAATAGCTCTTTCTTTGGATTCAGGGATCCTAGAAAGCTTTCACACCAAGTTCGTTATTGTAAGTATCCGTAATCCAGAGTGTCCGTAATTCAGGAAGTTTTCATAATTTGTCATGCTGTTCGTTAAGTAAGTTTTCATTCTTTTCATGGCACTCAATGAATGTTTTCAAAAAACTGAAGTTGATGGAATGCTCAATACCATATTTAGCAGCTTTATTGTCTCCCTGATATACGCTTTGAAATTCAATATATTTCAAGAATTCGGGAAGAGAAATGTGTTGGTTACTATCGGAACATAAGTTGATAAGTTCATTCTTAAGCTGATCTGAGCAAAAAGTATTAGGAAAGGTGGATATCAAGTCATTCAGTTTGCCGTATGGAAGAATTTGTTGATATACACTAAATATTCTATAATTTATTAGTTCTACAATGACCAGATTTTTGTATTTTTTAAATCTTTCATCTGCACAATTATTGAGCGAAGAATCTAATATAAATAAAATTGAGTTTGTTTGTGTGTTTGTCTGCCTTTGTATATGTGTGCGGCCTGGGGATCAGACGAGTGGACCGAGTCACCAAAATTTGGTCACTGGTACCTTGGTCTAGGTCCCAGACCAAGTCGAAGCGTTTTTTTAAATTCGAACCAGGTGGTCTCAGGGGGGGGGGGCGTTTACCGGGACATGTAAAAGTACTTGTCACTCTCGCGAAAAACATAGAAATAAGAGAATTGCCAATATGTCTCAACTTTTCGATAGGGGGGCCTTTTTTTATTCTGATGTTGGAGACAATAGGGACAATATATATATATTATTGCTGTTCATCGCTTACGGTTGTAAGTTCTATTTGTATTTTTCTTGTATTTAAATCTGCAGATTTTAACAAATTTCATTTCTCTTTATTCCAATTGGTTTTAAAACGATTCTCGTAGCTAATTTCTCAATATGCTTTTTCTTCTTCTTCTTCTTCTTTTTTCTTTTTTCTTTTTTTTTTTTGTATTTGGAAACAAGTGTACAAATAAAAATATGTCTATCAAAAGAAGAAGTTCAAAATATTTTTCTGCTACTAGACCCTAATTACACTTATCATTTACATTTCCCTTCGCACCCTCATATCGGGCCGCGGTAGCTCAGTGGTAAGCAGGTGGCAATAGCTGAGTGGTCTCGGGCGTTCGGCTTCGGATCATGAGGGGCAATCCACTGTGGGTTCGAGTCTCTCTGAAGAGCATAGTCGGATTTTTAACTGTCCTGGACCTTTCTCTGTCCATGCCTACCATATGTACTTCGGGTGTAAAATCGGCGACCAGGATCGCGTTTGGGCTCCGAAACAAAGTTGTAACTCGTGTGCGCGTACTCTCACAGGATGATTGAAAGGTACACATAAATCGATGCCGTTCGCCGTACCTATGGTTTGTCGTGAGCCCTGTGACCATGTTACAGACTTTTACTTCTGCCTGACTAATATAAAAGGTTTCTCAAAAAAACATGAAGCATAAAATACGGTATCCGAACTTGGATTCCGCGAGGAGACCTGTGAAACATGACGTTTGTCTGCCTGTACCCGTACCACCAAACTCATACACTCTGTGCAGTGTTTCATTCAATGAAGAACCTGCTGCTTGTGAGGATGTTGCACAATCTTCGAGTACACAGTCAGATCCTAATTACGCTCCAGTGCCTGACACTAATGAACCACATGTGATAAGTCAGGAAGAGCTAAATGATCTGATCAAAGACTTTAACCTTCCCAAGTCTAAGGCCCTGTTGCTTGCATCACGACTTCAACAATGGAATCTACTTAACCAAGATGTAAATATATCGATATATAGGAAAAAACAGGTGAGCCTAGTTCCTAATTTTACAAAGAAGAGTGATTTGATGTATTGCAGTGACATTCCATCGCTTATGGGATAACTGAAATTGAACTACAATACTGAAGATTGGAGGCTATTCGTAGATTCCTCTAGGATAAGTCTCAAGGCAGTGTTACTACACAATGGCAATGAAAAGCCAGCCATCCCTATTGCTCATGCTGTACATATGAAAGAAACACACGAGAACATGCGAAACCTATTTCAGAAAATAAAGTACGAACAGTTCCAGTGGTCTGTATGCGCTGACCTTAAGGTTATTGCCATCCTCACCGGTTTACAAGAAGGTTACACAAAGCACTGCTGCTTCTTGTGTCATTGGGATAGTCGAGCCAAAGATCAGTACACCATCACAAAATGGCCGCCAAGGAAGCAACTGGTCCCAGGGGAGATAAACGTGACTAATGAACGTCTTGTGGATCCGGAGAATATATTCTTACCACGCCTTCACATCAAATTAGGGCTCATGAAGGTCTTCGTCAAGACCCTGAACCCGGGATGGTGAAGCATTTAATCATCTCAGAAAACTATTCCCAAGACTCAGCGAGGCCAAGGTGAATGAAAGTGTTTTTGCGGGACCTCAAATCAGAGAAGTTTTTAAGAATACAACATTTTCTTCTAAGCTTAATGAAGTGGAAAGTGAGGCTTGGGAGGCCTTTCGAGAAGTGTGCAGTAACTTTCTAAGGAATCATAAGTCACCTGATTACAAAGACATTGTGGGCAGGTTAATTACTTCATTTCGTAACATGGGATGTAATATGTCCCTAAAGTTACACTTCTTACATTGCCACCTGGACTTCTTCCCTGAAATGTACAGCTTGGGGGAGGTCTCTGACAAACATGGGGAAAGATTTCACCAGGAAATAGCTACCATGGAGAGGCGCTACAGTGGTAAATGGAGTATGAATATGTTGGCAGACTTCTGTTGGAATGTGACACGCGAGACACCCTGTAGTAATTACAAGAGGAGTAGGAAAACCAAGTGACACGTAAGTGTTAAACTTTAACTTTTTATGCAATTTTATCTGCATAATTTATATTGATATTTAAATTATAACGTGCAAATTATTATGGGTGGAGAATAGCATCTTTAGGCGGATAATGAAACACCCCCTCCTCCCTGAAAACTGGTATGTCCGGGAGAAAAACGGGTTACGGATTCGAACTCAGGAGCTCGAAACCTATAGGAATCACCTATTTTCGTTCGTGGGAGCGAAAAAAAGTTTCATTTTACCGACCAGTGTAATCTGTGAATTTAATAGTTTCGTGAATTAGAAAATTCTCACACCTCAACTGACAACATGTGTTTTATGTGCTAGTGGAGCACTCAGTTCCGTTGACGAGAATGGATGAGGATATCTGCTTCGGAGTCTAAATCACAAAACTAGCAGTAATCCATAATGTTGAGGTCTGGAGATTTGGGAGAAGGCGTTGTAGTTTCTCCCAGTATTCATGAAATCACGCTTCAATTGCTCCAGTGAACTGAATCGTCACATGGTCATCTTGGAAAATTGCGTCATTGGCCAGAAACAACAGGTGACAAATAGGATGCACGTGGTTGTCTATAATGGCAACATAATTACTGGAAACAATACATCCTGTGAGTGTAATCACAGGAATCATGGAACACCAGGAAATTTCGGTCTACAGCATGATAGAGCAGCCACCATGTAGGGATAAGGCAGTTCGGAGCACAACGTTCTATTAGCATCTGCTAGCTATAAACACAGCCTTTGGATAGAAATAAGATGAAAGAGGACATAATTACGTATTTAGATCTGTTTTGCATTTTCTATGGATCATTTCTGTCGCTCTAAAGCGTTGTTGGTGGTTATCAACTGTTTGAAAATTGCAACCTGACTACCATGGTCCTTCAGTTTATGAAAGTCACATCTGAATTTGATTGCCACAAAAGGTTGTTCAGTGTTCTGATTGAGTCCCAACAGTCACTTGTACCATATTTGCTCTTTCATCCTTAGTGAATTCTCTTCACTGCTCACCAATATCTCTCATTGATATTTCCCTTCTACACACTGATATCTTTCGCCGATGATTTTCTGTCTTTTTTTTTTGTCAGAGTTATATAGGCCGATATGATCATAGGCACTGTTCTTCGCGATACACCCAACACATTGGCTACCTTAGACATAACTTGCGCCAAATAATTACTCATGTATAATTTGGCATCTTTGTGATTAATTTGCATCACGACGTGCCCATTTCATGCCTCAATTCTACCCCGCCTGTTATGGTAGAACAGGCCGGTAGCCAGCCCAAAAATTTAGGAGGGGTCCGGTAGAAGTTAGGGGGATCCGATCCAATCATATAATTCATCACCATATTATATGTAGTTCATTTGCAAGCCTTCCTTGAAAATTTAGGGAAGGGCGGCCCCCCTAGACCCCCGTGAATACGACCCTGTGGTAGAGACGATTACGAAAGAAACCATTGACAACAGCAAGGCGTCCTGAATATTACCACCTCACACAGGGGCGGATCCAGGACCGACTTCTGGGGGGGCGGTGGGTTGTCATAATGCTACTTTTAAGGGCTCCAAACTCTGGGATGGATTTTATTTATATATATAAAACAAGAAAGTTACCTCTTCTGGGGGGGGGCGATCGCCCCGATCGCCCCCCCCCCCTGGATCCGTCCCTGACCTCACACATCTTACACGTTGCAAACTACTGCGTAAGTTTCCTTTATATTGATATGCAGTATATAGGAATGAGGGAATAATTCATACTAGTTAGATCAAATATATTCTAAATCGAATTGATGTTTTCGCTAAAATCTTTACCGTTTGTGTTTTCTTCCTGTATTTTCTTGTATTATAATGGTCATTCTTTAAAAACCTCAGTGTGATTGTCACTAATGTTATTATTTGTGTGCGATATTCTAAATGATTACAGAAGTTGTCTTGGATAATAATTATAATATTATCTATTGTATTATTGATTATGCCTTTTATATAACTTTATGACGACCATTATATAAAGATACGTGTCGGCAAATTACCTGTAATGTGTCAGCACATCTTTTAGCAAAGCTGGGTGTCAGACAAAAAACTTGGCTTATCGACATATTCTTCATATCCACAATGCAGACACCTCCATTGATCTGTGTGATTGGTTCGCACACTCCTAACTCCATCATCATGACGATGTATCTGTACAAATCATCTAATGTGTATTTCCGGGAATCCCAAGCACCTAAAGTGAAAGGTACATAATGCTAAAAGAAAGTATATTCATTTACTACATTAATATTCTAAAAAGAATTCTAAGTATATTTACGGATTTAACATATTGAAGAGCAGGATAGGTAAAATATATTCTCAACTATAGTTATTTGTAAAGGAATTCAATAGAAACAATGGTGAATTTTATTTTTATTACAGGTTTTGCTTGAATTTGTTAAACTTATACAATGCACTGTTACATATGTTAACAACATTATTTAATAATTCTAGATCATAGTTTTAAAATTATAGGAAATTATTATGCTAATAGTTTTCACTACACTCCCCAACATTCTTTTCTATTTTGTAAATTCTACAATATTATTAGCATTTAACTGAAAAGATGTCTAAATATAATATATATATCAATCAATAGATGGCATTAAGCTGAATAAAATGATGAAGGTGACTGTAAAAGCTAGTGCGTAGTTTTGACAAAGTAAAGAAAAATGAATTGGTTTGAAAATTAAAAAAAAAATAACGCTGTGGGAGAACCACCTTATCAATTTAGACTAAATTGACACTGAAGTATATCCTTATTGCATTCTTCGTTATGACAGTAACAATACTACAACATGGTTAGTAAGATAGAGCTCAAGATTTTAATTAACTCTTAAACTTTAGTTTATTGCTAACTAAAATAATGTTGAAAGTTTACATATATTGCTCGATAGATGAAATCAAATTAAACGAACTGAAATTATTGAAGTTATATTCCTATAATAAGTTTAGTTTTTAAGAAAATCGAGAGAAACGAATTTTGACTGTTCTATCGGGCCTTGTTTCTCTCTTGCCAAACAACACAACACACCAAGCAAGGCTATGTGATGAAAAAATATATCAAAACACGAAAACATAGCAGTTTTAACTCGCGAGCTGAGTCTTCATCAGTCTTCCACTCCTTTTCTTCCTTTTTTTCTTTCTTGATCTCCTTTCTTTTACTATCCTTCCATTTATCTATTTTCCTTCTCAGTTTCGGAAAATACCCTATAACTATTCTATCAGACGTTGTTTTAAGTGAGGAGAAAAATAAATAAATGGAAGGATAGTAAAAGAAAGGAGGTCAAGAAAGAAAGAAAAGGAGTGGAAGTCTGATCAAGACACAATTAGTGAGTTGAAACTGTTACGTTTTCGTGTTTTTATGTATTTTTATTATATAGCCTTGCTTAGTGTGTTGTTGTGTTTAAACGCATTTTATGGCGCAAGAAAAGTATGTCGTTTGCTGTAAATATTAATTAGGAATATTTCTTCTCTTAGAAAATGTTGTTTATATATTTATGTATTGTATATGTACAGAAATACACAATTAACTAGCAGACTGTACTTATCTATGATTGTGTTTGTTCTTCTAATGGTTAGACTCATACTCCTATCATATCACAAGTACTGCTAACAGTTAGGAACATGTTACTGAACTTAACAAGAACTTAACTTACTTCAATAACAAGAAAGAAAATGTTATTTTTGAAAGTATATCATTCAGTTTTTACCTAACTTTATTAACGACGTGAATACCTCCAACATGATTTTGCGGGGCTGCTTGATTTATTTGCGAAATTATTTTTCTTTTTCCTTTGAAATGAATTGAAATGTCAAGAATTTGGTTTGACTGACTTCTTCTTCGAATCTTTAGAAACGTCTATTATATCGTAAGAACTAATATATTGTATAGTATCGTAACATTTTGTTACATATAATTTTAGTAGTAATAATTAAATCTAATTTAAGTAATACTAAGTTTATGTATAATGGAAATTCATTTAGAATAATACATATTTAACCAGACTTGAACAAGAAATCAGTAAATTCCAGTTTACTTGAAAGAAAATAGAAAAATAATTTCCCGTACAATTAATGAGTAAGAGAAACAAAGATGGCATAGATTAAGTGATTTAGTATTTGTTAAAAAGATTATTCAGTTCAATAATGCAGGTATTTGATGAAAATAACCATCGACAAAAGGTTATTTTCATGTTATTTACAACACAAGGAAAATTTAAAAATAGTTGTTAACTTATTTGATAGCAGTTTGCAGATACTATCTGGCTGAATTTTCTGCTAGGCCTCCGTGAGCTACTACTGAAGTGTAGTCATTTTACATTTGTCTGCTACATTATTGGCTGTTACCTCCTCTCCTTAAGGAGTTACATTTTTATGCAAAAAAAGTATATTTTTCTCTATTTCCACCGAGTAAAACAAGAGGAGTATGACCCGTACCTTGTACTGGGATTAGAATCATTTCTCATCAAAGACAAGAATGGTTAGATATTTCTTCATAATATAATTTTCTAGTGAGAACCTCTCTTTGAAAATAAAATAAAGTAAAATAATTGACTTTTGTCCAGCTCCCAGTTTGTAAAATGTTTGTATCCGTTCGTGTTTGACTTAACTGATTTGTATTTTTACATTCATTAAGTAGAGGTTTGTCAAATCCGTATCTATGACTGCAGCTTCTTTACGGCTCCAGTTATATGCGTATCACTAGATTTTTTCGCATAACATAGTCACCTTATATTTTATCTACTTTCTGTATGTTAATAATAATATCTAAAATACTTAAGAACTATATTAAGGCAAAATAGGTTATTCAGGAATAAACTATTTTCAATTTTTCTTTATAAAAATATTGTTCATTCTAGGAAGCTGTACTTTTTGTGTGCGTAAACTTAATTGAATCAGAGCCAGATTGAAAGTTTTCCTCTCACATTTTTGAGTAACTATATTCATCAATGTATGTATTGCATATTTGGTGTTATAACAGATAAATTTGAAAATATAAATATTATATGCGAATTTGGATAAAATTTCTATATCCTAACCTATTTTTCCTTATCAAAGTAGTGTGAAAAGAATTACGATTAATTAATTTTCAAGAGAAAATCTACAAACATCTATATCATCAGAGATAATAATAAAAAAAATTCGCTTACCATAATTAACATAAATAACTCTGCGACCCTCGTCATCTCTAACTGGTGATACTAGAACTAACTCATCCTCAATTATTCCTGTTTTCTTAAATGGGCTCATCTCCACATATACTTTCTTGTGTTTCTCCATATGCTTAAAATAAGCTTGGAGCTGTAAGAAAAAATAATGAAAGAATATAAAATATAGTATCATTATATATGATGCATATGTACCAAAACAGTTTTTGTCGAATAATATACATGCAATACTTCTTATATTATCGTTGTGCGTTTGTAGATGCATTTGCTTAATCTATAATTGTGCATTGTAACACTAAGCAATGGAAAACAAAGTGTATAGGTCGAAATACATAGGATGTAATTAAAGAAAGTTTACTAAGAATATTTATTTTTGTTTTTCATTGTTGTGATATTTCTTTCAAAAGTTTTTTAATAAAATAAACTGTAAATAAAATGATTAAATAAACATGTAGTTGTTGACAACTTATGTCGCAACGGTGGAATATATTACAAAAAAAAAAAAAAAACTTATGCAACTATCATATTTATACCTTAAATTATATTTCTTTGATGTTATTTAGTTTAAAGTAATTGTCAGAAAGTACAATATAATCTTATGTATCTTATGTAGTAAATAGTAAACTATTTTAGTTGAATATAAAATCGCATTACTCGAATGAATATTACATCATTAAACTAAATAGTATCAATAAAACATTGTTAAATAAGTAAATACATGTACTTCTTATAAACGTATTCTCATCTTTTGAAATGCGTAAGATAATGCAATTTATTACATGGCTCTGTTTAACTATCAAGTCTAATAATAAGAAGTGAGTTACTACTTTGATATCCAAACACTAGCATTTAATATGAACTTATATCCAGACACTAGCATTTTGGTATATACTATATTGGTGTTTTCCATACCAATGTATACCTGGAATCAAAGCGAATAAAAATATTATACGTATTTAAGTCAGCAGGAAAAATCCATTATACACACATATATAGATATAGATAGATAGATAGATATCGATTATTCAACTTTATTTCACATGCTAAGTTCGATTAACTTTATATTAAAATTACTCTTGTCACAAGTTATTTTTATCACTTTTGAAGATAATAAAGAACATTACAATTTTTACAATAAAATCTTGCACCAATATCTAATCTCTACCTATTTTTTTAAAACCATTCGTTAAAACCAAATAATAAAATTTACTTTTTCTGCATAATTTTCTAGCATTTCAAACATATCTTAAAAGTAGTTGATGTTCAGAAGTCCTCTACTATCAATAAACAGTCGTAAAATAAATTTATGGTAAGGTAGGCCCCTACTCCATCAGGAAGTCGCGGTCGGAAAGAGGAATTGCCGCCGTCGACGGTGGCTGGCCGCAGGCACTTGTCCGCGGCGGCACGACGATCTACTTGTTCAAAGTTCCCGATCTTTTGCCGAGGCGGCAAAGCGGTCAAAAATCGTAAAATAAAATGCCCTTTGCCGACTCTTTGCCGACCGTGAGAGTCGACAAAACAGTCGGAAAGGCCTCTTTCCGACCCTCTGCCGACTCCTTATGCCGGCTTCTTTTGGACGGCGGCGTCGGCGCATTTACTGTGCCTTTACGGCTGTTTGCCGACAGCTCGGCAAGACAACTATACATCGCAGTCGAAAATCGCGCTGAAAGACGTCGGCGTCCGCCGCCGGCAATTCGACCGCGGCATCTGGTCGGCATGGACAAATTGTCCGACTGTAGGCGGCAGAATCCTGATGGGGTAATGTTGTGACTTTAAACGCTTCAGTTAGTGTTGCCCACGTGACTAGATTTGGTGCTATCTTGTCTCCAAAAAGTGAAGTGGAAGTACTTTTAAGTCTCAAAGTATTCCTCAGATACAAAGGAACTCAGACTTCTTACCGTATCAAAAAGTTTATAAAAAAAACGTACTTGACAGAGTATCCAGCATACATATATATTTCTCTCTCTCTCTCTCTCTCTCTCTATATATATATATATATATATATATATATATATATATATATATATATATATATATATATATATATATTATTATTATTATTATTTATGAGTGGAAGTGGCAGATTGGTGAACTCCTTGAACCTTTGAGATTTCTAATGTTATTTTAATTCAAAGGACTAGATTGATTTCATCCCAAAATGAGATATATCCCTATTTGAACTACTACTGTATACAGTATTTCTTTACTTATTTATTTAATAAACTTCCAAATAGGACTGGGAAGCCCATTTCCACTGGCATCACTAACAATTAACAGTAATAAAAAAAGGAAGTCGGACAGAATCTATGCTTAAAGATAATATCTCGAGATTTGCATCATTGAACTGATGGAAAATCTTGAGCAACTCTTATCAACATCCTACTATCGAATTCGAACCTGAAAACTTGGATTGTAAAGCATGAAGACTAACCATACGTCTATATTTGTTATTCTGTAAACATATATTTGTGTTGGTTGGTAGAAAGTTTTTTTCTTTTAACTAATCATTTGAGTAATTAATGTCAGCGTGATTTCTCAATTACTTAAAACCGTTGGCACTATCATTAGGATATAATTCTATCTAGGATAACTTTGTTACTATTGTTTTTCACCAATCAGCAGAACATGTCAAATTCCTTCATTATATAATCGGCATTACATGTAAATACATGACTGTACTAGTTTTTGCTTTATCCAAGTTTAGTGATAATTAATTAAGAAATTATATTTTTCCTGAGCTTAGATTCAATTTTATACACCTTATACGATTTGAGTGTATTACCCTAGATACATGAAATTTAGCTTTACGAGATTAAAACTAAAAATAAAAATATATTAAAAAGTAAGTGAATGTAATACATTACCATACGAAAGGCACTTTCTGGATAAAATTTACAAGGTCTTAGAAACTTGATAAGGAAAGCATCATCCGTTCTAGAGTCTAAATCCTTCTCAGCTATAAAATAGAAATTCATCTCGTCAGGAAATACTAGTACATATGTAAGTTATTACTGTATATATATATATATATATATAGTATGCAAAGAAATTTTGAATAATTATTAATTCAAAATATGTTAATAATTATTTTGTTTACTTAAATTTTTGTTGACTGATGAGAAACTTCATAGAATCATTAAAGTACTGGAAACAACATAAATGAATATAGAAACAAAAAACTATCCCACAAAATATTGTTCAAATTAAACTGGCCAAATGGTAGCATTACTGCGTTTCGTTAAGGAGAACCAGATTCGATTCACCGTATGAGCACACGTACATTATGTATTCTACGTTAAGCGATAGGTGTAAGTCTCAAATAGGTTCCATGTTGAATAGAAGCGTTAAGCTCCAGCACATCGTTTTAATTGTAAGAAGTAAAGAGGGAAAGAAGAAAGTTTTCCTGGAGGAAAATCCTGTCTCAAATTTATTATGTATTTGCTATCATGGAGAAAAGCTTGGAAGCAAGAATAAGTCATTCCTAGCCTTGATCTAAAACGAAATGACTTTTCTTTATGGTCATTCCATGTCTATCACCTGCAAATTTTTCGTATTTCATGTTATATTAAGATATGGACATTATTATTTTTGAAGGTTTGGTGTTTAGCGTCCGTTTCAGCACTGATGTTATATAAGTTGTGGTCTTATCTTAACTTGGGATTCGAACTACACAACCTCTACCCGGAATCGAACTGTAGTTTTCCGTGCTGAAGGCACGTATGTTAATCATATAAGCATGAGCAAGCTTGCAATAAAAATTTAACTCATATATTCACTATACAGAGGCGACTTTCCACCTGTGGTTTCTCCATCTTGAAAAAGGTGAGAATAAGTTATATTATTTTTCAACCACCCATGTGTGTCTTCAACCCACCACTAATAACCGAATACTGTGTCCTTGAAGTATTTACCTTATTATAAAAATTAATACTTTTTTACAATAATGATAGAGGTGTGAAAATTGTGCCAAGTTGGAAAATTAATCAAGTGGATTTTTTTTATGTTTCAGGTATCACTGATGTAGTTTCAGTGGGAACCCATTGACATTCAGGAAACCTGAAATGTGCTTGGCTCAGAAAAAGATTTAACGTGTACTCTGGCTTTTACGAGTCATGGTCTCTTAAAAGAAGGCACAACAACTTTTAAACAACATATAGAAAGATGCCATCCAACACGAGGAGCATTCGGTAGTGATACGTATGAGAAGTTCATGCATACAGGATCTGTGATGCACTTGCCAAGATCTGTTTATCACGATGTCGGCAGAAACCCGTGAAACAGTGCGACAATATCCACGAAGTCACAAAAATCTATCCTCCGTGCTTCAGTGAATTACAAATTCCAAAAAGTAATCTGCATGATGTCTTATACAAATAATTATTCTGTGTCAAGAGAGTGCAAATTTTTCAGCCTTTATGCCCCAATGACCACATATTTCGATATGATTTTGCAACAAAAATGGTCTCTAATTGAAGTTGATCGGAATTATTTGAATCGTCTTGCTTTTCGAGAGAGGGTACATATCACGTAAATGGTTGTGTGAGCAGATATAACGTTCAAGATTTCTGTAAGGGCAAACCAGACAGAGTCTGAAAGTGAATGTTTCGTATACGCTCATGCATTGTCAACTCTTATTTCTACGAAGAATACCACCGTATCTGCACATTTTCGAATGTTTGTTGTTCCCCAATTGCTGAATAATAACGTAAGTTATTATTCAGGGAGATGGAGTTCCTCTTATTGGAGTGAGGAGAGTTGTGATTACCTTGATACGATGTTTCCCAGATGATGGATTGATCATGGCAAACAAACAGTTTGGACTACCAGCCTTCCTGACTTTACCGATCTTGATTTTGTCTGTGGTTACGTGGAGAACATTCTGTATACAACACCGTACCAGTTATTGCAACGTTGAAAGACAGGTTATTGACAGTTACTGCATCCACTTTACTAGTAATACTAGCCAACACATGAAGGAAAATAAAATATCACCTGGATTGTTACGTGCTACCAAAGGTGCTCATGCGGATATTAACATTCCAAGAAAAACTTGATTAGTTTGCCAATAAATTCCTAGATTTCCATAATTAATCTAACAAAAATGTTATTTTTTATGAGGCAAAGATTTTTCGGGTTCCTTGTATTTTCCTTAAGGAATTGTATGGTAACTATCATTCAGTTATAGATCGTCTGACTCTTCGCGGACTACATCACCAGAGTTATGAACAAACTCCATGGCTCCGGATAAGTAGAGTAACAAATAAAACACAGTTCTGACCAGAGCAGAATGAAATATATTAAAAGCTATACTTACAATGTGTTACAGTTTCAAGGACCTAACATCCTCTTCATCAGACACAAACAGAGTGTTTGTGTCTGATGAAGAGGACGTTAGGTCCTTGAAATTGTAACACATTGTAAGTATAGCTTTTAATATATTTCATTTTGCTCTGGTAAGAACTGTGTTTTATTTATCACCAGAGTTACTTTAATTAAATAAATACAAATGTTTTTCTCATTGTTTGATTTAAAAGTTGGTATGGCAAGGAGTTCTTTGCTTTACGAAAATGGTGTTCAAATGGTGTAATATAGCAGTGAATATTCTTGCAAGTATCTATTAATATATTTAATGTAACTTCGTATGCAGATAGATCAAATACTGATCCCAACCTTATATTTATCATCGATCAAAACTTCTTCACAGCCTGTAGATCGTTTCAAAATGCGGAAATCAATTAACCAAACTGGAAAATTTTGGCGAGATCTTGCGGCTAAACACAGTTCAAAAGAATATTACAATTTACTTTCAAATGAATGTAAAAATTCTGAGATAGAAAATAGTGTAGACTCAGTAATATGTAACGCATTAACTGCAACTATTATATATTTATCTCGAAATGCAAATTCGCGAGAAAATAACAAGAGAGTATATAAGATTTTGGATGAAGTATTGGAAATTGATAAATATTTGAACCCTCTGAATAGCCAAAATTTCTGTTCTGGTGTGTTAGAATTTATGCTGGTAAATTCACAAATTCTTTATGTTACTTTAAACAATCGATCACAGTAGGGTCAAGGTGTGATAACAGACCCTAGATAATATTAATGATGAAAATTAACCTAAAGAGACATATTTACATCACGATGATGTAGTATGTATTAATCATGTGATTCATTTAAACATAGTTATGCGTAAAACCAAGTTGTATCCGAAGAAGACGTCTGTGATTACATAGGCGATTTTCCAGACGGCCGTAATCTTTTCCTAGTCATTGTAAAATATGCTAAATGATACTATCAGTTATGGAGTGAGAATTCCCTCCACTTGTGGGTTATATTACATTTATTTAAAGCTCGGCGTAGACTATTTCCATATATGTCACTTTCTTTATTCTTTTAAATTTTTATCCTATCCTTTCTCCTCACTCTAGGGTTGGTTGTCAAATAAATATTAAGTCGGTATGGTTTCCATTTTAACTTAGCGATGCAGGTCATTGTCGAGGGACCAGAGAGATTCACAGTTGAATTATTGCGAAGTGAAAGTTAATTAAGAAACTTGAATGCGCTGAAATGTTATAATTTTAAATCTCGACATGCAAATTTATTTTCGTATTTTTCTATTTTATTTTATGTTGAAATATCCCGCAAAAAGAAATATTAAAATGATATCAAAACAATATTTCATTGAATGTTGAAGAGATAATCGCATATGTATATTTTAATACATCAATTTGTATGTTTAACTTGTATAATATAACATAAATAAGTACTAATGTTGTTTATATTCTTTTATTATCATTGCAAAAAAGATATTAAGAAAGTTTTCTGAAATTCTTACTATTGCTTTGTGAATTAATATTTCTTATGTATGCATAAGAAAGGTAATAATTTCTGGTATTTTACGTAGTAAGATTATGATTTTCCATGTAAAATTGTGATTTAGAGGAATTTGATTGATTATGTTAAAATGTTTAGTTTTATGAAATGTTTCATTTGAATATTATGCATGTTTTATGAAGTGTTGTGGTTAGATAAGTTTGCTCCAAAATAATGTTTTGTTTTAGTGCTAAAAGATTCCTATAAACCAACTACATTATATAAACCAATATATTTTAATAAAGTTAATAAATTATTTTGTTTGAATTGTTGGTATATTGAATATTTTCAAAATAGGACTACATGTAATTTTGTAATCGTATGTGTTAATGTTTTTCTAAATATTTGTTCACAAATATAAATGTAATAAATAATAAATACTCAAATGAAAGTTTAAAAATAATAATACAAAGTTATTGGACCGTATAAAAACTTGATACCGAAAAGCCCATACGTTAATGAACGCCCATACACATTTCCGTACATGTCGTGATTGTTTCGACGAAGTTTCGTACCTTCTTTCAGACTTTAAAAGTGTAGTGAAACAAGAAGAATATGGATCAAATGAAAAATTTATTCCCAAGATCTTCAATCTTGAATACTTGAAACCAAATTTCAAGATGGATCAGGAGAAGTAATTATTTCTTTCGGACACCATTTTACGAGTATATTATGGACCCTCAAAGGAACTCCCTATGTTAAATCATATTTTTGTTTAAAAGTGAGTTTGTGAACGTGTAGCTCAATGGATCTCCAGGATGGAGCCTCTCAAAACGCACGTGTGTTTGGTTTTTCAAGCGCTGCGACGTCCTATACATGGCCACGGCATTCTTCTTCTTGTTTTTGGACACGACTACAGTAACACTATCTCATTTATATCAACAAACATCGAGGTTATATGTGAAATATAGAAAATTAAACTAAAGATGTGTTTATCAATTCTTTTTGTCAAACATAATTCATTAATATTTTGCGCTATGAAGAATTTTAATTTCCCTCCCACAACAGTGAATGAGCAAAATAATGTTACATGCTGAGAAATATTGGTGATGACGGTGAAGAGACACTTGGAAGATTGCTACGTAGGAAATGAATTAAATAACGCTAAAGTTCATATGTCAGAGTGATGTAGAAATCATAATACTATGAAGTAAAACCACGACATTTTCTTTGAAACTTTGATAGTGAAATTGTCCGTGAAAGAATAGTTAATTGTATAGCTTCGTGGTTGTATTCCGAATTTGCGTCATGACTTTATCGACCATGCCGAGGCTAAAGTTCGAATGGGCTTAAAAGTATTTTCTTCCAAAGTTGAAGCGTTTCTTAAATGTACAATTGTGCATTGAATATTAAAGTGTTTTAATTCATATTGTGAAAGTTTTTTGTGCTTTGTATTTACTCGTAGGTATTGGCCAAACCACATAAAGAAAAGAAAAATAAGATAGATATTCGAAGATGGTCTAAAATAATATTTAATAATAAGAATGGTTTTGATCATTTGCGTTGACATGTGTTTATATATATATATATGTGTGTGTGTGTGTGTGTTCTTATGAATTGATAATATATGGCATGTTAGTTTAAGTTAGTTTTAACTCACTTGTGTATGGTGTGTTTATAAACATATAACAACATTTTATAATATTATATGTGGATACAGTCATCATCGTGGTGTAAGGACGATTGTGAGCAGAAGATTCTTCGTTATTGAACAAATTCAAGTCCGATTTCTGACATTGTTAACTCCCATAGTTCATTGAGACTATTGACTGAGACGTTAAAACGATATCGTCTCTGGTACAGAATGGTCTGTTATGATTTGGCTATATGAGTAAAATAATATCTATATGGAAACAGGAATCAAACCTATAATTTTATCAATTGGCGAATCCGGACCAGAGACATGAAGATATCGAATTGTGCTGTTGTAAAAGTGACGATTACCAAACATTTTCAAATGAGAATTGAACCTCGAACACTCATAAATTTGGTACCGCAAACAAGAATTGAACCCAGTCCTGTTATAAAAATGACTGCCCATATAATAGTCCGAAAATTACATGTTATAAACTACAAAACTATTAAGTTTTAGTATAACATTAGGTTAGGTTAGGTTTTTTTTTTTTTATTTTGAATTTACAAATTATACCTCTTAGGCATAGAAGAACATATTACCTCAGTAACATCCTTAGATGATAGTTTAGCAAATTCACAATTAATTCGATATTTTGAATGCATTTTATTGGAGCAATAGATTGCGTTTCGAGCTGTATTCGGAAATACTGTACAAATCATTTAACCACATCTTGGGTGCTGTAGTTTTGTAGTCTGCTATTGAAGAACCAACACACTTTCATCCTAATTTCTATCATTGTAAACTTACTTAATTACGAATGTAACAAGGTTTAAATCCTTTATAAAATCACTTCTTACAACACATTATTCATGAACCAGACCACAATGGATTATTTACATTATCCAGCTACTGCTACTCCAGTCAATTGTCAAGCAATTTATGATCTGTATGCTTTGACGATATTTTTTTTGATGAACAAAGAGAACCTTATTGAAAATAAATGTTATTTTAAATTACAACATTTTGTAATACATAAAACTACTACAAAACATTGTCATGTTATTTTAGCGTTACAACATGTAAGAAATCAATCAGTTTTAACTTTAGTAGTATCATAAGAATGATTGAGATAGATAGTGAGTAAATACATACCAAGAACTAGTTTTCTGAGCTCCTCCAATGCTTCTTTCCTTCGCTGAGGAGTTTCTCTAAGCTCTCGTTCAGCCTTCTCTAACCATTTACTTTCTACTGGTTCTTCTCGTTCAATATCTATGTCTTGATACGGTAGTTCTTGCTGTAGCATGTTGGTGATGCTGCAAGAAAACATGATACTGTAACATAACTTTACATAATCAAATAAATATTTATCATACTTCACGTAGACCCCTATATAATTTATGTTGCAGTATAAAATAGTGAAATTCGACAAACAGTATGTTCTTTCACTTCCAAAAATCTTGTTACAGGAATGATGTCAATAGAGCATTTTGAATTAACGATGCTATTAATATTTGATATTATTTGAAGTGAAAAAAGTTTTGACTTGGCTCTTGCGCGGAAGTAAATACCCGCATCGATATAGTCTTTTTTTTTCGCGGATATATTTTTATTATTTCCGGATAGTGGATCAAATTGCAGATGATTGAAAAAGACAATATTGTTAGAAGCGTCACTTGTTACTGACTCAAGTGTAATTTCCTGTTTCGGACAAACGTCAAAGTAATATTGTATTCCATTCTTTATTTCTTTTTTGCTTTTAAATATCCATCATAAATATGAAGTTTATTAGAGAGATTTAAATGAAGATTTATGTGAAATTGCTCATTCTTCTTCCGCAAGGGATTTATGTCTCCATTTGTATTTGTCTTCTGAGCAAAGATGGTCATAATTTATGAGATAACAAAAAGCGTAAGGTACTCTGAAATTATTTAACATGTATTATTAAATGAACAATTTTCTTGTTAGAAATTTGTATATTAGAAGACCTAAAGAAGTACTTACGTTACTATTAATTTTGTAACATCTGTCTGCATGAATTGTGTATAAAATTGTATTTATATTTGACTTCCAATCGGAAGGAATTTATTTGTTGCTTAACATGAATTTGTTAATATTATATCAAGGGATTTTCAAAACACAAAGGAGATATTTACAATTATTAAGTTAGAAACTATTTTGGAAATCAAATAAGCTACAAATATTATTTCAATTATATGCGAATACAGGCAGGCATGTTGTGAACTCAAGTTAGATATGGATAGAAATAGCACGGATGCGGATGCGATATTTTATATCCACGCAGACCTCTAACTATAGCAGCTGTGTGCAACAGCCGGCCCGCGGGCCACATGCGGCCCGCCTAACCCTGTCTTCCGGCCCGCTGGTCAGATTATAATTTTTCGTTTTTACAAAACCTGCTAAGAGTGAACTGGAAATTTTCCATCGATCACACAGTGCGAAATGTGGTAACGCCCTGAAGACAAGCACTTGGCAAGGGCAGGTATTTGGGGGAAATTTCCCTCTGTATAAGGATTGCTAGATGTAGCGACATAGTTCTAAATACATTATTCTGCTCCTCTTTTGTGAGTAAATATTTTGGTTACCAGTATAACAGTTGTTTTGTGTTATTGTGATGTAAATTATGATGAACATGTTCCATCATTTAAAACTATACTATTCAATTGCCGTAAAAATGATATACCTACACTGAGAACCGCGAAGCCATTTTGTGCTCTGTGATTGGCCCGCCCACTGTTCCAAGTTACACACCCCTAAACTATAGCATACTTTCATCTTCTCATCAACACAGAGAATATCAAATTTGAATTAATTACCTTTGAAACAACTGTGTGGAAAGTTTGTTCTTCCTGAAGTTACAGTAATTGCTGGAGAATTTTTATTTGAACATAATTGCATTTCAGGAATGATTTGAAGATCTCTTGTTTTTCTTACTTACTGTATATAATATTATTAGTATTAACAATAACAATAAAAAGTTAGCACAATCGATTGGATATTCTAAATAAAACATTTTCGGGTGTAAAAAACTGAAGTTCTAATTATCTTGTTTGTACTTGAAGAAGGATATGAATTTTTTTTTTGTTTTCAATGCAAAAGCAAATCAAAGAAAACAGCGCATTCATTATTAAGTATCACTGCATCTCAAGGATAATCACAATCCTATAAATACCACTACCAGTAAACTCCTTTCATATTACTAAGTATTAACTTTATTGCTGTAACTAATTTCTTTGGAAAATTATTAAGGCTAGTAATGTTAACTCGTACCTTTTTCTGAAAAAAAAAAAACATGCCAATACTTACCATGAAAATGTTATTTTATGCATTTTGATTGAATGAAGACATACGTCAAAATTGCTACAAACGGAAGAAATTAGGAGCAACTGTCATCTGTTGATCACATTATCTTTCAAATGCATCCAGTACAAGTATATTGTTGGCAATTAAACAAAAACTTTAGATACATGTACTACCTAAAGTTCGTATCACCAAAGAAAGCACTGGTCCTTATATAAGACAACAATAAATAAGTCTCTGTTACATTATGTTGAAATGAAAACCACTCAGAATATAGCCTTTAGTATAAGATTTCTTCAAGAAAACTTTAACGTCCCACGACTATGCACTGAGGCTTAGGGAGACGGTCATAATGAAATGGATGACAATGGTGGAATGAAGAAAGTGAGAGAAAATAGAAGAATCCCAAGAAATCCCACGCACACGGTGTTTCTCCATCACAAGTCCACTTAACGTCAGCTGGATTGGAACCAGGGGCACCACGGACGAGAGAGGAGAGTTCTACGACTGCCATCCCACCTTCTAGAGCTTCAGGTACAATGTGCATTTAAATAACTCATTAGACCAATATTATACAACATTTGAAGAAATCCCTGAATTATGCAGTGATGAACTTCAATATGAAAAGCCATTAAATACTATCAATGAAAACTGATCGATCAACATCAACGAATTAAACAGCTATCGGTCGCCTGAGCACTTTGTGCGCTGTAGAGCAAGAGAATAGTTATTCAAAACACCACACGTAACCTACAATTAGATCAGCTAGTAGGGAAAAATGTTCACACGATCAACATTTTAAAGATAAGAGTCAAAAACGAGAAACTTTTTGAAATTAAATTAGGTTCTATATAAAAGTTTCACTTCTGAAATATTGTAGTTTCACTATATAAGACAGAACTAGCATCAACAACAAAAGTACACTTTAAATTCACTTCTAATTTGTTGCTGAGGTTAGCACATTAGAAAATATAATGCAGATACGGACATCTGTGTACGCAGGGGAGAGAGAGCAGCAAAATCGTCATGACGTGTTTCATTACATAAATAGAAGCAGAAAGTTAATAAACATATACCGAAAAGTTCGTTCTTTTAAAAATATACAATGAGGAGAATCTTTCCTAACTTCCTAAAGCGTGGGAAAATAATAAGGCAACCAAGTTCGAAAACTAACTGACATAGTGAAACTGGTTTTAAGGAAAGATAGCATTTTAAAATCTTAATATGATTTTTCCTACCACATTTGTGCATGTTTAGTCAACGCTACGGTAATCTTGAAATAGAAGGTCTATATTTTCTCTTTAAATTAAAAATCATATTTAATAATATATATCTAAAACATAATGTTTAAAGATTTTCTGGAATTGAGACATAGAAGTACAATTTAAGATGGAGTCCCAACAAGCGTAATGTTTTCAAAATTTCAAAGGTCTCCTACCGGAAATCGATCCCGGAACTATGACTAAAGGCGCGCGCGTAGCCACTAGACTAACAAGAATTTATAGCTTTACGTCCCATGATTATGACGTTCTAGACAAAATAACACGAGAGCTCTCTTGTGGCTATGTAGATAATGCAGGCGCCTCTGGTGTAGGAGATAAGGGTTCGTTTCCCTGCGGAGCTCAAACGATTTGGATACCACATTAAGCTGTAGGTTCAGTCTTATATAGCCCCGCTGCTGAGTTTAAATCCAATCCAATCAAATCCAGACTTAAAATAAGGATGAGGAGGTCGGATGGCTCAGTGGTAAAGCGCTCGCCTCTGATGCATGTAGTTCCTAGTTCGATCCCAGCCCACGACAAAGTGAACTTAGTGGTGGACAAAAACTGTGCGTGGGATTTTCTGAGGGTTCTTTCGTTTTCTTTCACTTTCTTCATCATTTCGTTCATTATCGTAATAACCGTCTCCGTTACGCTCGGTGTATACTTGTGGAAAAGAAGAGATCGATAATTAATTTTAAAAAATGCGTATGAAATAATCGACGGAATGAGAATATTGAAGGCCCGAGAAAACCCATGGACACCATTTTGTCTACCACAAACACATGACCTGCGATCGAACCAGAAACCCCTCGTAACAGAGGTGAGGGCTCTCCTACTGAAACCCTAGAATGCTTAAAGCTAGAAGTGGAAAATCTTTACTTTTATCAGGTCGTAAAATATATGGCACTTTATATGTCGAACTCAGGAAGCTTGAAGCATTACTATCATTAAGCGATCAAAAGAGAGCTTCTACTATCGGACACATTATGCATTTGTGTCTATGAGTGTGTGTGTTTGTCTGTCTGACTGTTCCACGTTAATTTTTGTAAAAAATCATGGAATTTTGGTGAAGTTTGCGGGGAGCTTCTTAATTAGAACTTTGACGTGAAAATAGTTCAAGTGTAAGGGGATGAATTCAACTACAAGTTGAATAAACAAAATAAACGGATCGCTGCACTTAACTTTCTGACTCTCATTTCTTAGATTGAATTGTGTCATGCTACAGTTACTACGTAACTACAATATTTGTTTATGAAAATTTAATAGAATTGAGGATCTAAATTAAAAAACAATACCATATCAAGTTTACTTTTCTCGTATTTTCAGCTTTGTTTCTTTTTTAATTAGTTGGAATTTGTTCCAAGGGCTATCAAAATTTTATTTTAAATACAAAATAATTTCAACTGAATAGACAAGTCAAGGTACTTTTTTTTTTTTCGATTCAGTTGAAGGGCTTAGAGCGTGTTTGCATTAAGTGAATGGAAAGGAAACTTTAATGACTGAGAAGTTATTCAGGTATAATTTGTTTATTATTTGAATAAAAAATATTTGGCCTTAGTCGCAAATAATGAGAAACCAAAATTAGTCGACTCTGACACATTTAATAACATCATTGGGCTCTTTCACCAGCCTTTTGAAATCGTGGCAAAACTGTTTTTTAGCCGTTAATTTGGTACATTTTTATAAGTAATATCACAGCAATTATAGCAATACGTAAATCATAACAATCACTCAAATGGCGTCATTTCAATATTTGCTTGGTATAGGGAGGGGAGGATTCTTAGAATAAATAGTTTCATGTTTTCCCTTAATGTACTAAAATGTAACCAATTATTCACATTTGGAACATGTAACGGTGCTTAACAACACAAAAATATTTCAAATTGAGGATCTGAATTGAAAACATCCGAACCCACATACAAATATACATATTTTTCATTTGATAGGACTACCTAGGTATACCTGTTTCACGCACTGGGAACATTTAGGGCGGGGGGACTGCGAGGAGCATAATTAATACGAGAAATCACAAAGAGCACTTCCAAACAAAAATAGTCAAAATTATAAGGTGTTTCCCTCCTCTTAAAAATACTTCGGTGGAATTGGGTCGTTTTTCAATTAAAGTCTTCAATTACAACAGGAGCTTCCAGAAAACTATAAAAAGAATTAATCTTACCCGGCTTCTTCAGAAGGAAATAGATTATGTTATATTATAGGATTAATAATGAAATAACTAAATATCAAGTAAATTATTTAAGTTATTTTTGCAAAAATTGTCAGAATGAAAAGAACACTTCCCAGTAAACTGCCTTCCTGACCTTATGTGAAGAAAATAAATTATGCAATAGCTATTATAGGGTTGCTAAGGAAATGTTATGAAATAAGACCAAGATAGAATCATTTTTGAGAAAATCACAAGTTTTCATTTTCATTTTACAAATAAACTATACCATTATATTTTGTTTTGCTGTGAAAATTTGACTCCTACCCAGAGACAAGGATTTCTGTATAACTTGTGGAAGGGCGGAAGGGACGATTCAGATATGTGTGTTTCGTTGTCAGATATCTAATAAGTAAAGGGTCCAAATTGATGAATCGAGTTGCGGGATGAGAATTAATGCGCCTGATAGAGGATGTGAAAATATGTACGATGTGCAAAGTTATAGCGGCTGAGCGCCATAAAAAACGGAGGGGAAGGAGGTCAAACTTGGTGGGAGAAGGGCTATGCTATGTTATTGAAATACAATCAAATAAACTGTTGAATCGTAAAAGTAGTGAAAGATATACAAAGCAAACGATGGTAATTTCACGTATTGGCAAAAGAAGAATGGGCAGAGTCGATCACGAACCTCCACCGCCATCTTGAAATTCGCCATTTTGAAATCTGATATTTTTAAAATGGAAAGGTAATCATGTGGTTTATCAATTAGGGTCAGCATGTTCTCAAAAAGTCAATTATGAACATCAGTAACCGTTATTTGTACTTATTTGGAAGATTTAAGACCATCTTTATAGTTATTTATGAAAATCTAGGAGACTGATACTCGCATGTTCAAAGTTTGGATTATCACGAAAACACATGTAAGTTAAACATATCTACAAGCCACGGAAACTAACAGTGAAAATTCATATCCAAGTTGTATATTATTACATTATTATTATTATTATTATCAAATTTCATTGTTGGATATCAATTTTCACAGTTACAAATCGAAAGCAGATAGATGAGTTCTGATAGCGGTATCACATGCAAAATACTATTGTTTAGTGCACTTCGTTTTTGCTTTTCGAATATTTTTATTTGTTTTGAAGATCTTAGAGAAAAACTCTAAAATTAGCGGTAGTTTAATTTCGGTGTAGTGAAGACCCTTAAGGGAAATAGCTTTGACGGGAGAACAGAGGTTTTTCCTCTGTGCTAGATTATTACGTAAACAAGTGTGAACGTCACATTATCTGTGTTATAAGATGATTTGCATATTCAAATTTTTCGTGAAATTATGAATAATATTTCAATTTAATTAGGAATTTGCATATAAAGAATTTTGAGATTTAAATAATTACCAGCGGGAGCAGATAACTTTTATTAATATTGCTATGTATATTTATGGTGTATTGTGTTATGTAAATGAATAGTAATGAACAACAGGGCAGGACCTAAGTGAGAAGCAATGAGAATCTGATATTAATTAATATCAACGTATAAGAAGATAGCGAATTTTGTATTTTGATATGTTAGTTGGCACGGATAGAGGCAGAGAAAACTTCCCAGAGAAAAAAAAAAAAACTCAAAGAAAGCAGGTGTACTTAACGGAGCGTTGGACACCCAAGTTGAGAAGAATTTTGAAATCAATATAACCATCTGAATAAGGATAGAAAACCTATGAGATTCAGATTTTGCTTAGAGGTAGTGCTAGTTGAATTTCTTAGTGTTGTTATAGGGAGTAGCATACACTATCACTACCGAGACACAAATCCTGCGGATACAATACTTGAAAAATCATAAAATTTTTAGCATGTCTACGAGAGAAATCCGTATACAAAGAGGTGTTATTTTTTTTAAACACGCCCATTTTTAGCGTGTTCGACTTGTGAAGCGTCGCTTTGCCAACGGAACTTTCTCAGAGAAAGAAAAGTTGACTATTTTAAAATTATTGACTAGTCCACTTGAACTAGAGGGGAAGCCGTCTAGAACGTTGTTTGTAATGGTTCCATGACATCCGCTAGATGTCTCTGTAAAAATATAGTTATCGTCTGCACCGCTGATATGATTTGAATGATAATATGTGTTATGTTATGAAATAAACTTTCTGGGTGTTCTCGTAGTAATTAGACATATGTAGTTCGATATATATATCTTGTTTTGTCAAATTGGCTTGTACTAATACCAGTTTAGGCCGAGTTTGTGGTTATGGAAGGTATGCAGGGAGACGAACACATACCTTTGTTTTTTTTTTTTAAATATAACTGAGAAGGCAATACTGTTACAAGGGAAAAGCGACCTTCCAATCAGTGATATTATGTTGTTTATTATGTGTCAGGCTACTTTAGCCGTATTTAAAGTCATTTTAATGTGTTAGCATTTTGCATAGTTCATTTAATTTGTTTAATTAACATCATTAATTTGTTCATAAACCAAATCTCTTCAATGCATCCGTTTCTGTAATTCACCATATTCAATGTCACTTGTTCAAGTAATTCCTGGTGTCGCCGATAGATGGTGTCACCTGACAAAGGTGTTTAAGTAAACATGTCAAGTGACAGAGTTTAAATAATGTTGGTGTTTGTGTGAATATTTCTCGTAATTACGGCACAGTATGGGTGCATAACAGATACGAAATTGAAGCTTGATTATTAAGCAAGTTAACAAACATAGTGACAGACAACGATGCCATTGAAGTGATAGACAAAGTGGAAAAGAACATGAACAAGTGTGTTTTTTTTTTAGTTATGTAGGTCACTGGAAACTCGCAAGTGAGGGAGGCACCCTCACCCCTATTCCAGTGGAGCGGGCTACTTTGGTTCGGCCCAACCCTGCAGTTGAAAGAAACAATGAAACTGCAAAGAGATATAACATTACTCGGGACAACCAGAGAGTTAGTTATTGTTAAATCGCGAAAGAGTGCAGATCAAAGCACTGCAAGTCGTACTCGTGTTGACCGTCAGCCTTTTGGTACTCTGACCATTCAGAGATGTGTGTACAAGAATAGTGCGTTAGTTACACACTGATATTCTGTGCGTGTGTGCTGTAGAATGGGCAATCATAATTAGTTTACTTTGAGTATTTCCTCGTTTTTCTCCGGACTAACATTCCTGTGGTGGAATGGGAGAGTGTGAGATACCGATTGTATATATATTTAAAGTGTGTTTTCTCAAAAGTGATATGAGACAAAGTGAGACATATATCACCAATTACTAGTGGAAGAGACAAACCTTTACATCATATTTCGTAAAGTGCTTCACACCAGTATAAATTTTGTACTATGTTTACGTCACACGCTATATCACTTGTTCACACTACTCACAGTGAAATTGAATGCGAATAACATTCCTAGTGAAGAAAAAGCATTGCAGTGCTCTGTAGGAAATCACCAATGCTATCGTATAGCATAGTTTAATCAAAACCCATTCAATACAAGAACTGAGTTATTTTCGCTTGTATTTAGTAGACGGATTTTATGTAGGAGAACGGCATGAGAACTTTCGTCGAATAACAAATGTATTTTATCGTTGTATCACACCAAGGATTACCCAGTTGAACCGGCTCTGGCATTTACTGAAATTCCATGGAAGAGGAAACCTGACGGTTAGCAGAACCTAGGGAAAGGATGGTCCACAACTTTGGAAGAAACTCGACCCGGAAGCGTAGTCAATCGTCAAACTAGAGACACTTCAAGAAAGAAGAGTGCGGCGTGATAAAAACAAAAGTGCACAAACAGTAATAATTGCGAGCTCAAAGTGTGAGAAAGAAAGATTAAGAGAAATATTTTTTTTTTTCTTTTGCTCAGGTCTCTTAGTAAGACCGCGCGCGCGAGTGCTGTTGTAAATATAATTTCTGTGTGCTCTGGAATTACGGAAGTGGAGCATTAAAGCAGGATTTCACTGGAATGTTGACTTCTGTTATTGTAGCAGTTGGCCGCAAGGTAATGTGTTACCCTTCTTTTGTCTTTCTTGTTTGCTTTTCAGGCCGGAAGCTGGGTCTATTAGTGGATCGTAATTGCGATGAACATATTGTGGGTATCTTTCGCATACAGGATGGGTGTTAAAACCATGTGAACCTGTAAATTAGAGTGTCATGCCTAGTAAGAATATTATTTACTTCTTTTCAAAATTTTAACTTTTATTCATTCTAAGACTCTACCGACTGACTAAATTCACTAAATTAACTTTGTGGCAGGAGGTGACAGTAATTTTAAAGTAAATATCAGATTAAATATTAAGATTCCTCCCACATTTGCATTTTTGCATATTAATGATTTTAGTAATTTATTCAGATTATGCAAACTCACAATCCTCCGCTCACAAAGAACTTGGCTTCCTAACGCGTGGGGCACGACACACACACCATCCTGGATGTATGTTTTGTTCTTAGAAATGTCCTTTGCTAAATTTTGCTTTTAATATTAAATTGTGGCAAGAGAATTAAAGTAAAGTCTTGTTTTCCTTTTTCATTTTCGATTCAGTAAAGAATGTTGCCACAAGAAATGAAAGATACCCAACGTTTTTACGATATTTAGTGCAAGCCAGACGCGGGTACCAGTAGATGTGTTTTTCTTTCAGGTTGTCGCGCTGCCATCCAGAAAGTTTATTATTTCTGTGTGTATTATTGTTGTGTTATATGCATTTATTTTGTTGAAGTGTATTGGCAAATTTTAAATCTTTTTGGAGGGGAATAACATTTAGCGAATCAAGTTTAGGCATATTAGAGAACCTAGTTACTTATTTAGAGTTCATAATCACTTAATGGTAGTAACGCGAAGTCAAGCTAGAGCGATGGAAGGCTTTGTAGGCGACAACAATATTGACGACCAATTTGCGCAAATAATGGAATTTCCATCGGAGTCTCAGGACACCAGAAGCGATTCAATAGGAAATGTAAACACCTTTCTCCAGGAAGTAGTTCCGCCTGGAGAAGGTACAGTTAGTAATGAGAGGGCTAATGAATCGGAGCAGGTTAGGGAACCGGTTCCTAGCTCCTCAGCGCAAGTCACATCGGTATCTGACCCGTGTCTCGCGTCACTTTTTCATATGATAAGGGAAATGGCTGAAAAACAAGAGAAATCATTAAATGACATTTCGAATAAGTTGGAAACTCAAGAAAAGAAGCAGGATAAATCACTTTTAGAGATTGCGAATAAGCTTGAAAATCAGGAAAAGAGTCATGAAAGATCGTTGTCAGAAATTTCAAGTAAATTAGAGTCTCAAGAAAAGAGGCATGAAAAAACGTTATCGGAATTAGCAAGTAGGCAGGAGAACGCTAGCAGAACCATGTTAGAGAGGTTAGAGGCTGTTGAAAAACAGATCACGGACAGTTTCAGGCGTGAAATGATGCAAAACGTGACAGAGCTAGAAGCAAGGATCGATTCCTCAGCGGAAGCTCTGGAATCCAAGATAACAGCATCCTGCCAGGAATTAAAATCATCAGTTGAGGCAACAGAGAATAAAATTAGTGAATTAGAGACTCACACTGAAAACAGGATAGGCGAGATATCTGAGGTCCTTGGTTCGGATCTCGCACAGGTCTCTCGTGATGTCAACCATTTACGTGGTGACATGGAGAGAGTGGGGGAAAATGTAGCCGCCGTTTCTACTGAAATAGACAGGGTAAAAGCTACAGTAGATAGTTCAGTGGGCCACTTACAATCTAAGTTGCGTAGAGCAGAACTGAGATGGGAGGAACAGCTGGAACTGTTAAAGGAGTCGGTGCGAGAAAACAGTTCCAGTTGTCAAAACACAGCCTCTGTCTCGCATGAGAGAATCGAAACGCCGGTCGCTGGACCGAGCCATGCGGGACAGTTCCCTGAGCTTCCCAGGCGTGAGAACTCAGACGAGCAGGCTGCCCCTCCCCCTCCAAACATAAACAACGTAAGCAGTAGCAATAGCAGTGTTGCGAATTGCCAGGTAGCGTCAGCCTTAGGGCTGTTACATCGAGATTTGTCACTTCCTGTTTTTACAGGAGTTGAATCAGAAATACAGGCCCATAATTTTCTAGTAGAACTAGATAATTATTTCGATTTAACGGGTGTACCAGAAGAGAGACGGTTGGCCTTTTCCTCCCACTGCTTCCGCGGCATCTCACGTCAGTGGATGCAGGTGACTTTGAAGAAATGCGCTAATTACCAAGATCTCGTTAGACATTTCAAGAACGCCTATCTTAGCGAGGAGAAACTTGCTAATCTCCGTGCCTCTATTTTGACGTCACGCTTCGAGACACGGGGAAGCAAGAAGCCGACAGAATACTTGTTGGAATTACTGCATACCAACAGTATTCTCGACCCCCCATTACCGCCCCAGGTACTTTTGCGAGTTCTTCCACGGCAATTGCCATTCTCCATCTATAGATGTATAGTGTCATCTAAACCACGATCTATAGATGAATTGTTGAACATTGTTGGTGAGCTGCAGTCCACTTACCAGCCACCAAGTAATAACAACAATAGGAGGGGAATAAACACACTGTCAGTAGAGGAAGAAGAAGAAGATGTAGGACGATCTTCCCCCCCTCACGAAACAGTAGGCCGAGTAACCCCACCAGAGACAGGAGGTTCCACAGGGACAATGGGCCTTATTATAATAGGGGTTCACGAAGAGGCAATGGAAACAGAAATGGAAATAATAATGGCAATTGGCGTTCGAGAAATTCCAGTGGTCAGGAGCGTGACACTGGAGATTCTCGAACGAGAACTCAGGGAAATCGAGGACAACGACGTGGAAGGAATAGGGGTCGTGCACAAACTCGCAATAATAATAATAGAAATAGTGACTATGCTGCGGAGGTTAATGAGCTCCGTGTTCATAACGATAGGACTGAGCAGTCCACGAGACAAGTCTCGTCTCGTGGGAATTCACGTGCGAATAGCCCTGGAACTAGTCAACGCCACTGAGAACTGTCCGCATGTTCTCAGAGCGGTGACTTGAATACTGGAGTACTGAATATTCAGGATAAACCGGCGAAATGTATTTCTGAGGATATGCGTAATTGTGTTATTGCATGCAACAATGTTGTAGAAGAAGAAAAAGAAGAAAGTAGTGAAACATTTGTAAAGACTTTAGAGACACTTGAGAATGGGGATTGTGAAACCTGTAGACGTATAGTTAGCACGACACATTTCGTTCGTGAAGGAAATAACGACATTCGTCAGCCCGAGATTATGCTTTTACAGAGAAATGGGGACAAAATTAGAATAAACAAAGAGTTGTTTGACGAGACGAATGCGATTTTTAGGAACCTTTTAGATAGTTCGACTGAAAAGCTACCCAATAACAATTTAGTTACACTTCCTGAGGTAGAAGTAGGTCTATTTAATAGCAAAATTCTGGCATTATTGGACAGTGGCGCGAGCATCTCGGCTATCTCATTGCAATGTTGGGAAGAAATACGTAAGCGAGACCCCCCACCAGCGTTCATTAAGTCAGCGAACATTAGAGTCAGTTCGGCGTTCGGTCGCGCCGTCGCTTCGATCATCGGCCAAGTATTGTTAGAGTTAGTGATTGCAGAAAAGGAGTTCTATACTTCAGCAATAGTAGTGAAAGGGCTGAACCGTGAACTCATTTTGGGTTCACAGTTCTTTGTAGAAAGTAGAGCGATCCTAGATTATGAGAGAAACGTCCTTTCGCTTAACCATCCCCACCATATAGAAGTTTCTTTTCGAGACATCGAAATAGAGGAAGAAGACCTTTTCATAAGAAAATTATCCTGGGAGTTCGAAGAGGATGTAGTCGATTGTGAGAATCCCAAACTGAGTAGTATGTGCGTGTCGAGGAGAGGACCGCTGACTACAGAGCAGTTCGAGCGAGCGTCAGCAGGCGGAGGCCACCAGGGAGAGTTGGCTACCCTGCGCAGCCAGTTGGACGATGGGAAGTTCCCAACTGCAGCCGAACTTGCAAACGTCGTTTACTCGCCACAGGAATGGGCGAAGGTTCGAACCCAGGCTACCCCAGAAGAAATTAGAGATCATGTCGAAAAGTATCCTGATTTGAGTGGGGAGGAAAAGCAAAAGTTGTACGACGTGCTCTACAAACATCGAAGCATATTTGACGAGAAGCCCGGTACCATTAGGGATTACCAGCATTCCATTGAGGTGACAGATGATCGACCCATGAAGACAAGGATGTATCCTTATCCTCTGCGACACCGAACGGCTGTAACCAACACCATTAATCGTTGGTTGGCGTGGGGTATAATCAAGAAGCATCCCACTTCGTATCTAAGTCCACTCGTGATTGTGCCGAAAAAGAATGGGACCTTGAGAACTTGTTTGGATGCGAGAAAGCTCGGTGCTATTACGCGCGCAGAATTCGACCAGCCGATCCCTGCACTGTGTACACTGCAAGACTTATGTGAACGGCGTTGGTTCTCTAGTTTAGATGCAGTGGATTCTTTCATGCAAATTCTAGTTGAGGAAAAGAGCCAGAAATATTTAGGTTTCCTTCACGACGGAATTACGTATGTATTCAAGAAGCTTCCCTTCGGGACCAAGCAGAGCTTAGCTTCATGTGTGCGTGCGATCAACTCCATTCTCGGGGATGAGTGTCGTGACTTTTGTGGCCATTATGTTGATGATGTGACCATATCATCATTTTCTTTTGATGAGCATCTACGCCATCTTGATATTGTGTTAGGGAAGTTGAAAGTAGGTGGCCTAACTTTAAGATTGAAAAAGTGTCAATTTGCCCGCCGGAGAATTTCCATTCTTGGCTATGACCTCTCCCCTGCTGGAATTGAGAAGTCGCAGGAGAAATTGGAGAAGGTTATGGAATTTCGCAAACCGAGAAACGTGAAAGAATTGAGAAGTTTTATTGGGTACTGTCAATTCTATAGAATATTCAGTACACAGTATTCAGAAATTTTATACCCATTGTTTCAGTTGTTAAAGAAGGGAGTGAAATATCAATGGTTGCCTTGTCACGACGTAGCGTTTCAAAGGATACGCGAAGTCTTCAGAGAGAAAGTAGTGCTGAAGAAGCCGCTCCCTGACAAACAACTTATTTTGGAATGTGACGCTTCCGATGTAAGTTGTTCGTCGCATCTTTATCAACTAGACGACAATGGCGAGGTCCGTGTAATAGGAATGACGTCACGCATCTTTAATGCAGCAGAACGTAACTATGGAATTTCAGAGAAAGAGATGGCTGGTGTAATTGATGGCGTGTGTAAGTTTAAACACTATTTGGTAGGCAATTTCTTCAAAATTCGCAGCGACCATCAATCGATACGTTTTCTGCTGTTATGTAGGCTTACGTCACAGCGTTTGATGCGTTGGGTACTAACTTTGAATATGTTGACATTCGAATTTGAGTATGTAAAGTCTAAGGACAATTTAAGCGACTACCATTCCAGGTACCCACCAAATACAGGAGTTCAATTCGATAAGGCAAAGAAATTGGTATTGAATGAATCTCTGATGACAATACTGACCCATATTCCGAGTCAGTTAAGGGAACTTATTGCAGTGCTGCCAGAGCTGCAAACTTCAGACCCTGTATTTGGCGACGTCAAGAGAAAGCTGCAGAACCAGGAAAACTCAGGGAAAACAGCCAGTGAGAACCACCAGTACTTGCTCTCAAATGGACGGCTATGTAAACGTGACCGTTCCGGTCTACGGATTTGCATACCGGAAGTGCTTGTGCAGCCATTGTTGGAATATTACCACAATGAGAGAGGACATCTGTCTGCTAGCAAGCTTGTGCCAATGTTAACTGAATATTTTGTGTGGCCGAAGATGAGGAATGCCATAAAGAAATTCTCAGCTTCCTGTGGTCTGTGTCAGAAAGCATCCCCCCCTCACATGTATCGTTCGGGACCACTGAACCCTGTTTTAGTGCGTCGCCCTGGGTACATGGTTTGTCTGGACTGGTTGGGGCCTCTCCCTGTGGGGGTAGGCAACGTGTCATACATCCTTGTATGCGTGGATGCTTTCTCCAAGTTGATTGGACTCTATGCGTGCAGAAGGGCCACCACAGACACAGCGTTAAAGAAGCTGAAGGAGTTCCTGAAACTGTGTCCGTCTGCTGAGGTCATCTTGACAGACAATGGGACACAGTTTTCGAGTGCCAAGTGGAAGAAGGAACTCTCGGACTTAAACCTTAAGCCCATCTATAGTACTCCGTACTATCCCCAAGGAAACATGGCTGAGGTGGGTGTAAAATCGACAGTGAGAATGTTACGAAAATTGTGCCATGACAAGCAGAGGGAATGGCCCAAACATCTTGAGAAAATTGAAAAGTGTCTCAACTCAAGCGTACATCTGTCGACTGGTCTAAGTCCATATCAAGTACACCTGGGAGAATCACCGTCGAAAGAACTGGCGAGATTATTTGAGATCCCAGAAGTAGAGAGACACAAATCGTTGAAATATTACGTTGAGCTAGCAGCAAGTAACCTGAAGAAGTCAGCACAGCGAAGAAAGAAGGCCTTCGATAAACGTCGCGAGCCAGCGCGTTTCGAGGTTGGAGATTTGGTACTGGTGAGAGCTTTTCCCAAATCTGACGCTTTCTCTGGCATTACCAAGAAAATGATGCTCCTTTACACGGGACCTTACCTGACACTCTCCACTGCGCAGAATAATGTCTGCACGCTTGGTGATCCTGAGACTAAGGAAGTATTAATGAAGAGAAACGTGTTCCACCTGAAAAAATACGTTCAGCGTGAAGCCACGCCTCCTCAGGACACAGCTGACCTGATGACGTAGGAAAGGCAGGAAATAAACACAGCACGTCATACAGGATGGAGAGCTGAAGAAGAAAGAATCACTCCCAGACGCACCTCTTTACGTCTGGCCTTCAAGAGAGTAGTTGCGCGGAGTGTAATACAACAGCTGAATCAGGATATTACGCAAGAGATGAATTTTGTATAGAATTATGATGATAAAGTGATTATGACATGTTAGGGATTATTTTTATGTGTTATTAGTGTTTAGTTTATTATCTTATGATTGTTAGGACATATTGATGTATTTAGGGAAATTTCTTGTATAAAGTTAATATATACGGAATATGTATGTGTTTTACGTAAAGTAGATTAGTACAACTTCTGAGAAAATGCAACGATTAAGCGATTAACGGTTGCATTTCCTTAAGAGGGGAATAAATGTGAACGTCACATTATCTGTGTTATAAGATGATTTGCATATTCAAATTTTTCGTGAAATTATGAATAATATTTCAATTTAATTAGGAATTTGCATATAAAGAATTTTGAGATTTAAATAATTACCAGCGGGAGCAGATAACTTTTATTAATATTGCTATGTATATTTATTGTGTATTGTGTTATGTAAATGAATAGTAATGAACAACAGGGCAGGACCTAAGTGAGAAGCAATGAGAATCTGATATTAATTAATATCAACGTATAAGAAGATAGCGAATTTTGTATTTTGATATGTTAGTTGGCACGGATAGAGGCAGAGAAAACTTCCCAGAGAAAAAAAAAACTCAAAGAAAGCAGGTGTACTTAACGGAGCGTTGGACACCCAAGTTGAGAAGAATTTTGAAATCAATATAACCATCTGAATAAGGATAGAAAACCTATGAGATTCAGATTTTGCTTAGAGGTAGTGCTAGTTGAATTTCTTAGTGTTGTTATAGGGAGTAGCATACACTATCACTACCGAGACACAAATCCTGCGGATACAATACTTGAAAAATCATAAAATTTTTAGCATGTCTACGAGAGAAATCCGTATACAAAGAGGTGTTATTTTTTTTAAACACGCCCATTTTTAGCGTGTTCGACTTGTGAAGCGTCGCTTTGCCAACGGAACTTTCTCAGAGAAAGAAAAGTTGACTATTTTAAAATTATTGACTAGTCCACTTGAACTAGAGGGGAAGCCGTCTAGAACGTTGTTTGTAATGGTTCCATGACATCCGCTAGATGTCTCTGTAAAAATATAGTTATCGTCTGCACCGCTGATATGATTTGAATGATAATATGTGTTATGTTATGAAATAAACTTTCTGGGTGTTCTCGTAGTAATTAGACATATGTAGTTCGATATATATATCTTGTTTTGTCAAATTGGCTTGTACTAATACCAGTTTAGGCCGAGTTTGTGGTTATGGAAGGTATGCAGGGAGACGAACACATACCTTTGTTTTTTTTTTTTTAAATATAACTGAGAAGGCAATACTGTTACAAGGGAAAAGCGACCTTCCAATCAGTGATATTATGTTGTTTATTATGTGTCAGGCTACTTTAGCCGTATTTAAAGTCATTTTAATGTGTTAGCATTTTGCATAGTTCATTTAATTTGTTTAATTAACATCATTAATTTGTTCATAAACCAAATCTCTTCAATGCATCCGTTTCTGTAATTCACCATATTCAATGTCACTTGTTCAAGTAATTCCTGGTGTCGCCGATAGATGGTGTCACGTGACAAAGGTGTTTAAGTAAACATGTCAAGTGACAGAGTTTAAATAATGTTGGTGTTTGTGTGAATATTTCTCGTAATTATGGCACAGTATGGGTGCATAACAGATACGAAATTGAAGCTTGATTATTAAGCAAGTTAACAAACATAGTGACAGACAACGATGCCATTGAAGTGATAGACAAAGTGGAAAAGAACATGAACAAGTGTGTTTTTTTTTTAGTTATGTAGGTCACTGGAAACTCGCAAGTGAGGGAGGCACCCTCACCCCTATTCCAGTGGAGCGGGCTACTTTGGTTCGGCCCAACCCTGCAGTTGAAAGAAACAATGAAACTGCAAAGAGATATAACATTACTCGGGACAACCAGAGAGTTAGTTATTGTTAAATCGCGAAAGAGTGCAGATCAAAGCACTGCAAGTCGTACTCGTGTTGACCGTCAGCCTTTTGGTACTCTGACCATTCAGAGATGTGTGTACAAGAATAGTGCGTTAGTTACACACTGATATTCTGTGCGTGTGTGCTGTAGAATGGGCAATCATAATTAGTTTACTTTGAGTATTTCCTCGTTTTTCTCCGGACTAACATTCCTGTGGTGGAATGGGAGAGTGTGAGATACCGATTGTATATATATTTAAAGTGTGTTTTCTCAAAAGTGATATGAGACAAAGTGAGACATATATCACCAATTACTAGTGGAAGAGACAAACCTTTACATCATATTTCGTAAAGTGCTTCACACCAGTATAAATTTTGTACTATGTTTACGTCACACGCTATATCACTTGTTCACACTACTCACAGTGAAATTGAATGCGAATAACATTCCTAGTGAAGAAAAAGCATTGCAGTGCTCTGTAGGAAATCACCAATGCTATCGTATAGCATAGTTTAATTAAAACCCATTCAATACAAGAACTGAGTTATTTTCGCTTGTATTTAGTAGACGGATTTTATGTAGGAGAACGGCATGAGAACTTTCGTCGAATAACAAATGTATTTTATCGTTGTATCACACCAAGGATTACCCAGTTGAACCGGCTCTGGCATTTACTGAAATTCCATGGAAGAGGAAACCTGACGGTTAGCAGAACCTAGGGAAAGGATGGTCCACAACTTTGGAAGAAACTCGACCCGGAAGCGTAGTCAATCGTCAAACTAGAGACACTTCAAGAAAGAAGAGTGCGGCGTGATAAAAACAAAAGTGCACAAACAGTAATAATTGCGAGCTCAAAGTGTGAGAAAGAAAGATTAAGAGAAATATTTTTTTTTTTCTTTTGCTCAGGTCTCTTAGTAAGACCGCGCGCGCGAGTGCTGTTGTAAATATAATTTCTGTGTGCTCTGGAATTACGGAAGTGGAGCATTAAAGCAGGATTTCACTGGAATGTTGACTTCTGTTATTGTAGCAGTTGGCCGCAAGGTAATGTGTTACCCTTCTTTTGTCTTTCTTGTTTGCTTTTCAGGCCGGAAGCTGGGTCTATTAGTGGATCGTAATTGCGATGAACATATTGTGGGTATCTTTCGCATACAGGATGGGTGTTAAAACCATGTGAACCTGTAAATTAGAGTGTCATGCCTAGTAAGAATATTATTTACTTCTTTTCAAAATTTTAACTTTTATTCATTCTAAGACTCTACCGACTGACTAAATTCACTAAATTAACTTTGTGGCAGGAGGTGACAGTAATTTTAAAGTAAATATCAGATTAAATATTAAGATTCCTCCCACATTTGCATTTTTGCATATTAATGATTTTAGTAATTTATTCAGATTATGCAAACTCACAATCCTCCGCTCACACAAGTAAGTAATTAGTGTGCAATAGCATTTCCATACCAAATATCGGAGAGACCCATCTACGGGCAAGGCCATTCGTACCACCACTTCGAACAACATTGGATGACCTGCATTACAATAGCCACTGCTGATATTGACATGCTACAAATATGCTACAAAAATCTTGGCAGGAGATAGACTATCGGCTTGATGTGTGATGAGGTCCTCACATAGAGCATTTGTAATATGTTTGAAGAAAACTTTAACAGTTTACCCTTCTTAGCACTTGTCTCACAATAACATATTTATTATATTCACAGAACAAATTACTGAAATCGGGTCCATCATTTTGGCTTGCCCTGTATGTATATGAGTATACAGTATTCGGAATTTATTATCATAACACATGAAAACCACAATTCTTTTTTTCATTCTTCCTTTTTTAAAATGTTAGAAGTCAATATTTACCTATATTTTAAACCTTGTTTCCTGAGTCCGAAATAAGTTTGATATGCTTACTGGGTAATACATATGGTCTTCAATCTGCAGTATGATGGTTATAGTTATGGTAATATACTTGCTTGTTTTTGCTACTAAGATGAATTTTGGTGTCTCCCAGCACACTTACACAGTTTAATATGTCCAATCCTCACTACGTCATGGTTGCAGTGTCTGGTAAACTAGGTTTCACTTCATTCAATTATTGAAGTCTTATGATAGATCAGCAACTATATTTAAATAACAAGGTCTATATCCTAGAACTTCAATTTTGTTGGAAGTAAAAGTGCATTTCCTTCTTTTTTACTTATTATTCGTAATATGATGACACACCATCTACCATTATAACTATGTGCTAAAAGCTATTTTATTTTTCTTTCATTTTTACAGACATTTTAGCTATAGCTCTTATAATAAATTTATACATGAGTCCTCGTGCTTTGTTTTACAATCAAACAGCGAAGTTATAATGTATTTCCAGGTAAAAAGGGGTGAAGGTAACTTACAGTACCAGCCAACATTAAAGTTAATCTTGCACATAGAAAATAATTGTTTGCAAATGTAAGAAGTGCTAAAAGCATGATGCCAAGAAAAAAAATCTTATTTATCATTTTAAAAACATCTATTAATGTTTTAAGTTTGAAGGCGGATTGACGAAATCGACATATTCAATGACATAAATTGAAGGCAAATCTTTTAAGATTGGTACTTTTTAGTGAAGGCTTGTAAATCATAGAAAACTGATAATCTAATCTACCATAAAGTCTAATACTTAAATACAATATTGCACAAAACATTTAAATGTTAAAATGACTAATACAAATACTTATCAAATTAATGGAAATGCCTGAAACAAAATGAAAAAATATATATAAACGTTTTAAAAAATAAAATGAACCGTACTGAAAAGTAAAAAATAGTTCTGGTATCAAGAAAATTGACTTTTAAAAATCATTTTTATGCATGACTAAAAAGAAAAGCATGGGGAGCGCTCTCGTGTACAATCAATTGATACAATATATCAGAGAACAAAGGTGTTTTATTTCATGCCATTTTTCCTTAAACCTTATCGCAACAAACTCTACCTCTATAAATGGGCTCATTTTCTTCTTGGAATACGGCGTCATTGTCCGGAAGCAACATCTGGACCATAGGATGCACATGGTCCCCTAAAATGCTGACATAACCACGAAAACTGATATGACCAGTAAGTGTAAACATAACTCGAAACCAGGATATTGAGATTTACTGCATCACAGATCCGCCGCCCTGTTTTACAGTTGGGCAAAGACGCACCAGATCACATTCTTCTTTGGGCGTCAGCCACACATAAACATGGCTCGTGGATTGCAATATTTTGAACGATGACTCTTTCGATCAGATGGCACGCATTCAGTCAGTCATCAAGATTCATGTTGTTAAGTTGGCGGCATCGTTGGCATCATGCAAAAGCGTGATGGTTCATTATCAACGGTTTCACCCGTGCATGTTCATGTTATATAACACACGACGGACTGTGGTTGTGGCCACAGGTTGTGGAAAGTGCTCCTTGAGTTCCTCCGTCATTTACACTGCAGTCTCACGGCGGGTCTGGGTGCAATTCATTCGACGACTGTTTCTCTTTGTCAATGGTTTTTTGAGGTGAGTTTTGTAGGCCGTCACTACCTTGTACATTGTTTCTGGCTCGGCATACAACACACTTGCCATTTTGCACCACGTAACCAAGCGTCAAGAATTTTCTCTCTATGGAAATTAGAGAGGTTACTCATTTTACACTATACTGTCTTCTCAGTTCATTGCATACTGCTGCTCTACTACTCCTCACACAGTGCGGAGTTTACCCTAACACAACACACAAACACTGCGGTGCTGCAATCTGTCCTTCATCTGACATGGTCCAACTTCAGATGTTTCCATTAAATTGATATATATCTGTATATAGTATTTGCAAAAACACATTTTTCGATAAACTATAATATATGATCTCTTAAAATAATAAAGAATATAATAGAAGAGACACTTTTAGCCACATTTTTGTTTGCATTAAATCGTAAAAGAAATGGGAATATACCTAGTTATGTATTGATATTTCCTTTAGACAAATTTTCACCCAAAGTTATTTAATTTACCTTATCATGTCCTTGAATTTAAGTACATAGTTAAAGAGGAAATGCGCTCACTAAAAAAAGTGCATATATTTCCATAAAACGCTCTATTGTTCATAAGAGGTGCGCAATCCGTCAATGGCAGAGCGCTCACTTCTAATGCAAGAGAACCCTGGTTTGATCTCAGGACATACAGTATAAGTTTGTAGTGGACAACATCGTGTTCGAGGGTTCACTCAAGCTTCCTCGTTCCCTCCCCCAATTCTTTCATAATCCCTTATTTTCATTAATTATTCGTCCGACTTTTTAGCCCAAAAGGTAACACTGCGGGAAGTAAAACTTAAAATCTCATTTTATTTCATTTCTATTGTACTTCAGAACAAAAGAGAACTATGTTTCGTTTTGTTCCCATTAATGTAAGAACAAATGTCTTTGTAATTTACTGTAAACTTACTTAAATATATTCAATTTGCTTAAAGTAATTCATAAATCAAAACTAAGAACTCCCTTGTGGTTACGTATAGCTATAGTTATCAAACGTGCTTTCGGCTCAAGATATCCCGTTTGATTCCCAATGGGAGTTCATGTAGTTCGGATCCCACGTTAAACTGCAGGTTCACCTTTCATAAAGCCTCAGTGCTGAAAGAGACGTGAAACTCCAAACCAACCAACCGAAAGGAAATGGAATGAAAAGCTATTCACTTTGTGCGCAAACGTAGGTGTATCGCACAGAATCACAGATACAAATCGTGACAAAATTCAGGTTACAAATACAGAGAGTGAAAAAGTCAAGTTACAGATTCAGATATTTATCAATTTAATAGAAACATCTGGAAAAAGTGAAACTTAGCAAATATATAAACCAGAGCCGCACTGGCTACTAGTTGGGCCCGGCGGCTGACATACTATGTTTGCCCCGAACTCCTAATCCCCCCAAACACCATTACCCGAGCTGCCCACTGTTTTCCCACGATAAAATCTCATTATGATCTTAGATAAAGCACACTATTCTTTAGTAACCACACCGTACCTTATACCATAAAGATCATCATAATGTAAAATCAGGGTATATGTTACGTATTAATATTTATGAGAATAACACAGATAGTAATCAATAGCATACTTTTGTACCATTTCGCCTTGGGATGGCTGAAATTTGTAATATATTAATAAAGAACTACGGACAAATTCATTTAAAGTTAGTATTGGGGGTTTCACTATTCGTGAACAAGGAGTACGATAAGCTGGAGAGAAACGCCCACTGCACGTAGACTGAAATATTTTTCTGGGGGGGAATATACCTTCCGGAAAAAGCACGACAAAATCTTCTCGTAAGGACATTAATATCAGTAAGCACTTGTGGTCCACAAACTATGTCAAGTACCCAAACTGTGTGTATTTATGCAAATCATGTACACATATAGGTCTACAGTGTGGTCTTAATGGAACTATGTACTATGGTTACGACGTGATAAAAGATCAGGAAAGAAATTATCAACAGTAAATCTTAATATTGCTACCAAAAATTGGTGTAATGAATTTTCATTTTGATTTACGTAATTTTATTCCAAATTTTGTGTATATCGAGTTTTTACTGTAATAGCAATTATAGTATATGATTAGATGCAACGACAATCGTGAAACCGGATTCAACAGTACCAATAGGTTTATTTAAAGGGTACCAAGAATTTAATAATTTTTCACTTATCAGTAATGTAGATTCAAGAGGTCCAAATTTACACAGTTTGTCGGAAAAGTAACGAATTTGTTTTCTTTACAGATGACCATTAGCTCCATCTATTGAAGCAGCATATCATCGAAAAGCTCAACAAAACGATACCACAATCATGAGAACCGATTAATGGAATGTCATATTATAACAAGAAAAGTAATTATATCTGGTATCACCTCGTCACAAAAACACGATGAGGCAAAGAGCCAATATTAAATTTTGTTTCAAGCTAGGTAAAACATTTACACAAACATTGGAAATGATGAAACAAGTGTATAGTGATGAGTGCTTATCTCGTACACATGTGGTCAAACGGTATACACGATTCCGCGACAGTCGTGAGTCCTTGGAAGGCGACCCAAAACCAGGTAGACTGAAAAAAATGGCGATGAGTTGGTGAAACAAGTGCTTGAAATGATCGCCCACGATGCGCATTCGACTGTGAGATGGATAGCGGAGGAATTAAATACGACAAAAAACATGATTCACGAAATTTTGGGAAAGGATTTAAAGGAACGGAAAGTCTGTGCTCGATTTGTTCTGCACGCCTTAACTGACCACCAAAAACTTGCTTGCGTTGAACATAGTAAGGACCTGATTAAAACGGCCGGACGGAACAGAATATTCCTGGAATCGATTGTAGCTGTGACGAGACTTGGTACTTCAAGTACGATTCGCAAACAAAACGCCAAAGTAGTAGGTGGAGGTTCCCAGATCCTTCGAAAGCAAATAAATAAATAAATAAATAAATAATAAATAAATAAATAAATAAAATTAAAAAATGCGTTTTCAAAAGTCACGTGAGAAGACAATTTTGATTTGTTTTTACGATTCCAAAGGTTCAGGAATTCGTTCCACAGAGTCAAACTGTTAATGGTGAATATTATCTGGATGTTATGGAAAGTTTGTGGAAGCGAATCATTTGCGTAGGGCCTGAGAATCGAGCACCAGGCAGTTGGTATTTATTGCATGGCAATGCACCATGTCACTGAATCGTCGCAGTTCGTGATTTTTTTGGGGCTAAAATACAAATCTGTGTGCTTTCACATCCTCCGTATTCGCCTGATTTATTGCCGTGTGACTATTTCCTATTCCCAAAATTAAAATTGGTCATGAAAGGAAAATTTTATGACAATGTTACACAATTCAGTTTGCCGTGACGAGGGTCATTGAGGTGATTCCGAAAAAGGACATTAAAAACTCTATGCTAGGATGTAGTGGTTAAATGAGCTAGGAGGAAAGGTTGTATTTTGAATAAAAAGAGCCACAGTTGGTAAAATACCTAATTCGTTTTGTTTAATTTAACAAGCTCTGTTATTTTCCTAACATACTGTGTATAATCCACTCGTTATAATAGTACTAACCTCCGTTTCCATGGTAATTTTCGAAACGACACGACACGATAAGGACATTCACTACTTCATAGCAACAGACTTTGAATAACTGACCGCGGCTCAACTTCTTGATTGCTAAAATTGGCAACTATTTGAAAGATGAAAGCAAATACTCTGAGTGACTCAACAATAGCAAAACCACGGGATCTTGTTACAGAGGCTACGGCTCGACGCCATGATATAAATCTTGAAAGTGATTTCGTCAGATCTCTTTCTGTTGGGTTTCAAATTATTTTTCCTGAGCCAAGAAACTAAACTCTCAAGAATTGTATTGTCAGGCCACTATACTTTGGTTTCCCTTTTATATTCCGCGATAGGAAGCGTATTGGATTTTATTATTGTTTTTACATGACACCGACTGGGCCATGCATTGCATCGACAAGTTGGCACGGCCCATTCTTACTTTATAGGGGACGTGAGTCGCAACAAAATTTTAATATGATAAAATGGTGAAAGAGCTTGATGTATGCAGATTGCCGCCGTGACTGTTCACAAGAAGTTAATTGTCGCACACGTTTTCCACATTTTTTCTCTTTCTCCTGACCTCTCTTTATTAAAATTTTGATTTGGTCCCTGTCTGGGCAGCGATCGCCGGCTAGCCACCTGGGTCAGTCCTGGCATGGAATAATCCATTGGACTATATTTTTTCCTCAGAATATATGATGCGACATGGAATGTAGTCGTAGAGATCGTGAATGGTAGCAAGGGAATATTACACCATTCTACATGCAGTGCATCACTCAGTTCCGTGAAAGAAGATGGAGGAAAATCTGCTCAGGATTCATGTCTATAAAACGGGTCACATATGCTCAATTATGTTCAAGTCCAGGGACTTGGTGGGCCAGAGGAGGTGTTCAAATCCATCCCTATTTTGTCAAATTATGCCCCAACAGCTCAAGCTTTGTACATGGGTGTACTATTGTCCGGAAGCAACATCTGGACCATAGGATCTCATGGTCTCCTAAAATAGTGAGGCAGTGAGGAAACTGGTAAGCACCAGCACAGAGTCCACTGAAAATCAGGATATTGCGGCGCACAACATTACAAAACCATCGCCATATTACACGATTGGGTGAAGACACAGTGGAAGATAAGCTTCTTTAGGTGTTCGACACACATAAACACAGCGGTGGTTGGAAATAAGGTTAATAATGGCTAATCAGATCATATGTGTATTTCTAGTCATCAACTGTTCGTGGATGTTCGTGATACCACTGGCGTCTTGGTTAAAATGCGAGAATCACTTCTCAGCGGATTCGCTGTTGCCACCCAACCTCGTATGTCCATGACATGTAACTCACAGTGGATTGAGATTGTCCACACATGCTATGGGAGGAGGTGTTACTTGAGTTTCTCCGCCACTTGCACCGCAGTAGCACGACGGTTCTGAGTTACAATCCGCATTAATGCTTGGCGAGATTTGATTACAAGTTTAAGTTTAAACTGCCACAAAAATAAAATATATTATCTACAAATTATTCATTCAAGGTGCGCCAATTATGGTAAATTAATTACAACGGAATATTGTGTCGTCCGGTAAATTTGTAATTTTAGTGTCGCTAACAAAGTCGGGATACGGACAAAACCTCGTGGCCGAAACATCGCCGCCCAAAATCTCGCGTGGCTAAAACCTCGTTGCCCAAAACCTCCCGTGGACAAAATCTCGCAGCCCAAAACCCCGCGTGGCCAAAACTTCGCCGCTCAAAACCTCGTGGGCCAAAACCTCGTCTGGTGGAAACCTCACCGTCCAAAACCTCGCGGACCAAAATCTCGCTTGGACAAAACCTTGCGGGATTAAAAGCTCTGCTTAAAATTTACCTAATGAGTTTCTAAATATGCAATTTCACATAATAATAATAATAATAATAATAACAATAATAATAATAATAATAATAATAATAATAATAATAATAATAATAATAATAATAGTAGTAGTGGTAGTAGTAGTAGTAGTAGTAGTAGTAGTAGTAGGAAGAAGAAGAAGAAGAGAAAAGCATCGTGTGCTTGGGTTTTCTCGTGGATATTCCCGTTTTCTCCTACTTTCTTCATCCTGATCATCTAAGTGAAATTATATATACATATAAAAAAACATCTCATCGATGTTGAAAATTTGATCGAGATCGGTCGGGTGGCTCAAGAGGTATAATGTCACAAACATAGTTATTTTCAGTTTTATACATATAGATTTCCAAAGAACGCGTTAGAATTTTTCTTATTATTTTAATGGAATTATGTGTTATTACTAAATATATACATATAGCAATATATAGAACATTCTACATCGAAGAAATCGTCATGACGAGGTTTTATACTGACGACATATATTCTCAGGCGAGATTATATCCCACGTAGTTTAGGCCAGGTGAGATTTTGTGTCGCGAGATCAGGAACGCGAGGCTTTGGCCAGGCGAGATATTGGGACGCGAGGTTTTGGTCCGACGAGATTTTCCCCGTGAGGTTTTGAGCGGCGAGATTTCGTCCCGCGAGGTTTTAGCCAGACTAGGTTTCGGCCTGGCGAGGTTTTGGGCTACGAGGCTTTGGCCAGGCGAGATTTTTGTCCACGAGGTTGTCGCCGCGAGGTTTTGTACCCAAACCCAAAAAGTAATATCAAACGTACTATATGTGAAGAGTGATTTCTAAATTATATGTTCAGTACAGCCTCTGCCTACTTGATTCTTTCATTCGATTATGATGGGAGGAGTGACTTGAGCAATAGCTTTCTGACCCTTACATTCAGATTATCTCAGCCTAGAATGATTTTAGAGTAGACTGTGATTCTTAAGTATTTGAACAGTAATACTCCAGGGTGTAAATCTTCCCTCCATTCACTTTTGCCACATAAATAGAAGTCTTGCGTAAGTGGAATCATCTATAGCCAATGCACCTGAAAATACACTGATCATATTGAACATAATTTATATCATTCCTCGGATATGTGATATAGCTTGCATCCAAATAAATTTGCGCTTAATTTCTAGTAATTATCTCAAGTTCTTCTAGTACTGATTCAACTTGCAAACTTTCTCTCTGTTTCTTTCGAAATTCCTTCAAATATACAAACTTTCTGGAACGATAGTGATAATGATGGTTTTGACACTAACGACCAGATATGCCAGTTTTTACTTCCCTGTCTGACCTAACGCGCATTCCCATCTAACAAAGTAACATGCACTGGAAAAAAATGTTCATCCTTTAGAAATTTGTGCAATGGAATTAAAATTTTGTAATTTCCGAAGTATTAAAGTTCCTAGTCAGAAACTTAATTTAGGTTTACCTCAGCTTTACCGAAAACTTTATTCCTTTTCCACACTCCACATCAAATAAGAAAAAAAAATGCGACAGCTAACGGCGTGCAGTTAGGCCACCCAATATACACCTTCTTATCCAATAATCGTGTCAGGTAAAGAGACCTCCACCATCTCCACCTTTCTTCTCTCCCATACTAAAATTAGCTAACAACATGAACGCAATTCTAATTTCAAACTACACATGTATTATTTTCGATAAAATGAAATAACAAAACCGTGGCGAAACAAGATTCATAGGGAGAAACTGAAACATATACAATGAAAACTTGAAACTAATGGATGTCTGTTACACAGAGATACAGAAATGAGCCAAAGAGAGAGAGAGAAAGAAGAAAAGAAGAAAAAGAAAAGGAGAACAAATAAAACTGTGGAATTCAAACCTAGTAAGAAAAAACCTAATATTATAAAGTTACGTTTCCAGAAAGCCATCAATAATATAGAAATAACGTTTGTTTTTACATATTTTTCAGAACTATTCGAGTATATAGAAGATGTTTTAAATATTCATTATGTCACTTTCATAATGGATAGCATACTCAATTTCAAGTAGAACTGTAGATCTCCGAAACATATCTAGGATAATATCAAAGGTTTAGCACACATGCTTTGTTTGCGCGTGGTTCGATTACGAATTCGGTAGTGTTCAGTAGATATTACTTCGGATGATGTAGGTTAGTTTACGGATCGAGGATACAAATCGTAGTAACCCGGTAATTCGACATAGACTCGGTAACCAAGAGGATAAAAGAGAGATTTTACTTATTCCATTGCGTTTAAAAAGTATTTCTGTCAGAGATGACCAGGACTGGAGATGTTATCCCCACAGCACGAAAAACACGACGCCGAAGTTCCTAGTTAATTAGATTCTACAGACCAGGTATATCGGGCTCTTGCTCCTTTTTAACATTGGAACATGAAGAGCGTGTGAGAGAGAGAGAGAGAGAAAGGAGAAGAAGTGAAAGATACAAAGACAGGATAGGGAAACGCCAAGAAAGCGAGAGAGAGGGGAGATGAATATAAATATGAAACATACTTATCATTGCAGCGTATGATGTAGAACGCACACACTGTTTACTCGAAATACCGCCATTGATGCCTTGTAAGTTCTCCATCAGAAGATGAATCTCAGTTTGCAGCCATTAATTTATGCGAAAAAGCCATACTACCTGATGGGGAATCGAACCAATGTTTTCCATTTGGAAGTCTAGCACGTTATTACTACACCACCGATTGCTTTAGCCAAACTTTGTTTAACAAATGGTGTAGTGTGTCTTCCTGAGAACGATAACACGAAAAGTGTATACTGCAGATCAATGATGTCTTTGGAATGTCCTGGTAAATCCCTTGCTTTTTCCAAACTAACATTCTTAAATCGTTTCTATCATGATACAGGTGTTTGCTTCCATATTCTTATGTATTGCTTGTCCAATATGATAAGTCGATTCTTCACAATTACTTTGTAAATAAATCAACTTCGGAGTGAACAGGATTTGAACCTATGTTTGATAGCTGCATTATTCATAAGGCCATTACGTTACTCTTACACTATCAGTTTTATTATTTCCTGACATAAATTACAAACTGGAAACACAACAACGTGAGCCAAACATAATTAAGTACAAAAGGAGGCTGAAACCTGCTTACTATACTACATAATAACACATATACTATATATCACATAAGAATATTATATGACATTAAAAAAATTGCTAGTCTTAAAGAGAGGAATGTGCGTTATTGCAAAACCACTTCTAAAAACCGGCTAAAAAAGTGCCGGTCCCTGTCGGGTGTATATAACTTTCGACGTGTGCGTTTCAAAAAAGTCAAAATACCTGCGTGCATCTAACAAGGTTGTGAAGCGCCGAAAATAGACGAGAGTGCTGGCAACAAGAAAGAGCACCACTCGATGTTTACTGGGGGTATAAAAATGAAAATAAGGGAATAACATAAATTGCAAAGTGAAGTGTGAAGGCGGGCGACGGGTGATGCGTCCCAACACTTCCTGCATAGTGTGCCAAATTGATTACGAGCCGACACAGTGTGTATATCGATGACCTAATGTGTCCTTTTGCTGGCAGTGCTCGCATAAGTCATCTGGGGCTTGTTGAATCTCATAGGGACGCACCCGTGTCGGGAGAAGTTGATGTACTACCTGAAACCACAAAACCTGCATGTACTCAGGTATGACAGGGTTCGAGATATTAGACCACACCTGCGGCCAATCTACGTGTGGATAAAGCTGAAGTACTCGTAAAATAGTTTCAGAGAAAAAGTGCGCGGTGAGTGTCCTATATGAGTGCGCATTGTGTTGTTGAGGGCAGAGGAACATCCCGGAATAATTCCAATATCGGATGAACATCTTGATATATGCCGGACACTGATCAACAAATTGAATATAAGGAGGGTTTTGCGGCTGACCATAATCCTTCCAAAAACAACTTACCCAATGATTAGTGATAGAGCTGGGAGATGAGAGCGCCGCATAAGTGTCAGCCATAAACAACGTTTGGCATTTGATACGAATATTGACTAAGCCCAACCCGCCAGCGGAACGAGGCAAATAAAGGACTTTACGGGGAATGCGAAAATAAAAACGTCGCCAAATATGCCAAAGAAATAAGGATTCAAATCGTTTGGCATAAATTTCTGGGAAAGGAAAAACATGCGCTCTATACCACAATTTAGACACAACAAAAATATTGATAAAATGAATACAGTGAAGTAAATGGAGCCTACGGAAACGCTGTGAATAGAACAGCTTACGAATTTGCGTTAAAAGAGGAGCCCACACTTCATCATAGTTGGGAGTTGGGTGAGACGTAAAGGGGGTGCCTAAAATAGTTAGTTAAGTGACATGCGGTAAGGCCGGAGAAACCAAAGGATCCTCTGGGAGCTGGAAACCATTAAAAGACAACACCTGTGTTTTCCTGTCGTTATACTGCAAACCCGAGCAGCGGGAAAAACGGGTCAATACAGAAAACACGCCCTGTAGTGAGACAGGATCAACTCCGGTTACGGTCAAATCATCAGCATACCCAAAAATGTTTTGACTGCGGAACACGGAGGGTCCATTCGAAGACAACATGGCCAAACGATGGAGAAGCTGGTCTAAAACCAAACTATCATTATACGTGAAGTTAGAAGCCAAATATTACTTACATTAGCTCTGATCTTTGTAACGAACCAAAGTGCACAAAGAAATTCATTTATTCGACTTTTTAGAAAGAAATTAGTGCCCACTAATGATGGAAAAACATACAATCGAGAAAAAGTAGAGAAATGAAACATATTTTGCAGTACTTTCGCCTTGCAAGTTCAAAAGTACGCAATATTATTATTATTATTATTATTATTATTATTATTATTATTATTATTATTAATAATAATAATAATAATAATAACATATATTATAAAATTGAAAGAAACTATGTTTGTGGCTCCTAATGTCTTGAACACCCAACCGATCTCGATCAAATATTCAACATTGATAAGGTTCGTACCTGGAAAGCTTTCTTATCATTCCATTTTAACGTTAGAACTGACGGGGAGGAGGAGGGTCGATAATTTTTTTTTAAACGTAATAACTCTTTAACCACCAGACCGATCTCTATCAAGCTTTCAACATACATAAGGTTCGGATCTGGAACGGCTTTTATCATTTCAGTTTGACGGTGCAACGTAGAGGCCGGAGGGAGGGAGATATATCTAAAAAATGAAAATGAAAGTGACTGTCTTTTTGACTTCACCACTCTTGAACCACTCGACCGATCTCGATTAAATTTTCAACATAGATGAAGTTCGGGTCTAAAATGGTATTTATCTATTTACTTTGTAGATAGGGCTATAACTTAGGGTTGATGGAGGGAGGAGTTAAAAAGAATATATAAAACTTGATAACTCGTGAAACAAAGGATCAATCTAGATCAAATTTTTAACATAATTGTGATTCGGGCCTGAGATGGTTTTTATTTCACTTTCACGGGAGAAGTTGGGGAGGGAAATGGGAGAGGGAAATATATAAAAATAAATAAAACCTAATGACGGTTGAACCACCAAACCAATCTCGATCAAATTTTTAACCTAGATGAAATTCGAACCTGAGATGGTTTCTGTTATATTACTTTGATGGTGTAACTTAAGAGATGGGGAAGGGGAGCGGCATTTAAAAAAGAACGAAATATGACCGGTATTAGTGGCAAATCCATAATTTTTGGAGTTGCTGAAATTAACAATGACACATCTGATGCTATTTAAATCCAGATTCATCCCCTCAACTTGGAGGAGGGGGAGACATAATAATGATCGAAAAAAAGATATGTGTCGGATTTATAGTTTTCTGGCTCGCTGAGAAGAACAATGAAACTGCAGATGCCGTACCCCACAACATAGGGGGGGAGGGGATATATAAAACTAATCGAAAATGACCGATCTTAAAGAGCGGTTTAGTAATACTAAACAGTGGCTGAGTAAATAAAATATTACTATTTTTTCTGGATTTAACCCAACGAAGCTGGTAATTGATGCTAATAATAATAGTAATAATAATAATAATAATAATAATAATAATAATTATTATTATTATTATTATTATTATTATTATTATTATTATTATTATTATTATTATTATTATTATTATTTGCGTACTTTTGAACTTGCACGGCGAAATTACTGTTAAATATGTTTTATTTCTCTATTTTTTCCTCGATTGTATGTTTTTCCTTTATTAGTGGGCACTAATTTTTCTCTAGGCTGTCGAATAAATGAATTTCGTTGTGCACTTTGGATTGTTACAAAGATCAGGGCTAAAGTAAGTAATATTTGGCTTCTAGTTTCACATGGCATAATAGTGTAGGGATAACGTAATGACCTTATCAATACTACAGCTATCAAACATAGCTTCAAATCCTGTTAACGCCGAAGTTAATTTTTAACAAAGTGATTGTGAAGAATCGACTTATCAAACTGGACAAGCAATACATAAGAATGTGGAAGCAAACACCTATATAATGATAGAAACGATTTACGAATGTTTAGTTGGGAAAGGGAATGACCAGGAAATTCCAAAGACATCATTGATCTGCAGTATACACTTTTCGTGTTATCGTTCTCAGAAAGAAACACTACACCATTTGTTACACCATATACTGCAATGATAAGTATGTTTAATATTTATATCCGTCTCCCCTCTCTCTCTTTCTTGACGTTTCCCTATTCTGTCTTTGTATCTTTCACTTCTTTCCCTCTCTGTCACACACACACATACGCACTTCATGTTCCAAAGTTAAAAAGGAGCAAGAGCCCGATATACCTGGTCTAGAGAATCCAATTAACCAGGAACTTCGGCGTCGTGTTTTCCGTGCTGTGGGGATAACATCTCCAGTCCTGGCCATCTCTGACAGAAATATTGTTTAAACGCAAGGGAGTAAGTAATATCTCTCTTTTATCCTCTTGGTTACCGAGTCTCAATCGAATTACCGGGTCACTACGGATATGAATCCTCGATCCGTAACCTAACCAACATCATCCGACCAAACGTCTATAACCTAACCATCATCATCCGACTGACACGATGATCCGTTTATGCTCTTAGCGTGTTCATTCTATCTGCGCAAATTACGTTATATCCGGAAAAGATGAAATCAACGCTGGATGTTCGGAACAGATAAATCTTCGGAAAAGACTAGAAAATGGTAACCTCTTTGGTTATTTGAAAACAAAATTTTATTTATACTAGTTCGACAAAAAATTTGATTCATTGCTATAAATCAACGTTGAAATTCGATTTACGTTGAAATTTGAAACATGCAATATCTATGAGGAACAGAAACTTTTCCTTTCGAACATTTGTAGCTTTCCATTACGATACAGTTTGGACTTTTAATATAGGGTATTTCTGATAGAAATTTAGCAGTAAAATAGCACTCTTCAATTTTCTTTCTTTCTTTTCCTTTCGTTTCGTTTTTTTTTTTTTTTTTTTTGTTCAGTTTGCATTAGTAGTCTGAAATGGAAAATATGACCAACGCTGTGTATTGGGTATATAGAATGTATTTTGGATCAGTACGCCCAACGAACACTACCGAATTTGCAATCGAACCACGCGGAAACAAAGCATGTGTGTTAAACTTCTGACATTATCCTAGATATGTCTCTGAGATCTACAGTTCTACTTGAAATTAAATATGCTATCCATTAAGAAAGTGACATAATGAATGTTTAAAGCATGTTCTTTATATTCGAATAGTTCTGAAAAATATGTAAAAACAAACGTTATTTCTATATTACTGTTGGGTTTCTGGAAACGGAACTTTATAATGTTAATTTTTTTCTTACTACGTTTGAATTCCACAGTTTTATCTGTTCTTTTCTTTTTCTTCTTCTCTCCTCTCTTCTCTCTCTCTCTCTCTCTCTCTCTCTCTCTCTGTCTCTCTCTCTCTCTCTCTCTCTCTCTCTCTCTCTCTCTGCCTCATTTCTGAATCTCTGTGTAATAGACATCCTTTAGTTTCAGGTTTTCATTGTATGTGTTTCAGTTTCTCCCTACATCAACTTATGAATCTTGTTTCGTCTCGGTTTTGTTATTTCATTTTATCGAAACTAATGCGTGTGTAGTTTGAAATTAGAATTGCGTTCATATTGTTAGTTAATTTTAGTATGGGAGAAAAGAAAGGAGGAAAGAGAGGGAGTCTCTTTACCTCATACGATTATGGGATAAGAAGGTGTATATTGGGTGGCCTAGCTGCACGGCTTTAGCTGTTGCAAATTTTTTGATGCGGAGTGTACAATATTTCTAGAGAATAAAACAGAGAAAAGCAAATAAGAAAAAGCTGAGTATTAAAGTGAAGAAAATAAAATTAAGCTAATTGTTAATTGTTTATGGGTGACGGAATTGTTCTCCCAAGGTTATGCAAATTGACCTTCAATTACAGCGGAACGTTGTGTTTTTAAGCGATTGATCGTTATAATGTTGAACATGCCTCTGTTTGTGAAGAAATCTTATTATATGAAAGCGATTTGCGTCGGATGCAATCACATCAACAATTGCCATCTTATTTTCAGAAACGATAGACAGTTTGGACTTGATAAAAATTCAATTCAACTATAACAACCAAAATATGTATTGTAAATATTTTTGTTCATTTGTTACCGACCGTTTCCCGTAACGGAGCTATTGAGATATGGTTCTAAAGTGCACTGCAGTAGACACATTGGGTCTTGTGCAGAGTCGTTTTGACGTATGATTAGCGTCATACTAAAGTTCTGACTACTGCAGAAAACATATGTTAGTCGAATTCTTTAATATAGCACTAATTACACGTCAAAACGACTCTGCATAATGCCCACTGAACATTGAGCTCTGAAGTTAAAATGAAAAGTTAGGTAAACTTAAGTGATGGTTCTTGAGGGAAATCAAATCAATAAAAAGAATTACAACACTAGGTAAGTTTTCTTCCCATAGTTTATTCTTTTGTGAATGTGATTTTCCTCAAGAGCCGCATCTGGAAAACTATAAAAAATGAAACTATCTTTGCATATATGCAATAGCTTAAACTTACTTATAATATTGGCACTAACGAAACTACAGCATGTATTCACCAACACACATTCGAACTATTCGGCACAATAAACACTAACACAACAGCACGTATCCTAGACACTAACAAAGAAGATTCTCTTTAGATTCTCCAAAGGGGAAACTTAAGCAAACAAGCGTAGAGAAAATCCCAGTCTATATTACATAAGCATATTTCAAGTATCCACTTCACTCTCGAGTGATTAAATGGCGCTCATTGCAATCGTTAGCTTAGTCTTTGAAAGCTAAAGTCTATTATAATATTGTTCCCAGTGCATAATATAATAGCATGTGGTAATGACAATGATTTTTATCTCGTAGTCAATAAGGCACTTTTCTTTGTCGTCGTGAGAATCTAGTCCAGTATTCTAACAGAGGTTCAATCTTTACTAAATGCGTAATATACTTGTGCATGCGTTATTTATCGAACTTGAGTTTTAAAAATAAATTGCTTAAATTCTACAGCTCAATCTGTTTCGTATTTACAAAATAAGGCCAATGTTTCTATGATAGTCTTCTTTGTGTAGAAAGATAACTTCCTAAATATACAGATTCTCAGATGATTCCCATCAACATATTAACATGTAATCCGAATTACCTGAGCTCCAACAGGAAATCGAATCCAGGTCTTCTGCGCCGAAAACGTGTATGATAACCAAATAGACACGATGGAGCTCTTGATTTCCAGGAATACTACCTGGAAGTTAATACATGCTGCTTCTCCTTTTCTTTAATAATTGTGTTTCAAGGACACTACTAAACATTTGTGTTTATAGTTTAATTTAATAATCAGAAGTGTCGCTCCATTAAATTAGAATTATTAGCGTGTATACCTTTTCTGTTCATCGTTCCAGATTCGACTACCGATGACAGTATTCAAATTTCGATGTTAATTTACACTTTTTATGCAATTCAGAAGTTACTTGATTTAAGAAGTAAAATAGTGGCAAACATAGACTATAATTAACCAGGCATCTTAACTTATTTTCGACCATCCATAAATAATTCAAACAACATGGATCATGTTCCTATATTATAGGACTACAAGGAACTAATATAAGTAGACAAAGAGGTTCCTTGTGGAAAAAGACAAGCAGCAAGTATGGTAACTCCATAAATTACATTAATTTATCAATGTCTACTACAACTACTTCAAAGGGACTGTGGTCCCTGGTTCGATCCCAGCTCACGCCGTGTGGACTTTGTGGTGGACAAACACCGTGCTCGTGGGTTTTCTCGGGGTTCTCCCGTTTCCTCCCACTTTCTTCATTCCACCATTTCATTCATTTCTAATCTTCACCGTCATTTCTAATCAATCCGAACCACATGAAATCTCATTGGGAGTCAAACCAGAATCTCTCTCCCCAAAGGCGTTTATTTAAAATATATAGCGGATGGGTGTATACAGTGCGTTAAGTCAAAAGTTAGCGTTTTAAACAAGTCGCATTTGAAAGTTCAAATATAAATCCATAAATCCGGTTTTGGGTTTCAGACATAAATTCAAAAAACAGTCTTATTAACATGAAGAGCTACAACAGTTAATAATTTTCCCAAAACCGGACTGTGGACTTACGCCTGAACTTTCAAATGCGATTCCTCTAGAACACTAATTTTTGACTTAACGCACTTTACATACCCACCCACCATATAACCTTGAGGGAGCTAAATAGGGTTTATGGAAAAATCAGATATGATCAAAATACTAATCAATAAGATATTATGTTATAAAACAACTATTCCCTAGCAAACGGAACTCGAACTGGTGAAGCTTTCTTGTGGCTATGTGGCCAGCAGACCCGTATCCACGGGAGTCATGGGGGCCAACCCCCTACAATTTTACTGTCTCCCTAAAATTTTCACGGAAGGCTTGCAAGGGAACTATAATATGGTGATGAATGGTGGATAATATGGTGGATCGTTCCCCCACCTCTTACATTTTTGGGCTGACTACTGGCCTGGTGGTTAGTATACTCTTCTTCGACTGGGGAGAATCGGGTTTAGTCCTTGGTGAGAGCCTATATGGTTCGTATCCGACGTTCAACTGTAGCTCTATGCCCCCTATAACTTCAGTGCTGAAAGGGATACTAAACTTCAAATCAGCCAATGGAGTTCGCTGTTTCATTTCGTATTCGCCAACCAGAGCTCTCAGATCACTTTACTAGGTACAGGTACGTTGCAGATTTTGATAATTAAGAAAGTAACACAGAATGATGTTACTCATAAATTTACACTTGGAAACACATGATGATGACAAAACATTTATTGAAACATTCTGACATAATACCCCATATTAATTGGAAGCACTTGTTTACCTAATCATATCAGCAAGTTCCCCCATATCTATTTGCTTCAGCTTCATTGGCGGGTCCACGGGGAAGGCGGTGGAGAGACTGCCTCTCCCCCCCCCCCAAAGACTACTTTTTATATGTCTGTATGTAAAATATTGCACTACTTTATAGGGATTTGATGTGAAACGCTGTATTTTAAGCTTACATCAATAGATCAGGAGACAATTACTACTACTTCTAAACGGCTCTTCTGGATTTTCAGAAGTTCAGCTTGGTCTACAAGCTTGTTCGAAGCTGGGACCAGTGGTAGTGACGACACAGAGCGCTTTTGTGACGAACATATTGCATTCAAAGAAGTGCTTCATACATCATCACAACTAATAGAATAAATGCTTGTCAAAGTGTTCTGCCTACAGCAATACTTCATATTCTAATCCATTTGTTAACGTAGATAGACGAGGATTCTAAGCAACTAGAAAAGTTTCTGGACATTCTATTTTTGCAGCAAGACTAGATGGTACTGTATGTACAGTATAATAGTTTCGGTTGTTTGTTTAGCAAATTTCAGATGAAAACTGTTGTATCTTTTCTTCGTGTTATATAAATTTTAAATATAAAGTAGTAAATCTTAAGTATAGTCAGTGCAGAAACTTGAAACACTTTCTGGGAGGTCTAACATTAATATTGCCCTCCCCCCAGAAAATATTAAGTTGGGCCCCCTACAAAAATATAAAATATATTAATTTGTGCCCCTCTAGAATTGAAAGCCTTAAGAAACATTTTTCTTCTATGGGGCACTGATTGATGTTTTACTGAAGTAGGGACGAGATTACATTTACCTTTCATCTCTTTTGAGATAGTGGGGCAACAGTATAATCGGCTCATTTCATGCTTCTCTAGTTACATTGAAGTATTTAAATATATTATTTCTGGGTGCTATAATAGTATATATTTTACTGTAATGGGACCAGATGTCTTAGAGTATTTTTTCGACATAATCTCCATATCACTTGTGGCACTTGCATTGTGGAATGAGTTTGAAGATTTCCTCGTAAAAATTCTATTCTTACATGTTCAACCACGTTGTCACGAAGTGTTTCACCTTCTCGTCTGAAGCAAAGCGACGACCTCCTAGGTGCTCCTTCAAGTGCGAGAACAAGCGAAAGTCGCTTGGAGCCAGGTCTGAGCTGTAGGGAAGGTGAAGTCCCAGAGAAACTGTTCCAAGAGCGTGGTGGTTTTCTGGACTGTATACGAGCACGCTTTGTCATGAAGGAAGATGATGCCCTTATTGAGACATGCTAACGAGACATTACAGTCTCTTTGTAAACCTCTACCATCTGTCGGTGAATTTCAGCCGCGGTTGCACCTTTCGTCCACAGAAATCGAATAACTGAGCTTAACGAGACCAGTTTTCCAAACGAGTCGCCATTTGTGTTTACCTACAACTAGTGCCGTAGGTGGCTGGTGGCTGAAACTTTGCACAGTTGTCAACTATGTATTAAAATTATTGCACACGCCCGATTCCTCTATAACAGACGGAATTCCAGAAATATCGGCCTTGTAACTTAGTTTTTGATCCTCCCTCGTATAAAAAAGGTTAAGATATAGTTATCATACTGTGTAAATAACTATACAGACCAGAGAGCTATGTCTACAAAAATATAACATAGGCTTGTTTTTAAAGTGGTCGACAAGATTTGTGTTTTAAATAAATCCTACTGGAACACTGTCTCGTGTATTAGGACTTTTTGGGTAGATACATATTTTTGAGTACTATTTTACCCATTTTCTCCAAAGTGTATAAATACTGTTCTATTATTTGTAGTGCACCTTTCCTAACGGAATATCCGACATTCCTTCACTTCGAGTGGCTGTTCCTTACACCGCCATTGAATAATTCTAAATCATAGATTTTTCGATAGGTCTAGAGCAGACTACAACTCTCAGACGATAACATGCTTTAATTCTACGACAACTAGTAAATTTAGATATAGTCAATCAGAAAAATATTTTCCAACGCTTGTACCCTTAAAATAAAATAATTCCGATAATACGTTTACTGAAACTATCTCCTCGTTTCTATGGGTAGAATCAGCCCTCAAATGTTGTACACGATCATCAGAAATATCCTGTAAAAATATTTTGTTGGAAATTCATATCTTCTCAATATCATATTTATAGCAACTTCTAATATGTTAATAATAATAAACTTAACGTGCTTAGAATAGCTAAAAGCTAAATAAAAAAAGCACTTGTTCGTGTAATTCAGTGGTAAAACTACACAGTAAAATAAATAGTAATTTGAAAAAGTATATTTTCAGTAAAAACTTATTCTGTAGTTAGATTATTTATTATTATTATTATTATTATTATTATTATTATTATTATTATTATTATTATTATTATTATTATTGTTGTTGTTATTATACAATATTAACAAAGGAAATTATTTAAAAATACGTACTACTATGAGCAAAATAAATGACGCGTCTCTTTATTTTGAAGTTTTTTGAAAATATCTCCGTTTTCTTTATATGTTCTAAATTTCGGAAGGTTTATCCAACAGGACAGGTTAATAACAAACCCGTTTTTAATATTTGTATTAGATATTAGCTTAAAATAAATAAATTAGAAGCAAGAAACATTAAATCGACAGAAATCTCGAGAATTACCAACTCTGCTAAAGTGGGAAATTTTGAAGAACGCGAGGGAATTCTGCAGTTCAACACGAAGCAGCGACATCTATGTTATTGAGAGAAATGTGGATTAAATCTACAGACGAAACTTTTAACGGCACATTTCTAATATGTCTTACTACATGCATTATCAGCGAACTCCAAATATATGAATCTATGCTAAGTATTAACGTAGAGATAGAGCAAATAGTGGAAATTACCTATGGAAAAGGACGAATTCTTAGCACAATCGTAATGAAAATTTCTCTTTACCTTAGAACAGGTTCAATTCACGTTAGAAAACAATTAGCTCAGGCAGTTAAAGCAACTAGTCTGTATGCCGAAGGTAGTGGGTTCGAACACCATGGAAATGCCGTTGTCATTTGTAGTGTTACTTTATTTATTTTTATGTGAATATTATGTAAAGATTCACATATGTGCAAAACTCATGACTCAACCAAAAAAAGAGAAAAAGTTGTTGTGGCACTTGCATTAGTGTTTCTAATTTTTGTTTGCAAACAGTTTCGTAATTATTTCCCCTGTGCTCACTGCTCACTACATGCTCACTGGTGCATAACGAATGTTTTCCAGTAAATGTTAATTCTAATTTGGAGAATTTTATAAAGTTTCACAATGTTTCTCACTTGATAGTCTTCTATCTACTTTTTTGGACACTTTGATAACAGATTTCCCTATATATATTTAATTACGGAAAAGTTTTACAATGTATTTCTCTTAAATTGAAATTGTTTTGAATTTACCACATGAGGTAAGTAGCCCGAAGGAGGAGAACTGAAGTAACTGATATTCTACATAAAAGCAACCTGTTGTAGAATGATTATGCTTCTTACCTTCAGCACATAATCTTTACGTTAGAGAGTCATACAGAGAAAAATCCTGTTTTTTCCTCTCCTATGACCACTCATCTTAAAGCTCTACATGTAATGATTCGTGTCACATAATTTCGGCTCTCCAAAGACATTCATATTTATTATTATTATTCCTGAATATGCCACCCTTGCATAATAGTAACTTTAGACATCTTAGTTTAAAGTGCTTTCTTTAGTAATAATTTGAGCAACCACGTAACAAAATTTAAGATGTATGAGGAGGCACGACGTTTTATTTTCCCCCTCTCTTTTCAGCACCGTCGCAACAGAAAGTATATAATTTCTGACAAGCAGGGCAGACAAAATGAATAAGAAATATATTTAGAGTATCCTTTCCTCCTTTGTGGATGGAATATCACGTAGCATTTTTTATTCTACCGAAGACGACTCTAGGCCATTATGGTTAGGTAACAAAAGAATTCCTAATATATTTATTGCGCCCCTTGACTGTAATATTACCTCTTCTTGATTTGTTCGAGGCCGCCCTACACAACCAAGGGTGACAAAAAGAATAGGAAAAGTGTCTAAAGATTACAAAGCACTTTATATTTTGTCAGAAACAAGGAAGTGTATACACAGCATTGCTTTCGTTAACAAGTGTTTCACCCATGAGTCGCTTATAAAATTAGGCAGAATAAACTTTTGCCAATCATTGTTCTAGAGGGATTTGTCTAGGATGGTTTGGTGTCGGGCTAATAACGATGAGTATCCGGTATGTTTATTTACATCACCGTTAAAGAAATAGCAAACTTTCTGAAAGGAACTTACTTAGGAACCATCAGATCCTCCTTCTACTTAATTTCATCTAGAGTTCTGAGTGAAAGTTCTATGGGACAATTAGAAAAATATATATTCCCATTTCCAAGCTGATGGTAGAATTTCTTAAGCAGTTATTGAATTACGTTCGAAGCATAGGCGTAAATACCGGCCCCGCAACCCTGTGGCGTGGGGATCACACAAGCTGCAAGGCCAAAAATATACAGAAAGTACGCAGGGGCGGACCAGGCCAAATTTTCACCAGGGCAAAGTTACTTTTTGGCGCCCTCCCCCTGGTACTAGCCTATATTTTACATTTTACCATAGTATTTTTAATATTTTAAACCCATTTTTCAAAAAAACATTCATTACCTAGGAAAACTTCAGAAAGGATATGGCCCGCTATAAACAATACAAACTCCGCCCTCCGTTTGGTCTTGTGGCTAGCACGCCTGTCTTCTGTGGTACCGGGTCCAATTCCCGGTGGATCACTGTTGAACAATAAAAGTGGTTCGGATTCCACTATAATTAGTATCCACATCTCCTTTGGCCTAACACCGTGGGCGTGGGTTTTCTCGGGGTTCTCCCGTTTCTTCCCACTTTCTTCATTCCACCATTTCATTCATTACTCATCATCATTGTCTCCTTTAGCCTAACCGGCATAACCGTTTGACGTAAAACTGAAAGATTTCATTTTTTTCCTTTAGCCATTAAGGCATAATCGTGGAACGCTGAACTCAAGCAAACAAACAAACAATGCTTACTCCCCCGCCAACCTTTATTCTACATGCCATCTCTCCATTTTTCGATACAGAACCCTTAGTACTATGAAACTCTCTTCTTCCATGGTTATGTAATTGTCACTACTTTACAAGAATATAAACCAAAAAGTCAGTAGAAAACACGCTATAAATTTTACTTTTTGAGGCTCGTTTTGGCGCCCCTCTTTCTCTGGCGCCCCGGGAAGTCGCCCGGCCCTTGGTACGCCCATGAATGTACGGACGCATAACTAAGGACTGAGGAGGAGAGATTAACCGTCATGTTATGCCACTGGTTTGACGTGTTTGAAATGTTCAGAACTGATCGGTTAGTGAAATTATTTCGACGGTTACTGATATTTAAAGTTTAGCTAAAGCAAAAATTACCTAACCAAATACATTTGATATCGCGATGTCACAATTTGATTTTTCCGCACATAAAAAAAGAGAAAAACAATAGTAATAAAAACCCTTACTCATATTGGGATCGAACTAATAACCTAATTCGTACAGACTAGTTGCTCTGACCAACTGAGTTTCGATTTCTTACGCGAAAGAAGTCTGTTATATTACGAAGCATGCTTTTCATTCTCAAAACTGTTCGAAGTGATACGAACATGGCTTAAGAACAGAGACGGAACTGAATTACCTCTCGATTGACCTTGAGGGCAAATCACCATAGGGTAGCTATAAACGTAAGTTCAGCATGCATTTCTGTGGAGTTCTGTTCAGTATTTCTATCTGCCAATCACGCCTGTTCGTTGGAGTAATATTTTACAAACGTAACCTTTCGATAGAGCACAATGGCAGACCAAAGAGAAGGAATTCTTGCCCTTGTGAACGTTGGATACCACAATGTGCAATAAAACTGTCGCGTCTCCTTGAAGTGATATTTTATCGAAAATAACTGTTTTCCTTTATATATCCGAAATTTTTGAGGGTTTCAAAATGAGAAAACGTTACTGTCAAACAAGGACGCATTTAGGGGTGGGTTCAGGGGGTCCAGACCCCCTCTGAAATCCCAACTTTTCTGTAAATTTAGCCTAATTTTGGAGATATTTTTAAAAATTTTATTATAATTTATCCTAATATTGAAGTCGGACCCCTCCCGAAATAAATTACTGCATACCTGCTGGCAATTTTCAATATATTCGTTAAATAATAAAGTAAAATAATTAAATTAGGAGCAAAAAGCTTCAACACGGGCTAACTTTTGTCCACTGCCAATAATGTTAGAAGGGATATTAATAGCAAAAACTGTTAGTCAATGCTGAACCTTGGAACTTCACCCTGAACAGCAAGTTTATTATTGAGAACTACATATAAAACATTTTATCAAAACTTATCTAGCTTTTATCTGGCATGAAATTATTATATACACCAAAATGCACTCTCCTAAAATGTGTATCTAAACATTGCTCTACGTATCTACGAAGCAATGAAAATTTTTTATCAAAATATGTGAGCAAGAAACTCTAACAGCCAACCATTTTATTTAAATCGTAATAAACCCTGTAATCGTGCACTAACGTGGAGACAAAGCTTGGTCCATCGGTAAAGTGTTGGAAGAATGAAAACTCAATGTTCGTAGGTTCGAATCTATCCACTCACCACAACATTTTATTCTTATGTGTAACGAAGAAATAAGAAAGAAAAAAATGTATAACCGTTAAGACAAAACTTCAACCAAGTCTGAAGAGAACAATACTAAAATGTAACACAATGACGTCAACCAAGAATTATTTCATGTAGCGTTTGGACGAAATTACAGCCGTCAACAATTGCAGAAGTAAAAACAGGCTGATAGGTGCAATACAGTCTAGACTTCTGAATTCATTTACTTCCTGAAAACTTCCGTCTCGTCATTGGTATGCCGTTAGTCATTGTAAACCTTTCAATTGGAAGCGAAATGACACAAACTAAAACAGTTTTAAATCAATAAATGTCTATGTGTAAAAGTAGGTGTCTCTAATCCGTAGTTCTGAGTTCCTTTTACTTTGAAGTGACAAATGAGAGAAGAAAGTATGGTGTTCGAAAAAAAATCAAATTTGAGATTTCAACGAATTTACACGTATTATAGCCCCTAACACCAAAAGAGTTATTTTTCGATACATGCCATCTGGGGTTAGTCCGTCCGTTCGCTACACTTTTCTGTGCACTCGCCTAGAGGCCATACCGTTCAACTTATCTGCACCAAATTTTAGTTTAAGATTTTTATAGTGTTACCTCTAGTTTCTCTTATTTCCCTCTTACTCCCGAAACAAGGATAGTTTCCTGTACGATGAAAATAGAAAAAAAGATATTTTCTCATAACTGGCTCTAACGATCTTGTTTTCTTTCTTTTTTATAAATCAATATTTAATTAGTAACCCTATTTTGTGGTATAAGGCATTTATCTGAGAAAAATCTACAAGGGGTAGTTTATACTTAGGGGTGAGTTTTTACTCAGTGATTTTCTCAAAATGGGCTCAAGTGTTTTCGATCATATTTCATAAATAAATATTTCATTAATAACTTAACAATATGGCATAACTCGTTTGTCCTAAAAAAAATGCGAGGGGTAGTTTACTCTTGGGGGTGTTTTTCCTTCACGGTTTTCTCAAAAATGAATCAAGCAATTTTGTTCGTATTCAGAAATAAATATTTCATTAAAAACCTAATAATATGGAATAACTCGCTTACCCTGAAAGAATCCTCAAGAGATAGTTTATTCGTGGAGTTATTTTTCCCTCACGATATTGTCAAAAATTACTCGGACAATTTTATTGATAATTCATAAATAAGTATTTCATTAATAACCCTATATTTTAGTATAAGTCATTTCTATGAAAGACAATTACGACGGATAGTTTATTTGGGGGTCAAGGATTTTCCCGACAATTTTCTCGAACGACAGGCGATTTTGTTCAAATTTCGCCAATAAATATTTTATTAATAACCAAAAATATATTATAACTCATTGTTCGATACCATTCACAAGAGGTAGGTTGCTCTTGACGTGTTCTTTTTGAACGACTTTCTCAAAAATGACTAATTTGATTTTTTCGTATTTCATAAACAATTATTGCATTAATTCTTCTATTATATGTCTAATGAAACTATGCTCAAAGTGTGACTTAGTTTTTTAGTGTGGATTTTCTTCAATCGAAGTTTTTTATTCGATAATCTGACATTCGATGTATTTGAATAATACGATAATTTTATTCGTATTTCAGTAACAACTGCGGCCTAACACAGTTAAGAAGTTGAATTGAAAAAGTTTAGTGCGGTGGTCCTGTAATTGAATATTTTTTGGTAAACTTCCTAGCTTTTTGTGGTAAACTCAGGCTTTTCTTTTTCGAGCGACAAAAGAGAGAAAAAATATGGTTATTGTGAAAATAGTATATCAAATTCAGATTTCAACAGATTTACATACTTCATAGCGTCTACATACCGAGAATGTGATTTTTCGATACCCGTCCTTCCGGTCCGTCCGTTCGGTACACTTTTCTGTGCACTCGCCTAGAGGCCATACCGTTCAACGTATCTACACCAAATTTTAAACTTAGGATTTACACAGTATTCCTACAGGAGATTTTCCATTTTTTCCTACCGCCTAAAATAAGTGTGGTTTACCAACAGCCGAAAATCGAAAAAAATCTATTTTCTCCAAAATGGTTTTAACAATTTTGTTTATTTTTCATTAATCAATATTTAATTAGCAACCCTATATTGCAGTATCAGATATTTCTCTTAGAAAAATTTACGAGGGGTAGTTTATTCTTGGAGGTGACTTTTTCTCGACGATTTTCTCAGAAAAGACACTGGCAAATTTTGTACACACTTCATAAATAAATATTTAACCTTGCAACATGGTATAAGTTAATTGACCTGAAAAATATATGAGTAGTAGCTTATTCTTGGAGTTGAATTTATTTCTTTAATTTTAAGGCAGAGAGCTACTTTTGAGAGAATATATCTTGAAAAATAATTTTAAAACTTAGACTTTTGTTTCGAGACATTCCAGACAAGACGAGACATTTTAGAAGCTATCTCGTGTCCAAAACATTTGTCACGTCTTATTTTGGATGTCACAAAGCGCGTTTCGTCTCTTCCTCGAAACATGTCTTATCTCGTGCGCATTCGTTAACACTTGGAAAGGATTATCTTTCTACTCAAAGCATTGTTTTTATAATGGTTGCATATTTATGATAATTGCCGTCAACATGAATTACAGTCCTTTCAGTTGAATTAATTGTTTATTATTATTATTGAAATTAAAATTAAATGGAATATCTAGTTTCACGATTATGCACCTACGCTAAGGAAGAATGACGGTGAATGAAATGGTGAAATGAAGAAAGTGGGAGGAAAATGGAAAATCCCAAGAAAACCCATACCCATGCACAAGGTATTTGTCCACCTCACATTTCACTTGGCGCGAAGTGGAATCGAGCCGCGGACCCCATGCACCAAAGATGAATGCTCTATTATTATTATTATTATTATTATTATTATTATTATTATTATTATTATTATTATTATTATTATTATTATTATTATTATTGAAGTGAGCTTAACGAGTTTCAACCGTCCGACTCAATCAATGTTTGGGTGCTTGTTCGTTCGCCTGCTCCATGACAACCTCTCATAAAAGACATTTCATTTTAATGAATCTATGTAGTACGTGCCTTCTTTTAGCTTTGAGAAGTAACTATTGCTTAGAATTTGAATCTGCAAAATATAAGAGGCAAAATTAACCAAATGCTGCAAGTTTCCATTCATGTATACAAAACAATTTTGCAATATCAACTACGAGAATCTTGTCCCATAAAGAAGCCGAAATCCCTACACCGAAGAGCCCTCCGAAATTTGACCATTGTCCACACGGACTGAAATTGTCATTTGAAGCCAAGACTTTATTATGAAGCCAATAATTTCTTTAAAATAGACGAAAAATTCGAAAATTTCATATTTTTCATTCGAAAGTTTCATTTTCATATTTTTGCCTTTTCCCATAAGGAAGCCGTAGCCCCCTATACTGAAGATTCCTCCCAGGATTTGATCATTGTCCACTCGGACTGAAATTGTCATTTGGAACCAACACTTTAATACGAAGCCCAACATTTCTTTAAAATAGACGAAAAATTCGAAAGTTATAAACATTTTAATATTTTTCCCTTTCCTCATAAGGGGGTCGTATTAGCCTACACTGAAGAGCCCCACGAGATTTGATCATTGACCACTTGGACTGAAATTCTCATTTGAAACCAAAACTTTAATATGAAGCCAAAAATTAAACTTTTACATCAATTTAAACTGACTGGGTTTCGGTTCACCCCACTATTATGTTTAGTTTAGTTAAGTGGTAATTTGTGACAGCTTTACATCATCAAAAGAATCTTTCACTCCCCCCCCCCTCAAAAGTTTGTGCTGGATCCGAAACTGGAATAAATAGACACTTTTCCTATTCTTTTTGCCACCCTTGTAGGGGCTCCCTCGTACAAATAAAGAAGCGGTAATATTACAATCAAGGGGCACTAGGTATTTCTTTAGTTACCTACCCCTAACCGCACAGGGCCGTCTTTGGTAGAATAAAAAATGCTACGTGATATTCAATCATGAAAGGGGAGAGGATGCTGTAAATATATTTCTTATTCATTTTGTCTGCCCTGCTTATCAGAAATTACTTTCTGTTGGAAGGATACTAAAACGAGAGGGGCAAAATAAAACGTCGTACCCCCTCCTACATGGTTGCTCAAATAATTACTAAAGAAAGCATTTTAAACTGAGATATCTAAGATTTAAACTAAGAAATTAAGATATCCTTACATTATGTAAGGATGGCATGTTCAGGAATATCATTATTATTATTATTATTATTATTATTATTATTATTATTATTATTATTATTATTATTATTATTATTATATGAATGTTTTTGAAGCACCGAAATTTTGTGAGACGAACAATGGAATGTAGAGGTTTAAGATGGGTGGTCATAGGGAGGAAAAAACATATTTATTTTTTTCTGTCTGACTCTCTAACGTAAAGATTATGTGCTGAAGGTAAGAAGTATCATCATTCTACAATAGGTTGCTTTTACGTAGAATATCAATTACTTGAGTTTTCCTCCTTCGAGCTACTTATCTCATGTGGTAAATTCGAAACAATTTCAATTTAATACAAATACATTGTAAAACTTTTCCGTAATTAAACATCTAGGGAAAATTAAACATTTAATAGGGAAATATGTTATCAAAATATCCAAACAAGTAGATAGAAGACTATCTAGTGAGAAATATTATGAAACTTTATAAAATTCTCCAAATTAGAATTAAGATTTACTGGGAAACATTCGTTATGCGCCAGCGAGCATAACGTATAGTGAGCAGTGAGCACAGGGGAAATAATTACGAAACTGTTTGCAAACAAAATTAGGGACGCTAATGCAAGTGCGACAACGATTTTTTTTTTTTTTGTATCGTCATGAGTTTTACACATATGTTACAATTTGATTCTTTCCCACATAAAAAATAAAAATAAATAACCATACTAATAAAAATGACAACGGCATTTCGAGGGAGATTCGAACCCACTCCCCGGGAATTTTTCGGCATACAGACTCGTTGCTTTAACTAACTGAGCTATTTGTTTCCTTACGTGAACTGAGCCTGTTCCGGTAAAGACGATTTTTCATTACGGTCGTGCTACCAATTCCTCCTTTTCCATAGATAATTTCCACTTTTTGCTCTATCTTTACGTTAATACTTGGCATATATTCATATATTTGGAGTTTGCAGATAATGCACGTAATAAGACATATTAGAAATATTTCGTTAAAAGTTTCGTTTGTAGATTTAATCCACATTTCTCTCAATAACATAGATGTCGCTGCTTCGTGTTGAACTGCAGAATTCCCTCGCGTTCTTCAAAATTTCCCACTTTAGCAGAGTTGGTAATTCTCGAGATTTCTGTCGATTTAATGTTTTTTGCTTCTAATTTATTTATTTTAAGCTAATATCTAATACAAATATTAAAAACGGGTTTGTTATTAACCTGTCCTGTTGGGTAAACCTTCCGAAATTTAGAACATATAAAGAAAACGGAGATATTTTCAAAAACCTTCAAAATAAAGAGACGCGTCATTTATTTGGCTCATAGTAGTACATTGTCATGGTGAACATGACTTAAGAGCTATGGTTCATTTCATCTTCATTTTAATCTGAATTTCCTTTTAAAGAGTATAATCTATAGCATTTCCTTTAGTAGTGGATAGGTTTAAAATACTATACTTATAGAAAGGCTATATAACCTAGTAAGATTTTCATTTTCTCCCAAATGACTAATTCACACATGTAAAATTTCGAAATGTGTTGCAACAACTCTTTCGGAACTAGTGAAAGTAAAATTCAGCAAGTCATTTTGCAATTTCTCTTTTCCTGTTGTTTCTGAGTACTTCCTCAAATACTTGACCAAAGAAGTGCTTTCGTAAGCTACAGACAACTGAACGTTCCCAACTACTTCTATTCCATTTCGTAAGTTGTACAAAAGTGTCATGATGAAGACTGAAATGTTGAAAATTTACATACTACATGCGAAATTGGATAAAGTTGACAACCATAATGGACATCTTTATCTGCGACCCAAATTATGATACTGCTGTCTTCCATTTGTTTGACACGCCTATGATTGGTAAAAGGTCATTTTCAGGAACTTACTGTGTTTAATAAATAAGGAAAATTTCAACCCCCACTATCGGTATAATCGCTTGCGCGCTCGCCTTTGGTGCAAAAGTTCCGGGTTCGATTTCCGGCGAGAGATCCTTGAAATTTTAACGCAATACCATGGTTCGGATTCCACCTTCAAAATTGTCGACGTACGTCTGGTATAGCCACAGTACATGAAAGGATTCCAACCAGACAGCTGATATGTATAGTAGAGTTTCAAATGAAATATACGCTATTACCTTTATATGGGCGATATGTAGTTCTTTGTATACATAAACAAATAGCAGTGCCATCTATACCACGTGAAGGAGTTTGGTTTGTATGATATGATGTTTCTCAATTAATATGGAAACCGAAAGTTGTGGTAGAAATCTGAAACCTTCCGATTTGAATAGAAATATTAGAGTAGAGATGGAATATACACTTGCGACACTTAACTAATTGCAGAAAACCGCTTCTCTCTATCTATTACCGTTTTCTTTCTCTATACCAATTATCAAGTCGCAAATAGTTGAGTTCTGCCACTTCCGGTTTTAGTAGAGAGTTAAGGATGGATATTCTTGGGACGCTTAATCAATTGCAGAAAATTGCTTGTAGCTACCTATCACCATTTTTACTCTATAGTGATCAACGTAAAAACTGGAAATGGCTTATTTCTATCACTTCTGGTTTCAATATCCCCTCCATCAACAAACTCGGTTTCTAATTTTTGACCCCGTACTTTCTAATCAAATCTGGTGGTGATTCAATACTTAGTTCTTAACACCTTTTTTGTTTCCCAGGCAGATAGACAGGAAAAATATATGAGTTTTGGTAAACCAAATTCTTTAGAAATAAAAATGCGAGTCCATCTTTTAATTACAATACGCTGTTATCAATATGTTTCCATACAATCTCATGAAAATCTCCTGAAAATGTTTGTTTTCTAATATTCTATTCTTGTTATGTTCATTACTATCTATTACTAACTATGTTGTGCATTGTTGAAGCAAGGGATTCTCCGTCTTTTTTTTTTTCACTATTTTCAACCTCAAACTATTCTAAAAGAAACACATAGTGTTTTACAAAAGTCAGAGTATTTTAAAGGTTTTTTCTTCAGTTGGAAAGGGGGAAGGTTATTAGTTCATTACAAACCTATTTGAACACTTCAATACCAAGCAGCACAAGATGAATGACAATAAAAACAAAGCAAGATGGTTGGAACAAAGGAAATTATACAAACTGTAGAAATTGAATGAGAGAAAGTAGAACAAGTATTGTTAGTATAATGACTAGTACTCATACCTTTTGTACACACTTTTCCGCACTCATTTCCCAACGAAATAACACATTAAATCAGGGTTGCAAATAACCACTCGCCTGGGACGAGTGGTTCATCGATGCGGGCGAGTTTTTAAACAGCAAAGATTATAAAAATCGCGATTGAAATATGGGATGTGGGTTAGCAGCTTTTTTTCTTGTGCTACTAAAATTTTGTTGCTTATTTGAATCCCTGCATTAAGTGACTCAGACTTTCTTGAAACGTAGGTCTTATCCGTGTAGTTCGTTATTGACAAAGAACAAAAATATAAACAAATCAATCACAAAAAATGAAAAATGAAAGCAACAACGCAATGATATGAACGGATACTTACAGTAAAGAAAAATCAAATGATTTGTGTGGAATATAGCAGAAATTTCGATAGTACGAAAAAAAAATATAATGACAGGTACATGCCTTTGAAATATGGGTATGAAAGAGATTTGAAAAGATTAATTAAATTAATCTACAAACGTTTAATTTCACGTTGGGTAGAAAATATGACAAGTGAACAAGTTCAAGCAATACCACAAAAGTAACATCCAGCTTAAATTTAAGTATTAATCAGTTGACTTAAAGAAGATGTGACTTAAAGATCTGTTATAGAAAACTAAATATTCGAATTGCGATTGCGATTGCGATTTACACTGCTCGAGATTGGAAGATTGGATATCTGGAAATCCGAGGCCCTTTCAATTTTAGAATACAGGGTAAATTAAACAGTATTGGAAATTTGGAACTCCGATTTCCTTTCGACAAGGATGAAGAACAATTAAATATCTATCCAAGAGAAAAATATTGGAAATAATAGGAAAGAAATTAACAACACTATATATTATTTTTTAAAAGAGGGAACTAGTTATGACATTGTTTCAGAAGAAACTACATTTTCTATTTTAGGTGGGGTAGTGTACGGAAAACGAGGAGTAGGATTATAAATGATGGAGATATGAAAGCGGATAAGCTTTGGTAAAGACGAAGAGGTTAATGCAAAAACTGAGTGAGAGAAGTCTTTTTAGTTTTTTTATGAGTGATCTACAACGTTACTGATGGCAGATTACTTCTGGTAATGATGAAGAGTAAGAAAAGGAGCAGGAAGATAAAAATGAAATTACTATAAAATGTTAAAACTTACTTTATATACTGAAGGTAAATGCTGAAGTAGAACACTAACAGGGCACCAGAAAAGTAAACATAGAGATATTGTATCTTTATGTTTTCCTTTCTTATTTACTACATGAAGTGAAGATCCCATTTCAAGGTTTTGTTTGTAAATCATGTCTAATGATGACTTAACATAATGCAAACCCATTCGATAAAATGCTTCTAACTAAATCTTTTTTTTTAAGTAAATTCTGCCGTACTTTCAAGGCTATGGACAACTAGGGCTTTAGGCATTTCTTAAAATGAAATCGCAATCTTTCAATAGCGTTTGTGTCTCTAATTCGGTTAAGGTCTTCATCCTATCGCATGTCGTTTGTTTGACTTCTATATTCTGAAACAGGAAGAAACTTTTTGTTAGGTAAAAATTAATTGAAAGTCACAAACAGTGAATATTTCGAAAGTATTCTTTTGAGCTTGAAGCTAGAATCAACACCAAGGTGTCTGTTTATGAAATGCAGGCCTCAGATACCCAATATACACATCGATTAAACTTAACTACATAAAACCCTACGATGTTTCCTCAACAATGTTGAAGAAATATTTTATGAAATAATTTATTAATTTATTTCTACGGTGATTTCTAGATTTCTTAACTGAGCTTATTCAGTTGATGTCCTACACAAAAAGTTTGACTGAGATTTGTTGTCTTACATTTTAATAACACCTAATGTTTTAGCCTAAAGTGTGGAGTATTGTACTGCATAGGTTAGAAGCACGGGTATTACGCAAAAGTGATTAAAAACGACTGGAAGCTTTCGAAATGGGGGTGTGGAGAAGAATGAAGAGAATTAGCTGGATCAAGCGGAAAACGAATGAGGATCTTAGATATTGTGAGGGAGAAAAGATTTTTTTTAGATATTGCAGGGTGTCCAATATACAATGCAATCCAGAGTTTGAGATAGTAGAACATTTGAACCTGAAGCGATACACAAATAATAGTTATACCAAAATGAAGTTTTGTTCATTCATATATTTTTAAATAGGAAGCAACGATTGAAGTACACTAGGAACCACACAGTGTTGCCAGATGTAACTGAAGGTGTAAATCAATTTTTTTGGAAAACATGTAAATTGACTCATAACTCATACGTATGAATATTCTGTCGTTGGTTTTCAGTTTGTTTAGATGGAGTAACTTGAAAACTATGGAGCAGAAAAAAGAACTTTTCATTCCACCAATAACTAATCGGGTGAGGCCTCTGTAAGGAGGAAAACCGTAGTTTTCATAAATTAACACTCTGAATTGGCAACATTGCTGATGTTTCAGTGCATCAAAAGATGTGTTAAAGATCTGTCTACATTATATGGGGAATAGTGGCAGGAAGAGGACGGAGATGAAGAAGGCAAAGGACACTACAATTAATGGATGATATCAAAACAGAAAATTCGTACGTGAAGAGACCGGGAGCAAGGAAGCTTCTCAGTTGCGGCAAGTGACCTGCCAATAGTGCACAGTTCCAATGATAATTATGAATGATGTAGGTTGGTTGGATTGGAATTTAGTGTACCTTCCAGCAGCGAGGCTATATGTGACGTACTCCTACAGGTTATGGTGGAATCCGAAACATCAAGGGTTGTCAAGGTAATGTAATAGCGTTTTTTTAACGTAAATTAGAAGTAACTTACTAATAATTTACATCACATAGAAAATTAGTCCCTTACACAACCTTGGAAAACTATTTTTCTGGTTAAAGAAAAAAATAAAATCATTCAAAACGGTAACACATAATATCATTTCTTGAAACTTGCGAATTGCGTCAACTGAAGCAGGTTAATATTAATATTAGTAACTGATTTTAACATTAGTAACAGAGATTGTAAAAGGAGCTCGTGTAGCGTGTAGCTAATATTTCCTATTGTTTTTCCCTCGTTGCAGATTGTAGATCTGACAAAGTATTGAAAACTGAAACAGACAAAACAGCTGAGTGCAAGTGTGAAGTGTACATTTTTGTGAGTTCAGAAAGCTGTCAGACACGGCAACCGAGAAGGTGCATGGATACCAGAAGCAATTTCTTATATTATACAGTTGTCTTTCATTTCACCATGGATTCTCAGGCTTCAAAGTGTTGACGAGCACAGATTAAAAACGTAAAGCATTATGAAATGCTTTGTTAAACATAATCATGCACGGAAATCATAATACTTATTTCTTGCAACTACTAATAGTAGTATGTGCCTAAAGAGTACATGTGTTACTGTTAGGGAAACAACAAAAGATACAAAGTGCTAATTAACAGTGGATCTTCCTGCATACTGTATACAATAAATAAATAAATAAATAAATAAATAAAGAGTAATTTCTTCCGGCAAAATAAAAGAAAACTATCAGTTAGGTTTATTATTGGCCATTGGGATGAACAAAACTTATTGGTGTCATGAAATTACTTTTTCTCGGTTTTATCGAAAACTGTTCATGGAAATTTACCCTCAAGCTTCTAATCTTAATCAGTTCATTAAAATCCACCTATCAATATAAATAAAAGAAAAAGAAAAATGAAATCAACCATCCAATCAATCAGCCACTTATCGATTTATCAATCAGCTACCTATCGATTTATCAATCAGCTACCTATCGATTTATCAATCAGCCACTTATCGATTTATCAATTAGCCACTTACCGATTTATCAATTAGTCACTTATCGATTTATCGATCAGCCACCTATCGATTTGTATATGTCTCATATTTGGACAATACTGTGGTTAGCTAAAAGTAAAGTTTAGAGGTAATCGTATTGCTTTTGGCTATATATCCTTAATCGTAGTAGGTATTGTCTTCTTGCTAGTATCATTAGGAAGAGTTTAACGAAAGTAAATTTCAATATTAGTCTCATCCAATAAGTAGCATGGTTGTTGTACAGTAACAACTTTCAGATTTACAGATTAAAAACTTTTTCTCTATTTTCTTAAAAACTACGCAAATTATATTGTATAAATTATACAGTAAAATCTACTTTCCGATGTGAATATGATAGTTTATAAAATTGCAAAATCCAGCGAAAGCCCAATCAAATTCCGAAGGAACCTTTTAAAGGATTTTCCATTATACCAAACCAAACAGTAACCAGCGCAAAAATCGTTTTATTTTAATTTGTAGACTTATTTCTCGTTTTCCTAACATACTTTACACATTTTAGACGTTATTTACGCGTCACGTAGAATGTTTTCTTTTTTTCCCTTGTAATTACCCAACTCTGGAAGCATCATAATGACTTCAAAATTTAAGTCTCTTCCACCGAGACACTTGAACCAAAGGCGCGTGTGCTACTCTCTAGAATGTTTGGAAGGGTATAGTATTTAGCATTCTCCATTTTATGTAACACAATACAGGTAGTGTCACTTGAGAGATTGCTGAGGATATAGGTCTACTTTGTATCAACACTTCGTACTAAATACATCGTGTTCTTTTAGATTCTACGTTCGAATTTGCATAGTAAGAATTGTATTGTGGCGTTACTGTTTGGTATAATGTTTAGGTGACGCCATATACTCAGTTTTAATCTTGAGATTGTATATATAAATCAGTGGCGGCTTTAGCGGGTAGGCCTGGTAGGCACTGACCTATCCAAAATTTTGAAAAATAAATAAACGCTAAAAGGTACAATAAAGAGTAAATATATTTTCCACTCTTTATATTAATAGTAGATAATTATTTAACAAATAACATCAACCACTGCTGTAAAAGTAATTTCCAACTGTCATTAATCAATCAAATGTGTATATGTGTTAGGGTGGGCCGAAAATTTATTTTCAGATATTCAGGATTGAGTAGTTATCAAAAGTTGTGCATTGGTGCGAAATGAAGGCATGTCAAATATGTTGATTTTAAAACAATATTTAACCGAGGCCCCGTGGCCCTAAAGTGCCTAATTTTTTGTTCAAATAAAATGATTTTAGGTAATAAGAACATTTTACTGGACAATACTATTAATACATAAAACATGAAATACATGGTTTCAATATACGCAAATAACTATTAAGAGCTTAACTAACTTTCATAACTACCATATTAACACACGAAAAACCTTCGTGTTGAGCCCAGCTCAGAACTCTCAAACTTGAAGAGAATATCACTTTTTCGCATCTGGCTTTCCGAAGGCGGCGCTTACATTGCTGAATTCAAATAAACTAGAAACGACATGGCTGCGAGCCTCTCTTCCTGTATTGTCTTGCCTTCGAATTAAGGATATGATTTTGAATTACAACTCAAAATGCAAAACGATCATTAATGATCGGGGAAAAGAGGAGGTTTCACAGTTTGTCTCGTTCCCCTTCCACACACAGGCTTTGGAGAGGTGTGTAAAAGTAGTAACAGAATCTTCTTCAGAAATATGCAGTAGTGTTGCACAAGACGGTTATATTCGCGCAAAACTGGAAGCACGAAAGTATCTACCAAGCTTCGAACTTAAATCTCAATATTTTGTTCCAAGGTTCAACTAAGGAGCTTTAAGTAAGAGGAAGGTGGGTGGGAGGAACTCGCTGTGTAGCCATCTCCACGTGGTGAGTTCTGGGCTGGTTTGGTGTTTGTTGGGTAATTTTTCAATCTTACCTTATGTATTTGTGTCCATACTATTATATCTACTAAACACCAATCAGACAAAGAGCTGCACATCAGATCAGAACATTTAAAATCCTGGGATCAAGTTAAAGTATTACGAATCTTAACGAATTTTCTGTACATACTAAAATAATGGTATATATTAAAAAACAAAAAAAAAAAAAAAATAATAATAACACTTTTCTGACCCGCGGGTCCTGGTTAAATATTTTTATCTGCCTCTGGTTTGGGGAAGAAACATAGCATTATACAACTTTTGCACGGTACTCAAACTTAATTTTCTGAAAACAAATATTTCAATAATATTTTCACTACTTATAACCATATTTTTTCAGCATTAACATTCTTTCGGGCTCGCGGGGCCCGGTTAAATATCTTTTTATCCGGCTCTGGTTTGGCGAAAAAACATGACATTATAAATTTTGCACGGTACTCAAACTTAACTTGCTAAAAGAATATATTTCAATAATATTTTCACAATTTCAACTATATTTTTTTTTAAATAAACGTTCTTTTGGGCCCCCGGGGCCCGGTTAAATAACTTTTATTCCGGCTCTGTTTCTGTGAACGAACATAACATTATACAACTTTTGTACGGTACTGAAACTTAACTTTTTAAAAATATATTTTAATAATATTTTCATTGGTCGCTACTTTTTTTTATCAAAATTACCGTTCTTTTGGGCCCCTGGGGCCCGGTTAAATATCTTTTTATCCGGCTCTATTTTGGTGAAGAAACATAACATAACATTATACAACTTTTGCATGGTACTCAAACTTAACTTTCTAAAAAGATAATTTCATTATTTTCACTACTCGAAACTATTTCTTTTTTTTTTTTCAAAATGAACGTTTCTTCCTGCCCCCGGGGCCCGGTTAAATATTTTTTTATCCGGCTCTATTTTGGTGAAGAAACATAACATAATATTATACAACTTTTGCACGGTACTGAAACTTAACTTTCTAAAATTATATTTTAATAATATTTTGTACTGAGAAAATTAATTTCAGTACAAAGTGTCAAACCTCTTTTTCTGAAATCAGAAAACTTTATTGTGTTTCGTGTATGGTATCATTTTTTAAAAAAAAATCGGTCCCGGTATCGGAATCGAAATACACTAGAACCCATTTACGTTTATCGCTTCTGTTATCCCTAACACTCTGGCTTGCGATTTTGAACTCAGATTAGTGCATGGCGTCTCTTTAATCAACTATCCCTGCGTTGATGAAATTTTTATGAGGGATTCTTATTCTTTGCAATCAGTCATCTAATTCACAATGTATACTACCCATTTCCCTTTCTCTTTATATTCTATCTATTAAGCGTCGTTAATATAGCAAGTATTTCTCAACTCTGTGGCAGGACATCCTTGTGGGTATATGGTTAGCGTACGCGTCTTCGTCACGGACGACCCGGGTTCAGTTCTTCTTGGGAGTTCATTTGGTTCGGATTCCAGGTTAAGCTGTACATGTCTACGTTTCATATAGCCTCGGTGCTGAAAAGACGCTAAACTCTAATACATTCATCTATGGATTCAGCACTCCAAGGGAGTAACAGATTTCTTTACGTTTCAATAGAGAGATTAAAGCCGATATTCAATAAATTTCGGCTTTAATCCCTCTATTGAAAATTATAGAAATCTGTTACTTCGGTTTTAATATTAGATTTTCATAGAAAGAAAAGGTAACAGGTAGCAAAGACTTTTCGTATCGATTCAACATCGCAAGAGTAGATACCATCTCTCACCTTACATTATCCGCCTATTCACATTGGAATTGATTACACTGAGAAAAATCCGTAATCCGGACAGCAGTATATTGTAGAAATATATGGAATCCTTATGTTAACTACGGAAGTCAGTAGAGCATATGTTATCCATATGCTACATACTTTTCCCGCTTAGATGCACAATCATGTCCAAAATTATTGTCGCATGTCTATAAATATGTTGTAGGAATATAATTTGATAACGAATTTGTCCCGTATTTCTTATAATGTTAGTATGTGTATAATCGGCAAAGACATGTATGTGGCGAATTTCATGTCAAAAGAGCAGTAAATAAGAACAATAAAACAAAAATTAAACTTTCTTGCCCATTTAGCAACATCCTGTTTCACTCATTCTAATTTTCGTATTTCTAATTCTTTTCCTAAGAAATTTACCGCAAATACACATTTCCCAATTATACACATAGTAACAGTATTAAAAGTACCCTACAAAATCATTATCAAGTTATATTCTTACAAGAAGACAGTTATAGATATGCGACAATCATTTTGGACATGAGTGTACATCATGCCGTTGCAGGATGTATGACATCTAACAGTCTTCCGTATATTACATACATAACGTATGTTAAATGCGTCTAGACCCTATATGTGAGATGCTGACAGCATATATACAGTTCTTTTGCTCTTACGGAAAGTGCGTCTATTAGGAACACTTATAAAGAAAAGTACATATAAAATATACTTTTTCAGTTCTAAATTTGCTGTACGTTAAGTCCAAAAACTACAGGATTTACACATGTAACCTACGTTTTTGCGTACGTCACATACTTTTTATCTCAGGGTAATTTTTCACTTCTGGTTAGAATATTGGACCCTTGTCGTTTGGAAATTCCATAACGTGTCACCGTAATTTCACAATCTGGAACGAAAACTACTTCTCTAAGCTTCCATTGAACAAAGTTTGTACAGAATGTATGCTATTTTGTGAAGTTATAGATTTGTTTCAATATGTCAGAGTTTAAGCATTTTGTATAAATGTATTGACATTAATGACGACAAAATATTCGAATTCCTTTGTTTACTATCTAGCTTGCCTCACTGGTCTAGTGTATAAAAAGTGTATCTTTTGTGCACGAGGTTTCGGCTGCGGTTCCCGGTGCGATAGTGTCGAAATTTCTGCTGTGCTCTGGTTCTATCTCTTTAAACTATATGATAGGTCTCATCCTATTTTCCTTGGAGTTGACAAAGGACCATATAAAAATCAAATCACTTTATTTGCTTCAAAGGTTGATGTTGTACAATGGAAGAAGTGAAAGTAAAAGTTGTTTGTTTACGTTTCTCAATTTCTCATTCTCTGATGTTTTTACGGAAGAGGTTTTGTAAACGGTAGACATCTTTATTTCAAGGTTCTGGAGGGAAACACTCCTATCTTCTTCATCACAAGTAGGCCTATTGTTCTATCACTGGAAACTCACTCTATTCTTCGATGAACTGATCACTTCATCATTATGTAGCGATTTTAGCATCGGTCATCAATTATAATCTTCTCCTTTCCCCTTCTTATTTCACGTTCCATCACATCCTTTAGCACGTCTTTTAGAATACAAATCATTCTGAAACAATATCTTAAGGGATTCAGTAAATAAGACTTTCGATGTTCAATCCATGTTTTATTTTATTAGAACTAACGTTTCAGAACTTCTGACTGCCTTTATTATCGAAGTTGTACTAATTTAGAAAACATCTGCATAATTTACTGTGTTATAATTTTGTTACATTGTTGTAATTATATCTTCTCTTGTGCTGATTGAACCACGTGTTCCCAATTCCAAAAAGCTGGGTTGAGCGGAAAACGAATGAGAGGCTGTGGTGGGAGAGAAAATAACAATTTTAGATATTATTAAGAAGAGGAAGAGAAACTGGTTGGGAGATTGAATAAAAAGAACTGTATCATGAAAGACATACTAGAGGATACAGTGGCAGGAAAGACGTCTGGCAAGATAGCCCCTCGATTTTAAAAAATTGAAACAATGACTAGGTCATTCGTTTGTACTACGTTTGCACCGTTTGTACCGAAAATATTTTCGTTTGTACGATTTTACTTATAGGATTACTTGAGAGGTCAACTGAGGGGTTATCTTGGCGCCAATATAGCCCCCAGTATCACAGCACAAAAACTTGAAATACACCATTCGAAAGCAAATCGTTTGTACCGTTTGTACCTAAAAAGTTTTGTTTGTACCCTGATAGTTTTCGAGAATGAGGGGATGACATTTGGAGGGCTATCTTGTACGCAAGATAGGGCCCGTGATGTGTACTTTTTCCATGTCCATTAATAAGTATTATGCGTTTATTCATGTGAATTTATGTGTTGTACCGTTTGCACCAAAAAAAAAAAAAAAAAAAAGAAAAGAAAAGAAAAAAAGCATCATGCATCCCTCTGAATACTGGAGCAATAAAAACAAGGAAATTTTACATTTTCTTTCCCCATAATTACGTTAAATCCCCATAAGTATCGAAAAGGATTCAAAATATGGAACAGCACTCAGAGAGTGAGTCCACAGGCACCATAGCTATTAAAATCTAGAGCTGAAAGGAAAACTATTCTGGTCTAAAAGTACCAGAAAAGATAATTTTATCTAATTTCCTAACTTACCCATCCCAATGCTATCACTAGTAGGGGGAAAGAATGAGTAAAAAACTGTAAATTAAACGATTATTTTGAAACAAGACACAAACTTTATATCCAAATAATAAAAACTAAAAAGAATAACAAAGGGTGTACAAATTCAGAAAGAAACTGGATTGACAGAAATAATCTTAAACAAAGAAAAATAAAAAAAAAAAATAAATGTTTACTCACCTAACTGCGTCCTTCTACGTTACAGTATTACACCAACTGAAGAAATCAACTGTTTATACGAGTATCTGTCACATTAGCGGCTCGAGAAGTTCGCCGCTTTCATAGACAAAAGACGAAAGCAAGTAGGCCTTGTTGAATAATACGGTATTTACTTACGGAAAAGGGCAGAAATAGAGAAAATTTAATTGAATCGGAGAGTGGATAAACACTACTAGCCCACAAAACGCATTTTGAGATATTTGAAGAAAGAGCTTTCGTTTGTTAATGCCACAAATGTACAGTTGACATTATAGCATTCTGCTATAACATGCGAGGTCTTGCAAATTGTGCTGCTCTTCATTACAAATTGTAGTTCTTCATCTTTAGTGTTATTTTTGCCTTTTCCTCAAAATGTCTTATTTTGGACTCACACTGTTTTCCCACTTGCCGATTCAATTTTAACGTTGAGTTATTCCCAAAAAGTTCTTTTATTATTATCATTATTATTATTATTATTATTATTATTATTATTATTATTATTATTATTATTATTATTATTTGGATATGCACAACCAGAGTTCTAACTACACATAAATTCACATGAATAAAGACACAATACTTATTAATGGGCATGGAAAAATTACACATTACGGGACCTTTCTTGCGTACAAGATAGCCCCCCAAATGTTATCCCCTCATTCTCGAAAACTATCAGGATACAAACAAAACTTTTTTCGGTACAAACGGTACAAACGATTTGCTTTCGAATGGTGTATTTTAATTTTTTGTGCTGTGATACGGGGGCCCCAAATGTCATCCCCTCTTTCTCAAAAACTATCGGGGCCGCGGTGGCTCAGTGGTAGAGCGTTCACCTCTGGTGCTTGGGGGTCCGGGTTCAAACCTTACTCCCGCCAAGTGAACTTTGTGGTGGACAAACACCGTGTGCGTGGGTTTTCTCGGGGTTCTCCCGTTTCCTCCCACTTTCTTCATTTTACCATTTCACTCATCTCTCATCATCACCGTCTCCTTTAGCCTAACCGGCATAAGCGTGGGACGTAAAACTCAAAAATTTCATTTCATTTCAAAAACTATCAGGGTACAAACAAAACTTTTTTCGGTACAAACGGTACAAACGATTTGCTTTCGAATGGTGTATTTCAATTTTTTGTGCTGTGATATGATGGGGCTATCTTGGCGCCAAGATAACCCCTCCCCCAGTTGACCTCTCAAGTAACGATATAAGGAAAATGGTACAAACGAAAATATTTTCGGTACAAACGTTACAAACGTAGTACAAACGAATGACCTAGTCATTGTTTCAATGTTCAAGACAATAAGATCTATCATTTACTAGATGTCTCACCTTTGGACTATTTTTCTCCGTTTAACTTTAGTAATAATGTAAATTATTATTATCATTCATCTTTCTTCACTCTTTCTATTATTATTGAAATATAGTATCCCAGTTTTTACTTATTTCCGAACCTTCTTCTCCACTCGTAGTACTATTGTAAAAATGTTCTTTAAATTAGTACAACTTCGTTGATAAAGATGTCTTTGAATCTTTAGTTCTAATAAAGTAAAATACGGTTGGGATATCAAAAGTCTTATCTACTTTACAAATATCTTTGTCAAAATTATGTGGAATATATAATATCCTAAGTAGTTTATTTTCCTTTGATTAATTTCTGCCAATAGTTTCTTTTCTTTTCTTTTTTGATTTTCTTAATATACAGTAGTTTCTAACACTTCCTCATTAATCTTACGTTCGAACTAGCTAATTACTTCCATTTTCCCCCATTATCCACATTTTGAAATCCTTTAGTTGGTTTCCGCTGCTTTGGCATTGTGTATTTGTTTTCACCCCGTAGTTTGCATTATTCAACCGATGAGTCATTTGTGAACAAAGATATAAAACAACGCTCTTTCACTTACAAGATTTGTCCCCATTCTTCTTCTGGTTCTTCTACGTAATCTTTTACCAATAATTGATCACATGTTTTCTTGTCTTCTTTATTTTTCTGTATGTGATACAAGTGGATTCATTCCGTCTACAAATGCTTTGAACATTTTAACGTTTGTTTCCAACCCATTTTCCTCACATTCCTCCCTAATTTCTAAAAAGAAAATTTATTTTAATATTTGTTCGAGATTCTTAATGAAAGCCGTGTCATGTGAAGATCGTACTAAAATATCATCTTTCCTCTGTAGCCTCTTTATCAGTAATTTTTTGAAACTAAAAATTAAATAATGTTGAATTAGAAACATCTTTCCAATCACATTTAGTTCTGATATTTATTTCTTTATCAAAACTCTTACTTGTAGACTCTAATATAAATTTCTAACGAGTTGACAATATCTCTCTATTCCAACTCAAACTTCTTTTGAACGTACATCGAACTCAACCGTTACAGTTGGTCAAAACTTAAAAAAAAAAAAATGAAATCTTTGAGTTTTTCGTCCCACGATTATGCCGGTTAGCCTAAAGGAGACGCTGATGATAAGTAATGAATGAAATGGTGGAATGAAGAAAGTGGGAGGAAACGGGGGAATCCCGAGGAAACCCACGCAAAAGGGGTTTAACCCTTTTCTTATTAATAAATACTATATGTTAATATCTTATTACTATCTGTAAACTTATTCTGTAAACTTATCTTCGATTATGCTCAATAAGCCAGTAGCATTTCCTCTGTTCTTATCCCGTTCTAACTGATTTTTCAACCTTCTTTATTTTTTGATCCAAACAACATTCTTCTTCAGTATTCGATACCACAAAATCTTTATCGGAGTAAAATATAAGTAAAGGAGAAACTTTTCAGCGAGTCATTAATGGTCTCATAATATTGCAATTACTTTTTAAGGAATTTGGTTTACTGATCAAAAATCATTTATATATTTACCCTGTCTAGTGGCGTGTCCGCCTATCCAGGAGACATTGATTATTGAACCGCTTACTGCAAAAAGCAAATATGTCCAACATTTACACATTTCCTTTTTTGTGACGATAATGGTTTGTAATAGGCCAATGTATCGTTTAGCATCGAAATGACAATTGTTCGCTCAATAACAACGGGCATCGAGACGCCTTCAATTTTCTGTTTACTGCAGAAAGGAAACTCGTCCCGGATGAGTTCCCTATCGGCAGTAAATGAGACTTTGTAGTTTTCCAATTATATGTCACCCATCCATGCCCAATGATAGGGATTTCGGTATAATACAGAAAAAGCTGAGGAAGGAGGAAACACTACACAGTGGATGACGTTGAGATCATTAAAACTTCCTTGACCATCTCCAACAAGTTTGCCATTGTTCAAATGAAAGCGACTGATTACATTGACTACAGTTCCTGGTGACCTGAATTTTAAAAAATAGCATGTCTGAGGGGTGATTTTTATGGCAAAAAAAAGTTGCTAAACAAATAAAAACGCCTTTCAGCATTTCAAAATACCATGAGATGTACTTCTCATCTCTAACTCCATATAGTGTTCAGTGTAACATGAATATTGGTGGCTTGATAGTGGATACTTTTAGACTGAGGAACTCTTCTAAACACTATGGCCTGCCCATAAGCAACAAGAAAATGGATGATAAAAAAAACATTGGTCTACATGCCTCAAGGAAAGATGCTATTTTGGAGTTCAATATTGGAACACCAATGGAAAATGCTATTTTGGCCTATTACAAGAGAAACACATTCTGATGGCAAAGATAGCTGATTGGTTTCTAGTTACATAACTCACATTTATTCAGAAACGTTTAAGAGCAATGTTTCTTCCAATAAAAGATATTTATCAATTTCATGCTCATTTTCTTTAATCAATCCAATCCGCAATTCGTTTGCACAATATGCCCCTTTATCCCCTTACGTGATATACAAATTTATCATGAGTATTTTTAATCACGTACACTTCTATCATTAAAGAAAAAATACATGTTATGGTGGAAATATCGTAAAGATAGTTTTATTCATTTTTTTGGGGGGGTGCTCTCCTGTGAAGGAATGGCGAAAGAAGCCTTTAAAAGAAAGAAAAGTCTGTTTTGTGGGATCTTGAACAAAGAGTTGAGAAAAAGACTCGTAAAATGCTTCGTGTGGAGTGTTGTACTGTTTGGGGCGGAAACGTGGACATTACGTAAAGGCAGTGGCGTATTTAGGGGGGGGCTTCCGGGCTTAAGCCCCCCCCGAAATCTTACTTACTATAGTAAAGTATATGAAATATCTTGCAGAATTTTCACATTTTCAAGCAAAGCCCTCCCCGAAAGTTAGCAAAGCCCCCCCCGAAAGAAAATCGTAAATACGCCACTGCGTAAAGGTGACGAAAATGGAAGCCTTCGAAATGTGGGTGTGGAGAAGAATGGAAAGAATTAGTTGGGTCGAGCGGAAAACGAATGAGAGAGTGTTAGAAATGGTGGGTGAGAAAAGAACACTTTTAGATATTATTAGGGAGAGGAAGAGAAACTGGTTGGGACATTGCCTAAGAAGAGATTGTATCATGAGGGACGTCCTAGAGGGTATGGTGGCGGGAAAGAGAGGGAGGGGGCGAAGGAGACTACAATTAATGGATGATATAAAAACAGAAAGATCATACTCGAAGACGAAAAGGTTAGCGGAGGACCGTGGAGCATGGAAGCTTCTCAGCTGCGGCAAGTGACCTGCCAATAAAGGCAGAATACCTATGATGATGATGATGACCTGTGAAATTACGATATGTGGACATGTTTGATTTCTGCAGTAAGCGGTTCTACTATTATCGATTTCGACCAGGATGTGGAGGGTCAAAAGTTAGGAATCATTTTCGTTGATAGAGGTAAAATTCAAACCGAAAATAAACCATTTTCGATTTTACATATCATCAATTACTTTATAACAAAATCAATAATACATAGCAAGAAGCAGACTCCTACAATCGATTAAGTATCTCAAGAATACATATCACTTGCATACTTAACACTCTGCTAAAACTGGAAGTGATAACAATCCATTACAACTTAGGACTCCAATATTGATATACATAGAGCAAAAGCAATAAGAGATAGCCAGAACTATATTCTTTAATCGATTTAACATTCTAAGAATAGGTACCAACTTTTCCCTTCATTCTTTATTCAAACCGGAAGAGTCAAAAATCAACCACTTCCAATTTTTAACGTTAATTCGGTGCAAATTAAATCGCTAATACAGCAAAAATTTGTTTTTCTGCAATCAATTAAGCCTTCCAAGAATACGTATTCAATCTGCACTCAAATCTTCTTACCAAAACCTAAAGTAGTTTCAATCTGCATTTCCGATTTCAATATTAATTGTGAAAGTATGACATCATACAAACCGAACTCTACGTGGTGTACACGTGACACTGGTACTCGTTAATGCTAAGTTTTATTGTAATTTTAAAGCTCGTTTGATATTAAATTATTTCATTTTCATTTAATCACCTGAAATCCTAGACTTCCACATTTTCTTATATTTATATAATTCCTTACATCCTTCGAAAGATAATAGGAAACATGGCACGAAACTGAAAATGTACCAATGGATTCTTTTCCGTCAAGCCGATATAATGACTATTTTAATTTACTTCCAGTTATTTATTCCCATATCCTGTCAGCCAACCAGAACGTTTTTTTTTTTCAGATTTTGAACCGACACTATATTAATTCGGTATATATTCTCCACTCAGGTTACAAGTCTTGCTCAGGATCGGTCTAGTCCGACTCAGATAATGGACTAATTTTGACGGTGGATCAATTCTGGAGCTAAGATACATGAATCAAATTTTGTCAGTCCTTCCTGATCATCTTATACGTGTTGATTTAATTATGCACTCTGCGTATGTACATTGACGAATACATAAGCTTGGAGTTTTAACGCTCACTAGCCCACTTTTGTTCCTCTCAGTTTGAACAAGGCATTTTCCTCGAGGACATTACCAAAATCCAGCAATTTATGTTCGTCTCGCAAGTTAACATCCAACTTTCATAACCATGTAACAGAATAGTCAAAATTATGCATTTATTATCTTTAATTTCATTTAATATTATTATATTTAGTTATGTTGGTCGCGAAGTCGAAGAGTTCTATATTCAATAATATTAGTGATCATTATATATATATATATATATATATATATATATATATATATATATATATATATATATATATATATATATATTATTGACGAAGAAAAAAACTCTGTAAGTAGTGATAGCGTTGATTACTTATTACTGATTACAATATTTTCTTGCATTCAGTAGCCGTTCAACCTACCGGTTGTTATGAGATCGGCGAAGTTAAGTAGCTCGAAGTCTGGTCAGCACTTGGACGGATGACCATGGGGACTCTTTTGATGGTATTAATATTACAGAATCGAGAGGGACAATTAGTGAACATTTTAATGACAGAATCAGGTATAGTGGACTCCCGTAAAGCAAATCAGCAAAAATGACGTCGAAATTCGTTATATGCTGTGATCATACATTCCTCAATTTATAATTATCTACAGTCTATAAGTCTTTTTTTCTTAAGTCTTCAGGGCTTCATGCAACGGACTATATATTAATATTAAATTATAATATTTGGGTTGAATCTAGAAATAGTTTCTTGTTAATTGATTGGAGTTTAACAAACCTTTTTGCACTAGTGCTTTTGTACCTAATGTTTTAAATAGGATACAAACAACGAGATGGGCTTGCATCTATACAACCACCTCTATGGAAATAGAATCCTGGACGGACACTATACACTAGCGGATTCCGGAATTTGGAATACCTAGGAATGAAAATAATCGAAATTAAAAATTAAATTAGAAATTTAGGAAATCGTAACTTCATTCCGAAATATCAGAAAATCGGAATTCTTGAACTTTGGAATCTCAAAACCACGGAATTCCGGAATATTAGAATAACATCCCGAAATCTTGAAACGTCGGAATTACACTTAGAAAAATCCGTTCTCCGGACAGCGGTATATTTTACAAATATACCGAATCCTCTTGCTTACTACAAAAATCAGTACGGAGTATACGTTATCCATATGCTACATAGGCACTGCCTTTAGATGTTACATCTTGCCTTTCCTGGATGTCTGCTATCTAACAGTCTTCCTTATCTTACATATATATATGTATGTTACATTCGTCAGTTATATGTTTTATATGTCCATTTGTATGTGAGACCCTGACCGCCTATATTCTTTCATAGGAAAAAGACGTTTAGATGTAACACTTATACAGAAAGCATTATAAAATATGCGTTTTCATTTCTACGTTTGCTGTACGTTAAGTCCAAAAACTACAGGATTTACAAATGTAACATACGATTTTAAGTACACCACATACGATTTCTTCTTAGTATACGTAATCTTGGAACATTATCCGAAATTTAGAAATCTGGAATTTCGGAAAGTTTGCAAGACATTTCGGAATATCGCAATTTCGAAAGCTCAGAATTCTGGGATATCTAAAATTCTGTCAGTATTTCGAAATTTCGAAATCATGAAATTACGGAATACCGGAATTATAAACTCTCGAATTCAGGAAACTGATGTTGGAGTTTCGAAAACTACTAGTGATACACATTGCAGAAGAGATCACAAATCACCAGTTTTTGTTTGTTTTTAGTTAAATTTTCATCTCCTTACTCCTCACCAATTTCAATCTCAGCCAGTACGAGTAATTTTTAATAATAAAAATCTAATTTTTAACGAAAGTTACCCTGGAACATTTGTTTCAAATTGATGGGAGGGGGTACGTTGTCACTCCCACACAATCAATTTACTTGAACCACTGGAAGGAAACTTCAGTTAAAGCCTTACATAACATATGCACTATATTGCATCAAAAGGAAATATTTTTTACGTGTTAACGTAGAATAATTTTCTTTTAACCTTTATTTTACGGCTGTCAGTACACTGCCAGAATAGTAAATCCGTTCTTTCCCGCGTGGCACTGTACTGACACAGGCGAAATGTTTACTTTGACCCGCGAGCACACATATTTTTTTTTTAAAAAAAATGATGTGCCTTATTGTATGAAGAGATAGTCCATAGTGAAAGGAACCAAAAACGTTGGTTTTCAACCGGTGTGCTCACGGGTTAAAGTAGACCTTTCGCCTGTGTCAGTACAGTGCCACGCGGGAAAGAACGGATTTACTATTCTGGCAGTGTACTGACAAACCGTAAAATAAAGGTTAAATCAGGGAAGAAGTTAAAGTCATTCTTTCATTTTCGGTAGATTTAAAAACCAAATACTAAGAACGCATAGTAAGTCTTTATAACACACACACATACACACATCATGTTTCGTTAAAACAAGCCACGAAATTTCGGGACTGAATCTAGTAGCCAGATCAGAGTTTGGTCGGAACTTTTCTTCGCAATTCGAAGACAAAGTACAGGCCAAGTGCCTATTGCCAGACTAAAACATTTGGTTGCCATTGGTTGGGTCTGACAATCAGAAATTTCACGCCTTTAATATACTAAATATAATTTTAGGATAGTTATTTTGTTAGCATATTTTAAAATTTTGGGGGCGTGACTAACTTATCCACGAGTGCGGAATACAGTAGAGCGTCGATTATCCGAAGTAATTGGGGGACATGGGTGTTCGGAAAACTGGTTTGTTCGGATAATCGAACTGTACTGTACTGTACTGTACTGTACTGCACTGCACTGTACTGGACTGTACTTCTACAGCCAGTGCCAAACCGACAGAAGTGTCTTGATTGTTGAAACACAGCGACTGGCGGCTTGGCCGGTCAGCAGCGCCTTATGAAGGCCCCATTAGAAGCAATGTTCCGCCAGCGGTGGCTCAGTGCGGCGACTATTGTGGGAAACTTGGTTTGGGAGTGAGGGGGATGATGGACGGTAGGGTGGGAGAGTAACAGGTGCGAGCGAGTACACAGTTCGGTTAAGCGGTCGTTCGGTTGACCGACGTTCGGATAATCGACGCTCTACTGTAATATATGCCACATTCCACAAAAATGAATATCATTTTAAGAAAGTTTTCATTGAACATATATTATTTTTAAATTTGGACTATAGCTAAATCCAGTCATTATTCTTCAGTGATTTTCACTCATTACAGTGAGTATTATTGGGAAGTCTCAAAAGAACTACTTGCTATGTTGCTACAAAATCAAATATGATTTTTATGAAAATTATCGTTGAACATCTGTTTAAAAAATACTAATAAGGTGCAAATAATTCACCATTTCGTTCTTAACAGACTCTAAACCAACCAACGGGTGATCGAGAAACCTCAAAGAAAGTACTCCATATTGTATCAAAGTCGAATGATTTTAGCTAAAGTTGTTTTTTCTTATCATATTTCTTAAATAAGGAAAGTTCAAAGTTTCGGGAACTTACCCCTTTTAACCACTTATACTTGATCGATTTTAATCACAGCGAATGGAGATGATCGGACGCCCTAAAAAAATATACACCATGCTTTATCAAAATCGATTTTTTACATAGTTTATAAGGCCTACCAGAAATTTTTTGTATGGGTATGTGAAAATTTGCAACATTATCTGAGTTACACTCCTTTTTACTCCTTATTCTTGATGAATTGCAACTCCAAACAATAGGATTGTACACTGGAGTACATGACGAGAGAAGAGAAAACATATATCAAGTTTCATTAAAGTCGAGTAGGTTTTACTAGAGTTGTCGTGAAGCAGAGAAACGGACAGACTGACATACAAATTGCGATTAAACGGAGTAGTAAAGGCTCGCTACACTCGCTTCAGCTAATATATCTAATTATAAAGTGAAATTAACGTGTAACGGTACAACACATTTCGTAATTCTTATGTAGCGAAACGTACATTTTCTGATTTCCATCTATAACTTGTATGTTTTTACGTAAAAGAAAAAAAATACAAATTAATACAATCACAGGCTATCTCTGTACATTGAATTCTTTGAGGAAAGAAATAAAAAAAAAATGTGCATAGACTTATATAGTCATTTTATTATTTGAAACGTCCTAAACAACCTATCTCTATATTAAAATGCTAGGTTTATATGTTTGTCTCCAAAGAAAAGTTTATATGTTTGTCTCCCATCCTTTCGACAATGAGATCTCAAAAACCACAACTGCTAGAAATGTGTCATTTACACTGGTCGATTCCAAATTTTCTGTAGATTGTCCAGTTCTAATTGAAATTTAAAAAGTGTGGTCGTTATTTCTATATTACATTTTTTAGGAGTACACTGGAAATGATGAAATTAAAAAAAAAAACATCCTATCCTATGAGTTATACATTCCAACACATTATTGTATGCAGGAGTTTATATCCCTCAGACATTTGTTTCATGGCCAAATGATAATGAACAACGAAGGATAACCACCATTTCTCCAGACTAAGATGAATCTTTATTGTTTGGAGTGTTTTGCCCAATGAACACCATATATCACTGACATTATAATTAGTTGTGTATGTAATATATTTGCTTATTACATTGCATACAAGAAGAAAGAAATCTCTGATCATACATGAATTAGAAACTCCAACCGAAAGTAGGCTCAATCTTGCTAACGGTGCGAGATATTGAAAAAATAATCGAAAAAATTTCCCCTTTATTGCACCCCTTGCCGATTTTTATCAAGACGTCTTTCATTTGTATCTGTTAAAGGACATGTACAGATGTGAGGAATGACATGGAGATTCATGCTCATCTGTGAATGATGCGCTGTGTAACCGCAGGTTCAGCCAGTCCTGTCTATATGTTTGTCCCCAATCTTTCAACAATGGAAACTACACGTGCTAGAAACGTGTCGTTTTCGCTGGTCGATTCCAAATTTTCTATAGATTGTGCAGTTCCCATTCACATTTTCAAAAACCGTGTCGTTATTGTTCTATTCAATATTTTAGAGGCCGTTTTGAGCTCATAAGATTAATTATTGCAGGCTTAAACTACTGTGTTAGGCAACCAGCAGAGAAGCTGCCCATGGCGGGTTGACGGACATTGCAGGCGCTTTGCTTAAATCTGAATTCCAAAACCTATTGCATGCTGGCAACTTCAAAGGCCTCAAGAGACGCAATGAAGATTACCAGTGTTTCTTCCTGACATTTTTTTTTTTTGGGGGGGGGGGTACTGCTACCCGGAGCTCTGAGAGTGTTCCCCCCGGATTAAACCAAAGGAATATGTCTATAATACTAGGCGCTCGTGGAACGAGGATTTCGAGGTCACTACGATAGATTCAAACCCCATTAAAATCATAGCAGCAGGTATGAATGTAGTTTTAAAAAATCACATTTTCAAAAATGAAACACGTAAACATTATAGATAGTCAAGCAACTAATTCACAAGTTGTATCACAGAGCAAGACCTGGAGTACCTATCCCTCAACTAAGTGAGCTCTTATACAAACATAGATTGCAATATAACGCAACAGATTGTGGGATATTTGAATCCTTTTCGCAACTATTTTAGCTACTGGTCGCGAAATACCTTTCTCACTAAATGATAACCAGATGTATCAGTATCGTTTTCAAATGACACAAATATGTAGTGGTACGATACAACTGTTAGCCGTTAGCGTGATGCTTTATATTCCTTAGTGAATGTATATATTAATATTTGTTAACTTGAAAATCCTCCGTTGCCTTTATTTTCTATGTTATTGTAAACCATTATTAATATTTGGCACTAAGAAAAAAAACTTTTCAAGCACAAATAGTGATCTCCTAGAAAAAAATAATTTTTCTACTCTTCAATGTGTTTCTATAGATTTCAGAAAATTTTTCAATAATTGAAGACTTTGGAGCAAAAACCCGTCAAGTCCAAAGTGAAAGTGTAGAGGAGATAGCTTCACAATGGTTTCTCGCCATCCGATTTTCTTTAAACTTGGCACATATATACTAGACCGAAAATAAATCGACATGTATTTTTTTGTTTCTTTCGGAAAATAAGTTAAGGGGGCAAAGATTCAATGGTATTGCTTCAAATCATGATATGTTGTAAATACGGTGTTTCTAAGAAAAAGTCTCAACGGGCACAACCACAAATCACTGACCGTTTGGTCACCACAGGGGCACATTTTTGAAAACAGCCGAAGATAACGACACTCTGGATTTCGGTAAAAATGACTGAAACGTTGATATGTTGTAGACATTGTGAGCCTGAGAAAAGGTCTTAATGGGCGTAACCACCAATAACTGATTGTTTGGCCACTACGAGACCACTTTTTTGAAACTACCAGAAAATAGTGATATTCTGGATTTCGATTAAAGTGACTGAAACTGTGATATGTTATAGATGTTGTGATCCTGAAAAAAAGTTTCATTTGGGTTTGGGTGGAATTGCTTGAAACCATGATATGTTGTAGATATTATGATCCTGAGAAAAAGTCTCAATTCGTACAACCATCCATCACTGACCGTTTGGCCACTACTGGACCACTTTTTTTAAAAAAGAAAAAAAGTGCTAAAAGTAATGGTATTCCGGATTTCGGTGAAATTGCTTGAAACTGTGATATGTTGTAGATACTGTGGTCCTGAGAAAAAGCCTCCATGGTCACAACCACCAATCAGTGACCATTTGGCAACTACGGGGCCACATTTTTTTTAAAACAGCAGAAGGTAAGGATACTCTGGAATTTTGTTAGAATTGTATGAAACCCTGAAAATTCATATCCCACAACCCGGAAAGCGATGGAGAGAGTAACGGTGAACATCATTTAAGCATAGCCCATATTCACATGCTCATCTCACGGGATAAAACGAAGCCCTGGAAAGCCCTAGACAATTTTTCTCAGGATCACGATATCACACTTTCATTCATTTACACCGAGATCAAAAAATCGTTATACCCGGCTGTTATTTTTAATGGACCTGTAGTGGCCAAATAGGGTTGCCAGCTGGCCGGTTTTTGACCGGCCTGGCAGGAAATATTGTTGTTATTTTGATTAAAGCCGGTGATTGGTATAAACTTCTTACCAACCCCTTTATGACTGTTTTTTTTTCAAATTTGTTCTAGTTCGAAGTATAGATTTAAAAAGTAGCATTCATACTGTAAATTCGAAACTGTTACCTTTCCCCATCTATAAATGATTAATATACTGTATTTTGTTCATGTGTTTAGATAATTTTAAAGAAGACAGGGACTGTATCAGGAAAATTTTGAAATTTACTTGAATTTTAATTTTATATACGGTATTTATTGAGAGTGAAAAAGGATTTCTTAAAGCGATTTCCTGTAGTTGAAGTATAACTTTAAAGAATAAATTTCATTTTCCAAATGCAAAATTGTCACGTAAACATTAATATACTGTCAGTAGTAGTGGTCCCCGTATGGCGAACCGAGTCAGCAAAAATTTTCTCGATTCTGATTGGCTGAGAGAGGTCACGTGACGTTAGGCCCCGCCCACGCGGGAAATTCAAATTTTCAGGTCACGTGGTATGACGTCATGAGTCACCCTGCGGGGAAATCCCTCATTCTCTTTTATGACCGGGATTTTTGAAATTTGTTCCCTTTTACGGGTAAGATGAGTGTTTATGATTGGTTGATAAATGTCACCCCTGCGGGGAAATCCCTCATTCTCTTTTATGACCGGGATTTTTGAAATTTGTTCCCTTTTACGGGTAAGATGAGTGTTTATGATTGGTTGACAAATGTCACGTGATTTTAGACCCTGCGATATTTGAAATTCGTTTCCTGTTACGGGTAAGATGAATCCTTTGGTACCACGATGCTGATTGGCTGATAGAGGTCACGTGATTTTAGGCTCAGGGATTTTTTTAAAATTCGTTCCCTTTTACGGGTAAGATGAGTGGTTTGGTACCTTGAATTTGATTGGTTGATAGTGGTCACATGATCTTAGACCCTGGGTTTTGAAATTTTGGTATCCTCTTTGATGAGTACTTTGGTACTACGATACTGATTGGCTGACAGAGGTTACATTATCTTAGACCCGCTACACGCTGAACAGGTCACATGGTATGACGTCATGTTTTACCCTTGCGGGGCCCGGGAGGTGTACTTTGGCGCACCCCTTCAATTTTGGAAATTGCCCAATTTAAACATTTTGGTATAATAGTATAGAACCCTAGTATGTATTACTATAAATTTGGGTGGTTCACTTCGTTCCCTTTTAGGGGTACAAAATTGCCAAATTTTAGTACAACCACATGTTTGGTTTTGGCTCATTTTATTCCCTTGGATGAGGTCCTATTACCTTATATAGTTATATGGTTGTATACAGGTGTTTATTTCCTATTGTAAGACATAGGTACATTTGTGCACCCCTTTAAAAAATTTGGCAGGAGTGCATTGGCCCAGCCCTTAAATTTTGGAAATTGCCCAATTTAAACATTTTGGTATAATAGTATAGAACCCTAGTATGTATTACTATAAATTTGGGTGGTTCACTTCGTTCCCTTTTAGGGGTACAAAATTGCCAAATTTTAGTACAACCACATGTTTGGTTTTGGCTCATTTTATTCCCTTGGATGAGGTCCTATTACCTTATATAGTTATATGGGTGTATACAGGTGTTTATTTCATATTGTAAGACATAGGTACATTTGTGCACCCCGGGAGGAATGCCTTGGCCCACCCCTTAAATTTTGGAAATTGCCCAATTTAAACATTTGGTATAATAGTATAGAACCCTAATATAGATCACTATAAATTTCGGTGGTCTATTTCGTTTCCCTTTTAGGTGTATAAAATTGGCAAAATATAAACGTAAGCAATACGTTGTACCACGTGTTTGGTTTTGACCTAATTCATTTCCTTGGATGAGGTCCTATTACCTTATATGGTTATATGGCCATGTATAGGAGTCCATTCCCTATTATGAAACATAAGTACATATGTGCACACCCCGGGAATGGTACCTTGGCCCGCCCCTTAAGTTTTAGAAATTACCAAATTTAAAACATTTGGTATCATAGTACTGGACCCTAATATATATTACTATAAATTTGGGTGGTCCACCTCGTTCCCTTTTAGGGTCATTTTGTTTCGCTTTAGGGGTGAACGTGGATACAGTGGTCCACCTCGTTCCCTTTTAGGGGGGCATTTTTATTCCGCTTTAGGTGTGAACATGGATACCTTGGGGGGCGCGGTGGCTCAGTGGTAGAGCGTTCACCTCTGGTGCTTGGGGTCCCGGGTTCGATCCCAGCCTCCGCCAAGTGAACTTTGTGGTGGACAAACACCGTGCTCGTGGGTTTTCTCGGGGTTCTCCCGTTTCCTCCCACTTTCTTCATTCCACCATTTCACTCATCTCTCATCATCACCGTCTCCTTTAGCCTAACCGGCATAACCGTGGGACGTAAAACTTAAAGATTTCATTTCATTTCATTTCATTATGGATACCTTGGAATCGTCCCGAGTTTGATTCTTGGAAATGTTGAATTTAACGTCCCCGCGAAAACGATGAGAAATGATAGGACGAAACATGAACTTACTTGACTGAGGATTGAAGCAGGGACCTCATACAGTAGAGACAAGCGCTAAGCGACCGTACACGTGTGTTGATTACTATGCAATGGTCCCGAGTTTGATTCTTTGTTAGTTTCAGGAAATTTTAACGTCCCCTTGAAACGTAGGAGGAAAACATGAAGTTACTTCGTTGTGGATTGAAGCAGGAACCTCATTCGTTAGAGACAAGCACTGAGCCACCGTACTCCATTCAGTGCGAACAATTTTACCTATGAAAAGAAACATGGACATGTTATGTTACATTAAACATTTTTTCTGCTCGTTGTTACGCATACGAATTGTTGTGAACTTGCAGAATCTGCTTTTACGAAGAGTATAATGTCAGTTCGTTTATTGAATATCTCTAAGAGGTGTAAAGGAGGAACGATTTCGGGTCTGGTTAATAACATTAATTTATATCGTTTTTGTTCGCAGATTAAATAAAAATGATGAAAAAAAAGCTTCTTCGTGCATTGGCTTATAATCATATGTTTAGAAGCAAACGTCAGCTATATTGTGTTACATGTGCTTACGTATTCGTTGTCAGTATCATTGCATATTGAACATATACAGTATTTAATTGCCAATAGTTTACTTTGAAAGGATATATTTATTTTGAGATGAATAAAAGGGATGGGATGATGTGATTTTGGACCTAATTAGTATCTTTTCGTTTCCGTTCGTGGATTAAATAAAAAGATGACTCTTTGCTTAAATCTGATTAGTTCATTGTTCGAGTGATTTTTTTTTTAAAACGGTTAGCATTTGTTGATCAGTAAGCGCTTCATTGATGGAACCGATGTTGCCAGATTTTGAAAATCTAAACTGCTCCGATTCTTTTTCGAAACGGTTCCGCTGAGTGCAACAATTTTCAAAACTAAAAATTTTGAAAACTAAAAATTTTCAAACTAAAAAAAAATTAAACTTTTCAAAAAAAATTCGAACTAAAAAATTTCAAATAAAAATTTAAACAAAAATTTTCAAACTAAAAGATTTCAAATAAAATTTTGAAACAAATTTTGAAAAATCTAAAATTTTTAAAACTAAAAAATAAAATCAAACTTTCTGGAACGAAATTTTTTTAAACTTAAAATTTTCGAACTCGAACCGAATTTGAAAACTAAAAAACTTTTCGAACCAAGTTTTCAAACATTTTTTTTTCGAACTCAGAAAGTTTCAAACTTAAAACTTGCAAATCAAAATTTCAAACTAAAAAGTTTTCGATCTAAAATTTTGAACTAAAAAAAATTCGAACTCAAAGTTCTCACTAAAAATTTTTCGAACTCAGAAAGTTTTAAAATCAAAATTTGAAACTCAAGTTTCGAATTAAACATATTTTCGAACAACAATTATCAAACTCAAACTTTTCGAAAATCTTAACAGAGATTCAAAGTGATCACTCGTTTCGCGAGCCGTAACTTTTAGTAATGTAACATAGTTTACAGTTTAAGATTTATATTGTCTTGAGAACGATTGAGTTCGTTTATGTAATGAACCCGTTGGCCAGCCATAGCCTGATTTCACATCGTAGCTCATGAAAGCAATCTTGTTGTAGTTGTGTAGCCATGACCATTTTTTTTCTGGACATAGCCTGTACGATCACCAGGAATGAAATACTACTTAGTTTAGCGACCATTAAGACGTGAAATAAGATGAAATCTGAACCATCAAATGTTGACATCCTGCGATAGAACAAACGAAAATGTGTGTTTCCTTACCTGGAGTCGAACCCCGGATCGATTAGAACTTCAAGAAAAGAACATATTTCGTTTAGCACAGCGATTCATATCTTATGAGCTGGGAACTCGGACCTCAAAATCGACGTCTGCTTAGTTGTTAAAAGCAATGAACCAATTTTACATTGACATTGCCAAACACTTTAAAATATTAAGTCAGCTTCTGTCATATTGAAATTGCATTAAAAAAATCACATGCGAAGGCGAAGATGACGAAATAGAGGAGCGGCTTCTTGCACAAATTTCGTAACGAAATGAATTTCATTACTTCAGTATCATAGTTTCTTTGTCATAGATGAAGAATGCAGAATTTGCAGTTTTTCTTTATAACGTCATTCAGCTCTGTCATATTGCATTCTCTCTCTTTAAATTGTGTTACTGTTGCTTAGTTACTAAGATATCAGTCCTGTGTTTGTAACATTGAACTTGTCATTTACTGCAATAGTGATTACCGTGTTACCTAGTGATGCTATAATGTTGCATTGAATCCAATTTTCTGGTGCAAGAGGTTTTCAGTTCGATTCCTTTAGAGTGCTTCCCGTCGTTCTTATAGGATTATCATGTTACTTATTTCGTGAAAGATCGTGCCAGTAGTGAATGATGCTACATTGAATTCAATTTACTATGGTGGAAGAGCTTCCCTCATAAGATTGTAAATGAAGAAGGAAAAAAAACTGTTACGGCTTTCCTTGTGTAAAAGAAATGAACGATTTATCGTTTTGATCTCATATTGTTTTGTACCATGGTGCTGTAATACGAGTGATTTATATTAAATAACATTCACAAGAAGATCGATTCCGGCTGGAAAACAATTTCATAAAAGTGAACAAGTGCATCTAATGCGAAAAGGATTCTAGTTTGATTCTGCTGACGTTCACTATTTTAAGTGAAGTTTTTATACGATAAAAGTATTGCACGAACAGTCTGTGCCTACTGGTAAAACTTAATTACATTTTCATTGAAATCAACATAAGTAATATATTTGTATTTAAAAAAAATGTAATCAGTATGTACTGTAATAAACAACATTGTGTGTTTGTGTGTGTGTGTGTGTGTGTGTGTGCGTGATGTTAGTCTAAACAACAGTCTTTTTTCATGAATGGTTTTTAAATTATTGTTGTGGTATTTGCTCCTCGAGAAAAAGCTGAGGCCTGCAAAATGATCTTCCTCAACTCAGTGACCTTGCTTATTTCATGTTAAGTATATCATTATCTGTTTACGTCGTGATGACTCAATGACAGAGGTGTGTAAGGTCGCTAGTTCGATCTTAGCTAACGCCAAGTTGCTTTGTAGTGAGCAAAAAAGCCGTGTGCGTGAGTTTTCTCAGGGTTCTCCCCACTATATTTAATCCATCATTACATTTATTTCTCATCATCATCGTTTTCTTTAGCCTAGTTAACATAACCGTAAGACGTAAAACTCAAAGATTTAATTTCATTTCTCTGAACCACCACGAGTGTTTTTTTTGTTCTCTTGACAGTACCGAGGACGTAAATCTTGTGTTCCTAGACTGCATAAGACGTGAACGATAAAATCTGAACCACCATAAATGTTTTATGTTGACTTAACAATATCGAGGCTGTATAGGACGTGGACCTACAGTTCAAAGTGAAATTCGAATCATCATAAATGTAGCTATAAACACCAAATATTTGTTTCTATTTTACGTATAAGATGAAAAGCGTTTATGTCCTTAGGCTATATAAGACTTGAACGTACTTCTGTGGGTTGTGTACTTAAACCCGTAATAATAACGCCAAAAATCGAACCTGGACTTAGCCACTGAAATCTCAAATGGGCTTAAGGAAAGATTTTTTTTTATTGTAATGCATTCAACCTGGAAAATGCTGATTAGCACCTTGACCTTCAAGTGAGAGGAGTGAGAGGTAAGGAAATACTTCCGTGCTTGACGTCACATGAATGAAATTCTGTCCATCTTAGCATTTTTTCGTTCTGTGCTTTGATCAGTAAGCTGTTATTCGTTTCATACAAGTTCAAGTGTTAATGTGGCTAATATTTATTAAATCACGTCTTAATGGTCGCTAAACTAAGTAGTATTTTATTCCTGGTGATCGTACAGGCTATGTCCAGAAAAAAAATGGTCATGGCTACACAACTACAACAAGATTGCTTTCATGAGCTACGATGTGAAATCAGGCTATGGCTGGCCAACGGGTTCATTACATAAACGAACTCAATCGTTCTCAAGACAATATAAATCTTAAACCGTAAACTATGTTACATTACTAAAAGTTACGGCTCGCGAAACGAGTGATCACTTTGAATCTCTGTTAAGATTTTCGAAAAGTTTGAGTTTGATAATTGTTGTTCGAAAATATGTTTAATTCGAAACTTGAGTTTCAAATTTTGATTTTAAAACTTTCTGAGTTCGAAAAATTTTTAGTGAGAACTTTGAGTTCGAATTTTTTTTAGTTCAAAATTTTAGATCGAAAACTTTTTAGTTTGAAATTTTGATTTGCAAGTTTTAAGTTTGAAACTTTCTGAGTTCGAAAAAAAATTGTTTGAAAACTTGGTTCGAAAAGTTTTTTAGTTTCCAAATTCGGTTCGAGTTCGAAAATTTTAAGTTTAAAAAAATTTCGTTCCAGAAAGTTTGATTTTATTTTTTAGTTTTAAAAATTTTAGATTTTCAAAATTTGTTTCAAAATTTTATTTGAAATCTTTCAGTTTGAAAATTTTTGTTTTAAATTTTTTTATTTGAAATTTTTTAGTTCGAAAATTTTTTTTGAAAAGTTTTTAGTTCTGAAAATTCTTGCACTCAGCGGAACCGTTTCGAAAAAGAATCGGAGCAGTTTAGATTTTCAAAACCTGGCAACATTGTTTCCATCAATGAAGCGCTTACTGATCAACAAACGCTGGGCGTTTAAAAATCGCTCGAACAATGAACTAATCAGATTTAAGCAAAGAGTCATATTTTTATTTAATCCATGAACGGAAACGAGAGTTACTAATTAGGTCCAAAATCACACCATCCCAGCCGCGTTTGTCACTAATGTGTGAGGTCCCTGCTTCAATCCTCAATCAAGTAAGTTCATGTTTTTCTCATGTTTCGTCCTATCATCATCGTTTTGCGGAGACGTTAAATTCAACATTTCCTGAAACTAGCACCAAGAATCGAACTCGGGACGATTGCACCACATGTACGGTATCCATGTTCACCCCTAAAGCAGAACAAAATGTCCCCTAAAAGGGAACGAGGTGGACCACCCAAATTTATAGTAATATATATTAGGGTCCAGTACTATTATACCAAATGTTTAAATTGGGCAATTTCTAAAACTTAAGGGTGGGCCAAGGTACCATTCCCAAAAATTTCAAGGGGTGCACAAATGTACCTATGTCTTATGATAGGGAATAGACCCCTATACATGACCATATAACCATATAAGGTGATAGGTCCTCATCCAAGAGGATAAATTGGATCAAAAAAACCAAACACGTGGTACAACATATTGCTTATGCTTATTTTTTGGCAATTTTGTACCCTAAAAGGGAACGAAGTGAACCACCCAAATTTATCATGATACATATTAGAGTCCAGTAGTATATGCTTAAACTAGAAAATTTTCAAAATTTAAAAAGATTGGCCATGGTACTCCTCCCAAAATTGTAAAGGGTTGCACAAATGTACCTATGTCTTATAATAGGAAATGGACATCTGTATACGTCCATATAACTATATAAGGTAATAGGACCTCATCCAAGGTGATAAAATGAGCCAAAATACCAAATACGTGGTTGTAATAAAATTTGGTAATTTTGTGCCCTAAAAGGGATATAATAATATATATTAGGGTCCTATACTATTATACCAAATGTTTAAATTGGGCAATTTCCAAACTTGAAGGGGTTGGGCCAAAGTACTCCCCCCAAATTTCAAAGGGGTGCACAAATATATCCATATCTTATGAAAGGTAATGAACCCTTGTATACGTCCATATAACTATATAAGGTAATAGGGCCTCATCCAAGAAGATAAATTGGGCCAAAAGACCAAACACGTGGTACAACGTATTGCTTACGTTTATATTTTGGCAATTTTGTACCTCTAAAAGGGAAGATGTTTTCTCCTGTTTCGTCCTATCATTTCTCATCACCATCGTTTTCGCTGGGGGACGTTAAATTCAACATTTCCTAAACTAGCACCAAGAATCGAACTCGGTACGATTGCAAGGTATCCATGTTCACCCCTGAAACGGAACAAAGTGGATCACAAAGTACTTATCAAATTTAAGGAAATAATTTTAAATACGCCTCCTTGAAAATTTAGTTCGAAAGTTTTTAGTTTAAAATATTTTTTTCGTTCGAAAAATTTTTGTTTAAATTTTTAAATTTTTTTTCAATTTTTTTAGTTCGAAAAATTTGATTTGAAAATTTAGTTCGAAAGTTTTTAGTTTAAAATTTTTTGTTCGAAATTTTTTTGTTTAAATTTTTTAGTTCGAAATTTTTTTTGAAATTTTTGTTTCAAAATTTTAAGTTCGAAAATGTTTTGTCTGAAACTTTTTGTTTCAATTTTTTTTGGTTCGAAAAAATTTTTAGTTACAATTTTTTTAGTTCGAAAAATTTTTAGTTTTGAAAATTTTTAGTTCGAAAAAATTTAGTTTAAAATTTCTTGCACTCTGCGGAACGGTTTCGAAAAGAATCGGTGCAGTTTAGGTAAGAAAAATCTGGCAACATTGTTTCCATTAATGAAGCGCTTACTGAGCAATAAAACGCTGAGCGTTTAAAAAAATCGCTTAAACTCACAACAATGCATTATAAGAAATCTACAAGTGACAAGGATGGACCCCTCTTTCACTATTGTTCCTTTCAGAGACATAGACTACTAATTCAAGTACAGGATCTCCATACGTAAACATACAAGGTCTCTCCATCAAGGTAAGAAAGCTGGTAATCATCTTATACGTCAAAGAGAACAATAATATTTAATGTAAACTTCAGTACAATATCATGATACCAAAAAAAGAAAAGGGTTATTTAAGGAGGGGGTTGAACCCTCCACGGGAACTTTAAGGTACCAAAAAGGATAACCATTAAAAAAAATCCCGGTCGAGTGTGATCACTGTCATATCACTTAATCTAAAAAAAAAAAAATGAATTTCTAGCATTGGGTGAGGGAAAGATTATGTGTCTTATATCCTCCGATCAAAATTGAGGTACCAAAACATTCATCTTATCCATAAAATGAAACAAATGAGTGAGGGATTTCCCCCACGTTATACCATGTAATCTGTTCACCGTGTGCTGGGTCTAAAATCATGTGACTTCTATCTTCCAATCAGTATCGTAATACCAAACCCAGAGCCTAAGATCACGTGACCTCTATCAACCCATCAGCATCGTGGTACCAAAGCATTTATGTTATCCATAAAAGGGAACGAATTTCAAATATCTCAGGGTCTAAGATCACGTAACATCTGTCAACCAATCAGAATCAGGTATCAGAGCACTCATCTTACCCATAAAAGGGAACGAATTTTTTTTTAATCCCAGAGCCTAAGATCACGTGACCTCTGTCAGCCAATCATCAGCTTGGTACCAAAGCATTCATGTTACCCATAAAAGGGAACGAATTTCAAATATCCCGGGTCTAAGATCACGTGACATTTGTCAACCAATCAGAATCAAGTATCAAAGCACTCATCTTACCCGTAAAAGGGAACAAATTTCAAAAATCCCGGTCATAAAAGAGAATGAGGGATTTCCCCGCAGGGGTGACATTTGTCAACCAATCATAAACACTCATCTTACCCGTAAAAGGGAACAAATTTCAAAAATCCCGGTCATAAAAGAGAATGAGGGATTTCCCCGCAGGGTGACTCATGACGTCATACCACGTGACCTGAAAATTTGAATTTCCCGCGTGGGCGGGGCCTAACGTCACGTGACCTCTCTCAGCCAATCAGAATCGAGAAAATTTTTGCTGACTCGGTTCGCCATACGGGGACCACTACTACTCTGTCGTTCATCTCTTTCAATGACTTTAAAGAAGTGGTAGTTACTGTTAAATACAACAAAATGATCAATGCGATTTCAGTTTCTCATTTATAGCATAATATATCTATTAAGCTTATTTATTAGTGATTGTACTAAGGATATGCAAAATACAGGTGTAAGTGCACTTTTGTTCACGATAGGACATTTCTTTCCCATGAATGGGTCCGAACAGAGACATTTCACACTCAGACCTATACCATAGGGAGAGGGAGCTGTTTTATTATTATTATTATTATTATTATTATTATTATTATTATTATTATTATTATTATTATTATTATTATTATTTCCAGAGTTGGCAGTCCTATGGCCAAACGATCATAATACTATATGATTGTGTCCATTAAGACTTTTTCTCATGATAAGATCTTCAACTTATCTCAGTTTTACTCAATCTTACCGAAATCCAGAACATTGATATATTCGGCTGTTTCCAAGAAAGTAGCCCTGTAGTGACCAAAGAATTAGTGAATTGTGGTTGTGTCCATGGAGGCTTTTTCTCAGGATAACAATATCTAAAATGTCACAGTTTCAGTCATTTTCACCGAAATACTAAACATCACTATCTTCGGTTGCTTTAAGAAATGGCCTCGTAGTGCCCAAACGGTCAGTGAGTGTTAGGTCACAATATTTACAACATATCACGGTTTCAAGCAATTCCACCGAAATCCAGAATATCGTTACCTACTGTTTCCAAAAAGGCGACACTGTAGTGACCAAACGGCCAGTGATTGGTGGTTGTGCCTATCGAGACTTTTTCTCAGCATCACAACATCTACAACATATCACAGTTTCAGTCATTTTAATCGAAATCCAGAATATCACTATCTTCGGCTGCTTTCAGAAAAGTGGTCTCGTAGTGGCCAAATGATCAGTGATTAAGTGGCCCATTAACACTTTTTCCCAGGATCACATTTACAACATATCAACGTTTCAGTCATTTGCACCAAATTACAGAACATCACTATCTTCTGTTGCCTTCAAAAAACTAGCCTCGTAGTGGCCAAACGGTCAGTGATTTGGGGCTGTGCCCGTTGAGACTTTTTTTTATTTATTTATTTTTTTTTTTTTTAGGAAATCATATCTACAACATATCACGGATTGAAGAAATTCCATTTAAATCCAATTACCGTAAGGATTGTGCGGAGTAATTTGTCATTTCGGAGGGGGCAATTGCCACCTGCAACCTTTTTCTCGCAAAAGCGACAAAGCCCGCATTTCCTATTTTAAAGTCATTTTTGCATCGGCAGAGTTTTGCTTCTTTAGAGTGGCTTTTTTAATCAAGAGGATCCTTTTTTGAAAAGGGACCCTTTGCCCCCTTATCCTATTTTCCGAAAGAAACAAAAAAAAAAAAACGTGTCGATTTATTTTCAGTCGAGTATATATGTGCCAAGTTTGAAAAAAATCCGATGACGAGAAACCTTTGTGAAGCTATCTCCTTTACACTTTAAAGGACTTGACGGGATTTGCCCCAAAGTCTTCAATTTGACCTTTTAACCTTCAGTGTGGCCCTAGATGGCTGGTTCGGTTATTGGATCTTGGTATTGACCTAAGGTACCAGTAGTAGGCCCCCCCGTATATTGAGCCGAGTCAGCAAAAATTTTTGTGACGTCATAGTCAAAGGTCAATGACCTTGGCCCGGGGTCAATGACCTAGGGGTACCTAGGACCACCCCCTCTAAATTTTGGCAGGGGTACCTTGGCCCACACCCTAAATTTTGGCAGGGGTACATAGGACCACCCCCCTTAAATTTTGGATATTGCCAAATCTAAAAATTTGGTATGGTAGCCTAGGACCATAGTATGTACCTCTATCAGTATTGGGTGTCTATGTCGTTCCCTTTTATGGGTAAAAAATTGCCAAAAATTTAAATTTCGGGGGTTTTTGACCTAATTTATCCCCTTGGATGAGGTGTTATTACCCTCTATAGTTATATGGGCGTATACAGGGGTCCATTACCTTTCATAACACATGGGTATATTAATGCACCCCTTGAAAAATTTGGGAGGGGTACCTTGGCCCACCCCTTCAATTTTGGAAATTGCCCAATTTCAACATTGGGTATTATAGTACCGGACCCTAATATGTATCATGATAAATTTGGGTGGTCCACCTCGTTCCCTTCTAGGGGTACAAAATTGCCAAAACTATAAACGTAAGCAATACGTTTTGGTTTTCGACCTAATTTATCTCCTTGGATGAGGTCCTATTACCTTATATGATTATATGGTCATGTATAGGGGTCCATTACCTATCATAAGACATAGGTACATTGGTGCACCCCTTTAAAATTTTGGGAGGGGTACCTTGGCCCACCCCTTTAATTTTGGAAATTGCCCAATTTAAACATTTGGTATTATAGTATAGAACACTAATATAGATCACTATAAATTTGGGTGGTCCACCTCGTTCCCTTTTAGGGGTACAAAATTGCCAAAATTTTAGTACAACCACGTGTTTGGTATTTGGTACATTTTATCCCCCTTTGATGAGGTTCTATTACCTTATATGATTATATGGTCATGTATAGGGGTTCATTATCTATCATAAGACATAGGTACATTGGTGCACCCCGGGAGGGGTACCTTGCCCCACCCCTTAAATATTGGAAATTGCCCAATTTAAACATTTGGTATTATAGTACAGGTCCTCAATATGTATCATGATAAATTTGGATGGTCTACATCGTTCCCTTTTAGGGGTACAAAAATTGCCAAAATATAAACGTTGTACCACGTGTTTGTTTTTTTTGGTCCATTTTATCCCCTTTGATGAGATCCTATGATTACAGGGGTTCATTTGTTATTATAAGACATGGGTATATTGTTGCACCCTTCTTAAATTTTGGCAATGGGGGTCTACTGAAATTGTCCAATTGAAGCATAGTACAGGACCTCAATATGTTTCGGTGGTACCACGTGTTTGGTTTTTGATCGATTTTATCCCCTTTGATGAGGTGTTATTATCCTATATAGTTATATGGTCATGTATAGGGGTCCATTACCTTTCATAAGATATGGGTATATTTGTGCACTCCTTTAAAATTTGGGAGGGTACTTTGGCCCACCCCTTAAATTTTGGAAATTGACCAATTTAAACATTTGGTATTATAGCACAGGACCCTAATATGTATCGTGATAAATTTGGGCGGTCCACCTCGTTTCCTTCTAGGGGTACAAATTGCCAAAATATAAACGTAAGCAATACGTTATACCACGTGTTTGGTTTTTGGTCGATTTTATCTCCTTGGATGAGGTCCTATTACCTTATATGGTTATATGGTCATGTATAGGGGTCCATTACCTTTCATAAGATATGGGTATATTTGTGCACTCCTTTAAAAATTTGGGAGGGGTACTTTGGCCCACCCTTAAATTTTGGAAATTGCTCATTTTATATATTTGGTATTATAGTACTGGACCCTAACATGTATTATGATAAATTTGGATGGTCCACCTCGTTCCTTTTAGGGGTACAAATTGTCAAAATATAAACGTAAGCAATACGTTGTACCACGTGTTTGGTCTTTTGGCCCAATTTAACCTCTTGGATGAGGTTCTATTACCTTATATGGTTATATGGTTATGTATAGGGGTCTATTCCCTATCATAAGACATAGGTACATTTGTGCACTCCTTTAAAAATTTGGGAGGGGTACTTTGGCCCACCCCTTAAATTTTGGAAATTGCTCATTTTATATATTTGGTATTATAGTACTGGACCCTAACATGTATTATGATAAATTTGGATGGTCCACCTCGTTCCCTTTTAGGGGTACAAATTGTCAAAATATAAACGTAAGCAATACGTTGTACCACGTGTTTGTTTGACCTAAGTTATCCCTTGGATGAGGTTCTATTACCTTATATGGTTATATGGTTATGTATAGGGGTCTATTCCCTATCATAAGACATAGGTACATTTGTGCACTCCTTTAAAAATTTGGGAGGGGTACTTTGGCCCACCCCTTACATTTTAGAAATTGCTCATTTTATATATTTGGTATTATAGTACTGGACCCTAACATGTATTATGATAAATTTGGGTGGTCCACCTCGTTCCCTTTTAGGGGTACAAATTGCCAAAATATAACGTAAGCAATACGTTGTACCACGTGTTTGGTTTGACCTAAGTTATCCCTTGGATGAGGTTCTATTACCTTATATGGTTATATGGTTATGTATAGGGGTCTATTCCCTATCGTAAGACATAGGTACATTTGTGCACTCCTTTAAAAATTTGGGAGGGGTACTTTGGCCCACCCCTTTCAAAATTCGGTAAACGTTTTCTAGGACCCATTGGTGTTCCTCTTATGGCCAAATATTCAAAATTTAAATGTTATTGACCGGTTTTATTATTGAATAAGTACAGGATTTATTACTTTTTTTCATAAGACACAGGTGTATTTGTGTACCAATCTTAAATTTTGGGAGGGGTACATTTCTTATTGTCGTATCAATAATTGGTAATTGTTCTTTAGGTAAATCATTGTCAAATATGAGTATGATCACGTGATCAGTTATTAACCTATGATGGGATAGGAGTCCAGGACATTGGTACATTAAAACTTTGTAGTATAATTTGAGAATGCGTCATTGGTTTTGATTATTCACGCCAAATATAAACGTAAGCAAGACGTTGTACCACGTGATTGTCCTTGATGAGGTAGTGTACATGGATTCATTTCCTTTGTTGTGGTACTTCTTAAGTTTGAGTACACACACTTCTAGAAAACAGTTGGTTCTACTCAGGTAAACAATTGACGGACATTATTGACCTTATTGAACATATAATAAAATGATTAACTCTAAGACTTAGGTATATCAGGAGAAGTATTCTTTAAATTTGGGAATGGTGATAAACAGAATTTTAACATAAGGCGCGAAATTAGAAACAATACATTGAACTTTAGTCACAGCTCATAGTCTAAGATCATTGGTGGTGATTGATTTGAAATCTGATAGCTATCCTTATTGAATCTTATGACTCATAGACGAAAGGCAATACATGCTACAACACTGGCAAAGTTATTGTTAATGCAATTTGATTGGTTGATCACTATCTTTCCTGCAATCTGATTGGTTGATCACTATCTTTCGTGCAATCTGATTGGCTGATGATTTTCAAATCTTTGCTGTATTCAGTTTTAAGTTTTTTTTAACATTTAAAAATCTTGGTTTCGTTCAACATTTGCACTCACTGATAAATATGATCAAAACCGTTTATTTGTTAATCGAATAGTTAAAAACCGGATAAAGTTTGACGGTTAACCGTGAAACGTAAAATTTTTTTAGTTTGAAATTTTTTTGCTTGAAATTTTTTTGTTTGAAAATTTTTTCGTTTCCAAATTTTTTTGTTTCAAAATTTTGTTTGAGATTTTTTCGTTTGAAATTTTTTGTTTGAAAATTTTTTTGTTTGAAATTTTTTGTTTGAAAATTTTTTTGTTCGAAAATTTTGTTTAAAATTTTGTTTAAAATTTTTCGTTTCCAAATTTTTGTTTGAAATTTTTGTTTCAAAATTTTTTTTGAAATTTTTTTCGCTTCAAAATTTTGAATTTTTTTTTGGTTTGAAATTTTTTGTTTGAATTTTTTTCGTTTCAAAATTTTGTTTCAAAGATTTTTGTTTGAAATTTTTGTTTCAAAGTTTGGTTTGACATTTTAAAAGTTTGTGCACCTATTAGTAAAGAACCGGAACTGTTTAGAGCAAAAACCTCTGGCAACATTGTGGTGCAATAGTACACGTCAGAACATGATAACGCAACGTCATCAGTTTTTCATCATCGTTCGCGTTAGTATTCATGATAACGTCATCATGGCTACTTGTCTGCAGTTTCTAAACACACGTGATGTGATGAAATCATTTACCAAGATTACTGATTTACAACAGAATGTACCTTATAGAATCTTAGCTAGCCAAATGATCCCTACAAAGTTTGGATTAAGAATCGTAGTGAAGCTTGAAAATGATAAGAATATAATTTTACCAGCAAGATATTTACCCATGGAAGCATCAAAACAAGAAGAACTGCTGCGTTTCTTAAATACTGGATCTGTATCTTTATGTTACAAAGGATTCTTGGGTCGAAGTCATCAATTTGAATTTAGTACACAGCCGGATTCGTCAGCAAAATCATGAATTCAAACATCAACACGTCAGACATAGTTGTATGAATTTGATTGGTCGGCATGACGTCAGGAACTGTGATGAAATCATGAATTCAAACGTCAGCACATTCCTTTCCAATGACGTCAGCCGTAGTTCTATAAATCAACCAATACCGTGAAATCATTTGAGCAAGTGCTTTTCAGGAGGAAAGATGTGTACTTCTAACGATAAAGAATTCATCTTCGCAAGCTATTATCCAATAAATATATTTCAAACAAAACATGTGATGATTGGTATCAGTGCTAGAACATTTGACCCTGTGATTCGATTGGGCAAAGCAGAACAATTTGGTGTACAAGTACAACTGACCTGTGAAGAATGGCACGAATCGACCAAATGAACGATGAGCTAAATGAGACCATAGTCAAATCATTAGGCTCAAATCATGAAGTGGTGCTGCGTACAGTCCTCGAAGAGAAGATGGTGCTGTTACGTAAAAAGAGTACATTCCATGCCCCTCGCAATATGGTGTATCTAACGGAAACAGAATGGAACAAATTCATCAGTGTATTTCAGTGTGTGAAACATGCAGTGGAAGCGTGCAACAAAACAAGTATATTCCTGAAAAAGTACTATTTATGCATATTGTACAACATGTATCTAGATATTGTGATGGTTGTCAACATCGTTCGTGGGTGCATACATGTATTGATAAACAGTTTATTTGTGATCAAATGGACATTGAGTTTCCACCAATTGATATTGCATTAGACCTTAAAAGACTTCAACTGGAATTAAAATTATATGCTAAAGACAAACTAGTGCAAGAAGTTCAAAATACATTGTATCGACAATATCCAGAACCGCTATCAGGTATGGATGTATGTGGAGTGTAATAAAATGATCCATTTCAATGAATTGTGTTTTTTCATTTCAAGTACAACCCCATGTTCTGACGTGTACTATTGCACCACAATGTTGTCAAAGGTTTTTGTTCTAAACAGTTCCGGTTCTTTACTAATAGGTGCACAAACTTTTAAAAATGTCAACTCAAACTTTGAAACAAAAATTTCAAACAAAAATCTTTGAAACAAAATTTTGAAACGAAAAAAAAATTCAAACAAAAAATTTCAAACCAAAAAAAATTCAAACAAAATTTTGAAGCGAAAAAAATTTCAAACAAAATTTTGAAACAAAAAATTTCAAACAAAAAATTTGGAAACGAAAAATTTTAAACAAAAAATTTTAAACAAAATTTTCGAACAAAAAAATTTTCAAACAAAAAATTTCAAACGAAAAAATTTTCAAACAAAAAATTTCAAAAGAAAAAATAAACAAAATTTTGAAACAAAAAAATTTGGAAACGAAAAAATTTTCAAACAAAAAAATTTCAAGCAAAAAAATTTCAAACTAAAAAAATTTTACGTTTCACGGTTAACCGTCAAACTTTATCCGGTTTTTAACTATTCGATTAACAAATAAACGGTTTTGATCATATTTATCAGTGAGTGCAAAATGTTGAACGAAACCAAGATTTTTAAATGTTAAACAAAACTTAAAACTGAATACAGCAAAGATTTGAAAATCATCAGCCAATCAGATTGCACGAAAGATAGTGATCAACCAATCAGATTGCAGGAAAGATAGTGATCAACCAATCAAATTGCATTAACAATAACTTTGCCAGTGTTGTAGCATGTATTGCCTTTCGTCTATGAGTCATAAGATTCAATAAGGATAGCTATCAGATTTCAAATCAATCACCACCAATGATCTTAGACTATGAGCTGTGACTAAAGTTCAATGTATTGTTTCTAATTTCGCGCCTTATGTTAAAATTCTGTTTATCACCATTCCCAAATTTAAAGAATACTTCTCCTGATATACCTAAGTCTTAGAGTTAATCATATTATTATATGTTCAATAAGGTTAATAATGTCCGTCAATTGTTTACCTGAGTAGAACCAACTGTTTTCTAGAAGTGTGTGTACTCAAACTTAAGAAGTACCACAACAAAGGAAATGAATCCATGTACACTACCTCATCAAGGACAATCACGTGGTACAACGTCTTGCTTACGTTTATATTTGGCGTGAATAATCAAAACCAATGACGCATTCTCAAATTATACTACAAAGTTTTAATGTACCAATGTCCTGGACTCCTAATCCCATCATAGGTTAATAACTGATCACGTGATCATACTCATATTTGACAATGATTTACCCAAAGAACAATTACCAATTATTGATACGACAATAAGAAATGTACCCCTCCCAAAATTTAAGATTGGTACACAAATACACCTGTGTCTTATGAAAAAAAGTAATAAATCCTGTACTTATTCAATAATAAAACCGGTCAATAACATTAAATTTTGAATATTTGGCCATAAGAGGAACACCAATGGGTCCTAGAAAACGTTTACCGAATTTTGAAAGGGGTGGGCCAAAGTACCCCTCCCAAATTTTTAAAGGAGTGCACAAATGTACCTATGTCTTACGATAGGGAATAGACCCCTATACATAACCATATAACCATATAAGGTAATAGAACCTCATCCAAGGGGATAACTTAGGTAAAACCAAACACGTGGTACAACGTATTGCTTACGTTTATATTTTGGCAATTTGTACCCCTAAAAGGGAACGAGGTGGACCACCCAAATTTATCATAATACATGTTAGGGTCCAGTACTATAATACCAAATATATAAAATGAGCAATTTCTAAAATGTAAGGGGTGGGCCAAAGTACCCCTCCCAAATTTTTAAAGGAGTGCACAAATGTACCTATGTCTTATGATAGGGAATAGACCCCTATACATAACCATATAACCATATAAGGTAATAGAACCTCATCCAAGAGGTTAAATTGGGCCAAAAGACCAAACACGTGGTACAACGTATTGCTTACGTTTATATTTTGACAATTTGTACCCCTAAAAGGGAACGAGGTGGACCATCCAAATTTATCATAATACATGTTAGGGTCCAGTACTATAATACCAAATATATAAAATGAGCAATTTCCAAAATTTAAGGGGTGGGCCAAAGTACCCCTCCCAAATTTTTAAAGAAGTGCACAAATATACCCATATCTTATGAAAGGTAATGGACCCCTATACATGACCATATAACTATATAGGATAATAACACCTCATCAAAGGGGATAAAATCGATCAAAAACCAAACACGTGGTATAACGTATTGCTTACGTTTATATTTTGGCAATTTTGTACCCCTAGAAGGAAACGAGGTGGACCGCCCAAATTTATCACGATACATATTAGGGTCCTGTGCTATAATACCAAATGTTTAAATTGGTCAATTTCCAAAATTTAAGGGGTGGGCCAAAGTACCCCTCCCAAATTTTTAAAGGAGTGCACAAATATACCCATATCTTATGAAAGGTAATGGACCCCTATACATGACCATATAACTATATAGGATAATAACACCTCATCAAAGGGGATAAAATCGATCAAAAACCAAACACGTGGTACCACCGAAACATATTGAGGTCCTGTACTATGCTTCAATTGGACAATTTCAGTGGACCCCCATTGCCAAAATTTAAGAAGGGTGCAACAATATACCCATGTCTTATAATAACAAATGAACCCCTGTAATCATAGGATCTCATCAAAGGGGATAAAATGGACCAAAAAAAACAAACACGTGGTACAACGTTTATATTTTGGCAATTTTTGTACCCCTAAAAGGGAACGATGTAGACCATCCAAATTTATCATGATACATATTGAGGACCTGTACTATAATACCAAATGTTTAAATTGGGCAATTTCCAAAATTTAAGGGGTGGGGCAAGGTACCCCTCCCGGGGTGCACCAATGTACCTATGTCTTATGACAGATAATGAACCCCTATACATGACCATATAATCATATAAGGTAATAGAACCTCATCAAAGGGGGATAAAATGTACCAAATACCAAACACGTGGTTGTACTAAAATTTTGGCAATTTTGTACCCCTAAAAGGGAAAGAGGTGGCCCACCCAAATTTATAGTGATCTATATTAGTGTTCTATACTATAATACCAAATGTTTAAATTGGGCAATTTCCAAAATTAAAGGGGTGGGCCAAGGTACCCCTCCCAAAATTTTAAAGGGGTGCACCAATGTACCTATGTCTTATGATAGGTAATGGACCCCTATACATGACCATATAATCATATAAGGTAATAGGACCTCATCCAAGGAGATAAATTAGGTCGAAAACCAAAACGTATTGCTTACGTTTATAGTTTTGGCAATTTTGTATCCCTAGAAGGGAACGAGGTGGACCACCCAAATTTATCATGATACATATTAGGGTCCGGTACTATAATACCCAATGTTGAAATTGGGCAATTTCCAAAATTGGAGGGGTGGGCCATGGTACCCCTCCCAAATTTTTCAAGGGGTGCATTAATATACCCATGTGTTATGAAAGGTAATGGACCCCTGTATACGCCCATATAACTATATAGGGTAATAACACCTCATCCAAGGGGATAAATTAGGTCAAATACCCCCGAAATTTAAATTTTTGGCAATTTTTTACCCATAAAAGGGAACGACATAGACACCCAATACTGATAGAGGTACATACTATGGTCCTAGGCTACCATACCAAATTTTTAGATTTGGCAATTTCCAAAATTTAAGGGGGGTGGTCCTATGTACCCCTGCCAAAATTTAGGGTGTGGGCCAAGGTACCCCTGCCAAAATTTAGAGGGGGTGGTCCTAGGTACCCCTAGGTCATTGACCCCGGGCCAAGGTCATTGACCTTTGACCTATGACGTCACAAAAATTTTTGCTGACTCGGCTCAATATACGGGGGGGCCTACTACTGTACCTATATACCAAATTTGAGCACCCTAGCTGTTATAGGTAGAAAGTTATCTTGTTTACAGAGAAACGTATTTCATCCCATTTGCGAATTGTATAGCTCGTACCTCGCCATATAATAATAAATAGAATAGGTAGTACCAGCAGTGTCCCCCGGAATACTAAGTGTGCCCCATTGGAACACTTTTTCTGAAAGAACTACTGAGGCGTACTGGACAGATATGGATTTATTAGAAAAAAAATATATATTTCCACTTGATATCTACAAAGTTGCCACAAACTCCCTCCAACATTTATACATAGCAATTCACTTACTTTGTGAGAATCTATTCTTTACTTGTGCGAGTAAGGAGACATGTACAGTGGGAAGGAGATTCATGGTCATAACAGAACGATGCACTGAGTAGACAGCGCAGGTTCAGCTAGCGTAATTATTATTATTATTATTTACGTTTTCTACCAGTGTTTAATAGGACGGATTTACCTAGAATTAAGGGAACCAAAGTAGGCTACATAAGACTAATTTTGTTTTCGTTTTACTCTGATTTCAAAACAGTAGTTTAAAATTTTAATATATTCCTTACTTGAAAATTATTAGAACACGTTTTCATACGCAAAATTATTTAAGACTTTTTTTATTATGTACCGTTATAATATATTATTCTAAGGAGCGTTGAAAATTTATATGTACATTCAAATATGAAATAAATATACTACTCCGAATTATTCCTTACCTGAAAAACATTTGTGAAAAAAATATTGCATCCACTTTGATCACGCATCGTATTCTGGACTATACCGACTCACAATTATATCATAGAGAAAGTACATGAAATATGGTTTTACGATTTTGCAATAGCTTTACGTAGATCGCAAGACGTATTTACCGTTTGGCCACTTTTGTTTTCATTGTCGGGACCGTTAAGCGAAAGCCGAGGGAATCACAGGTAAAACATGAACACCTCAACATAATAAGTGGGCTTCATTTCATATTGTGAAATCATGGTAAACTTCCAAATCGGCGCGTCATTTAGAAAAGTCAAGTTGGAAATACACATATATTTTAACCAACAGTATACCATGCAAAACATGAAACTAGTTATGTCGTTTAAAGTCTTTCCTCCCTTTCAACTCAACCAAGCAAAACCTGAAATTATACTGCTTCCAAACTATGTGAATTCAATAATGGAACCGGAAGTAGTAGATCAATAAATTTATTGTCTTATAATTACTACTTTATAGAAATCAATATTCAAAGCAAAAGTTATAATAGTTTTTACTACTTCTGGTTTGAGCAGAAGAATAAGAGCTACGAGATGAAATCTTCTCTTGAGATTGTGGATTCATAAAAAAGAAAAAAAGAAAAATAAAAGAGAAAAGGAAAGGGTCTCCTAGTGACGTTCCCGCTGTATGGGTATCAATATTGGATCCGTAACTGATAATTGCAATAGAGGAATATAGTCATAATGGAAGCTATTCCTGCGACACTGAAGCCACATCGTAATTGCTTCTTGCTATATCTTAACCAAGTAACCCTGGGAAGTGGATGCACACAAGTTTAAGGTATGATCTTTGACTGAGGCTGTCACTTGTAACATGTTAAGTGACAGTCAACAGCTCAATTTCCAGTAAACGTACCAACATTGGTTGCAATAAGGTATCTTCAAACCTCCAGAGTAGATACAAAGGAATATATGTACCCCGAAAAGCATCTCATTGTCACAGAGATTAATGACAGCTTTCCGCAACGTCTTGCCTTGGAATGAATGAATAATCATACCGTAATGAGCAGTGATCATTAATTTGTCGTCCAGAGAGTTTTACTATCTTTGCTCCACATTCTAGATATTGGATGGGTCGCTATGGAGTTATTAGGGAGTTGATAATCAGTATAGTTTAGGAAGTCAATCTGGGCCAGTAGAGATGAACGTTCTTGCTTTAACTTGGACTTGAATGTCATCGGAACTGTCACCAATCAGCTTAGCAGCCTCAACAACTGTGGAGTTGGTACTAATATACGTTGTTTCTTATTATTTTTACATGTCCCTCCTATAGATGCTAGAGGGGTCTTGCACCTAATGTATTTGTTTTCAGATTGTAAGTCACATGTATAATAAGCTGGAGATTGCTGTAGGCGTTACACAGTTATACTGCAACATACAGACTTACATATATATATATATATATATATATATATATATATATATATATATATATATATATATATATATATATATATATATATATATATATATAGATATATATATATATATATATATATATATATAGTTTTTAGTAGAGAGTAGAAAAGTAAGAAAGTATTTTAATAGGGCTTATTGCAGTATATATTGTTTAATTAGAAATAAGATAAATATAGTGATTTTGAAAGGCAGAATCAAGATTTATTCAAGATGCTTCATTTACCTCAAAATTACTGTTATGAAACATTATTTATGATAAAAGTGACTGCTGTAAGTGACTGGGACCTAGATCAGCACCTTAATGTATAGAAACTTCACTACTGTTAAGAAAAAAGAAACGCGGACATAGAGTTTGTGGTAGTTCTAAGATTATATTCAGACAGTGAAATGAAAATAAAATGAAGTTTCTACTTTTATGTTCCACCCACATATATGCCTATTATTTTAAAGGAGACTAATGATTAATGAACGTGAATACTAATGAAAAAATTGATAGAATGAGAATGTGGTAGAAAACGGGGAACACTCTGAGAAAACACACGGACACGATGTTGTCCATTACAAACTCACATGGTTTGGAATGAAATAAGGGACTCTTCGCACCAAAGGTTAGCACTCTACTACTGAGCCATAATGTCTCCCAGAAATATATTTAGTAGTGTTGATTAGTTTGAAAATATGAATGGTGATTATTATCTGTTTGATAGAGGACGTTTCGCACAATAGCTCTTGAACGGAAGTGAATTTTTGAATTTTGGTTTTTGCAATAGATAGCTAGACTGATTACTTTGACCAGATTCGTAAATAGAGTTATTCTGTTAGCACTGTAACTGGTAACGGTCCCATACTTCCGTCCGATAGTCAATACGATAACTCACGAAGGAAATTTAATTTTTGAATTTCTGTTTTTTGCAATAGGTAGCAAGACGGATTATTTCATTGAAGTTCGTAATTGGAGCCAATCTCTTAATATCTTCACGAGTAATGTTGACTTTAAGGAGCTACCCATATTCCATTTTCTAAAGACATAATAAACACCTCTGATCAGAGTATATACACTTGTTTATTAAAAACTAAATTCCAGTGTAACAGTTTCAACAACGTAACGTTGTCTTCATCAGACACTAACTCTGATGTCTAACTTAGTGTCTGATGAAGACAACGTTACGTTGTTGAAACTGTTACACTGGAATTTAGTTTTTAATAAACAAGTGTATATACTCTGGTCAGAGGTGTTTATTATTTCTTTAGTGAGTTCCAGAGTCGTGATGGATAGAGTTCCATTTTCTACTATGCAAATAAAGGTGGTAGAAGTTACAACAAACAACGTTGACATTTACCCGTCGAAATGGAAACTTCCAATATGCGATCTTTCTGTCAGATATACTTTATAACTAATAAAACTGAAATGCAGGAGATGCTTTGAATAAATATAGAGGGTTACTCTTATGTAGAAAAGTAAAACGTCTGAAACTAAAAGTTTGCCATAACACTGGATTTGAGTAATTCCAATATACAAGAGTAACATTCATACACGACTAAAATAAGTAACTGAGAATAGAAAGTTCAAATAAATAACAATTTTAAGTAATTTTACACAAATATGGATTCTTGTTTTATATAAAATACTGTACAATTCACCCATTTCTTCTTGTATCTGGAATTGTTTATTAGCCACTTAGTATGATTAAAATTACTAGCACATCATTTAACCCCGCTAGTATACGCCTTCAGTAGGTCTGGTTTTCCTAAGTAAGTCTGGTTTTCTTGTCCTTTATAGCGTTGAGGTTATATGAGAGACATGAACCTACTATTCAACTTGGCATCTGCATCAAATGTGTTCCAAGTTGGGCAGATCTATTAATTGTTCGGTATTTACGTCCTTTCTCAGCAGCAATGCTGTACGGAACAAAAACTACAGTTTGAAATATGATCTAAGTATTGTAAATTATTCGATATTCTGCTCGAGATTTGAACCCGGGAATTCGTGCATTAAAGACATAAATGCTAACCATTTAGATACAAGGAACATTAATTTTAACATTTTGGCGTTATTGAGGGCATAGTGTCTCAGTGGTAAAGCTCTTACCTATGATGCAAAGGGTCCCTAGTTTCAACCCAGGCCATATGTGATTGGGGTTGACAACATCATGTCCGTCAGTTTCCTAGGAGTTATCCCGTTTCCTCCCACATTACCATTCCATAAATTCCTTTATAATCATTCACTTTCACTAATCATCCGTCTCCTTTAGCCTATAGGATCTAATCTGGGACATAAACTGAAAGATTTCATTTTTACTTTTATTGTTTATACCATTAATAACAAAATCATTTTATTTTTCGAAATAATAATTGACTAACATTAATAGAGAGAAAGACGCTAATAAAAGTAGTTAAAAATGAAAGTAAATAAATAGAATAATGAAAGTACTTACGACTATACGATTGTTCCAGAAAAAATACGAGTTTAACTGAGTACAATATTTAGTTTAGCATGTCTTCCCAATGGTTATATTCACTAATATTTGATTGAAGTAAATATATAAACACCATTAACACACAGTTACATGCCAGAAACCGAATAACTAAAGAGATGGCCACATTACAACTAAGTTAATGGTCAATAAACTGAAGGACTTAAAATATGAAGACTAAATTTTTCACCTGCTGAAAATGAGAAAGTTTGCTTCTGGCGATTTTTCATCGTCAAAATAAACCAGGAAGAAAACATACTGATTGTGCATAGATGGAGTTACCGGTACCATCTTTTATCAGTGAAATCGTCAACAGGAGCTAAAGTTGTTGGTAAATCTTTGAATTGTTGTTTTGAAGAAGAAATTTTAGAGAACCTTCCGTATTAACTTTTTATGACCAATTCGAAATATTTTCTTGAAAATGCTCAGTCGAATATAGTCTACATCTGGAACATAATTTGCATCAAAGAAGATCTTAGATATCAATATGTATCTTACAGAAATGATTACTGTAGGACATACTACGTCAGAGACACGTATTCGATTCCCGCTTTAGTCAGATTTCATTATTTGACTTTCATATGTTATATGCTAGAGCAGAGGGCTAGACTTTCTTGTGTCATGTGTTATATGCCCACTTTAACCTAGTCTTACTCAACCTCACATTTATGTCATTAACCCCACATCCCGAACATTTGATCTCACACTAATATCATTTCGATCTTGCATTTGCACAATCAATCTAACATCAATCGGATATTATCACATTCATTTAAACTCACAATATATTTGGACATCATGCTCACATACCAGTCAGATAACACGCCCCCTCATTGCCATGGTTATTATATCATTTCAATATCACACACACTCAATCTCACAGTGATATCATCATTTCGACATGACGCTCACATCATGGAACACGCGCACACTCAAACTTCACATTCATTTCGTGAAATTGAGGTGATATCAAAGTCAGTTTTAGACACTTAAACTCCTACTTCATGAGTTTCGGGCACCTACGTAGAGCAGTGTTTCACAAGCGGTATGCCTTGGTAGGGCGAAAGGTGTGACGACAAGTTTTACCTATCGTAAGAAAATAATTGTCGAATTACTATTATCATTGTTATTTTATTCCAATTATTCTATTTTCTATACTTGTACGGTTTTACTCAGCTCTATTTTATTTTCTGTAGAGTACTTTCATCAGAACAAAACAAAACAAAAAAATAATAAGTGTTTCAGAAAATTTGCAGTACATAAAGTTAGTTACAAAATATCCGAACTTATCGTAGAGGCCAAGAAGCCGCATACTACCATAGCTGAAATGTTGTTAATGCCTGCTTGTAAAGAAATGGTGAAAATGGTCTTTGATTCAGAAGCTGCAAGTGAAATATCAAATTTTTTTGTCCCTGCTTATCGCTGAGTTAATTCATTTCCAACTACATATTTTGCGTGAACGGAGCTACTTGACGTTAAATTACATAATTAAAACATGAACGAGGAAAGAACTCAAATTCATCATCAGAGTACATTGTCTCACAGTGTTACGATCATCCCCCTATATGCAGTCAAGCAGGCACAAGTACCATATTGAACATATAAATGCATTTATTTACTTGAATAGTAATAGAACAATGTTTCAGTAGAATAAGTTCATAGATGGAGCTAAAATACAATGCCCTTTTTAAACCATAAATTTTAATTAATGTTTGTGAATTATTAATAAACGCACAATTCGATTTATGTTTACAATATTATAATATAATAATAACAATAATGATAATTGCAATATCCAATTATATCAATAGTGTCGTTATACAATATGTTTTTAACAGGAATAACGTTTTGGTATGCCGTGTTAAGTCATGGACAACCTATACTGTACTGCGAGTAGAAAAAGGTCGTGGAAGGTGGTAGAGCGTTCACCTCTGGTGCATGAGGTCCCGGATTAAAATCCTGCTCCGCCAAGTGAACTTTGTGGTGGACAAACACCGTGTGCGTCGGTTTTCTCGGGATTCTCCCGTTCCCTCTCACTTTCTTCATTCCACCATTTCATTCATTGCTCATCATCACCGCCTCCTTTAGCCTAACTGGCATAACTGTGGGACGTAAAACTCAAAAATTTCATTTCATTTCATTTCACTTCTCTAGAGAACACTTTTCTGAAGTAAATCAGAACAATTATGCTTTTTAGTTTCATCTCCAGTGACACTTCTGCTTAGAATTAAACTAAAAACGAGATTTGTATAATTTATATACATCAGTGAATTAGTCAATTTAATGAAACACTTCGTTTCTTTTTTATACAATAATTTAATGAGGCACTTCTTGAAATAACTTTTCATACAATTATTCAATAAAACATTTCTTTTGTTTCGTTTCATACAATATTAATTTAATGAAGCACGTGAATTTGTAGTGAACGACATCGTGTCCGTGGGTTTTCCAGGGGATCTCCTATTTTCTCGCGCATTCTCATTCTGCCAACTATTATTTATAATCATTCACTTTCATTAGTCATCTGTCCCTTTTAGTCTAAAGGACACAACAATTGGACGCAAAACTAGTAATTTTAGTTTATTAAAAAAAAAAAAAGGCTTCAAATGACAAGTTTAATGAAAGTAAGCAATACATTTATTTATTTATTTATTATTTTAAACTAAATGAGACCAAATGGGATTTTGAAGAAACATATGATACGTTCGTATTTATTTTACTCCTATCATTATTAGAATAGCGTACATCTTTACACTGGCACATAGACGCCGACTACAATGATGCTCCGGGGCTCAAGCTCCCATTGGATATTTTTAACTGGCGCTCTGCACCAAACTGAATTTTCTGTTTTCCTTTGGACAATATTGATAAACACATTCGCAATAGAAATACAAAATTTCAATATTAGAGTTTAGTTCAGTATAAAGTTTAAGTGATCGTCCTAATAAATAAATAAGTAAATTAAAATAAAATAAAAGGCCTTATACCTTTCATTTCATTACAGTAGGCTGTACTTCCCTGATGGTTGTTCATGCCTATCAGACCTCACCCACTTGGGGTCTATTGGATCTGTTAAAAAGAAATAAAATAAAAGACTGGAGATGTGATTTATCTTATATGTATATACCAAAGGGTAGGCACCAATTGAAAAAATTAAAAGTCGGCGACTCTGTATTGCAGTAAAAGAGCAGTTTTGTGTAAGATCAACATGTAGTCTTAACGCATGGTTGTCGAAAGGGTGGTCTGACGACTTTGCTGGAGGTGCTGAATTCATAAGCAGATCGTGATATTAATATCACTCACGAACTTGCTACTAGATGGCATAATGTGGATTTGTGAAAGTGTAACTTTCAATGGTAAAAAAAAAAGTAAACCTGTTTTTCTTTACGTTTTGACCTGGTAAGCTACCGGGCGCAAAGAAGTAAGGGGATGTAGCTCAGATGGTAGAGCGCTCGCTTAGCATGCGAGAGGTACTGGGATCGATACCCAGCATCTCCAGAAACAACTTTTTCACACTTTGCCCACCATTATTTCTCTTAATAATTTAAACTATTGATTATACAATTGCACACAAGTTTTCTCTATTTTACCACTTAGACGACCTTATTTGAGGTTGTGTACAGTTACGTTATTTTGAAACTTTATATTATAAAAAAGACAATGTTCAGACATGAGACTTCTCGATTCCAAATTATCAACGTTATACTGAATAGAATTGTCTTTTAGATAATCTTGTCTTTTCAACGATAATTCCTTTCGACAAAAATTTTTGTGCAACAAGTCAAGTACTGAAACTAGATTATATTATTTAATACTAACAATATAAACTTACTTAGGTTATCATAACTATTTTGTTTTGCTGGAAGGTTGTCACGTAAATTGAGGCGCTTCACTTCGCCACAGCATCTGCAAATCTCCTTGTTTTGACGGAAGAGTTGTTTACGCATCCATCGATCCAGGTCCGTAACCAGAATACTGAGACAGAGGGGAGGGTGTCAAGATATTTTGAGGGAGAAGACTCACTTCAGTTGACTTTTCATTCGATTACCAACAAACAACTGAAAGTTTCAAGGGCCTAAGCCTCCCTGACCATCCCTATGTATAGACCTGGATCGATCAGTTGCAAAAAATAGGATCGTTTCTTTTGATCCCACATTTTTCTCCCTACCTACTTTCGCCTATAGGTATACAATTCTTTTCCAAATAATGTAATCAGTTCTTACTTTTCTTCTACTACATTTTAATCAATACTTTGCTCATACTTTTCTGCTCTATCTAACTATTTTTCCATTCTTCTCTTTACGTGCATTCGGCACTCAATAATAGTTAAGTCCAACAAAATTAGCTTTTCAGGCTTGTTTCTCAATTCCTATTCTTGATTGTATTTCTCGTTTTCGCTTTATTTCTAAACAAATAGTATTATACAGTATAACTACGGTAAATAAGTCAGCTGTACTATTATCTCCCTTTCTACTTTTATAGTCGACATACGTTCCCTTTTTCGATCTCAATTGCTTTATTCTTCTCAACGTTTGTTTTCATGGCTTAACTTCAAGTTAATTTTCGGTTTAGATTCCCCATATAAACGTCTTATTTATTTATTTTCAATGCCCTTGGCAGAGCTATATGCTCCATTTAACTAGTGGCAAGTAAAAGAATACATAAGTTAACTACAAAAAAAAAAAAAAAAAAAAAAAAAGAAAGTTTACAAAATTCTAAGAGAAAAATCTATAAATACAAGACGTTAAGGAAGTATTAATAAATTATAAGAAGGATGTGTGAATCCATGATTATAATACAAGAAAATAATGCTAGGAATACAAAAAGTAAAAAGTACTATAAGGATTAATACAAATAATGAATAAATCCATGAAAAATGAAAAAAATTTAAAAAATGATGAGGTAAAGATGAAGATATTAATACAAGAGTGACGATTAATATATAAATTTCAAAGCACATTACTATATATTGAAAATTAAAATGAAATTTGTGAGTTTTACGTCCCACGATTATGCCGGTTAGGCTAACGGAGACGGTGATGATTAGTAATGAATGAAATGGTGGAATTAAGAAAGTAGGAGGAAACGGGAGATCCCCGAGAAAACCCACGCACACGGTATTTGTCCACCACAAAGTTCAGGAGGCGAGAGCAGGGTTTGAACCCGGGACACCATGTACCAGAGGTGAACGCTCTACCAGGTTTTTTTTTACTTTTTTATTTCACATGAATTTTAATAGTACATTGTACCAAATTTCTCAAAAGTAAATCCCCACGTTGAGCGGGTTTGCATATCCAGGCTCCTAACTAATATATCAATTAGAAGTTTATGTGTTCAAACCCTGAAGAGAGTATTCGTTTTTTTTTTTAAGTGTGTTCCTATTTTCATCAGAGGACTGAGAACATTTCTTGAAATAAATCTTTGGCAACTACTTTTCTCTCAAATTCCATTAGAAGGGAACATTATATGAATTGCAAATCTAAAATCCACAGCTGAGAACAAAATATTATGTTCAATATTTCATTATTATCATTTGATTTGTAATGAAAAACTAATTATAAGCATTGACGATTTCAGAAGATTCTCTCCCGATAATGATCAATATATGAATGAGAGAAAACTGATAAAACATTATTAGTCCACTTTGAGCATGATCGAAGATAACTTTGGCCACGAAGGGGGAAATTTATGTCGACAAAGTCTCAAATTCTCCCACAGGTCATGCCCTGAAATCGTCAGTTTGAAAGGTTTCCTTAACAAATAAAATATTACATTTATTTCTCGTTCTACGTTTTGAAATGGAAAAATCATAATTTTAAAGTGAATTATAATACGATAAGCATAAAGATTTATAGAACTAATGAAGTAAATATTCTTGTGTAAGTTATCGATTTCTAATCAGATTAAAACTCGAATATTCGTTTGCATCGCACTTCAAAGTAAATATATAATTCTATATAATTCTCTCTCTATATAATTCTTACTGGAAAGTATGTTTAACTCCAATTACTTAATCAATATTTTTAATAATATATTTTTATTCTAATACTTTTACTATTCAATGTTGTATACACTACATTTCCCAAATTAAAACCTCGCAAATGTATAGTGGACTAGTGAATATTATCAAATAAATTATCATTTTTTTACGTAAATACTCCATCGCCTCATTTGAAACTTCGTACTTTAAATAATAATAATAATAATAATAATAATAATAATAATAATAATAATAATAATAATAATAATAATAATAAAAATCATAGCCATACCTTTATCAGAATTTCAGGCTGAGTCAATAAATGAATTCAACGGGGTCTCTATTCGAAGTTCTATTTAATCGAATCCGTTAGAAATACAAAGAGAAACTTCGAAAACAGGTAAAAGAAAATTGTTACTTTGGTGGGACTGGAAGTAACCTTTAAGAGTTCCTTTCAATTTACAGACAAATACCTTAGACAGTTTTTTCTTTTCTTTAAGTTAACTTATTCACCGAACGTATCTGAGTAACTTGTCTCTATTTTCTACTCGGTTATATACGTTTTACAATCATTTCCGTTAATCTTGAACGACAGGAACACGAAAACATCTAAGAGAATTAAAATTCCAAACTCCCCCACAGGAAATCGAACCCGAGACCCCATACACCTTAGGTACACGTGCTAACCACTAGACGAGCGGGGAAAACAAGTGAAATTCATTTTGTAGTATCTGAAGTTTACACTTATTTCATCCTGTTGTAATAATGTTTACCGTATTCGTTACTTTGAGGAATGATGTATGTTATTCATATAGGTTCTATTACATATTCGTTCATAAATATTATATAAATTATCAGAATTATTCATGATCTTCCATGGAAATTCACTGGCGCATGCACAGTAGACAGACAGTGTACTTGAAAGGTGAGTTCAACAGATATTATATATTTCGCCGACATTATTTAATAGCTGTGTAGAAGAGATAGCAAAAATGAGTTTTCATAATGAAGATGGAATTTCGGTAGGAGATAGAATGATGAGGTGTATACGTTTGGGGTTGATATGATTGTTGTTGCAGAATCTAAAAAGAAAATTAATAAGATGTAGAAAACTTGAGAAAGGCTTCTGAAGAATATGGGATGAAAATAAATGTTAGAAAGACAAAATCCATGGTGATTGAAACGAAGCGATCGGTGTAAAATATAGAAGTAGGAGCGGGAAAAAAAACAGGTGACTAGTTTTTGATGTCTGAGTAGTATTATTAGTGATATGACATGCGAACGTGAAATAAAAGCAAGGATATAAATGGCGAAAAAAGCCTTTAGGATGAAGAAAATACTATTTTGTGGGGCCTTGAATAGAATTGAAAAAAAAGACTCATAAAATGCTTCGTGTACTGTATTTTACTGTATTTATAGGACAGAAACATGGACATTACGCAGAAATGATGAGAAACAATTGGATGCTTTCGAAATATGTGCGTGGAGAAGAATGGAGAGAAATAGCTGGGGCGAGAGGAAAACGAACGAGAGGGTTGGAAATGGAAGGAGAAAAATATTATTAAGAAGAGGACGAGAAACTGGTTTGAATATTGGTTAAGAAGGAACTGTATCATGAGGGATGTGCTAGAGGGTATGGCGGCAGGAAAGAGGGGGAGGGGACGAATTAGACTATATAGAAACATAATTAGGCTATTGGCGATATCAAAACAGAAAAATCGTATGTGAAGATGGAGAGGTTAACAGAAGATTGTGGAGCATGGCAGCTTCTCAGCTGCGGTAAGTGACCCGCTGGTAATGGCGGAATACTTCCGATATAATGATGCTGATGAAGCACAGTAGAAACAGAAAGATCCACTTTACTGTCATTGCTAATACGAATCACAATGCAAATTTCTACAAGTTGTCAAAATGCCTAGCTCTAAAGGCTGTAGAGAACTATCTGTTAGTCTGCGAGGAGAAATTATAGTCGAGTATGAGTGGAACAAACTCTCATTCAGATCGCTTGGGTTTTGGGCTGTGACGAGAAAGCAGTGAAGAAATTGATTTAGCGGTATGACAAATAATAATAATAATAATAATAATAATAATAATAATAATAATAATAATAATAATAATAATAATAATAATAATAATTTATTTCAGAATTCATTTCTGCCAGTAGCTTTCGACCCCTTACTCCCACTTCATGCTTACTCAGGAGGAAGATGCGCGTCCCCAGGTTGGGAACCACTACTTTCAATTAAGGAATTCTGATAGCCTGTTAGAAATTTGCATTCTGACTAATATCAGTAAACTGCATTATTCTGTTTCTACTGCGCATGCACCAGTGAATTTCCATGGAAGATTATGAATAATTCTGATAATTTATATAATATTTATGAATGAATATGTAATAGAACCTATATGAATAACATATATCATTCCTCAAAGTAACGAATACGGTAAACATTATTACAGCAGGATGAAATAGGTGTAAACTTCAGGAACTACAAAATGAATTTCAATTGCATTCCCCGCTCGTCTAGTGGCTAGCACGTGTGCCTAAGGTGTAAGGGTCCCGGGTTCGATTCCCGGTGGGAGAGTTTGGAATTTTAATTCTCTTAGATGTTTTCGTGTTCCTGTCGTTCAACATTAACGGAAATTATTATAAAACGTATATAACCAAGTAGAAAATAGAGACAAGTTACTCAAATACGTTCGGTGAATAAGTTAACTTAAAGAAAAGAAAAAACTGTCTAAGGTATTTGTCTGTAAATTGAAAGGAACTCTTAAAGGTTACTTCCAGTCCCACCAAAGTAACAATTTTCTTTTACCTGTTTTCGAAGTTTCTCTTTGTATTTCTAACGGATTCGATTAAATAGAACTTCGAATAAGGACCCCGTTGAATTCATTTATTGACTAAGCCTGAAATTCTGATAAAGGTATGGCTATGATTTTATTATTATTATTATTATTATTATTATTATTATTATTATTATTATTATTATTATTATTATTATTATTATTATTATTATTATTATTATTTAAAGTACGAAGTTTCAAATGAGGCGATGGAGTATTTACGTAAAAAAATGATAATTTATTTGATAATATTCACTAGTCCACTATACATTTGCGAAGTTTTAATTTGGGAAATGTAGTGTATAGAACATTGAATAGTAAAAGTATTAGAATAAAAATATATTATTAAAAATATTGATTAAGTAATTGGAGTTAAACATACTTTCCAGTAAGAATTATATAGAGAGAGGATTTACTTTGAAGTGCGATGCAAACGAATATTCGAGTTTTAATCTGATTAGAAATTGATAACTTACACAAGAATATTTACTTCATTAGTTCTATAAATCTTTATGCTTATCGTATTATAATTCACTTTAAAATTATGATTTTTCCATTTCAAAACGTAGAACGAGAAATAAATGTAATATTTTATTTGTTAAGGAAACCTTTCAAACTGACGATTTCAGGGCATGACCTGTGGGAAAATTTGAGACTCTGTCGACATAAATTTCCCCCTTCGTGGCCAAAGTTATTTTCGATCATGCTCAAAGTGGACTAATAATGTTTTATCAGTTTTCTCTCATTCATATATTGATCATTACCGGGAGAGAATCTTCTGAAATCGTCAATGCTTATAATTAGTTTTTCATTACAAATCAAATGATAATAATGAAATATTGAACATAATATTTTGTTCTCAGCTGTGGATTTTAGATTTGCAATTCATATAATGTTCCCTTCTAATGGAATTTGAGAGAAAAGTAGTTGCCAAAGATTTATTTCAAGAAATGTTCTCAGTCCTCTGATGAAAATAGAAACACACTTTGAAAAAAAACAAAACAAAAAAAAAAAACGAATACTGTCTTCATGGTTTGAACACACAAACTTCTAATTGATAGACTAGTGACTCAAACCGCTGGACCAGTTCGTACGTGTTCAGTGAGTCTCTTTTGACTTTTGGGTAAAGTAGTTTCCTGCTCCACACTTCTTTTTGTTTATGTCGATACGACAATAAATTTGTGGTGAATATTTGGCAGTTACAGGTCTTGCAATGCATAAGAGTCTTTTTCGTCTGTGAAATGATTGGGGTTAGAGTGATCGTAAATGTTTTCATAGTTAGGAGCCTGGATATGCAAACCCGCTTAACGTGGGGATTTACTTTTGAGAAATTTGGTGCAACACAACAAATCAGAAGTAAATCACTACAGAGAGAAAAATAATAATACTACATTATTTTTGGACAAGCAAGATGCGTAAGAAATTTGCAAACTTTTTTGTCTCTATTTGAGAAGCTGCATTAAACAAATGCAATCTCCGAGTTTGTAAGTACCAAATGAAATCCAAATATGACAACTTGGTAGGATATTGTTACATATAGTATATATAATGTCCATTCAACCAATTAATCGCATTTAGTTTGGTCTGCGGGTACCAGTGATAGTCTGGAAATCATAAGATGGAGAGAGAGAATGTAGATGGTGGCTGTCGACAAATAAGTCCCTGCATCCAACACAAGGCATCCCAAATTTGTCATGTGGAAATACAGTACGTGATGTGATGTAGTAAAGTATCAAGCTGACCACATAAAGAACACTCCTCTTTCACTACACGATGGATAGCAAATAATTTCTCATTTGTAGGCAATAAGTTATAAATAAGGCAGTACCACGCACTTCTAACATCTTCTGTGAGACACTCTGAATTGCAGTTTTTCTATGTACGTGGCCAATTATACTGCGGAAATTTTTTACACACTATTGGACTAATACTCGCATAAACTGGTTTTATTAACAGCGAATACGAATATAGTTGTTTGGAATACAAATCACTGGGATTATCTTGAATACCACTGTAAGCCCAGTATTGAATAAGAGTACGTGCATAATCTGGAATCAATTTATAAAAACGAACTAAGGCGGATTATTCGGAAATATATTTTCTGCCCAAAAGTGGAACCACAGATACGTATGAGTCGTTTGGTCCATGTAATAGCGGTAGGTTGTTCGCATATACAGTGTCTGACATTTTTTTTCTAATATTCACTAAATTGAATCCACCCGCAGAACATGGAATATAAAGAGTATTTCTATGAATTCGCAAGAACATGTTTGACCATAGAAAAAAAAAACATAAAGAATCCAGTTTTTTGCATACAGTTCAGGTAACGGGTATATATGTGCAACATATCAAAGTTTGGAGTAAATATACGTATTCAGGAACCAAGTTTTCTGCAGTGAATTCAGTCGACGATACTTATGTTCTTTAGTTAATAAGCGAATCTGCTGTACGATTGGATTTTATATTAAACTGTAAGAGCACTGTAAATCACAAGAAAAACGTATTCCCAATATTTTAACACTATCGGCTATAGTATAAGTATCCATTAAAGGAAAATAGCCCAGGTGGGCATCTACATAATAAAACATAACTGTTGATTTCATATAATTAATCTTAGCTCCACTCACATTTTCGTAGTTGCGTAAACAGTCTTGGAGATAACAAAATTGCATCGAGTCGTGCCCATTAAACTCACATAGTCGGCAAAATCTTGCACATTGAGTACTTGAAAGCCATGTAACTGAGGTTCATGGAGTTGCATCAGTTTTCGTAGTAAAACGTCTATAGCAAGACAATATAATCCCATAGATAACGGAGATCCTTGTTGGATGCCACAATTAATATTGAGAGGGGCACTTTGAACTTTTGCTGTAGCATGTGTATACATTGACTGTACAACCTGGACAAATGAATGAGGAAAGCCATATGCACGAAGGACCTCAAATAAGTAGTCATGAGATAGACAATCAAAAGCCTGTTTAAAATCAACGGATAAGAGAAAAGCAGGATTATGTTTAAACTTATAGTATGCTGAGAGACCACGAATTTTACTAAGCGCTGCAAACACATTATACTTCGGATTTAATGCGGCTTGGTAGTCACTAATAAGCAAAGGGTAGATCGCTTTAAGGCGATTATCAAGAACTTTTTGGAATATTTTGATATCTGTGTTAAATAGCGTGATGGGACGATAATCATAAGCAGTAACTGCTTTCCCTTTCTTTGGAATTAGTATTAATATTCCTAGATTATCGTGTATGTTACGTTGACGGAGCATTTCATTATATAATTCCCATAAAATATTCTGTAAAATCCTCCAATATTGCTTGTAAAGTTCATAAGGGATGCCATCAGGCCCTGCGCATTTTCGATCTTTGCAACTTTGAAGCACACAATAAATCTCTTCTTTCTGTATAGGTGCCATAAGGGTATTAAATAAATGTGCAGGTACGTGAGGGAGTGACACTTGTAAATATTCACAAATAGTGCGCTGATCCGTGGTAATTGTTCCATACATGTCACTAAAATGATTAAAAATAGTCTGATGAATACGATGAGTGTCTGTGAAAAGCCTACCATTTTCTGTCTGAAGAGAGTTCACATATTGAGAAAGTCGCTGTTTTTGGTAACGTACATAATGGTAAAGAGACTGTTGATCATTGGGAATTACATCACTCGTGTCCATTGTGACATAATATTTCTGAAGTAATTGTGATTGTACACTGAGAATGCGTGCTTTAATATGAGTGATCAGTTGACGATTGGTAGGGCTACTAGGATGATTCCAGAAGTCATTTAAAACACGATAATAATGTTCCAGTGTATTGTGTATATCCTGCTTTCGTTCACGACCTTTAGACCTGAAAAAATACATACTTTCGGTTTAACATAACGATTCCACCATTGAATGATATTTGAAAAATATTTTCTTTGATTTTGCGAATATGTCCAACGCATATGAAAGTCTGAACGCACATCACTATGTTGTAAAAGGGTAGTATAAGTAATTTCCAATAGCTTGATCCGTATGTTGGTTTAATATACTTCTGAAATTTTATAGTACAATAAAGGGCAGCATGATCACTGAACGGTGGAACAAGAATATCAATTTCGATGACCTTATACATGTGAGTATCCGTGGTATAAAACCTATCGAGCCTGGACATCATTTTCGAATTTTTGTACGTGAATTTAGGGAACTGCCAATGGAACCACCATACATCGCGAAGCATAAAGATTTCACAAAATTCTGAAATGCCATGCTAGGATGGAAGTGAGAAGTCGTGTCCCGTTGTTGTTCCAACGTGTTTAGGTCACCACCCACAAGAACGGAAGTAGAAACTGCCGGTAATAGGGACAATATATCTTCATTATAAAAACGTTCACGTTCAGCACATTTGTTATTGCCTGATGGACCATACAGATTTAACACATAGATGCCATCAGTGTAAACACTGATACCACGTCCCTATGGAATTCGTTTCACTTGAGAGTAGTCAATACCATCTTTCACTAGGATCGCAGTTCAACGGGCATTGGTGCCTACATTTACAATCGCACTGTGTGTGGGAAGAAAACTGAAGTCAGAAAAACTGACTTTTTGTAGTAAAACGTATTCAAAATTACGTTGTTGAATAAATAGTTTAAGGTTCTGCTTATAACAGTCAGACTTTATACCATTTATATTTAAAGAACAAAATTTTCTTGCATTTGTTTGGTGGAAAGGGGGAGGGTCTGACATCACAGCAGGATTGAACTGCGGAACCTCATATAAGATGTAAACTTCGGTAGAACATATCATAATTGACATTATCGGAACGTAATACCCTCCAAATCGACATAACAGAAAAAACAGTAATAGTAAATACAAGACAGAAAGAAAACACTGCTTCACAGAAATGCATTCCATGGTTGTAAACAAAAAGAAAACACTGTAACAGACACGCACAAAAGGGGAGGGAAACACTCCAAAGCTGGTTATGTAACAGACTGCTTCGTTGCTTGGACGTGTTGTTTATCGTCTGATGAAGTCTCCTGGGTTTCCAAGCTTGGTTCAACACCGCTATTCTGAGTCAATGATTCGATTTCACTTCCACTGTCTGTAACTGTACGGCTGTCCTTGGACAACACTTTCCTCTTCTTCCTTAAAGAACGTCTAGGTAGTTGAAAAGAACTCAGCTTCAATTGTTTTTCGGAATGAGGGGAGGTATCATTAATATCAAGGAAAGCAGAAGTAGATTTTTGATTCTTCGTATTTTGGAGTGACATGGCATATTTATTTTCACTAAGTGATAAAAGGCAGCCTTCGGTTTACTATCTGATGTATGAATAAAGGGTCTGGGTTCGAAGCCGACAACAGAGGTTCTGGGGAAGTTTCGTCACATGACGGCAGTTTGAGAGCAGGAAAGGCATTAAGATCGGCAATTGCAGGCAGGATACTATGAGAGTCATGATTGGTAGATGTAGAAGGAGAAAAATGGTTAGAAGACTGCCCTAAAGCATGCGTTCCTATTTTTCGTTGTGTCGGTAATCCGCCAGTGGATAAATCAGTCATTTGTAAAGCACTTGGTCGAGAATCTGGTCGAGGTGAAGCACGGGATGGTACTTTACACTGAGAGAGTACATGATCAGTCCCCAGACATCGGAAACACGTTTTAGGTTGACTAGAGTAAGCAACGTATGCATAGTATGACCTCACTTTAAGTTTTGAAAGATTTCTTTTTGGAATCATATATACAGAGCGAATCCCATTCAAAATGGCATATTTATAAGTAGCACTCCACTTTTCGTTAATAATTTGCTTGATTGCACCATATTCACTCAACACATCATGAAGAAAACTATTGTCTACTTCAAGAGGCAAATCAAATACCCGAACTTTGATGTAATTGAGTTCAGCATTTGAAATACGAAGTGCTGCGTACCCCATTTGAATGAACATAGGGAACAGTTTCAGGTAACTGATTCAACACTTCATTAAACACAATGTCATTTTCAAATTTCACATACAAAGCAAAGTCCTCATTATGCAGCTGTAAAGCGACTGTTTGGTTCATAACGTCACTGAAGTTTTCAGATAACCAAATATGTATGTCACTCGGACTAGGTTTTATATATCGCATAGAGCGCTCGAATTCAAACTTCACAGTATTTTTACGAATTGGAAGCATGTCTTTTTCCACTAAACACAATCCACACACACACACACACACACACACAAAAAAAAGGCTTGTAAGGCACACAAGCGTTAGTCACTTATCGGAATAACACAGGAGCAGGTCGAAAGCACTTTCACACCTTTCGACGTCCACCGGTGAACTGCCACTGAGCCACCGCGTTGCTATACATTGAATATTGTTACAATAATTTCGAATTATAGAGACATATTGTTTATAAGGTATAGAAAAATCAATCTTTATCTGTAAACTATTTAGTTAATTTTTATACGCTGCTAAAGTCGTCTGCTGTGAATTTTACTGGGCGCAGCCATATTGGTTACAAACAAACTGTTGCTAGGGTGGTTCTAAGGCAGTTTCAATGGCGTCGTATGTCACACCTGTGAGTCTTGCTAAAGACGAACTTAAAATTATAAGAAAAGCGAGATTTTCACGAATTTCAGTGAATATATTTACACTATGTGTATAGAGGAAGCATAATATGAAACAAAATTTACACTTTAATCACTGCAATCGCCAATAAATTGCTGGATAACAAGTGAGTGACAATCCGAAGCATGTACAGTACATGAGCGCCAGTTAATAATAATCTTAGATTGAGTGTAATTAAAATTATTGAAAATTGTTATGCTATTTACTTTTGTCATATTGTTTGTTTAGCTTCAGCGAAAATGTTTAATATGGAAGAAACTTGATTTTTTAAAAATTGGTGATAAGATATTTGGAGTAAAGGAGTACAGTGGTAGAATAACCAATGCATTTTAGAACATACAATTACAAATACTTGATCTCAGAAATTTAGCATCTCTTCGAGGAAACAATTTCCTAAATTATTCTTCATTCTTTTGTTACCGAGTGTTCATACCCTGCTTGGCACTGGTAAAATTGAAAGACGTCACCAGAAATAATTATTTAAAAGGTGTAATTCTCTAACTATCCTATCTAATGTTCTAATTTTATCTGAATTAGTTTCTCTGCGTCTTCCACGAACGGCGTACAGATTTGTAACATGCCAGCATACATATGCATTAAAACTTATAAAGAAAACATAAAGGAGGTGATAAATTCTATAATTTAAGCACGGAGGTAAAGGCAAAAATTGCGAAAGCATACAAAGAATTCGTAGTTAACTCCGAGAATTGCATAGCAGATGATCCAACAAACTTTTGGAATTTTATCAAAAATAAGACAAGGCATTTGACTAATGGTCCCCTTATGTATAATGATGAAAATCTACAGTGTAACAGGGATATTGTGGAGGCTTTTGCACATTATTTTAAGTCTGTTTACAATCATGAACCTGTGAGTTATAACACTGATGCTCTAATGTCACACGAACCTAGAAGTATATCACTCGATATTTTCCAAATCACTGAAATAACAATATCAGAAATAGAAAATGCCATTAAAAGGTTGAAATCTAGAACAGCGTGTGGCCCTGATGGTATCCCACCCTACATAATAAAGGGAACTATTGATATCATAAAACATCCCATACATATACTAATAAACATGTCCGTAAAATACAATGTTTTTCCAGACCGATGGAAAGAAAGCTTGATATGTCCTATTCCAAAAACTAGCAATGCTAAAAAATATAGAAAGCTTTAGACCAATTGCAATTCTATCCCCATTTGCAAAAATTTATGAATGTATAATACACAATTGCTTACTTAATCATGTTAGATCCAGTATCTCTGTATACCAACACGGATTTCTCAAGAATAGATCCACTTCAACTAATTTGACAATTATAACAAACTTTATAGCTTCAGAACTAGACAAAGGAGAGCAGGTGGATGTAATCTATACAGACTTTCAGAAGGTGTTCGATTTAGTTAACCACGACATTTTACTTGAAAAACTAGCTCTTATGAATCTTTCTAAGCAAGCATTAGTACTTTTCACATCATACTTACGTGATCGTAAACAATCTGTAGCTTACAAAGGTCATATCTCCGACAATTTTAATGCTACATCGGGAGTACCACAAGGATCAAACCTTGGACCTTTATTATTCCTCATCACTATCAATGACATAACTAAGCACATCAAGAAATCGTATACTTTACTCTTTGCAGATGACTTAAAATTATATACTCAAATTAAATCACTTGAAGACTGTAAAAACTTCCAAAATGACTTGGAAAATGTAAAACACTGGTGCCATGTGACTAAATTCAGTCCAAACATAACTAAATGTAAAGCTATTACATTTACTAGAAAAGGAAAATACATAAATTATGATTATACTATTGGCGGTATAAATCTTTGTAGGCCGGAAACTATTAAAGACCTTGGTGTTACCTTCGACCGAAAACTGACTTTCGCAAATCACATTGAAACTATTGCAAACAATGCTTATAAGAGACTTGGATTTGTTTGTCATGTAAGTAGAGACTTCCGTAGCCACATGGCAATTTTGAAACTATATTATTCGTATATCAGACCCCAACTTGAATACGCTTCTGTTATTTGGACTCCTCATGATGGAAAATATATCCAAATGATTGAAAGAGTGCAGGGCAAGTTTTTGAGATTACTAATGTATAAAAAAACTGGATTGTACCCAGCATACATAGCAACTAACAAACAATTTCAATATACCGACATTAGAGCAACGTAGGTATGTTAATGATTTAGCTTTTCTACATAAAATAATAAATAATAAAATTGATTGCATAGAACTAAGTTCTAATCTATTTCTGCATGTTCCGAAGTCTAGAACGAGGTTGAGCAATAGTAGTACCATGTACTGTAAGAAAGCACGTACTGACATCCTGTATAAATCCCCTTTATGGAAAATGAGCACTCACTACAATAATATTGAAGAGAAGTGTGAAATGATAGACATATTCAATATGTTTGAAAAAATGTTTAGGAATATAATTTGTAGTGTGATGAGCTGAGTTAATTAATGACACAATAAAAATTTCTGTATGTTTTTCTTCTGTAAAAATAATAACATTTCACCATATATGTAAACAAACACTGTAAATGGGCAGAACGCCTGTTGTGTTGTTACAATAAATAAATAAATAAAGGTCAACAGGGACAAGAAAATTTGATATTTCACTTGCGCTTCTGAATCAAAGACTATTTTCACCATTTCTTTACAAGCAGGCATTAACAACATTTCAGCTATGGTAGTATGCGGCTTCTTGGCCTTTACGATACGTTCGGATATTTTGTAACTAACTTTATGTACTGCACATTTTCTGAAACACTTATTATAGCAGTTATGAATGTTCTTTTTTTGTTTTGTTTTGTTCTGATGAAAATTCTCTACAGAAAATAAAATAGAGTTGAGTAATACAATAGTAGTACATTTAAGTAAATAAAAGTAGTACATTTAAGCCCCCGCTTGCTTTGTAGATAAACTGGGGCATTCGGAGCTTTGAGCAATTTTGGAGGGGAATAATGTGAAACCTAGACTATCTCAGCTAATACGGGACATCTTCAAGCTCTCTACATACATTTGGTGCTGAAGAAACGCGTTAAGATCCAATCAACTGCAAACCTTTTAAAAAAGTTAATTTTTCTTGCTCCAATAAAGTATAGAAATAGTATTAGTTCCATCAGGATGCAAACAGTGTAAGGTTCATAACGTAAAGTATTTAATTCAATATTTAATGGACAACCTTAAAATTAGATGAAATATTTAAACCAAATCGCTACTACATAAAAGGTGTATGAATACAAGAAGAAACGTGTTTCAGTGAAACTTATACCCAAAATAGATATAACAACTAGGCCTACCGTTAACTTCATAGGTATTGTACGCGACGGGTGCTCATGTGGTTCGGATTCCACGTTAATCAGTAGGTCCCCGTCTCATATAGCCTCGCTGCTGAACGGAACGATAAACTCAAAATCAACTAAACTAAATTCATTGGTATTGTCGTCATTAGTGGTCATTTAAAGGTAATTGAGAACTTCTCGAGCTCTACGCTCCTCCACTAACCTATTTGTCTTGAATTAGCAATTATTTGCTTTTAATAACATCCACCGATTTAGGATTCTTTCTCCACGATTCTTTCTCCTTTCTATCTTTTTCTATCCAGTGTACTTCCTATCTTAGAATAGAGTTACTTCATAGACAATAATTCACATTGTTTATTTTCTTCCATGGAGGCAAACGTGAAACTACTTAAAGTAAAGGTAGCAAACATAAATCTATCTTAGAAATAATTGAAGGGCCCTCTGCAATTACAAGATAAGTGAAAAATGGAGGTTCTGAGTTACAAAGCTTATAAACTTAAAAAGCTTATAAGGTGCTAATTAATAGGAGTAAATCTGTATAGACCCCCTATATACGCCTATGGAGAAAAGTGGTGTAGGATCTGGTGAAAAGAAAAAGGACAGTATGAACACATAAAGACGTGTGTGACAACGTTTATGTATCGCAACACACGAGAATACAAAATATCAACAATCTGAGCGTTGTAGGCAACAAAATCTGGAAACTGCAAGTTCTTGAGTCCATTTTAGATTCAGAATCCGGGAGCACAGATTTAAAAAAAAAAAAAAAAATCAGCTGTGTTCTGCACGTTCTTGTAAAACTGTTGCTTGGTAGGAGTAACAAATCATAGCACAGCTTCCACATCCTTCTTTGGATTCTTGACACTCGGTTTGGCTCGTTTCTTGAGGAATAACAGAATGGCGTGCAGTGGTGGTGCCTGCACTAAATAAGCTTTTTCTCCTACACCATTATACGTTTACGAAACTAACAGAGATTTATGTGGGGGCTTTCATCCCTTTCCCCCTTGCCCGATTTACTAGTAACTCCTAAAACCGGATTTGGATTAGATATCCGAATTAGAAATCATGACTTTTGATTTTCAAATCCGAAATCTGAAATCCAAATTTAAATCTGAATCCGGATATTCGCAATTCGAGTTTTTCAAAACCTGAATATTCCAATATCCGGATTTTTTGACAGCACTGTTTAATTTTCATATTAACATGGAAGAAAAAACAAAACACTGCATTTCGCTCCGATTTTGCTATATGTCTTTGCCAGAATTTACGATTTATCTTTCTCTTTCATCCCTTTTGCTTCTGTCATTCTGATTCGACTGCTTCGATTTTGTCCATTTTGAAACAAAATGGTCAAGTATGTCTCCGTACCAGTGCTTTCACTTGAACCGACCCTTGAAAACTATGTTACAGGCACGTCGCGCCGCCTCCTCGCATCTACCAGTGCTTGCTTCACTAACCTCAGACAGCGGCGCCCTCTGTTATCCACATCGGGAAACGGCGACTTGGTGAAAATGAATAGTGTTTTTCTCACAACAGACGCTTCGAATATGCACTAGAGGTGACGAAAAAGGAAATTAAGTCCACAAGCCTTCTTTAGCTATGTTTTACCAGGAATCGAGGTAACTCGACTTACCTTGTTATTGCAGAGGGCCCTTCAATTGAGTTTAACGTCCTGCAATTATGTCCTTTAGGCTAAAGGAGACGATGACTGAAGCAAGTGAAAGATGATGGAAGGTTTGGTGGAATGAGAATGTGGGAATAACTTAAAATTTTCATTGTTTGACGTCCATTCACTTATGTCAAGTAAACTAAAGGAGGCCAATAATAATTGTAAGTGTCGTTGATGGAAGAGTTTTTGCAATGAAGATCAGGGGGAGAGAAGCGGAGGAATTCCTTTAAAACTAGTTTACATAGTATAGGTGAGTTCATTCCAAAGAACATCAAAAGTAGTTTTAGTTCTGCTTATACTTTTTTCAGACAGTATAATAAGAAATTAAATATTTTTCACAAATTAAAAAAATAATTTTGACATAAATTATTTTCTTCCAGTCATTTTTTTGCAATTAATAATAACATTGGATTATTCAGCACCTAAACCTAAACCTAGGCGTTATTAGGGTATTTAATGTCGTTGAAATTTCTTTCAGTGGTTTTCACATAAATACACTTGTATTTGGATAGGGTCTATACTTCTTCTATTTCTTCTTTTTTGCTATAAATTTAATTTTTATTTATATATTTTGAACGAATATGGCTAACAGTAATTTATTTTATCATATACTTTCCAAAAATGGGTCCATTTTTTGTTGATTAAGTGACAGTTTCTAGTTCGTTACCAAATGTTTTCAAAAATTCAGAATTACGTGTAGTCTTGTCTCGTCCCATCTTGATATCACCCTTTTAGCTCCCTTATTAGCCAGTTGGTTTAAGTGCAAAACATGTAGTCATAACAGAAAAAAGATCTTCGTATTTTCGTTTAATGTGAATTTATTGTTTTTGTTTTTATTGTGCATTCGTATATATTAATTCCTGTAATTCCTGTGTAATTGTAGTATTTGCCTTTTATATTATACTATTTTCCAATGCAACTCCATTATTTTCCTCCAAGATTTCACTTAAACAAAGTAATAGGTAACAATCAGATGAGCATTTAACTTTCTACTTACATTCTGTCTTATTTTCTGTTAAAATCAGCAGATACTTTCCCCAATAAACATTGTGCTGAAATTATTTTTTAAAAAAGAAAATTGACTCTGTTGTCCAGTTTCTATTTCTTTTGAGAGTAAAGCATCCAATTAATACGTAGCTCCCATAACATAGCCATTAACGTCCCTTTCAGCATAGAAACTGTATGCTGAGAGGGACGTTATTTATATACTGTACATACGCTGCATATACAGTATACAGTTATCCTCCCAAATCTAGTGGCTTATGACATGTCTTTGATATGTGATGTTCATTATTCGAGTCCTGATAGGAGGGTATCGAATGCACTGCAGTAGTTCTGATTAAACTGCAGGTCTCCTTATATATATATATATATATATATAAATATATATATATATATATATATATATATATATATATATATTGCTGGCAAAGTATACGTAAATACAATAAATGGGTCAGTCAACATTTAAACAGGGTAGCTAACAGATTACTAGAATGAATACAATTTTATTGCAGTATCTAGTAATAGATATACAGCCTGTACATGTATTACTGGTATACAAATACAAGTGTGAACTTAGAACTTAACTTCTGATCCAAATTACGTGAGCCTTCGCCGCGAGTCGAACCCGGGTCTCCTGGTCTAAGACGTGTACGATAATTATATAGCCACATTGAAGCTAATTCATAGCAATTGAACCTACGTAGCACATTCTTCAAATTCCAGTTACTCAACTTCATCAAAATACCGTATTCTATTCATTCTAGTAGTCTGTTAGCTACGCTGTTTAAATGTTAACTGACCCATTCATTGTATTTACGTATACTTTGCCAGCAAGAAACTATATTGGAGCAGACAGTTTAATCAGAACACTGTAGTGCATTCGATAACCTTCTATTAGGACTCGAACAAGAAACATCGCACATCAAAGACCAGTCATTAGCCACTAGACTTAGGATGATAACTCTGTTTGAGTGTTCCATGAAATACTAGTACTATCCCATTCATCCACCATAGTAGATACGTGCATCATTTCCCCGTTCTCTTCACGACGATAAAAGAATTTATGTGAATGGAAGAGTTGAAAACTTGGGGAATTTCATCAAACCAAGAGCTGGATAATTATGAATACGTCAGTTATATAGCTAAATCTGACTTCCTATTGATGTTAAGCAACTAGATCCTTTCACAGAGCCTGTACAATGATTTAAATTTATTTTTTTTTATCATAACATAAGTTGGTAACATTACCACAGTCTTTTTTAATTATTTTTTCTATAGTAAAGAAACGGACACTAAACTAAAGAATTGCTATGCCGATTTCATTGCGGCCAGTGAACGTGATATGTGTAGAGAAAGGAGGTCTAAGTAATAACAGTAAATAGCCGACTATAAGCTTCGTTGAATATTAATATTGCACGAGAAGTTTCTCTTTTGTATTCGTTTCTTTTGCGTTGTCATAATAACCCAGTAAAAGAAAAGTGCCCGCTGTTAACTCAAAACTTTTCTCAGTTTCTTAACTTTGATTCGGTTTTGCAGTGTTTCAGCTCTAGTGAGAGTAAAAGTTCCGTGAAGATCAATCCCCCTGTGAAGAATGAACAACTGTAAGTTTTTTAAAAAAACTTTTTCTTTACTTTATAAGTTATATCATACACAAAGATAATTTGTTCAGTATAACCCCAAGGCGCTATATTTTATTTTTGTTTTCTACTTAACATAGACTACATAAATGTATATAGCCTATATATAAATTGTCTATCTGTGTATTTATGGATGTGTATGTATTTAACTTGCTTAACAATTTATGTTCACTACACTAAATCTAGGAGGTTTTGGTTGTGTCATTTCAGTTAGTTCTTATACTGGTATATACAGTATATATACAATGAAAGGTTCTTTAACGGAAACTTTCCAATAGCCGATACCTTCATAATACGGCGAGACATTTTTGTGTTGGCAAAAATATATGTAGTGTTATGGGAAAGAACTCTTCCTCTTACGGACGCTCCCAGATGCCGACACGAACAGTCTTTCTTTACTCCCAATGATTTAGTAATTAGTCCCTTCAACTGATCACCAGCTACAAGCAAACCTCGATCAAAAATTAATGTCTGCAGGATTAGACGGTAAACAGACCCCCAGACTTTTTCCCCAAGAAATTCATAAACCGTAATGATTGGTTAAATAATAATATTCTTATTGGGTTACTTTTTGATTTAATACAGTCAGTAAGCAAATTAAGATACTTTTATAGAAATATGACTTGTACTTAAGGAGAAAGTTATTACAGAAACATTATATTTGCAATACTATAGAAGGAACCCCCCTCTTTTTAGGGATGTCGATACGGATAGTCTTCTTTTACTTGTAAGGATGTAGTAATGTAATCAGGACGGACAAGAATTATCCTCAGCTTGAACATATTTAGCACAGAAAATTCTTTCTGGAAGTTGAAAATAAATCTTCAAATAGTCCCTCCAGCTGATCAAAAGTTTACAACCAATCCTTGTTCAGAGACTAATATCTTCTCTCCCAACGATACTTTTGTTGTATTGCGGGGGGAGAGTTTCCTTTCTTTCTCCCCAATAATTCGATCATTGGATACAGTATTTCTATATTAGTCTATATTTACATTTATAATTAATGTTTTTATTGTTTAATTCATACAATGGCCACACGGGCTGTGTGTAATATACATTTGAATAACTTTAACGGACATCTCTCAAACGGACAAATAATTATGTCCCACTGGTTTACGGTATTTAGAGGTTTCATTGTGTGACTTTTTACGAAGGATTCTGCTGCCTCTTAATTCACGTAACTCCCCAATTGTCTCACGACAAAGGTTCACCACCAACAATATTGCAGCTATACCGAAAATCAACCCCCGAAATCCCACGCACAAAAAGTAAGCTCTCTACCACTGAGTCATCGTGCCCCCACTATTGTTTCTAGGTGAATGAAACTATATTTATATTATTAATAATTTATGCACTAAGGTCCACTCTATATTTGTTATTTTTTGTTGTGTCAATGTATTATTATTTTTTCCTAAGTATCCTGAAATTCTTCATTCTTTGTTTTACATTTCAGATTCCTCAATAAAATTCCAACCCCTAACTGACAAAAATAATATTGTATTTTAAAAATGTTCTTATCCTTGCCTTTTAGAACATTGTACTATTCTCTTGTCCTTATTTTTGATGTAATTTTGGGTGTGGCCTTATAATTGTTATTCATGGGACACCACTAAATTAATTTGTGAAGCATTGACTTGTCAAAAATCTGGCTTCTTCACATTAACGGAAGTCAGTACATCTTTTATCGGAGATATATTAAAACGTAGCCAAGTGAATTGTGTAATGAAACCATATTTAACCAGATCTTGCATATTTGGTATTTCAAATTCCAATTCTTAAATCTACCCCTTTATTCAAACTTCCGGTTCTCTCCACATCTATTCTTTTGAACCTCAGGAGAAGCAAACTGGCCACCTAACGCCATCCCTAGTGGTATTGAAACTATCCTATTTACGTTAGGAAGTCATGGGTAGAACACTTACAACACATACATCAAATAAAATGTCTTTTATCTTTCTATGTATCAGGGATATGTATGTTCCTTAGCTTTTCACTCACCCTTTCCTGCTGAATTAATGGCTAAACAGCGTGGGGTGGTCGAGCGGGCGATCGTAAGGTAAAATGCATGAGAAGTTCCAGTTTCTCTGAGGAGCGTGGACGTTTTTAACTGTCTTCGAAGTTTCTATGTTGGTAGTGTTGTTCATGAGACAAGACGGGATGGGAAATGTTTTCCCGCCTCGTCATGTAAACGTTTGAAAACTTTTCTTCTTGTCCCGATTCTCGGAAAGCTTTCTCGTTTCGTCTCGAAATTTTTACTCGTCTAGTTTTGTAAATTTATTTACAAAATTTATGACCTGATATTTTTTTGTTAATTTCATCTAGAAATTATCAGGATTCTTCCGTGGTATGAGAGTTCCACTGAAAGTGGAACACAACAATATTAAAACCATATTGTTATTGGAGTGTATCGTGTAATGACTTACGTGTCTTTAAACTTCCATAAATACTCTTTATTATGTTCCTACAATTAATCAATATATAGTTTTATATTGTAAATCATGTAACACTAAAACAGTATTTGAAACCTAAAACTTGGGCGAATTAAGTTGCACACAAGGCTCACGAAATTTATCGTATTGTTACAAAAATTGTCATGCTTCTCACCTCTTATCAGATTATTTGGAAAAGATATTTCTCGTCTTGATGTCATCGAGATGAGAATTTTCTCGTCTCTTGGGCAACTATGTGTAGGTGTCTTTGCCCTATTGGATTAGTAGAATATCGAATAAGGTTAATGTGAAGACCATAGAGACAAGCGTCCCAATTTAGGTGAATTTTAATAACAACAAAAATTGAGTAGAGCCCGTGCCCTTTGTATAGATAATCTCATGTTCTATTCCAGGTATTAGAGTATTGAACGCATTGCGGTGGTTTGGACTCCACCTTAAACTGTTAAGTGTATATCTGACATGGTCTCACTGCTCAAAAGGGTAGCTAAACTTTAAATACACTGGGTTTTCTTCTCTACTATTTTGATGAAATCAAAGACAATTACAAATAAATCTGACAATGTATTGTGAAATCTTTCAATCTTGTTCTAATGTTCTGTATTAAATTTAATAATTCACATGATACAATTTTATGGTCTAAGAGATTTTATACTACATATTATGCTAATTGCATTTAAATAATAGCTTAAATAAAGTTTATAGAATAACTTTATCGTAGATAGAAAATTATAAAATGGAAATTTTCATAATTAATAGTGCCTAGTATTGAAGCAACCCTGGTGCATGGGGTCCTTAGTTTGATACCCTGTGAAGTAAGTTTGTGGTGGACAGCATTGTGTCTGTGGGTTTTCTCGGGGTACACCTGTCTCTTCTCACATTCTCATTCCACCAAATCTTACATCAACATTCACTTACCTTAATCATCGTGTCTCTTAGCCTAAAGGGGATTATCGTGGGACGTTAAACGAAATATTTTTTTTCAATCCCAGTAAACGCGCAGCATAATCTTTTTGGGCGTCAGTGTGGATTTTACCACAGATTGTGCAGATTCTTCTCCCTTATCTGTCGTACATTATCCACTTTTCATCACTCGTGATCAACAGCTTCAGAGATACCAGGAATTCGTTATGTTTCAGTAGATATTCGCAGATAGAAACTCGAACGAGTATGTGTCAGATCATATGACACCCAATCGTCGAGCTTCTTTGTGTAGTGAGCCTTTCTCCAAATTGTCTAACACTGTTTGTCGATCTTGATCATGCCGGTTTTGATCGACTGTGATTGATCGCCCGCTGCAAGGAGCATCTTAGATATCGAGATTTCCAAAAACGAAAGCATGTGAATCAGCTTTTGCCTGTTGCTTCTGATAACATGTCTTGCCCATAAACAGCACAAATACCTTCAAGGGAGTGAGCAGCATTTGGACCTCTATTGAAATAGAATTATAAAATTATAGCGCAGTTTTGCGGAAAGTTCATTTCTTTCACTGCGCAACACACATATCTCAATATAAGAATTCTAATACTTTCTTCATTTTAAGTAGCTTCAACTTTCAGCTGTTAAATCATGTTAGACCTGGCTCACTGCGACTCATACACTCCGAGATCTGGGACATTAACGCTATCTCGTGCGCAAAAGGCTCGAAACATTTTAGACTATCTGATAGAAAAAATCTGATAAATTTTTTACTTCCTAATGAAATATTGAATGTTATGTAATTTTATTTTTAAAAGTACTTATATCTTGGTCAGTTTCTACTGTTTTCCAAATTTATAAAACCATATTATATTCAGTCCTTCAATCTAGCGAGCATATATTAAGTATATTGTTGCAATGCTCGTTAGGAAAGGCAGTTACGATGCATAAGAACGCATGTTGTGACAAAAATTGTATGTTATGACATTTTCTATCAATACACAGAAATGCATTGCAATTATTTATTACTTTAGATACACTTTTTCATGGTCGAGCAGTCATTTTATTATCTCGAAATTAGTGAAATATGAGGAATATATTAGCGTACTGGGGAAGACAATGGCAAGCGACACTTCCGATGAAATTGAATCTTTAGGTAGAATAGGTTGGAATAGAACCACAGAACAATTTATAGGTAGTTCAATTTTGGAAAAATGGCAAGGTAGCTTGTTTGGTATGTGTCATTGCATTGCATAGCATGGAAATGTTGAACTTTCTTCTCTATTTTATTCGAAAGTTAGAAAATACCTCTTGCCATTGTCTTCCCCGAGTGGTTCATTTATCAAAAGCGAGTCCTATTGTGAATTAAAAGTTTAAAATCTTGCATCAATGCAAAGAGAGTAAGAACTGAAACAAATTATCTTGGTAGAACGTAGAGTTAAGAAAGTAGAAACACTATTACTTAAGAGAAAATTAATGAGTCATGGAAGCATCACTATAATTGGAAAACTACAATTTGTTATATGTTTTATTCATTAACAATGAACCAAAAATATATATACATTTTTATTCTTGGAAATGTTATTAGCACGTAGCTGTATTTAAAATAAATGTAAATTATATGTACACAATCTGAAAACACAGAGGTGAATATATCAAAACTTAGATTTCCATATAATTATTAGATGATATATTCCTATTGCTAGTGGCCTGTGCTACTTCTTGTAACCATACGTTGAAATATCTGGAAAGGAAACATAGATTAATTAACACATGGATTGAATTATAAGTTACAGATCATTAAAATTCTCTCTTCCTAAAGAAACAAGTAAATGGAGTCATTTTATTTTGATGTTCTTAAGTTAAACTAAAGATCATCACTAGTATTGAAATTTTATGATAATATTTGACATTGATTTCAACAGTAAATCTCTATTTTCAAAGATTAAATTTAGGAAAATCCAGACTAGTAAAAAGAACTGAATTAGATATTTCAAAGGATTTACATGTTTCTTATTTCCATAGGCTATAGAGTTATACCGTATTTTAAGAAAGTATTTCTGTTTTAATTTTCTCGGTAATTTGCTTCTCAGTTTGCGTTAGTTTATGTTCTCAGGGGATTTCGTATTTGCTTTCTTCCACTTAGGTGATATACATACGAGTTTACTGAAGAATGAATATAAAATATGAACATTTACTTTCTGATCAAAAGATTTAATTTAATGATCCATTGATAAAACTAATATGAATTCCGAGTATAGCATACATTGAAAACTATTCCTGCATAAGTTGAATTAACCATGAAATAACTGAAAACATGGACAAGACTTTTGCTACGTATAGAAAGAAAAGCGACTTGTATTTGGTTTGACATTTGTGAGTTTTTTGAAACTAGTTTTTCGAACTCGTCTAAATTTGCAATGAACAGTTAATTAGTATTGTGCTGTACTCAGTTCAAGGACTCAGTATATATACACGAGTATATAGAGGGTGTTCCGAATGTGTATATATATATATATATATATATATATGCATCAACACACAGTTAAAATATGTTGTGTCTGGATATTCTCTATAGGCTTACATATCCTCAGTATTAGTAGTTTTAATATTGAGGATGGTTCCATTTCCTCAGCCTATTAAGAATACATTCCGTTAGTTTTCTAGCAATAACACATGAATTTTTCGTAAAGCAAGGTGCAAGAGAGGGAGATTATCCTTTTATATAATTTTGTTTATACCCAGATGGAAAACAATCTACTGTAGTAACACCTGAAATGTTAATCCTACAATCGATCATAAGATTACAAATAATAAGCGCAAGTGTTAGAAAATGAACTTAAGAGATGTAACCAAGTATACAAGTTGTTTCAAAATTGTCTTTATAACAGTTTTGCACATATTTCATCATATTGTATTATAAAAATGAATTTCATAAATAAATTTTGAAATTATTTTACCTAAAATAATAGCAACGTGTTAAAAAGAAAAATACAACGTTCTACAAAAAATGAACCTTCAGGTACTGATATTGACAATGGAATATACTATTTATCAAAGAAATTCATAACTAAAATATAAGGTACAGGATGGGAGGAAATTATTTACAACTTTTTAAGTAGTTAACCAATTTTCACGAAACAAAATGCATTTTGTTCCTGTTAATAGTGGGATTTGTTACACATCTCATTTATGTCATTGAAGGTATTAGGGACGGACCATGTCTAGCCTTGCATAGCGGGCTCAACTGGCATCCCAGTACGAAGTATGGCAGTCCGTAGTACACGTACAGAGATAGTGACAAAGTGTAAAAAGACCTCATGCCGCGATAGATGTAAAGATTATAAGAAATTGCTATTTGAAGCTACTGGATACAGGTTTTGTAGCAGATATTAGGAGATACGGTCACCCCTTGACATCAAGGGCGAAGGAAAATATGCAAGTGGTTAGGAAAGGTTCACTCGAAGTCCTCAAAAACCGCAAAGATTGGTATCTAGTGGTTTAACCCGACACACAATTCCAGCTGTTCTGAAGGAAGAGTTAAGTTTTTGTCCATGGAAATTACTGCCAAGTTCTTGCAAATGTATCGCTGATTTATCTGCAGAAGTCTGACGCAAACTTTTGGAAAAACAGTGATAATGGTTGTGCTCATATTGAATTTTAGTAATGCAAAACAATTCTACCATTGTAAGGAGCAAAATGTTTTTGTTCCATAAAAATTGGTTAAGTATTTAAAAATTTATAAACAATTTTTAATAGGGAGTTAATTCCCGCCCACTCTGTAGTACTGCTATATCATTCAAAAGTAACTTTTCGTTGCGTTCGATAGTTATGCAAACTGAAGTTTTGTTATATGGGCGAGAAAGCGAAATAAATAAAATTTTATCAATTGTAATAATCATCTTTGGATCTCAGTAAGCTTAAAAGTCAGAAAAATTACATATTGCTTTTCATGTATATAGGTATAATGGATTCTATCAATTTAATTCCAAATAAACTACTAGTACTACGTACTAACCTTCAAATATTTTATCATTCTGCTGAAGTATTTGAATTATACGGCGTGTATCCTTTGACGGAAGAGTACCTCCAAGAGTGTCTGGCAAACATTCTTTTGGAATATGTGAGTGAAGAGAATCCATATCTGAACCATGTAAATGTATCTGTAACGTAAGACAGTATACGAACAATTAACAATATTGTATTTAGAATTATGTAACATTGACTTTTAGCGTGATTGTTAATACAGGGATTGAAGTAATAGCCGAAAATTATTTTCTTTACTGTATTATATTTTGAATATATTTCTTCACTAAAACATTTGAAAGAAGAAAGAAAAGTGTTGCTTAAAGAAACTAAGGAAACCATGAATTTAAAACATTTTTCTTATAGGCCTACAGAAGAAATTTTAAGATTAGGTGAACAGCCGGTGCAGTGCATATCGAACGTTTTGTTCCTTCTTGCACAAGCTTCAAATAATGGTCTGAATATGTTTAGCATTTTGCAAAATAAATCACCCTACTTGCTGAAATAGCTGAAACCTTCTCAAGTTTGTTTCATGTCGTTGGCCTGAAACCGTTCGTTTGGGTTGCTATAACTTATAAATACCAGCGTTCGAAGTTATTTTAAGTTACTAAAAGTATAATCACTTAAGTGTAAGATGAATAATTAGTACGTTATTGGCCCTGCGTAGCGTAGTCGCTAAGGCTCTCGCCTTGGATGCGAGCGGTCTTGTGTTCGATTCCCGATGGGGACACTCGGTCGAAAAAGTGTAAAAGCTTTTTAAGGCCAGCCATCTTGAGTGAGATTTTCCTGGGTTTTCGTCATTCACACCAGAAAAATGCCGGAATGGTACCTACCATACAGATCCCAGGCCGCCTTCTTCCTCCCCCAATCCTTTCTTCCTTCCCTTTCCTCGGATAGTGTGATCGCCTAAGAGCTTCATCCTTCATACGTGACGGGCTAATGTGGCCATAGATGCCGAAAACCCAGAAATCTAAATCCTAACGAGCATATTTTTCTCGTCTGTTTTTTTTTTTTTTTTTTTTTTTTTTGACATAAGAGTGTCTCATTTAAAACTCTATCAATTTTAATTTCTATCTTCCTCTTTCTCTCTTATGCCATATCACAGTTTGTATCAACTTCTTCTTCTCAGATAGCGCCCCAATCAGTTTCCTTTTCTCTTTATAACTGTTTCTAGTATTACTATCTTTTTTTTTCAATTTCGCTCATACTATCTCTTTAAATTTTCCTTCCGCATAGTTCCATTTTTCTTCAAACCCATATATCATAAGTTTCGAGTCATTTCTAATCGCTCTTTCAATATATATGTTTCTGGTTCGCATGCCATAATACTCTATACAAAATATGTTATGTTCTTTATCTTTAACTCTTTATTTAACGAACCGTGAAATATGATTTTCTTCTTCGCAAGAATGAATACAGCTAGTACGGATGAAGAGCTTCCATTTAATATGATCCATAACACTTTCATTGTATATATATATATATATATATATATATATATATATATATATATATATATATATATATATACACAACATTTCAATGTTAATGACAGTTACTTAATACAGCTGTGACAAACAAAGCTTAATATCCATAATAAAGACGTAATTAATAATCTACTTCCTTATGAAGTTTTCGATGCTAGTTCTATCTATTCTTGCTCCCTCTAAATACCTCAAACTACTTTTCTTTTTTTACTTGTTTCTCTCCAATTTTTACAATTTTCACTTTTTCTATCTTAACGCGAAAAAAGGAAACTTTAATTACTGTATTCTGAAGATTTTATAAAAGTTGAAGAATAAAAGGAAGTTTATCATTCGATAGCAAAGAAAGAAGTGCAAATCGGTGGACACTGTGGGTTTTCTAGTTCCAACAAATTGTTTCTAGAGCTATTAGATTGACTTTCAACTACAAAAGTGTCTTAGTAAAATGTTTAATAATGTTAGCGACATCTGTTCTAAAAAAGTTGGTTTCGTATAACAAAATTATCATTTAAAATTTATTAATAAACTGAAGCTTCGTTAAAATTATATTTTCTGGCTGTTAAAATTTAAGAGAAAGAGAGCTTATGGGTTCGTCCATGTCAAGCGTACCATAAAAATCATAATTGGTGGTTGGACATTTTAATTTTCTTGTTTTTTGTTTTGGTCTTTTGTTTCTAGATTCCTACATGATTAAAGAGTTCAAAAATAATAATTTTAATTTTTTTAAACGTTGTTCCAAGTCTGAAGGCAACCATTCTTCTTTTACAACACGCGCTGATTTTTGTATTTGTGGGGGTTTGTGTTAACATATATTACTCAGAACTGGTGAATGCTAGATTGATGCAACAGAAACCGTTTTATTTAGGAAAGAACAGTCTATTGTATGTTTTGTATATATTTAATGAAATTTGTGTGCAAGATAGTAAAAATCTACCGAAAGTGTTGACATCGAAATTGACAAAGGAATGTTTGAAGGCATGTCACCCAAGAAGAAATGTAATGTCAGGCTTGTTTGAGGGGGAGTAGTTACCTAAATGTGCTATATGGAAAACAAAACGTAAACAATGAGATTGCTCCCTTTACAAGTAACAATGCATCAAACATGGAAATTTTCAAAAAATCAAAATTTGGAGACTGTATGTTTGTTACCACGAAGTTTAAAATTCTTACGTTTTGATAAATAAACGCACTATCGTGTATTATACTACTGTGCAAATATCATGTTTCAGACTCATCTTCAAGCCAAATCACAGGACGTTAAAAGTGACACAAAAGCTTATTGATAGCTAAAAGTAGTAAGATGGAAGATGCACAAGCACATGCTAGAGTTCGGCTGGGTCTATAATTTAATTATCGATTGTTGTTGTTAAGTTTAAAATGAGTTTGTCGTTGAAACTGTATATGATAATGTCCAATGTAACTATGAGAGTATTTTAATGTTGTGATTTGATGTGAATAGAATAATATCTTTCTTATTTCTAAATGTCTGCTAAGAGTATGCTAAAGAAGTTTTACCTGTATAAATGATTACTTTCATATCTACAATGACGCAGTAGGTATGATTTTTAGTTGTTAGTAATTGTCTATTAATAATGTCCTACAACATCGGCTAGATCGATCTATAAAGATACAACTTTAGAAAACGATACCAAATTCACAGTCAGGAATCTAATACTTGTAACTAGTGCTCTCAAACGGGTCGGGTTGACCCGACCCGACCCGTGACCCGACCCGACCCGAGTCGGGTCGGGTCAGATCGGGTCGGGTTACGGGTCGGGTCGGGTCAGGTCAACTCGGGTCGGGTTATCGGGTCGGGTCAGTCGGGTCAGCTCGGGTCGGGTTGCCGGGTCAGGCTACTCGGGTCGGGTTATCGGGTCGGGTCAGTCGGGTCAGCTCGGGTCGGGTTGTCGGGTCGGGTTATTCGGGTCGGGTTGTCGGGTCGGGTCAATCGGGTCAGCTCGGGTCGGGTTCTCGGGTCGGGTTATTCGGGTCGGGTTGTCGGGTCGGGTCAATCGGGTCAGCTCGGGTCGGGTTGTCGGGTCGGGTTATTCGGGTCGGGTTGTCGGGTCGGGTCAGTCGGGTCGGGTTAGTCGGGTCGGGTTATCGGGTCGGGTTGTCGGGTCGGGTTATCGGGTCGGGTTGTCGGGTCGGGTTATCGGGTCGGGTTGTCGGGTCGGGTTATCGGGTCGGGTTGTCGGGTCGGGTTAGTCGGGTCAGTTCACTTTGGTCAACTAAGTTTAGGTTGAGTTTAAACTCGGCTGGAGTGGAAAGCTGCTGTTTTTCACTAGCTGCCTAATTAAAAATAGCAATTTTCAATTGATTTTATAGAAACCATAAATCTATTTTGAACACTTGCAGCTAGTGTTTTTATGATAAATGCTTATTTTTCTACTTGTGTGTACTTTAATTTTTAAATGTGGAAGATTGATTTTACCAATCGACTGTAATATTAATATCTACGCCAATATGGAGTCTGGATTTAGAAGAAAACTAGAAGTTGTTTAAGCAACGCCAAAAGAGATATTGGATATGGACGACCAAGCCCAAGCAGGGCCGCGGTGGCTCAGTGGTAGAGAATTCATCTCTGGTGCATGGTGTCCAGTAGCGTAGCTAGAGTTTTTTTTCAGGGGGGGGGGGGAAATGAAGGGCCCAAGAGGATTTTGAGGGGGACATCTCCAATATATATATATATATATATATGTGTGTGTGTGTGTGTGTATTCAAGGTGAATGTTTCCATCTTTATTGTTCATGATTTTACTCTTTGGAAAACAGTGAAAATATAAGAATTTAGTACCTCAAACAACTAGGATTCATTAATGCAATTGATTTCTAATATAAGTAAATAGTTATTTAATCATGGCGTTTAAAATATGTGTAGCTGGTTGACTTAAGTGGAAGCAAATACACTTTTACAGGTAAAGAAAATAACTTATAGGTTCATGCCTCTACTTGAAGAGGATCTTTCTATTCGTGTGGGCAGCAGCAAACATATCCACAACTTGTTAAAGATCTAACGATTTATCAATTTTCTTCTCAAAATAAAGTAACACTAAGTTTTTCAACCTATCATGAGTCATTGAATTGCGTATACAAGTCTTTAATCTTTTCAAAGAAGAGAATGACCTTTCACATGTAGCACTAGAAACTGATATAATCACAGAGATGATACCTAGCTTGTAGGTTTCTAGGAATGCGTTTTTGTAGACACAAAGAAGATCAACGAAATTCGTTAAGGAATCAGCTTTCGTTTTCTTCTCGTCTTCATACAACTTAATTGTTAGAGCAACCCACATTATGCTTTATTTCTTGTTTAATTATGCTTTTTTTTAATTATGCTTTATTGTTAATTTCAATGATTATTTTACATTAATCGTGTATAATGTATATTTATTATACATTAAATATTCTAAATATCTTAATCTATTTATTGATATTTTTTTGCAACTAGTTTCTCTCATATTTAATGAACTTTCTACTTAATTCATTGTAAAGAGATGTGCTTTGCTCGAATAAATTTTTTCTATCATTTGTGTGCGCCTTACAGGTACATATATACAGAAAGGGAAAGTAAAAGATGCCACCAAAAAGTACAGAAAGTGCTTAAGTTCAAAAAGTAAACATAACAATACAGTGACGACGCCAGAGGGGAGAAGGGGGGAGAGCGCCCCCCTAGTAGCTACTTCTGCCCCCCTGACTGCCACCTAGACTGCCCCTCCAGACTCGTACAATCTTTAAACATTCTTCACGTAGTATTTTATATCAGTATCATAACCAATCTCATTGACAAATTGTAGTCTACTTTCCATGAATTTACTATGTGGCAGATTAATCCTCAAGCTTTCTTCTTTGAGCGTCTGGGTATACACGCATATTTCTGTTTTCTAATTTAGCCCCTTTTGAGGTAAATTTTAGTTATACTTCTTTCTTATGATTTTTAATAATTGTGCCTAGCGAACAATAGTAGATTTGGTCGACTTGTTTTCTTCTCATTGGATCAACTTCGATTGGAAACAAAAGAAAGGTAAAACCAGTTACGTAACTTGTTTGTATTTATCCAGGTTTGAAGTTTTCAGTTTCATATTTTGTTTTATTTAAAACTTATTTTTTCTGAAACATTATTCTCGGCTTCCAATATTCAGAGGATGTGCTTATAACAGCTTAGTTTGCAACTACCAGGGCTTAATTTTTTGAAGGAGATAAAAAGAGTTGTGTTTTCCCTTCCTGCAAATGATAATAATAAAATTATGGAAGAAATTGATTCCCACTGCTGAAAAATTCGTAGCCCAACCCAGAAGGAGTGCACGTGGATTGGTGAAGTTTTACTTCTTCTTCTTTTCCCCCGAGAGTCAATATACTACCTTGTACAGTGTTCCAGCTTTTGCAGAAAAGTTAAAAAAATCTAGATTTCCTCGCACCACTGTTCGTAGCACTACCCCTATCAGATCTAAAATGGCGTCTTTCAAGTGTTACTTAAGTTTGGGAAATAAGTACACGTAATAGTTAGACGGAGCTAAATCTGCGGAATAAGAATGATGATCTAGACATTGAAATCCTAGATTATGCAATGTCAGTTATGTTCGCAGGGGCTTGATGGACAGGTGTATTCTCCTGAAGGAACAGAATTCCTTTCTTTTCATTTTCCGCAGCGTTGAACTTTGAATTTTTCTTTCAGTTTTGTAAGTAATGTAGAGATTCTGGATTAAATATCTGACCATTGAGGAGGTAGTCTACCACTCCATACTTATACCAGAAGAATGTTCCAAACAGTTTCTCAACCTACTTCTGTGTCTTGAACTTCTTGGGGCGATGGAGAAATGAGTGCTACTACTCCATTGACTGTTGTTCCGATTCAGGATCATAGTGGTACAATCATATTTCATCTATGGTTACTATTCGTCAGCGAAATTGATCAGCATTACGGTCAAATTGGAAGAAGACTTCTCTTAATGCCGTTACCCTTTTATTCTCCTGACATATATTTTGCTTAAATTATTTTTGTCATACAAAAACTGGGGTGGCCTAGGTCCTCCGGCCCCGGGCTATATCCACCACTGGGTGAAATGCTGCAATTTTCAAGAATAATGTCACAAATTGCATCCATGATTCCAGGAAGAGTCATTGCTTTTAATCATCCTGGATGTAAAGAATAATTTGTTGAGAAATTGCTACGTTTATACTAAGCCACTTACTTCTTCACCACCATATATAACGGAGGAGAGTCCCATGTGTTTCACTGATTTCCTCATTAATTTACTTCGGTGACTTTCCTTGCTGGAACAAAAATGTTATAACAGTAAGGATCTGGATGTTCGTGAAATTATCTGTTTGGGCACACATAATCACTTCAGAGGCCTGAGAAACAGTAAGAATTTCATTATTAATATGAAAATTTATATTTGTACATACATAGATATGTTTTTCTAAACTACGGTTTCATTTTTCTACCTAGTACCTACACTCCTTCTGGATTGGACTACGACATTTTCAGCAGCTCCTCGTAAATTCTCTCTCTGGCTATATATATATATATATATATATATATATATATATATAGAGAGAGAGAGAGAGAGAGAGAGAGAGAGAGAGAGAGAGAGAGAGAGAGACGTAGCATATAGACGAATGTGTTACTTGTAGCTTACGCGAAAGTAATTCAATTTATGTTTAGGCTTCAAAAGTTTCATTGAAAAATATTTCATGTGCAGACGTTACTTATTTGTTAGTTACAAATTTTATTTGAAATAAGTTTAATTTATAATCATATAGATCTAACATAAAAACAGCAACGAAATACACAATGTAATGTAAAATAAGTCAAAAGTAATAAATATGTCATTTTTGGTATGGCAAATAGCCCCCCCCCTCGAAAATGTATCTGCCCCTCCTTTGCCCCCCTAAGAACTTAAAGCTGGCGTCGTCACTGTAACAATATAGTATGGAGTTCTTGCATACTATTCATTGTTGGCAGAAAAAATTCTTCTTTTACTTTTTTCTTTTCTCCACATCAAAGGATTTCACCGATAATTTTACAGAAATGAAAATAAGCTTTTCATTGTTGCATTGTTATGTTCTCAATGATTTTGCATTGTAAATATTGGCTTCAAAAAATATTAACACAGTATGTTAAACTTTCAGTTAAAGAGAATTTTCCAAGAATTGTGCTATATATTTTAAATTATGCTTTATGCTTTATTTTCTAAAATTATGCTTTTAAAACTAGTTTCCCAATGTGAGTGCATTTTGGCGTTCACCCAGTGTCGTGACCATAGTGCTCTCAAACGGGTCGGGTTGACCCGACCCGACCCGTGACCCGACCCGACCCGGATCGGGTCAGTTCGGGTCGGGTCAACTCGGGTCGGGTTGTCGGGTCGGGTTGTCGGGTCAGGCTACTTGGGTCGGGTTGTCGGGTCGGGTCAGTCGGGTCAGATCGGGTCGGGTTGTCGGGTCGGGTTATTCGGGTCGGGTTGTCGGGTCGGGTCAATCGGGTCAGCTCGGGTCGGGTTGTCGGGTCGGGTTATTCGGGTCGGGTTGTCGGGTCGGGTCAATCGGGTCAGCTCGGGTCGGGTTGTCGGGTCGGGTTATTCGGGTCGGGTTGTCGGGTCGGGTCAACCGGGTCAGCTCGGGTCGGGTTATCGGGTCAGGTCAATCAGATCGGATCACGGTTCGGGTCAGTCGGGTCGGGTCGGGTCATCGGGTCGGGTCAGTCAATTCGGGTCACGGGTCGGGTCGGGTTGGTCTTCAACCCGACCCGACCCGACCCGTTGAGAGCACTACTTGTAACTCTATCCATCACGACTCTGGAACTTAATACACGAATAACTAACACTTTCTGACCAGAGCTTAATACACTTATTTATTAAAACTAAAATAAAGTGTTACAGTTTAGGTAACTTATTGTTGTCTTCCTAAGACACTCAATGTGGATAGCCTGAGTGTTCTGGCCAATTTACGCTAAAATGGATGAAGCCACTAAGCCAGTGGAGTAAGGGTTGAATGGCTCACGTCTTTCTGTGAGGTTCAACAAATGCTATGACAAACTGGAAATTAAAATGAAATTAAATTTCTAGTTTTACGTCCCACAATTATAATCTTTAGGCTCAACGAGACGAATTATTATGAAATGATTGATGGATTGAGAATGTGGGAGGAAATGAGAGAACCCCGAGAAAACCCAGGCACATGATATAAACTGGAAATCAACACATGGGGTAGAGAAATAATTTGAGATAGATATTCACGTCAATTATTATTCCTCTAATATAAAGAACTATGCCTTTGTATAGTGTCTAGGAGTCTACACCTTTATAGTGAGAAACCAAATACATAAAATAAATATTAAAATGGATTGTCTTTGTAGTGATCAGTTTAGTGTAGTGATAAAGTTTTACTTCATAAGACACTAGAAAACTTATTGATTCTTTCTTAAAGCATTAAATGAAACTCAAACTTATTTAAAGAGCTAGATGAATGCATTTTCTTTCTTTTCTTTTGTGCCAAATGATCTGAACTATACACAATATGTATAAAAAGAACTATGTAAATATTATTTCGATCTTTATGTATACTTACTCTGTCTTTCAATTTGGCACTAAGGAATGGCCTAAAAATCGCATATCCTGCATCGAACAATGTAGTCTGATTAACAATATGAAAAGCTTTTATGCGTAAAGGAAATGCTCCCTGTAATAGGAAAAAGATGTGTTAATAATAATAATAATAACATTAATACTCGACTGGATTAGGTCAATCAAAACCATCTATGTATTCCAATATGGATATTTTTTTTTATCACTCAGCTTAATAGCATGGCAGCTTATGAATAAGGAAACTGGTAACACCGAAACCGAAATAATGAAAATTGATAAATTGGATGTAATCTGTGTTTACAAGTGGAAAGTCTATCTATTTAGAAACACTAATCATAAAGTATTAGAAAAAATTCGTACTGATTGCAATTTTTAGAAAACCTTTATTTTATAATCTCCAAAATATTACTAAAAGAAAATATTAACAGATTTAGCATGTAGTGTCTTGCAATTAGCTCCTTTGGCTGGAAGTTGATGAAGCTAGTTGCCTAGTGTGAAAAATAAAGTCTATCCTAGTTGACAAACAAGCCTATATCCCACTTGTTGAAGTTAGTTACGTTATTTTTTTTAAATAATCGACCGAATGTAACTAGTCATTGTTCCTTCTCTTCGTATTTCTCAGTAATTTCATCAAGATACTCATTGGGAAACCTAAGGTGGTAATTGTCAAATTCTTCAATCTATGTACTTTTGCATAAAAACTTTTGCCCATAAATTTAAGGTTTTACGGCTTCTTTTTTGAAACGTGTAATATGTTACCCTTTCGGTGGAATATAATAATCAATTCTCAGCGACCAAATAAGTTTCTACTCTTACTCTGTGAATGTCTTCCGAAGTTGTGTGCGTTTCCTAATTTCCATGGGACTACTTACTTTCTTTTATGATTGTGCAGATACAATACTAGTAAGTTTTATCAACATGTCGGCATGTGAGAGAGTTCAACTAAAAAAGGTAACTCTGCAAGTGGGAACTGAGCAAACACTTCTGCGTATATGGATAATACGTTATGTCGAGAGTTGACAGATACTTGAATCGGTATCTGTAATATCATACATTTCTACATCTGTTATCATCATTCACATGCACAAGCGTAACTACACATTTTAGAAGAGAAGCCAAAATCTCGTAACATCGGAAACATTTTAAAACTTAGTTTTTAATATTGGCTATCCCGTTGCCCACAGGGATATTTTTAGAAAAGAACTTTAAAGTTGAATATTTGAGTCTCGTGATTTCAAAATTATTGCTGAATAGATTAGGTCTTCTACAGAACTTACTAGCTCCCAGCGTAAGTATAAGCGAGCTTAGAGTTTCACTCCAGGTGTGTAGTAGTAGTAGTAGTAGTAGTACATTTGAAGTACATAGTGCCGAGTAATACATTTGAAGCACGAGAGAAATAAAGGATAACTGACTTATAACGAACAAAGAAAGTGATACATGAGTCAATGGAATAAAATGCAACATTCCCCCAAAAATCCACCTCTCTCTATTTTTTAATATTATTTTCTTGTTGGATTAAAGAGGGAAAATATGTGCGTACTTTGAAGAAAGAAAGCAGAATGTAACTCTAAATCCCATATGTTTCTCATTCTCATCTGAAAATCAATTCCTCGAGCTGGCTAGAAGTCTGAGATGATTAACACTTTCATTAAAAGCTTACGAGTAGCTTATTTATGAAACGCAGTTTTATTGTATTCTCTAAGTAGCTGTTAAGACTATAGAAACCTCTTTTCCTCTATTATACTTAAGACAATACATGTTACCTAGAACCGATTGTGTTTATGGTCTCTTTCAGGCCAAGGACGTTTTATACTTTACTCATTATGAATCATTTTAGAGACTGATTAATGAGTCATGTACATTGTGTTGCATCTTATTTACTTATAAATTAATAAGGAAGTAAGTAAACGTGTCTGCATTTTTATATACTAAAAACCTTTGTTCTCAAGATATCGTATGTTCCTAAGGGTACGTGCGCAACTTTTAGAAGGATACCCTTCCACTTCGCCTAACAGCTCACTAGCTACTGATTTCTCCAAGATAATATTTTTCATCATTCCCATTTCAACTAATCCTATCTCGCCTAAAATGATAAGATGTAAGGAGAGACTTTCTGTACTGAAGAGCAAATTTCTATAGTTGAGTATTAACCATCGGCACTCCGAAACTATGAATTCATAACTATTCGTTGTTCTTCTATGTTATTTCCATGTTTGAGGTGCTAGCATTTAAAAATATGCAAATATATTATATTTGGAACCTATGTAAACAGTATAACATTTTGCTATACAAATAGCTGAAAGAAACACTGCAGTTCAAATCACAGTTTAACAAGAATCACAATTGCTGAAACTAGTTACAGTAGTCCATATTAATAAAGGCTTTTAGCCGTAAAATACCAACTTACACTATTAGGTGCTCTATCTGCTATCTCATAACTTTCGTGATTTTACTTGTCACATAAGTACGTAACTGTGAATATGAAAATATGAAACTAACAGAAAATTCACATAAAATAAAAGCTTTGGAAATTATGGTTGCCACAGTGAAACACAGACATTAGGATGCTGCGATTCAAAGATCCGATTTTACGTCTGGTGGAAAACTAGCCTCTGTAACACAACCCATGAGTGGACCCAGGTCACGCGTACGTCACGAACCCCATACATATTCAGATAACAAGCTGGAGTGTCCAGTCAGTCAGGATGCAATGTGTTGTTGAACGGATTTGGGAATAGATCGTGGAAAATATCAACAAGCATTTGGATGAGATGTTGTGAATGAATGTTGGTTTGTGAAATTTTCTGCCGACGACAGAACAAAAACGAGTCTCTTGGTAACTGGCCAACACCTTGCTCTGATGAGTTCGTCGGAAACACCGTGGAAGAGGACTTTCAGAAAAGTATTAATGCAATTCAGACGAATAAGGTATACGGCGAAGCAGTGTGGCTATAGGCTCCACGGTGAAAACGTTGGACTCATGGGCACCTCATGTGTTGACACAGGCCAACAAGAATCGCTGTCTGAAGTTGTGCAGTTCTCTGAGTGTGCTGAATAATTATTCACGAAAATCAGGGAGATTTCTGTTTCGTATTGTCATTTCTGATTAAACATGATCCAACCGTCTTGTACGACAATCGTATATGGGTAGGACAGTGGTTGAATCGTGATTAACGTCCAGGACGGTTTCCAAAACTCGGAGAAGGTGCTGTTGCTGGTATGGTTGTCTTTGGTGGGAGTAATTATCATGTATTTCTTTGCTAAATCGAAACCATCACTATAAATAGTTACAGTGCTGAACTCACGAAAGTTCTGCAAATTTATTCTCAAGAATCCAACAATGATCAATAGACATGACTTATTCATATTGAATACAATGCACACTCATATGTTGCTTTAAGCCTGGTGTGGTCTCTTCATGAGTTGCAAAATGAAACTCTTCATCAGCCGTATTTTCCTTACGTCCTTTGTACCAACTTCCATCTTTCCCGGTATGTCGAGCTCCTACGTGATTGTATGGTTAGGCTATGAGCTTTATTCTTTTACTAACATATCTAAATCATTATACTTACTTGTAGCAAGTCCGTAGTTCTTTTTGCTACGGAAGGGGTAACGTGTAATAATTGCCTAGGACTAAATCCTGCAAGGTTTATCACACAGACTCCTCCATTAATTTGTGTAGTGGGTTCCAATACTGCAAGTTCCATCATCATAACTAAGCATTTATATATGTCGTCTAGCGAGTAGCTACTTGTCTTCCATGAGCCTAAGATAAGTAAATAGAATTCCATTTTACGAGAGCAAATTTATTTATTTATTTATATACTGCTTACATAAATTAGATATATCAATAAACAATACAATAAAATAATGTACATCTTAAATAACACACAATTATTAATTAAACGCATAGTAAAAAATAAAAATAATAAAATATAACAAAGAGTATGAAGATAAAACCAGGCAATGAAAGAAGTAATCTAAATAAATTCTGAAATATCAATCTTATAGTTTAAAATTTTATACAACAAAATTTGCTGGTGTATTACACTTTTCTCCTCAAGGCTAATATATTGAAATTCAGACAGTAAATTAGAGTATAAAATCCTTAATCTTAGTAAAGACATATGATATTTCTTAAAATAGGGCAATTGTAAAAGTTTCTTTTGAATCTTTTCTAATTTATTTGAATTCAACTTTTACAAGACATAAACCATACAGACGAACCATATTCCAGCTTACTACTAACTAATGTGTTATAGAGTAATTTGAAGCTATTAATGCCATTTAAATCAAAACTATTCCTAATTATAAAACCTAACTTTCTATAAGCTTGATAAGCTTGATGAGCCTTGGTCAAACAATCATCCATTACCACACCCAAATCTTTACACGTATTCACTCTATTTACCTGTTGTCTGTTTATTGTAAATAGTAAACGGAATTGGAAGCATTAACTTAATATCCTAAAAAGACGTGTATACATACAGTGTATTCACAAAAGAAACAGTAAGATTTAATGAATTAATAATATATCTTTATATTATTGTATTATACAGTTTTAAATCAGCTTAATAAAGGGGAAGGTTCTCAATTTGATCTGCTTATATATAGCTTACATGAGCGGCTCGGATGAATATAATGGTAAGCGCATCGTTAAGTGAAATTGAGTTATTAGGTGGAATGGGTTGTAATCGAACCACAGAAGAGTATGTAGATAATTTAATTTCGGAATTGTACCTGTAGATAGGAGGGGGAGATTATTTGGTATGTAAAATTGCATTTAATTGCATAGGAATGGTCAACCTTCTTTTTTCACTTACTCCAAAGTTAGTCATATCATTATAATCGCCCGAGTCGCTCATATATATTGTGGATATGTTCACGCATAACTTCGGCAGATGTGCAACCATTTTGATTTATTTATTTGTTTATTTTGAAAGAGTATGCTTCCACGGTAATCCCATATAAATTTCAAGGATATAACGATAGTCTTTGGAGCTAGGCCATGAAACTCCTAAATAGCTGACAGTGTTCATCATTACTTGTTTTGTGTATGCTCACTCATAAATTCGGTAAAGGTGCAACGATTTTGATTATCGGTACTTTTTTTCTTTTTGAAAGAGTATTCTTTCCTTGTGATCCCATGTAAACTTCATGTGGATTCAATAATAGTCTTTGCAGCAAGACTATGAAATTCCTCAATGGCTGACAGTGTTCATACCATAATTGTGCGCATGATCACAGATACAGTAACTTCGACATAAATGCACCGATTTTGATGATTCTTCTTTTATTTGAAAAAGTGCTCTTTCTTTGTTTACCCATGTAAAAGCTCCATAAGGATATAAGAATAATTTTGCAGAGCGAAACTATGAAACTCTTCAACAACTGACAGTGTTAATACTGTAATTAACCGACTTCATTGTGCATGTTTTCGCACAACTACTTTGATTACTCTTTTTAAGTTTCAAACAGTACAATTTTTCCCAGGTTATTATAAAATGTTACCAGGATTTCATTACCGTCCTTGGAGTTAGACTATGAAACTCCTCAAGAGATAATAGTGTTAATATCGTGTTTATGTTCATCTATAATTCTACAACGTATACCCGTGTTAGTATCGTGTTTATGTTCACCTATAATTCAACAACGTGTAGACCGATTAGTATAGGTAGAATGGTCACACATGTTTCGTAGGAAGACCCACGTTACAGTGCCCTACCTTTTGGTATCAAACTAAACTACTGGAGTAACGAAAAAGTGGAGAAAGTTAAATAAACTTAAAAGAAAACAGCCGAGTTCAAAATGCACTAAAACCAGAAAATTATATATATATATATATATATATATATATATATATATATATATATATATATATATATATATATATATATATATATATTAACCGACTGGAACACAAGCGCTAAAAGTAGAAAATAATAAAAGCCCTGAAAAGCAGAAAATAATTCATAACTATTGCCTTTTGAAAGAATAAGTCTGTGCGAAGCGAAATAAATTAATGACTCATAAAATTATCGTCGAAACTAAGTCTATATTAGGTATTAATTTGTTTGAATTGACACAATTTCAGATTTTTATGCATAATATTAATGAAATCTTTTCGGCTTTTAAGAGCTTTATTATTTCCTGCTTTTCAGTGGTATTATTATTTTCTACTTTTTAGCGGTTTGTTGTAGTTGGTTAATGTTGTCTTCCTTTGTTGACAATTTTGTTCACTTACAGGTGTTAATATTAGGTTTTCAATGTGTTTTTCTTACGTAAAGAAGCACATATCAACACAATAGTCAATTTTTCTTTGTATCCCATGAAGCATTTTGATCATATAGCCTGTAGGTATAATTTATGCACACTGTAGAATATTGTTTCGTTCTGACAGTTGCTTAGTAAGCTGTTTGCTTTGCCAATCAGCGAGAGTTTCTCAAACATATGCAGAATTCCTGTGGTGTCATCGTTTGAGTTCTATGATTATGTAAATTATACATATCTTTGGATTTTATAATCACTAGAATAACTTATATTTTAGACATAGCTTTTTAAATATCCCGGTTATTTATTAGACTTTGGAACATTACATGTTTCAGTACTCATTTTGCTACCGTAGTATGTCAATCTCACATAACATTTAGTAGGGGAGCTTAAGGCAAAAAAATGGCCAAACCCTGCACTTTGTGTTAAAAAGGTGCCACTCGGATATGTTGTTCCCCTGATCCAACTAAGCAGGAATCAAAGTGGCCCCACTCCAACAGGTGGCCAGAATTCAATATGGCGGCTATCAAAGAAGGTGGCCTCTGCGAATTCATAGTGTTGGTTTTAGAGGCATATATCTCCTCAACTAATAGTCCAATCTTCACGATTCAAAAACTAAACGACGTAGAAGATAACAGGGTCTAATAAATAGGCAAAAGGTTTTACCTAACACTGAAATTAACACCTACAGAAATTATTTAATTTGGAACTTTACATTTCTTATGATGGAGTTTACTCATATTTTTTAAAATAACAAGTAAACGGCTGGGATTATCGAAAAAGATGTCGTATAAGTTTTTAAAGAGTGTTAAATTATATTTCGTTTGATGTATATTTTATTCAGATTGGTTAATAAACAACAAAGTTACGATAATTTAAAGATTCGCATTGAGTCGATTGATTTTCCCAAATGTCGAGCGAGAGTTCATTTACCGTAATAAAACATCACTGATGCTGCATTGTACAAAACAAATCATTCTCTTGTGATATATTCTTCATAAGTCCCATTTTCACCAGAGCACAAGACAGAATGACCGAGCCCGGTTATATGAATCCAATATGGCGGCCATTAATTATCATCCATAAAGATAAGTCTTTTTCGAAATATTTATTGAAGTATCTAGATTTATAAACAAGTACGACAAAGTAATAACAATCATTTTTATCTCCCCCATCCTTCTGTCTCACAGAGTAAGTATGGGAAGGAATGAACTCCAAATCATGTTTCTAAATACGTCAAAAGAATCGGATAGAACTGAGTGTTTAAAAAACTTGGAGTAATAACAACTGCACTATTCTCGAAGTATTTCCATTGAAAGTAACAATGGCGTAAATCCCTTGTAATGTTTCGGCGGAAATAGTTCGGAATCACACAAAGAGGAAAAGTTTGAGGCGCCTCCGCAATTCTTGTGTTACCAAGAAGTCGTCGATTTAAAATGAGCGATGTTTTTAAATTGTACAACACACGGTTAATGACGATTATGAAGAAGCCTGAATCAGAAGAAATAGAAGTTAATAGTACAAGATTTCGTGAAAGGATTCTTCGTTACAGGCCAGAGCTAACAGCTCATCTGTCCGGCAGAGATGTTTTGCTTTCAGAAGGATCTGACATAATAAGTGAGCTGGAGAAAGACATAAGTGCTCCAGTACCTCCTGCTTATATCACTAATAAGGAACCAGTTTTACCTCAACAGAATTTGCAGTTTGTAGAGAAAGTTCTTCCGCGAAATCGATTTTTCGCAGAAGAAAAAAAACTGGGAGTGTTGGCTTGAAGCATGCTTAAAAAATGACACTATTTGCACTTGGTCTGTATACCATGCCTCGAAAACTGAAACTCTGCAAATGCCAAGTATATGCTGCCTGCTTCCGTTGTTTAAGGGAGACACTAAATCTGTTGCTATGATACGGCACGAAATGAATGTTCTACGAGAACTTACAGACAAAGTCAACAAAGGACAAAATCCGGTTTTTGTAATGGATCAACCACTATTTGCCTTGGGGAAACGAATCATCAAATTCTGATGCTGGTAGGATTGCCCATCGAACAAGCCTTCCTGCATCTTATAGGCAAATAGTTAGATGGAAGTGGTTGGGTAGAAATTTTATACAAGTCAGATGTAGAAACACCAGGAACCGCTGACATCATATTGTAAGTAACTCACATTACCAAAGCTCGTTTTGCTCATCAGATTACTCTGACAGTTTTACATCATTTGCTGCGTGATGCATATCAGAATTCTTCGTCAGGGCAATCTTTCAATCACTGGTATACTGAAAAGGAATCTTCGTGTCCAACGTTTAAGTTTTGGATAATATTTTACTCTTAATTTACATCAGAGCCATACGTCAAGGAAATTTTAAGCTCTACATTGAAACACTAAAACTAATGGCAGAATTGTTTTCGCAATGGACCACCTTAACTATGCTCGTTGGCTTCCCGTTCGCATTTTTGATTTGAAGAAGTTGGAAAAAACACATCGTGAGATTATGCTTTCGAAATGGGTTACTTTGTGATAAGAAAGACATCAAAACCTTTGTCTGCAATAGCTATAGATCAGCTCACGAACAGAATAACAAAATTATAAAAGGGAATGGCGGAGCAACTGGTCTCTTACACGACGACGATGTTCTTGTCAAATGGATGACAGCGGGACCAGAAATTAGTAGACTAATTAATGAATTCAAAATATTATATAATGAATATGATCCTGATAATAAGCACCACGAAGATTACTTGTCGGTGCAAGAAAGATTTAAATCGTCCGTTGAAAAGATGAAAGAAGTTTTCGTCGAATTGGGGAATGCGTTTGAAGAAAATAGTGGACTTGTTAATATTGCTTCCAGAATCATCTATAGCAGTGATATAATTGAATCCGTATATTCAACAGAAGAAAAAGGGTCTAATATGTATAAGGTATTTGTGCAAGAAAGATTAGTAGAATGTACCAAGCCATTCTTTTCGCCCATGAAAAAAAAATCTCTAGTGCTTCATTCTTTCCTTCAAAAGAATAAAACAAATAGAAATGAAATAAAATTATTTAAGATGGACGTTGAGCTATTCTTTTGCTTACTGCGCGTCAGTCAAACAAGATGACTTGACTTGGATGAATTCTTTCAGCACGACAGTCAACCAATTCCACAGTCTCTCTGCCATAATTCACAATCCTCGAAAAAGTCCGACTTAGTTATGCTTCTAGAGAGTGAAGCCAACATCAAAGAACACTTTCTTAATTCTTGTGATGTATTGTTATTTAATGGAGCAATTTTGGTTCACATTTTGCAACCAGTATCAGTAGAAACATTTTGTGATTATTTCCAGTGTAATTTCTTCAAATATGTTCAAAGAGAAGCAGACACATTCCATTCAAAGCAAGTTGATCTGATATGGGATAGATACTCTTCAAAGAGCATAAAATCTTCCACAAGAGAAAGCAGGGATGCAGGAATAAGGACAAAAGTAACACCAACTACACCAATTCCTAGCAAGTGGAACGATTTCCTTCATAATGACGCAAATAAATAAGAACTGTTTCTTTTTCTTGGAAAGTCTATGTGTGAAAAGGAAAGAAGTAACTTTGAGGTAGCAACCAGTAATGGATATCACATAGAAACTTCAAGAAATCTTCCAACATTTTCAAACAAATCATCAGGAAATCATTTAGAAGAAGCTGATAGTAGGATCATGTTACATTGCTTTGATGCATCATTAAATGTACACAAAAAGATAGTTATCCGCACAGTAGACACAGATGTTGTAATACTTGCTGTATCATTGTTCTGCGACTTTGAGCGACACGGTTTAGAAGAATTATGGATATCTTTCGGCACCAAGAAACATCATTGATTTTTCCCAGTTCATCATATTTCAAAATCATTAGGAAAAGCAAAATCAACTGTGTTACGAGGCCTCCACGCGTTTACAGGATGTGATACAGTGTCATACTTTCTCAGACATGGACAATTATAAGCATGGAAAACACGGCTTTTGTATCCAGAGGTGACCACAGCCTTCCTAACTGTTTCACACCCTGTAATCAACATAGGCAAAGATTGTTTTAATTCACTGCAACGATATGTTGTCCTATTATATTCAAAAACAAGTGAAAAATTTAAAGTTAATGAAGCCCAGCGAGAATTCTTTTTGGAAAAGGGCAGACCTCTTACTGCACTTTCTCCAACTTGTGATGCCTTGTTTCTTCACACCAAGCGTGCAGCATACCAAGCTGGACAAATCTGGGGTCAGGTAATAAAGAAGATAGCACATATTCCTTCACCAGTAAACTGGGGATGGACTGACAATGGAAGTGAACTTTCTCCAACATGGACTTCCATTCCAGTTGTATACGAAGCATGTAGGAAACTCTTTTTGAAATGTGCCTGCAAGACATGTACCCCAAGATGTTGTAGAAGTGCAAACGTCCCGTGTTGCTTTTTTGTTCTATGTGTAGGGGAACTTGTGGAAAGGTGATGGAAACTGAAAACGAAGATCTAGACCAATAGAACTTTCATGTAAGTAGCACTCATTATTTTTGAAAATTCAGTTGATCCACAGTAAATTTACACCACGTTGGAAACGTACCAATAACTAGATAATATTAAATGTATGATTCTTTATAGAATAGCTTGTACAAAAAGTAATATTAACTGTTCGTCGAAATCATAAAACTCTTTGTACACATAGAAAATCCAAAAGATATATTGTGAATTTCAAGTTATCGAACCAAGTGTTTGTATTTGTGTTTCTCTTCTTACAATACGAAAGAAATTATTTACTAATTTATAACAATATATTGCTTTACGTAATTTCCTTATAACATTGTAAAGTATATAAAGCCAATGTCTATGGTTTAAAGACATGAACTTACTTCTTAGTCTTCCTGTACAGTTCTCTTCCAATTCAGATGAAACAATAACTTTTCTATCGTGACACTACGCACGTAATTTCTTAAAATCTTCTTAAACTTGATTCATGTATAAAAGTGAATAGTAATAGAATGGGTGATGTTACTTTGTCCGCATTCGTTTACAAATCTAGATACTCGGGTCAATATTTCGAAAGAAACTAATTTTTATGAATCATAATTAATGGCCGCCATATTGGATTCATAACCGGGCTTGGTCAGCAGGCCCGTAGCCAGCCCAAAAATGTAGGGGGAGGGGCGATCCAGCCATATTATAGTTCATCACCATAATATAGTTCATTTGCAAGCCTACCGTGAAAATTTGAGGGGGTCAGCAAAAATGTAGATGGGCCCGGCTCCCTAGACTCCCGTGGATACGGGCCTGTTAGTCAGGCTACTTTGTGCTTCTGGTGAAAGTGGGACTTATGAAGAATACATAACAAGAAAATGATCTGTTTCGTACAATGCAGCATCAGTGATGTTTTATTACGGTAAATGAACTCTCGCTCGACATTTGGGAAAATCAATCGACTCAATGCGAATCTTTAAATTCTCATAACTTCGTTGTTTATTAACCAATCTGAATAAAATATACACCAAACGAAAGATAATTTAACACTCTTTAAAAAGTTATACGACATCTTTTTCGATAATTCCAGCCGTTTACTTGTTATTTTTAAAAATATGAGTAAACTCCATCATAAGAAATGTAAAGTTCCAAATTAAATAATTTCTGTAGGTATTAATTTCAGTGTTAGGTAAAACCTTTTGCCTATTTATTAGACCCTGTTATCTTCTACGTCGTTTAGTTTTTGAATCGTAAAGATTGGACTATTAGTTAAGAAGATATATGCCTCTAAAACCAACACTATGAATTCGCAGAGGCGGCCATCTTTGATAGCCGCCATATTGGATTCTGGCCACCTGTTGGAGTGGGGCCACTTCGATTCCTGCTTAGTTGGATCAGGGGAACAATATATCCGAGTGGCACCTTTTTAACACAAAGTGCAGGATACTTCCCCTAAGCTCCCCTACTAATTAAGGCAAAATGGGGAAAGAAATAATTCTTAGGTATACAGACAATAGTACACGCATTATCAGGTCACAAACATTTCAAAGGGATCTGGACTGTGGTGATATACATAAACTGTATTTTTAACGAATTTTCAAGGAACACATACCGTCATATATGGTGAACGAGTTACCCAAGAAAGAAGGACGCTGTTATCATTCGGAACACTAACAGAATTCCTTCTACTTCCGACTTTCTAGTTTAAAATTGAGGCCATATGACCCTGCAGTGAGTGTAAATTAATTGTTCGTATCGAATTTCAAATTTAGATTGCTGGCTGCTCTTCTAATAGTTCAGGCTACTCCAGTAGTTAAAAAAAGTTTTATTTACTTACCAAACTACATCATTCTTTCTTGAGCTCTCTATATAGGACTTGTGAACAGTCATATATTTGGGGGAATCGAAAGTATTACATACTTCTTTCAAATTCAACTGGCACATTCCCTAAATTATAATGGTTCCATGGCTTCTTAGTGTTTCATCAGAATGTCCAATAATATTATGCTATAGATAATACAACTATTGTAGAAATCTTTTTTTTTCTATTCTTAGTATTTGTTACATATTTATTTATTAATTTTTGACAAAAGCAATTAAGTACTATTGCTATTTTAGGCAATATGAATAATGAAAATGTATCCCGATCACACATGTTACAAATATATTTAGAATATGAATTAAACTATTGACAATATCATGTCGTGTAATTTTAATGTGTGCAGCCTGAAAAGCTATATATTTTCCAATTTGTCTTAATACTTACTTGTATGTTATCCGTCCTTCTGTCTTTTCCACGATCCTTTTCGTTAAACTTATTCTAAATTCTAAGATATTTGGTGTGTATTTCCTTAGGATATAAACTTGGAGGTAACAGAAACAACAATAGATAAAAAGAAGTAAATCCATTTCAAGTTGAGATTGCATTTATTGTGATAATATATTAACCATTTTTTTTAAGTACAGCGTCAGTGTAATCTATTTTATTTTGATGCAATATACAGTGTGTTTTCAACAAGGCTTCCCTACTGTCTTTATTATTTGAGGTTAATATCGGTCACGGATAAGAGAATAAGAGGATAAACATTTGAAACTAACTTGGAAGTTTTCGCATATATATAAAAAAATCTGGTATCCAAATATTTTCCATGTGAAGAATTCTAAAAAGTGTTCAATGCACTATGGTATTAAAGAGATAGACAGAGGGCTTTCTCAATTATATCCAATGCTTTGAATTAAAAATCAATCAAGAATAAAAAGCTAAATTTATACTAAGACATTATCCAATTTTAGTGAAACATAGCATGTGTTTTCTTTGACACCAATGAATAATCTCCATTTTTGTAGTTGCAATTTGTCAGAAATTAAGACATAAATTCATTCAATGTTTTAAAACAAACTCTTTGTAAAAAATCTTTCTAAAATTAATTATAAATAATCTAATTTTTATTTTAGATTGGTTTTATTGACATTCAAGAAAAGCATGTTTATTGGAATTGAAATCTGTCAAGAAGGGTAAAGTGGTAAAATCTCCAATATTGAAAAAGGAATGAAGTTGTTCACTCATTGATAGAATTATGATACCACTAGTAAAATGGAAATGAAGTGTTTATAAATTGAATACCAGTAAAATACATGTATTTAAAGAATAGGAGAAATACTGGAGAGTTTTATGAAATGTGGTGTTGGAATAAAATGAAGAAAATGGACAGAAAGTAACGAACGAAGATGTTTTGAAACGGGTAGAAAAGAAGAAGACTCTCTTATCCAGCATCGTCCATAGAAAGACCAACGGGATTGGACTTTTTTTTTTTTTTTTTTTTTTGCGAAGAATTGCTATTTTCATACACGACAGAGGTAAGATAGAAGGAGAACGAGGAGTTGGAAGAAGAAGAACACAACTTACCGATGATTTGAAAAATAGAGGAAAATATTGAGAGTTAAAGGAGGAAGGTGAAGATCGAGAAACGTGGAAGAAACATTTTCAAATCCTAATCTAAGAGGAACATCTCCTATTAGTGCCAGGACCTGTCAACAAGAAGAATACTTAATAAGAATAATAATAGTAAAAGGATATACAGTATATAATTTACTTAACATATAGAATAAATGGAATCCTACAAGAGAAAAGTTTTGAGGCTATATTTATTCAATTGACGCAACACTTGTTTAGACGGTTCATTTTGGCTTCACTTTGCCCCGGAAAACGGAGTAGTTTTTATATTTTTCTAATTTCTTTCTACAAGAAAAGTCATTAACCTTAATTCTGTGAACTGACTTTTTTTTTTCTTTTTACTATTTTACAATTTCCAAGTTTTTGCAGTTTTTTACAGTTTTTATTTGAGAAAAAAGCATCGTTACAGCGGCACATGTACGTAATACGAGTGTTATTACAAAAAATATGTTTTTCTTATAAAAGAAATCAAAACAATCAGTTTACATGTATGTTTTTTTTTAAGTCTTTCAAACAATAAAATTTGTAAAACAAGAATATAAAATGCAAACTGTTAGCTAATCTATTTAAAATATGGAACGAGAATGAATAAGCTATTTATAGCATTTATGTGCTATTCGAAGCTTGGTTATTACTCCATATATATATATATATATATATATATATATATATATATATATATATATATATATATATATATATATATATATAAAAGAAAAATCAACGACGAAGTAATAAGCAGTTGTAACATTTGAAACGAGGAGGTTCTGTAAATGCTTTTCACCATCTACCACCATGGAACTTTTTCCAAGAACTACAGATCAAATTTTTATTCACAGAAAGTATACCAGTACTATGTCTTATTGTATAAATTAAATTTCATATGTAAACTTAACATCTGGACCGAGCGAATGGTCGTAACACTGGAAAGAAAATCTCCATCCGCCATTGGGCGTCGTGTGCTAGCAGAACTGAATAATTGAAGTGAGTATAAGTGATCTTACTTTCTTTAATTAAACCTTTGTTCATGCATCCGGTTTTCTATCCGTCCTATGATACTATTTTGTAATATTTGTTTGATTGCAACGGAACTTAGTATGCATATGTAGTTTCTTTGAGACTTACAAGATAAAACTATTTTTGAAAGTTGAAATCCGTGAAGAACAAGAGAGTAAATGGGAAGAATTCACTCGAAAAATCAAACCTTTACTTATTCCTAGTATGAAATAACTTTGTACAGTATCTTTCTAAACACGATTTAATTCTGATGTAATACGGCGTATATTATGTTTAAACTTTTCGCCATTACTTGAAGTTAAACTCGTTAAAAATAAATAAGTAAATTCAACTTTAACTTGAGATATTTCTTATCAGTGGCTGTGAAACCGGCTCTGGGGCTCCATCGTAAAGCTTTTTTTTTTTTTTTTTTTTTTAAAAAAAAAAAACCCTATGCGAATCGAGTTTCATAAATTGAAAGGGTCTTTAAAGTTGAAGGCCCCCACCCTATACTGTAGGTCTGCGGGATTGTTATTACTGTCAGTCTTTGTTATACGGTAGAGTAATTTTCTATAATATGAGCAGTTCGGTAAAATGAACAGATCCAGGGTCGAATCCAGGATTGTCTGAGGGTGGTGCACCAATAACTACCAAAATAACCAATCACACTGAAACTCTTCCAAGTGACATGTGGCAATATTCCTTACCCCTGACAACATTGATGCATAAAACGGAGGAAAGTATTTTAAAGAGAGTCGCAAGGGTTATACAAGAAAAAAATGCTCTCTCCTCCTGGCTTGTTTTCCTACGTACTTGACAAATGCTATATTGTTTTGCTTGGTGCGTCCTTTTCCTTCAACCTTTTGAAAATCGACTTAAACTATTGCTTTTGGAAAACTCTGCTTTGTTTTAAGCCCCAAACGGAAACATGACGGCAGAAAAGTTAAGGGAAATGTTGCTATTTTCACTGCTAGCTTCTCATTTTAGATAGTTTATATTTACAACGTAAGGGGGGTGCACGTGCACCTTTGCACCCCCCTAAATCCGGCCCTGAACAGATCTAAGATTTTCATAGTCTTACTCATACCAGAAATAATTTATAATTGAATTTGTTAGTTAATAATATTGTGTGGAGCAGTTCAAAGCTTAATGCAATTGTGCATGACGATTGTGTCATATATTGCGTTATTTTGGAGGACAAAGGTAAGTAATTATTGTTGTTTACATTACACATTTTGTTGTTTGTATATATCAATATCATGAATATAAGGAATTCATGCACTATAGACTTTAAACTACAATAATCAACTTCTTTATAGAATCTATAAACATTGTGTTATCACTACATAGCGAAGGATGGAGCTGATCGATTACACTCTACAGTTTTGCATATTACTAAATATTGTCCTTGCGTATAATATGGGCATATTAATTCTGTATATAACGGGCAGATATAAATTCACTGCAGATGTCCGTTATATACACTGAAGTTATAAGGCAATATGCACTGAAGAATTATCAGATAAACAAAAAAAGAAAAACATATTATACGATCATTTTAATCATGAAAAAGATTTTTTTTTAAATTAAGAGTTTAAAGAATACATTTTGGTTCAAAGTACACCTTCAACTGACTTTAAATAACTGGCTACCTCGAAACTGTCAAATCTCTTTGGGCCATCGAAGAAATACTATCACGAATTTGGACCAAGTATTGAATTCTGTGATCGCATTGATCGGCCTTTCACTAAACTTGAATTTTGCTACATATTACAAGCTCGGGAAAAATCGACAAATATGCTAAAAGCAGTTCCGCACAACACAATTTGGTCTTTGTAACCCAAACGCAATAGCAGATTACTCTTACGTTGGAAATGAACTGAGTGTCAAACTATATTCTAATTTTATCACGTCATATACATTTAAATTTATGACATTTTGTTTCTGTGTCTAACATTGTAGTTTCCAAATAGTTAAGTAGTTAAGAATACTTTCATATATTATTTTAATACATTATTAATTCATATTGTATTAATAATCTTATTTTAATACTTTCATATATTCTGTAGTATTATTTCATAGGCCAAATATGTCATTGGCTAATTTATTTAGGCTACTACTATGATATTTCATCCATTATTGTGGTTTTCTCATAGATAATAATTCTCTACTAGTGAAAGGCACCTGCTTATTTTATCCATAATACCTGCCCAAATTGCATATGCATTTTGTTAAATGTGAGCAATTGAAATAAGGTGAATACTTTAACCCTTTCATGCATGAATTACCTTAAACTTAAAGAAAAAGTTTGGATAAAATATATGTGATGTATTATGCACCCAAAAGAGTATTTTTAAGTGCTATATTTATGAACTGGTATTTTCCATTAAAATTACAGTAAAAAATTGTATGCGCCTGATATGAAGTTTGTATGCAAAATGGGTTCTACACGTAACATTACATTGTGATAGGAACTCATTACTACTGTTGTTTTGATCGCTTACAACGGCGACACTAGAAGAGCTGTATACACAAATGGACTTTGCAGTGTCTTTACATCTATCCTCTTCTTTTTCATGGACAGTCTCGGGATGGTATTGCTAAACTTGTGATCATTTACAATGGAAATTCTCGAAACACTCCGGACACAAATAAACATTACACCGTCCAAACATGTACCTTGGTTTTCCCTTGTATGCAGAATCCTTGCGAAGAAGTGTATACGTACCATCTATTTTCTTTGGAAAGTTATGTCCTCCATCATACCTTAATGTATTCGACACCTAGTACGTCATTCTCTTCTTCTTAGCTGTTTCTCGTGGTGCGCTGAACCTCACTTTTGTTTGTTCTGTATCATCAGAATATATCATTGATGTACGATGGAATGTCATAAAAGTAAATAAATAAGTTTTCTCCAGGGTTTTCATCCAACCCACCAGCAAAATGTCTGGGTGGTACCCTCAGATTAGATCCTGTCCGATTACACTCTTTGTTCTACTCCTGATAATTGGAATGTTTGGTGGTTCAGAGCTCCACAACCCGTTCTCCCATTCGAGCTAATTATTATCCTAACAATCGCTCACTCACACAATGAAAAGATCTCATTCCAAAAGTTCAAGTCAAAGATCCTGCGAAGAGTTTCAGTTTGTGAGTGTGTAAAATCAAAATTAGTAGTGTAAGTAGGTTTTTACATGTTTCTGCTTATCACCTGCTTGTGGGTAACTGTAAAAAGTTAAATTGGGGTGAGTGTGCTCGAGTTGAGTTGATTTTGAGTTTAACGCCCCTTTCAGCATCGATGCTATGTAAGACGTGATTAACGTGAAATCCGAACCACATAAGCTTCCGCCGGGAATCGAACCCGGCTCTTCCAGGCCAAAGGCACGTATGCTAACCGCTTAACCACTAAGGGTGAGTGCGCTCGAACATTTGGAGCTTCTTTCCGATTATCGCAGTAAGTCTGGTCTGTTCATGGATTCGAAGAGAAATTATTACGAGTTAATTACGTTCTTTCACTTGATAAATATAATACTACAACCCTGGCATGCATCCAGAATTTTTTTTGGGGAGGGGACTGTGTGGGTCCAATACTACAAGTCATTATGCCTATGTAGTATTGAACGGGCATTATTCTGCACCTGAAAAGGCGATAAATAGTTGTAAAATACTTCCTATATTTTCAGAAATATTATAGAACTAGACTGTTTTTATAACTGAAAGAGTACAGAAGAAGTGTAAAATCAAATTTTCATGTAGCATCATCATTTTCCTGTTCGACAGGTAAAGTTTTATTGAGAAAATGTACGAATATATGTTAGGAAGTTTTTTGGGGGAGGTCCGCTCCCGGTGCACTATACTCGTGGGTGCGTCCCTGCTACAACCGGCATTGTCAAATTTCTCTACATTCGCTCTCCACAAACCAAGTAAATTTATTATCATCAACAGAGATAATTAGAGCCGAAAGTAAATGAATAAGTAGGCCTACAACCATTGCATACCAATAATTTACTACGGAACTTTCTAGTATGTACTGAAAAGGTTCGTACATTGCATTCGTGTATTGAAAAGGTACCGTACATTGCATGGAAGCCTAACTTGAGGTTACAAGTTTCAATGCCCAAAATGTATTGGTAATATACGTATGATAAAAACATTTAGAGAACCCCATTCTTGAATGTTTAGAAATATAAAACCATTTTTTAACCTTTGGATTGTCATCCTTCCATTTTATTGAATATACTTCAAATAAAATAGCAACTTGAAACCAGTGAGAAACGCATGCTCTAAATGCATGATCTTGAGTAACATGGGGATAATACAGCACCTAAAGCAACATTTGAAACCTAAAGCAACTTGCCTGAGGCCTTCATGCATCCGTGTAAGAAAAATCTCGTAAGATCGATTAATTTTGAGGTCTTGGAAAAATAAATAATATTAGCGCCTCATGATGTTGTTATGCACGAAAGGGTTAAGTTTCATTGACAACCACTCAAATAGTTTTGAAAGCAAACTCTATAAGAGTAGGACAAGGTATCAATCTACGTTTCTGTAATATTTTGTTGTAAAATTATATTTTAATATCTGTGAGAAAGTATCAGTGGCGGCTAATGTTAGTGTTGCATTGTTGCGCAACGACCAAAGTATTTCAAGAAAAAAGTATTATTAGCAATAGTAGTAAAGAACAGAAAAAATACTTTCTAATACTCCCATACATACTTTAAATAACATTTTTTTTACTTCTCTAACTGTCCGTTTCGTTAATCCGTTTTAAAAAGCGAAAAATAATCCGTCACAGAGTCTCTAATTTATATTGTGTTGCAGCGAGCATGCAACGACCAGATTCCTTCAGCGCGGGAATTGGAGCAAATGTTAAGTCCCCTTTCCCCTATCTCAGAAGTTAAAGGGTCTGGTCGTTGCAGTGCTTTTGCAACACAGCACGGTTTCCAGTGAACGAGAAGGTTTTTCGCGCTAAATAAGATTTCTAAATTTTATTTCACTAGCAGTTAACAAATGGAATTTGTTTTTATGCATTCATATTTTTATATTACGGTACTAATACTGAAGCAAATCAATATAATGACAATTAAAGAAAGTGATAGCAGAATTACAAAATAAAAAAAGAAAATATATAGTAGAGCAGAAATCAAATGAAAGTAGATCCGCATTTACAAGTTAATTCTTAGCTTATATAGATAATGAAAATTTCTTCTACAGTAATTTGTGAACCAAATATTAATAAGTCAATATGCAGAATCCCCCCCCCCATCTGTGGATAGTATTTTAGTATATGCATATTTCTTTTATAAAATAAGTATATTTTATACTCTTGATAGAACTGTATGGTAGGGAACGCCACAATGAATTTGGGACTAGTTAGCAATGCTCAAAGGCGTAGCCACGAGGGGGGTCCACCGGGTCCGGACCTCCCCGAAATTTCGAAACTCGACTAGCATTTGTAGACTTTCTTAACGAACTATACTTGTTTAACAGAGAAATGATTGATGTAAGCTAAATATTTTATTTTACGCCTCATCATGTACTCTTTCTTTTCTTATAGAAATAATCGTTCTATCATTTTTTCTAAAAATATAGGTGACAGTAATTAAGAATTACTTATCTTTTCGGGTACATTAAAAGACAGGTTCGTTATTACGTAGACGTATTGCACCTTCCTCAAATACTTTGGACCCCTCCCAGCTAACATGTTCCTATATCTGGCGGGTTTCAAGGTTGCTTTCCAGAACGTTGATAAACATTGTTTCGTCTCATGTGGAAGTATATTGTGTTCATTGTGCATTGCGTAACAACCAAGACGGATGATTTGGAATGTAGTTCTTTTTTTCTTTTACGCACAAGTGTGTGTGTTGAAATATGAATAGGGTTGCCAACTCTGTAAAATAAAAAGAACCGATACTTCCTCAAAATTCTCTGTGATATAGGACTCAGTGTGAAGTATCTCTGGTCGGACCTATTCATGGAAAGGAAATGTACTATCGTGAACGAAAGTGCATTAACACATATATTCTGTATGTCCTTAGAACATTCACTAATAACCTTAATAGATACATTGTGCTATAAATGAGAAACTGAAATTGATAAGTCGGCATTGATCAATTTATTGTATTTACCAGTAACTACCATTCCTTTAAAATTATCGAAACAGATGAACAAAAGTATAATAATCTTTACGTGACAATTTTGGATTTGGAAAATGAAATTCACTCTTTAAACATATAGTCTCTACCTCAACTATAGGAAATTGCTTTAAGAAGTCCTTTTCCACTCTTAATAAAATTCCTTGAAAGTAAATTTCAAATTTTCCCTGATACAGTCCCTGTCATCTCTCTAAAATTTTCTAAACAGGTGAACAAAATATATTAATCGTTGATACATGGTGAAAGGTAACAGTTTTGAGTTTACAGAATGACAGCTACTTTTCAATATCTATACTTCGAACTAGATACAAATTTAAAAAAAAAAAAAACGGTTATAAAGGGGCTGGTGAGAAGTTTGTACCCGTCACCTGCTTTAATCAAAATCACATCAATTTTTCCGGCCAGGCCAATGAAAAGCCGGCCAGTTGACAGCCCTATGTATGAATATGTGACATTCGCAATTCATATACTAGTATCTCTTTTATATCAGCTGTTTTGGTTATTAGTTATTAGATTTAATTGTATTGTGTGTGCTTTAATTCTGTACATAACCTACAAATTCTGAATGAATTGCATATCATGACTTCTGTAAATAACTTACAAAAAAAATGCCCAGCTTCCAACTGAGGAAAAACTTACAATTAAGGCTTAGACAAAACAAGCAAAGTGCAGTTCAGGAGAGTGTTCGAAAAAAGAAAAAAGGTTTAAGTTTACAGGACACCTTATGGCAGTAATGTTGTATGCACTAGGTACATTTCCACAATTTATTTGAAATTTTCCTAGATAAATTGTGAATAAAGCGTGTTCAATGTACATTTTTTAAATAACATTAATGTACACTGAAGAGGAATTCGGATCACTGTCAGGGACTGAGTTTGCTAGAATGAATTGTTCACAAAAATCTAGAAAAAATATTTAGTGAATCTACAAAGCTTCTGCAATTAATATTAACTGTACCTATGGCGTCAGTAAAAGACGAAAAGTTCTTTTTCACATCAAAAAGAATTGACACTTTCAAAAAATTGAATATCCCAAGAAAGGTTATCACCAGTAGAGTGGGGACACTTGGGCGAGTTTTTTTTCCTACTGCGCATGCGCAAACCCTGGACGCTGATTGGCTGGCGCAGGTCACGTGACCCGGCCACGCCCCCTGACGCTGATTGGCTGGCCACGCCCCCTTGACGCTGATTGGTCGGCGCAGGCCACGCCCCCCGGCCACGCCCCCTGACGCTGATTGGTTGGCCACGCCCCTTCACGCCGATTGGTCGGTGCCCGCCACGCCCCCTTAACGGCGATTGGTCACGCTCTTTTACGACCTCCTATCTACTGCGCTGACTGGCAGGCAGCAGACCCCAGCCCGTTCACTCCGATTGGCTGGCGCAGGACCCCCACCGATTGGCTGGCACCGGACCCCGCCCCCTTGACGCTGACTGGCTGGCACCGGACCCCGCCCCCTTAACGCCGATTGGCGGACCACGCGCACGGTCTTTTAGGAGTACCGCGCTGATTGGTCGGTGCCGGACCCAGCGTACATGCCACATACCATAGCACGTAATACATAAGATTCGTTCCCTTTTATGAGCACTTTACGAACACATAGCAGATCGATAACACATTCTCCATCCATCTATTTAACATAGCACATATTACATAAGACTATATAGCATAGCAGGGGTGTACTTGTTCTCTTTTATGAACACTTTACAATCACATACCAGAGCTAATAAAAGACTATGGCTTATTTAACATAACATAGCAAAGATTCGTTCCATTTTATGAGCACTCCTTTTAAACATAGCAGAGAATAATGGGGGTGTATTCGCCCTCCATTTTGAGACCAATTTTTGACCTACTGCGCATATGCGCAAAACTGTTCCGATTCCGTCGGAGCAGAACTGCCGCTCTCTATATCAATGGTACCAGAACACACACGCACACACACATACACACATCAGATCGCAGACTGTTCCGGTTCAGGGGCAGATTACGGATATGCGCAGAAACATAAAATAAGACATAACACCCCCGTTCTCTTTTACGACCACTTTATAGCAACATAATAGAGCAGAGAATAAAAAAATAACAACACACACACACACACACACACACACACACACTTGATTGCTAATGCGCAGTAAAATTAAATTTCCAATTAATTACACATTGCACGCATGCGCAGAAAAATTACACTAGACTACAGTCTGTTCCGGTTCAATAGAGCAGACTACGTGCAACAAGCAGGTCATAAAAGACTATGACCTATTTTTCATCCCCTAAATAACATAGTATGCACCCACACTTCGTTGCGTATGCCAAATCCGATTGACACTTAAAACCTAATAACTCAAAAAAGGATCCACATATTGAGGTCGTGTTTCCACATTTAGTAACGGGTCACCAGCAACCACAAGTTCCAAAATAATGACCATCGATGTCAAAGGTCAACATACTTAAAACCTAATAACACGAAAACGGAGCCACATATTGAGATCGTGTTTCCACATTTAGTAATTGGTCATCAGGTACTACAAGTTCCATAATAATGACAATCGAGGTCAAAGGTCAACATACTTAAAACCTAATCACTCGAAAACGGAGCCACATATTGAGATGCTGTTTTCAAATCTAGTAATTGGTCATCAGGTACTACAAGTTCCATAATAATGACCATCGAGGTCAAAGGTCAACATACTTAAAACCTAATCACTCGAAAACGGCACCACATATTGAGGTGGTGTTTCCAAGTCTGGTAATTGATCATCAGGTACTACAAGATCCAAAACATTGACCATCGAGGTCAAAGGTCAACCTACTTAAAACCTAATAACACGAAAACGGGGCCACATATTGAGATGGTGTTTCCAAGTCTGGTAATTGGTCATCAGGCACTACAAGATCCAAAACATTGACCATCGAGGTCAAAGGTCAACCTACTTAAAACCTAATAACACGAAAACGGGGCCACATATTGAGATGGTGTTTCCAAGTCTGGTAATTGGTCATCAGGTACTACAAGATCCAAAACATTGACCATCGAGGTCAAAGGTCAACCTACTTAAAACCTAATAACACGAAAACTGAGCCACATATTGAGATGGTGTTTCCAAGTCTGGTAATTGGTCATCAGGTACTACAAGATCCAAAACATTGACCATCGAGGTCAAAGGTCAACCTACTTAAAACCTAATAACTCGAAAACGAACCCACATATTGAGATGTTGTTTCCAAATCTGGTAATTGGTCATCAGGTACTACAAGATCCAAAACATTGACCATCGAGGTCAAAGGTCAACCTACTTAAAACCTAATAACACGAAAACGGGGCCACATATTGAGATGGTGTTTCCAAGTCTGGTAATTGGTCATCAGGTACTACAAGTTCCAAAATAATGATCATCGAGGTCAAAGGTCAACATACTTAAAACCTAATAACTCGAAAACGAACCCACATATTGAGATGTTGTTTCCAAATCTAGTAATTGGTCATCAGGTACTACATGCCCCAAAATAATGACCATCGAGGTCAAAAGGTCAAACTCGAAAATGGATCCACATACTCAGGTGCTGTTTCCACATTTAGTAATTGGCCACCAACTACTACATGTCCTAAAGGTACTTACCACGGAGGTCAAAAATCAGACTAGTAAACGAAGCAACATATTGAGGTGGTGTTTCCACATTTAGTAATTGGTTACCAGCAACTACATGCCCCAAAAAGGTCAAATATTTAAACCAGAATAACTCGTAGATTGAGCGTCGGAAAATTTTTGTACCAAGGTGAAAATGTGAAGGAGGAATAAATTTGAGTGCCCTATTGAATTTTGTACCAACGAGAAATCTCATTTGCAACTAGCTTAGAATTTCTGTACCTGTTTGGGTTATTCAAAATTTGGATAGACTAAGAAAGTAAGATATGCCATTTTAACCAGCTGAGAATTTAAAGAAACAAAGGGGACCTACTCAATTTTCTATCGACGAGAAATGCCATTTCAACTACCTCAGAATTTATGTGCCTTTTTGTGCTAAGGTCTATTTTAACTCTTCTTGACTAATTAGATAAACGAAGGAATATTGTACCAATGATAAATGCCATTTTTTTTCTAGACCATGTTCTAATATTTAAACAAACGAAGGGGTGAATTTGATTGAGCTATTCAATTTTGCACCAATGAGAAATAACAGCGTATTTTAAATAAACAAACAATCGGATAAATTTAACCGGCTCAGAAGTGTACTATTTAAACAAACGAAGGTCTCTTGAGTGAGATTTCTAACTAACTCAGAATTTCATTTCATTTTGAAATACTCAAATTTGGATGGAGTGTTTAGTTTTGTTCGAACCAGAAAAATTTGATTGGATTATTTCCTTATGTACCAACTGGAAAAAGGGAAGGGCCATTAATCAAATAAATGAAGGAATAAATTTGGGTAGAATATTTAGTTTTGTACCTAGCAAAATTAGAAAAAGAAGTGAAGAACGAATAAAATCTGGATGGACTATTTTCTTATGTACCAACAAACAAAATGGAGCACCAGCGACAAAAAAGAAACCGAAGAAGGAATAAATTTGGGTGACCTATTCAGTTTGCAGAATCAGCATTCTATACTTTTTTCTGCCATTCATTGGGGGTGTCCTATTTCTTTTCGTGCCAACGAGACCATTTTTAACCGACTTAGAATTTGTACCAAACAGAAAAGAGGAGCTACACGATTAAACAAAGCAATCAATTTTTAACTAGCTCAGAATTTATGTGCCTTTTGTAACGAAGAAACAAATTTGAAGAAGGATGATTTTAACTAATCCTGCTGCGAGTAGATCAATTAGTACATAGTAAAAAAGTAAAACAATATGGCATTATTGCGACTTTCATTTTCGAATACATACGGATTAAGCCACTATGGCAAAAAAATACTGCTCTCTCTTTGTGCTTATTTGGAGCAGACTTAAGAGGACCAAGCATTAGAAACCCGCTAGTAGGGCGTCGATTCAGTAAACTCTACATCTAGTAAAAGAAAACGAATAGATAATTTTGAGACAGTTCCATATGGGTAAATACAGTATTAGTAGAAACGATAGTTTTTAATTAAGTAGAGATAAGGAGAGAGTGAAAAAAATGGAAAATTAAATTTTAAATCATTATTATTATTATTTTAGAGGTCAAAAGGAAGAATAAATGAATTTGAGTGGCATATGTACGGAATTTAGTTTTGTAAAGGGCAAAAAAATTTGAATGGAATATTTTATTTTGTACCAGCTGGGAATTTAGTACTGTACCATTGTATCAATTTAAGTATTTTGTACTATTTATTACCACCGAGAAGGTGTAGAATATTTAGTTTTGTTGGCTTCTTTATTTTGTATTAACGACTAAAACCTTTAACACATACTTGGCTGTGTGCATCACAATGGCCGAAGTTTTTCATTTCCCTGTGGTACAACGTAATGGTCGCCCCGCTTATTCTAGGTCTACAGTTAGATATTTTCGGTTGGATAATGGAATAAAGCCGTGTTTTGTTGAGCACAATGCCCACTATAACGATGTGGTAGACAATTATTTGATGGATAGATATTTGTTTAATAGTCGCTATAACAAATGGTATATGGTAGAATTTGTTAAGCATTTATCGCAGGTAGATATTAAGATAGACTTTTTGTCGTTGGTTACTCGTTTAACCGCGCACAGTTCTCTTTTCCAATCAGCTACCTTTTTTGCCATGAAAACTAAGGGTAATAGTTATACTGTGATAGCTTTCTTTCGCTATGGGGGAACGCAGGACACTTTGGATGAGTTATTAAAGTTTTGGAATCATGTGTGCGAGTTCAGGCCAAGTATCCAGATTGCGGGTTACTCGTTTAACCGCGCACAGTTCTCTTTTCCAATCAGCTACCTTTTTTGCCATGAAAACTAAGGGTAATAGTTATACTGTGATAGCTTTCTTTCGCTATGGGGAACGCAGGACACTTTGGATGAGTTATTAAAGTTTTGGAATCATGTGTGCGAGTTCAGGCCAAGTATCCAGATTGCGGGTTACTCGTTTAACCGCGCACAGTTCTCTTTTCCAATCAGCTACCTTTTTTGCCATGAAAACTAAGGGTAATAGTTATACTGTGATAGCTTTCTTTCGCTATGGGGGAACGCAGGACACTTTGGATGTGTTATTAAAGTTTTGGAATCATGTGTGCGAGTTCAGGCCAAGTATCCAGATTGCGGATTTACTTGGTTGCTTTACACGATGTGGTAAAACTGGACTTTTTGCGGTATCTCCTGATACCTATCTGTTGGACCTCGCGGTATTTGGAAGCATGGTGAAAAAGAATAACAAATGGTTTTTCTCACAATAAAGCTATACATACAGAATAATCCATTATGGCAAAAAAAATACTACTTTCTCCTTATGCTTAGTTGGAGTAGACTTCGATAACAAGAACGATACATTGTGTAAGAATTTCCAATTAATAGCGGTATTGCACTGTACTTATAATAGTCTCTATAATAGTCAGCAATAATGATCTCTAAGAGAGTTATTAGGTAAAGATAACCATTACACAGCCATTCTGCGAACACATTTATAAGACCATATTCTGCTACTCAAACAAACGAAGGAATAAGCTCAGAATTTCTATACCTTTTTGTGTTATTCAAGTAAACGAAGGAATAAATTTGTGTGACTTATACCATTATAACACGCTCACTATTTTTATACCATTCTGTATTACTCTATTTCATTTTTGTAACAACCAGAAGAAAACAGCGCAGCATTTTATTCCTTTGTGGTGTTACATTTTGTATATTTTTGTGTCATCCAGAGAACAATTTAAATTGCCTCTCCCGTCACTATATGGGTATTGACGTGTGTTTAGCGAATTAGGTTTACAAAATACTAACGGCGACGCTAAAGTCCAAAGTTTCCCGGTCACTAACTAAATATTTGAGCATGAGATTTAACAAACCGGAGTTGCGTAATAATTGTGTAGAACAGACTACATAGCAATTAGCGTAATATCATGCATGGCCATTTTTGATCACCGCAGAAGAAGAGATTATATCAGAGTAAGAAAAGTTTTCAAAGTTCCATGTTGCTGCAGATATTTAAACAACGTTATGAATGGGTTACCTAACAGGTGTATTGCCTATTGCTCAACGATTCAATTATTTTTAAACTTTCTTTCCTCGTCTAAGTCCAAAAAGACAAATATATATTTTTGCATTTATGTATTTTATTATAATGGAATATAAGATTATGGAGTATATTTGGAAATAATAGAACATACATCATGACGTTATATTAACGAATTATTTTGCATTGCCTTGAAACATATTATTAAACACGGCGAATGCATAGAATGCTTTTATTGTAGGTATATAAGTAGATGTGTCACACTTGATTTGTTTTTGCGGAGAGTAGAAAAATGACTAGCATGGAAATTGCTTATGTTTCACCTAGAGAAAAAGAAATTCAGCGTGAAAACGAGAAACCAATACTGTTAATACAGCCGTCTGACCCTGATTTGCCAGATGAATTACGTGATAAAGTGAGAATCATATATCCAACACAAGAAATAGAAGATGTGTATTATTTTAGACGCTATAATAGGTATAATGATGAAATACTCCCGGAAAGTGATGATGACAGTGTTTCAAATATTACCTGTTTTGAACTGGAAGCTAATGAGTGCGGATGTACTAGTGAAAGTATTAGTCATACATGTGTTATACAATTATTTAATGAGTATGCACCAAATTCAGTATTATTATGTGAAGCATGTTCTAAACATAATGAGAATGAAAAAGATCACAACTGTTTGCTACAGTATGATTACGAATTATTGCAAAAGGTGTGGACGATCTTAATTAAATGTGAAATGAGAGAGAAAATCTATAAACTTTATTTAAAGAAGCATTTTAAAGGTTGTAATATTAAGAACACTTATACTGTGGAGAAAAAATTTAATCTGGTATATGAATACATTACAGAGTGTGATTATTATATCAACAAAATAGTAGAAATGTTTTTAGAGAAAGATAAACAATTATTTAATTCTGTAAATGAACACTGAGCCCACTGTAGCATATGCATTTGATTGTGTAAGAATAGAAGAACTTGAACTGTTAACTGGATCAATTTGTAGTACTGTAATATTAACAATTCAATAGATAACTAACATTGGACTCTGGCAACTGAATTGTCAGGGAGAGTCAATTTAATTTGTTCTCTGGATGACACAAAAATATACAAAATGTAACTCCACAAAGGTATAAAATTCTGAGCTGTTTTCTTCTGATTGTTACAAAAATCAAAATAGACCACCCAAATTGATTAGAGTAATACAAAATGCTATAAAAAAGTGAGCTTTTTATAATGGTCCTTCTTCCCTTTTTTTGTGGTTGGTACAAAACTAAAAGGTGGTATAAAAGTGAATAGATTTATTCCTTCGTTTATTTGAATAGAGCAAAAAGGTATAGAAATTCTGAGCTTATTCCTTCGTTTGTTTGAGTAGCAGAATATGGTCTTATAAATGTGTTCGCAGAATGGCTGTGTAATGGTTATCTTTACCTAATAACTCTCTTAGAGATCATTATTGCCCGCTATTAATTGGAAATTCTTACACAATGTATCGTTCTTGTTATCGAAGTCTACTCCAACTAAGCATAAGGAGAAAGTAGTATTTTTTTTTGCCATAATGGATTATTCTGTATGTATAGCTTTATTGTGAGAAAAACCATTTGTTATTCTTTTTCACCATGCTTCCAAATACCGCGAGGTCCAACAGATAGGTATCAGGAGATACCGCAAAAAGTCCAGTTTTACCACATCGTGTAAAGCAACCAAGTAAATCCGCAATCTGGATACTTGGCCTGAACTCGCACACATGATTCCAAAACTTTAATAACTCATCCAAAGTGTCCTGCGTTCCCCCATAGCGAAAGAAAGCTATCACAGTATAACTATTACCCTTAGTTTTCATGGCAAAAAAGGTAGCTGATTGGAAAAGAGAACTGTGCGCGGTTAAACGAGTAACCAACGACAAAAAGTCTATCTTAATATCTACCTGCGATAAATGCTTAACAAATTCTACCATATACCATTTGTTATAGCGACTATTAAACAAATATCTATCCATCAAATAATTGTCTACCACATCGTTATAGTGGGCATTGTGCTCAACAAAACACGGCTTTATTCCATTATCCAACCGAAAATATCTAACTGTAGACCTAGAATAAGCGGGGCGACCATTACGTTGTACCACAGGGAAATGAAAAACTTCGGCCATTGTGATGCACACAGCCAAGTATGTGTTAAAGGTTTTAGTCGTTAATACAAAATAAAGAAGCCAACAAAACTAAATATTCTACACCTTCTCGGTGGTAATAAATAGTACAAAATACTTAAATTGATACAATGGTACAGTACTAAATTCCCAGCTGGTACAAAATAAAATATTCCATTCAAATTTTTTTGCCCTTTACAAAACTAAATTCCGTACATATGCCACTCAAATTCATTTATTCTTCCTTTTGACCTCTAAAATAATAATAATAATGATTTAAAATTTAATTTTCCATTTTTTTCACTCTCTCCTTATCTCTACTTAATTAAAAACTATCGTTTCTACTAATACTGTATTTACCCATATGGAACTGTCTCAAAATTATCTATTCGTTTTCTTTTACTAGATGTAGAGTTTACTGAATCGACACCCTACTAGTGGTTTCTAATGCTTGGTCCTCTTAAGTCTGCTCCAAATAAGCATAAGGAGAGAGTAGTATTTTTTGCCATAGTGGCTTAATCCGTATGTATTCGAAAATGAAAGTCGCAATAATGCCATATTGTTTTATTTTTTTACTATGTACTAATTGATCTACTCGCAGCAGGATTAGTTAAAATGAACCTCCTTCAAATTTGTTTCTTCGTTACAAAAGGCACATAAAATGGTCTCTCTTTGCTTTTCCTCCGTTTATTTGTAGAGCACAAAAAGATAAAATAGTCTTTCTAAAAAAGCCAACAAAACCGAATGGGTCACACAAATTTATATCTTTGTATATTTTGAGTACTACAAAATTAAATAAAATGGCCCTTCCCCGTTTTCTTCTGTAGAACACCCAAATTTATTCCTTCGTTTATTTTAGTAGTACAAAAATGTACATAAATACTGAGCTATTTAAATTTTACCTTCTTCGCTTTTTTTCTGCTTAGTACAAAACTGATTAGGTCACCCAAATTTATTCCTCCTTCGGTTTCCTTTTTGTCGTTGGTGCTCCATTTTTTGTTGGTACATGAAAAAATAGGCCATCCAAATTTTATTCGTTCTTCACTTCTTTTTCTTATTTTGCTTGGTACAAAAGTGAATAGGTCACACACATTTATCTCTTCGTTTGTTTAAATAGTACAACATGGTCTAGAAATTCTGAGCTAGTTAAAAATTGATTGCTTTGTTTAATCGTGTAGCTCCTATTTTCTGTTTGGTACAAATTCTAAGTCGGTTAAAAATGGTCTCGTTGGCACGAAAAGAAATAGGACACCCCCAATGAATGGCAGAAAAAAGTATAGAATGCTGATTCTGCAAACTGAATAGGTCACCCAAATTTATTCCTTCTTCGGTTTCTTTTTTGTCGCTGGTGCTCCATTTTGTTTGTTGGTACATAAGAAAATAGTCCATCCAGATTTTATTCGTTCTTCACTTCTTTTTCTAATTTTGCTAGGTACAAAACTAAATATTCTACCCAAATTTATTCCTTCATTTATTTGATTAATGGCCCTTCCCTTTTTCCAGTTGGTACATAAGGAAATAATCCAATCAAATTTTTCTGGTTCGAACAAAACTAAACACTCCATCCAAATTTGAGTATTTCAAAATGAAATGAAATTCTGAGTTAGTTAGAAATCTCACTCAAGAGACCTTCGTTTGTTTAAATAGTACACTTCTGAGCCGGTTAAATTTATCCGATTGTTTGTTTATTTAAAATACGCTGTTATTTCTCATTGGTGCAAAATTGAATAGCTCAATCAAATTCACCCCTTCGTTTGTTTAAATATTAGAACATGGTCTAGAAAAAAATGGCATTTATCATTGGTACAATATTCCTTCGTTTATCTAATTAGTCAAGAAGAGTTAAAATAGACCTTAGCACAAAAAGGCACATAAATTCTGAGGTAGTTGAAATGGCATTTCTCGTCGATAGAAAATTGAGTAGGTTCCCTTTGTTTCTTTAAATTCTCAGCTAGCTAAAATGGCATATCTTTGCTTTCTTAGTCTATCCAAATTATTTTGAATAACCCAAACAGGTACAGAAATTCTAAGCTAGTTGCAAATGAGATTTCTCGTTGGTACAAAATTCAATAGGGCACTCAAATTTATTCCTCCTTCACATTTTCTCCTTGGTACAAAAATTTTCCGACGCTCAATCTACGAGTTATTCTGGTTTAAATATTTGACCTTTTTGGAGCATGTAGTTGCTGGTAACCAATTACTAAATGTGGAAACACCACCTCAATATGTTGCTTCGTTTACTAGTCTGATTTTTGACCTCCGTGGTAAGTACCTTTAGGACATGTAGTAGTTGGTGGCCGATTACTAAATGTGGAAACAGCACCTGAGTATGTGGATCCATTTTCGAGTTTGACCTTTGACCTCGATGGTCATTATTTTGGGGCATGTAGTACCTGATGACCAATTACTAGATTTGGAAACACCATCTCAATATGTGGGTTCGTTTTCGAGTTATTAGGTTTTAAGTATGTTGACCTTTGACCTCGATGATCATTATTTTGGAACTTGTAGTACCTGATGACCAATTACCAGACTTGGAAACACCATCTCAATATGTGGCCCCGTTTTCGTGTTATTAGGTTTTAAGTAGGTTGACCTTTGACCTCGATGGTCAATGTTTTGGATCTTGTAGTACCTGATGACCAATTACCAGACTTGGAAACACCATCTCAATATGTGGTCCCGTTTTCGTGTTATTAATTTTTAAGTAGGTTGACCTTTGACCTCGATGGTCAATGTTTTGGATCTTGTAGTACCTGATGACCAATTACCAGACTTGGAAACACCATCTCAATATGTGGCCCCGTTTTCGTGTTATTAGGTTTTAAGTAGGTTGACCTTTGACCTCGATGGTCAATGTTTTGGATCTTGTAGTACCTGATGACCAATTACCAGACTTGGAAACACCATCTCAATATGTGGCCCCGTTTTCGTGTTATTAGGTTTTAAGTAGGCTGACCTTTGACCTCGATGGTCAATGTTTTGGATCTTGTAGTACCTGATGACCAATTACCAGACTTGGAAACACCATCTCAATATGTGGCACCGTTTTCGTGTTATTAGGTTTTAAGTAGGCTGACCTTTGACCTCGATGGTCAATGTTTTGGATCTTGTAGTGCCTGATGACCAATTACCAGACTTGGAAACACCACCTCAATATGTGGTGCCGTTTTCGAGTGATTAGGTTTTAAGTAGGTTGACCTTTGACCTCGATGGTCAATGTTTTGGATCTTGTAGTACCTGATGACCAATTACCAGACTTGGAAACACCACCTCAATATGTGGTGCCGTTTTCGAGTGATTAGGTTTTAAGTATGCTGACCTTTGACCTCGATGGTCGTTATTTTGGAGCATGTAGTACCTGATGATCAATTACTAAATGTGGGAACACCACCTCAATATGTGGCTCAGTTTTCGTGTTATTAGGTTTTAAGTATGTTGACCTTTGACCTCGATGGTCATTATTTTGGAACTTGTAGTAGTTGGTGACCAGTTACTAGATTTGGAAACAGTACCTCAATATGTGGCTCAGTTTTCGTGTTATTAGGTTTTAAGTAGGTTGACCTTTGACCTCGATGGTCATTATTTTGGAACTTGTGGTTGCTGGTGACCCGTTACTAAATGTGGAAACACGACCTCAATATGTGGACCCGTTTTTGAGTTATTAGGTTTTAAGTGTCATACAAACGACGTCCAGGTAAAAGTAGGTGTGGTATTGGTAATCAGCATGGTCGAAAACCCCCATATGCCGAGTTTCATCCAAATCGGTTAAAATTATCGTAGAAAGGGCGTATCCCACATGAACCATAAGACCCAGGTAAAAATAAGTATGATATTCGTAATCAACATATTCGAAAACCCTCATATACCGAGTTTCATCCAAATCGGTTAAAATTGTCATAGAAAGGGCGTATCCCACATAAACTATAAGACCCAGGTAGAAATAAGTGTGGTATTCTTACCAGCATGGTCGAATCGGAAATATAAATGTTTCTGCGCATGCGTGTTATTTCTACTAAATTGGATTTGGCATACGCAACCAAGTGTGGGTGTATACTATGTTATTTAGGGAATGAATAACTGGAACCAGCACTGCAACTGGAACAGGCTGTAGTCTATTGTAATGTCTTATTTCATGTTTCTGCGCATGCGTGCAATGTGTAATTAATTGGAAATTTAAATTTACTGCGCATAAGCAATCAAGTGTGTGTGTGTGTGTTGTTATTTTTTTTATTCTCTGCTCTATTATGTTGCTATAAAGTGCTCCTAAAAGAGAACGGGGATGTTATGTCTTATTTTATGTTTCTGCGCATGCGTGCAATGTGTAATTAATTGGAAATTTAAATTTACTGCGCATAAGCAATCAAGTGTGTGTGTGTGTGTGTGTGTTATTTTTTTAACGACGAAATCGAAACAGTTTTGCGCATATGCGCAGTAGGTCAAAAATTGGTCTCAAAATGGAGGGCGAATACACCCCCATTATTCTCTGCTATGTTTAAAAAGAGTGCTCATAAAAGGGAACGAGTCTCTGTGTAATATGTGCTATGTTATGTGTTCGTAGTCTCTGTGTAATTTCTGCTATGTTAAAAGTGCTCATAAAAGGGAACGGATCTTATGTGGGGTGTGGCAGGTGCGGTGATCCGGCGTCGACCTCCGCCATTGCCGGTCCCAAGCCCTGGATGAGAAAGGAGGAGGGTTGGGGGTGTTGCTACCCCGTAAAAGAAAATAAGCCATACTCTGCGCTAGGATGAAGAATGTGATATCTGCTCTGCTATGTGGTTGTAAAGTGTTCATAAAAGGGAACGAGTCTTTGCTGTTTAAAAGAGTACTCATAAAAGGGAACGATATGTGCTATGTTAAATAGGTTGATGAAGAATGTGATATCTGCTCTGCTATGTGTTCGTAAAGTGCTCATAAAAGGGGACGAGTCTTATGTGGCGCGTGGCATGTGTGCGGTGTGCGGCGCAGCAGAGCGTGCGCGTAGCCGGCCAATCAGCGTCAGGGGAGGCGAGGTCCGATGCCAGCCAATCGGGGTAAAGAGGGAGGGTCCTGCGTCAGCCAATCGGCGGGGGTCCTCCGCCGGCCAATCAGCGCGGTACTCCTAAGCGTGACCAATCGCCGTTAAGGGGCGGGGTCCGGTGCCAGCCAATCGGCGGAGGTCCGGCGCCAGCCAGTCAGCGCAGTAGATAGGAGGTCGTAAAAGAGCGTGAGCAATCGCCGTTACGGGGCGGGGTCCGCTGCCAGCCAATCAGCGGTCGTAAAAGAGCGTGGCCAATCAGCGTCAAGGGGCGTGGCCTGCGCCGACCAATCAGCGTGAAGGGGCGTGGCCGGGGGCGTGGCCTACACCGACCAATCAGCGTGAAGGGGCGTGGCCAGCCAATCAGCGTCAAGGGGCGTGGCGGGGTCACGTGACCTGCGCCAGCCAATCAGCGTCCAGGGTTTGCGCATGCGCAGTAGGAAAAAAAACTCGCCCAAGTGTCCCCACTCTACTTCACCATTGGTTATGCTTTCCATCGAAAAAGACCTGACAATAAGAATACTAGAGTTCAGCCAGCATGTATTAGGCAGTTTTGCTCCAATCAAAGAGAGAAGAATGAACTTACTAATTAAATAAGATGATTAATCGGATTAAATGTTCTGCATTATTTATTTTTTAAAAACAGATTTTTATTTAATTTAACATGTCACATAGCATTTGCATCTAAATTAATGCTGATTAGTCAATGAGTCCACTTTATATTTTCTGTCTCCGATCGTTCATACTGCAACACCCGAAACCACAAACCACCGGTCGCCACTGGAAAGTATGCCATGTTTTCCTGCCCATATTACCCAAAATTACTCTATATATAATACTTGATAACAAAACAATATTCTAGATAACTAGATAGATATGTAAAAGTGATTCGTTTTCTTCATGAAATATGGAATATTAAATTTTTTGATGCTCCCAATTATGTCAACTGTTTGGAATGAAAATAAGTGCATAATAAGAGCGTGAATTTACTCCATCTTAAATATTCTCGAAGAAATTGGTAGAAATTCTTCAATCTTGGTTAAATATAGCGTGTGTTTTATTTGAAATTCTAGAATTATGCATATAGTTGTTGTTGAAATTAGCCAGGGGCAACTCACCTCATTTAAAGAAGGAAGATATTTAACGGAAACTTTAATAAACATTTCGTTATTTAAAAGAGGAATATTTTAGGCTTCTCAATAGGCTTGGGGGACACCAATCAAGTTAAGGGATCAATTTAGCTATATTCTCTTGGAAACGACTTTTTTTTTCATAAAGATGGTGTGTGCTTGCTTTAGGCCTATTCCTTAGCATGAATCCGCTAATGTGTAAACTAAAAATCATACCTGATAACAACAAAATATCAGTTATAATAATTAAAGAAGAATTATATAAATTAAAAGTTTATATATTTTAATGTTTAAGGAATATGTAGCGGGGAAGGATGGGAGGAAAATTGTTATAAAGTGCAGCCGTTACTAATTCCGTTACTACAAAAAGTACGAAAGGTAGTCCGAATCATATAATAAACGCTTATTAAATTATTATACTAAATTATAAAACATTGTCTAACGTAAATTAACACAGAAAGTGATAGGTTATAGCATAGGAAGTTATTTATATTACGAACATTATAAAGTGATTCATTATACAAAGCCAGAGGTCAATCTCATGTCATTACTGTTTTCCCATGCACCTCTGTTGTATTGTATGATTAACATTCTTCATGAAAGCTAAATAGATTAATTTCTTTGTTGAATGGAAATTCAAGGACGTTTGTGTAATTCTATTTATGTTTATGAATCACAGTGTGTATTTCCATACATCACAATTGGTCAGCGGGAAAAGAAAGTGAATAATGTTCTTAAAGAATGATACTTTATGATAAAGGTGTTTCTATTCTTAGCTCTCTGATCACTGGTAAGAAGTACACTTTATTGTTCCTGTTATTCTCACTAACATCAACTGAACGTAAACATTGTGCTAACGTGGACAAAAGTGCGTTCCCATCCCTCCTGAAGAGTATGCGATCATGAAATACTCAAAGGTAGGACGAATTACATAACAATCTGTGAAGCAGTATTTATTTTGACTAGAGAACTACAGAATGTTTCTATGACGTTAAAGCTGATATTTGCAGCATAAATGTAATATCGTCCCTGAATACATTTGTCTTTGCAGTATTAGGTTTGTTGTTTGGTGAATAAGAGTAATCATCTCAACCTGTATTAGTAATGCTATAGATCGTCTCAGTTTTGAAAATTATCTCGGTAGCTTATTTGTTAGAACAATTATCTCCAGAGTTGATGTAGAGAAAACGTGGAAGAAAGAGAAACGACATAAGATCTGTTTGATTCACTAAATAGCTATGAACATCAAAATGTAGGGCACAGCGAAGTCGTTTTATCAGATGGATGAAAAATCTAAACTTCTAAAGAAAATCCTGGAGAGACACAAGTATGATTAAAATTGCCAATATGTTATAATTTCTTCCTCTTTTCTCATGTTTTAGTATATTTCTTACAGCATTCTAACCTCTTCGTTACTGGATTACCAGATAAAAGGAACCCACAGAAATAATTTTCCTTTAAAATTTAAACCAGAAATAAAAACTTTGCTATAAAAAGTACAGAATTTGAAGTTATGACACACCTGCTATTGCTTGTGAATCGAGCGCTCTACCGCTCAGCTAAATGTAATTTGTTTGCGACAACTAAAATATTGGTCTTCATACAGCGTGAATGCTGCTTTACATCTTGTCCAGTATTTACTATGACTTATATTTCAGATATAGGATTGGCTCCTCATGACTTTACCATCTTAATCGAGTCCAATTGAACAACGGTTATTGGTATCGGTTATTGGCATAAATGTCAAACAGCAACATAATAACTTATATTCTGTTGTTATCTGTATATAGGAATAAAATTAGTCATGTATTTTAATTTAATAAAACACTACCAAACATCTATTCGAAAGCATGGGTTTTCGTTTAATAATAACAAATAACAATAATAATAACAAAAAATCATATAAACGTACAAAGGCTTACTTTTGTCCACTACTGTTTGTCATCCTCGGCAAATGTAACTGAAATGAGTGTGTGTTGTTAAAATCAACATAACAAGAAAGGAAGAACATGTATGCACTGTTCGATGTCTTGAAAACGTTCAGAAATCAGAACGTAAGAATCAACAATAGCACGTTACCAGACAGATAAGGGAAAGAAAAAGATATCTAAAAATTTAAACTTTCAAAAACGTTCTGCCAAATGAGTTTATCTCAAATAATTTCTTGAATAGTGATTCTTAAAGTAACACAACTAAATACATTGTTAAAGATATCTAGAAATTGTTTGTCTATCTATCATTTTACTCATATTCTAACACCTACTATAAATTTCTTTAGTTTTCCCAGTTCTTCTAGTGCTCGACAGTCCTCGCATAACCTCTTTATCTCCAGTACTTATTTTCCATTTTAATGTCGTCCATCAGTTCTAGCTTCAGTTTCCCCGCTCCTCTTTCTGCTCCTAAAAAAACCTTCTCTTATGTATCTTATTTTACATTTCGATCTCAGTCAACGTCTAAGCACTTTTCTTCTCCAATTGCATGTAAATTTTTTCTTTGCTTTCATACTAACCTTAACATTTCTTCGTTCGTTTTCGGTTTGTTTCAGCTAATTTTTCTCATTCTTCTCCACCTCCACATTTTAAAAGTTGTCGCTTTTTCGTACTGTTTCTGACCATAGAACGAAATACTTTATGAGCTTCACTTTATAAAAAATCATCAAGCAAAGACCTACAAAATCCCTTATTGCTGGACAGAGTTCATTTCATCAGGATTCCTGACAACCCATCGGAAGGGGGCTGCCTCCATATTACTGCCTGGGTACTGCTTTAAGCCAAAACTCTTTTATATCGAAGATTTCTCAACTAGAACTCCAATACTTTTCATACGAATGACGTGACGACATTAATAAACTTGACGATAGTTAATGTAGTGTAAAATAACTTACGATTATACTATCGTAAATAATCATGACTAAAGAGATTTTTTGAATACTAATTGCAAAATCATTGGCACATGAGAAAGGATATACTTCTGTTTCAAATACTTTTTGTTCAAAATGGTTAAAGATGATCTTAATTCTAGTCAACATGAATTACATTAACCATACGTAAATACTGTTGACCAATTGATTTCTGCTTAAGAATAGTTACTTACTAAATAAGCTATTTCTTTTTTAAAAAAATGTACAGGCGCTTACAATGAATAGGTTTTTTTCTTTGAGTTCCAATTGATTGTGAAAGAAAGCACCAAAATCTAAAATGGTGGTAGAATTTATCATGGTATTCAATGTGTAGATAGAGTTACCTGATGTACAGTTTATATTCTTGTTCCACACTTCAAGTTAACATAAATTGAAAAACTCATTTTGTAAATCGTCAAATTTCAAAAATGGTTAGAAAAATAGCATTTAAAAAACTAAGGAAGGAATGTGTCGGTACTTCATACCACAATAGAAAGCGCTGCTACTACTACGCCAGTACATAGTTCACATTTTGGTGTTCATGCTTAGAACCATGAACTATGCTTCAAATTTTCTGGAGTCAAACTCTTCACTTGACTTTTACCGCAAGCTGAAAAAGGTATCTCAACGGAACAATATTCAATTACCATATACTCCATGAAGGCAACTCAGAGTACTTCTACGATAAACTGAGAACAAAAATTAGCTATTTTTTTTATTGATTTCGTGAAAGATCCGTTTAGCCATTTCAAGTTTTTACATCATATTTAATTTTACCTAAGGTCGAATAGATTCATCTCGTCAATCACAGTTCTTTCCAAATAGCTTTGTGCTAGAAAAATACCGATTGTGTGTTTCTTACTGAATTCTATTGCTTCATTCCACCATTTCATCTATTACCTTCTTCGCTGTCTCCTTTAGCTTCGCAGCATGATTTTGGGACATTAAACTAAAAGAAATTAAAAATTGCATTCACATATTCGGACCAAGTGAACATGAAACGGAAAATTACGCTGAAATTTTGAAATTTTAAACCGAGAACAAAAATAGATTAAAATCTATAATTTGGATTGAAGTAAACATTTATAATTAGGGAAAGGATCTCTTCATAATGACGGCAAAATCTAAATTTATTCTCCATGTTTTTTTTCTTTTTTTAGAAATAATAATAATATAATAACAAAAATACATTTTCTACAGACTGTCAGTTATAACATCCTAGTAGTTCGTGCTACATTTTATGTATAGCACTTACACAATTTTCGTAATTATTTAAATATACACAAAAATAGGCAAATATTTTCCATATGACTCAGGATATACAATATTCAGATAGCACAGTTATTATTATTAACCATGGAAGGTTAGAGTTCATCACCTGAAATATCCATCCTTCGCACGGGTAAATAAGGTTAATAAAAACCAAGATTGAACACCCTTTCCCTCCCTTAGGTGTATATTTCAATCGAAGGGGTTGGCCCAAATGCTCGCTATTTTCAAAAATTCATTTCAAACGACTCATCTAGTTTCCCGCATTGTGCACATTATGAATTTAGAATTGTTAATTAATATAGGTTCCATGTCCAACTTTATTCCCCTATTGAAACCAGAAATAGTACAAATCTACTTTTAATTTTAACATTGATTCTCATAGAGCGATAACGGTAATAGTAGGAGACAAAGTTTTTCGGTATGGATTCAGCATCCCAACACATGTTTAATCTCAGATTTATTCTTGTACTGTAACCGAAAATAGTAGAAACTAGTAGAACTACCAATTCCAATATTAGTTCCTATATAATAGTAACCATAAGAGAGCTTAAAACTGGTTTTGATATGGGCTCAGATTCAGATTAACTCACAGTATCCATCTTTTACAACTCGTAGTTATAAATTTACTACTTTAGGCTTTAATATATAACACACACACTAAAAAGAGTCCTGTGAAGAGAACTCCAGGGTATGGATTCGATGTATTTTGTTGCACAGAATCCAAATTTCGAAACCTCAGAACGATTGACAAAATACATCGAATCCATACCCTGGGGTCCACTGAACAGTACTTTTATTTTTGTGTGTGTGATTGTGTATTGAATTCATATAGGCCTAGTTTGGGCGTCTAACGTAGTTTCAAAATTTGAAACAAAAGTCCCTTGTGTTTATCTAGATTTACCAAAAAGACGTGTAGAACTATCTACTCTACAGAATGATAACAGAAAACCATTGTGGCTTAAGTACGGAATTTTTCACCAATATAGTACGAGTAATACTATTTGCTTCATTCAATGATGTAGTTGAACAAAGACATGACGGAATAATTCAATGCATATTTCGCCACCAATTCATTTCTTCATTATCATTACTTCTCACGCCTTTAAAGTATAAATAAGTAATCATCTAATTTGAAACACATTATTTTTAATGCATACACTTCTGGGATATAATTTACTTAGAGAATATGTGTACACACAGGACTTCGAACAATGATCATATAGATCTATTTCTACTATGCTACGCAAGTTGTTCATTTTGAATTTATCTCCATATTAGAAGAGAAGAAAAAGAGGAAGGACACAGGATCCAATTTTTGTTAATTTGAAGTATCTACTTTTCACATTAAGCATATATTACTTTCGAATGGAAAGTAAAATAATTAAACAGCAAAACCACAGCTTGGTAAATTCAGTGTTTTTAAAACAAACTAACTTTACTTCCTAAGGGCAAAATTTATATTCCGTTCCCAATTTTTAGTGTTCTATTACACAACTGAAATAATAATAATAATAATAATAATAATAATAATAATAATAATAATAATAATAATAATAATAATAATAATAATAATAATAATAATAATAATAATAATAATCATAATAGTGGTAGTAGTAGTAGTAACAGTAATGGCATGAAAGTAATTCTGTTAGGAAAACTGTAATTTATGTTGATGTCAGTTATGCTCACCCGTAATCATTATGGGAGTAATGTTTAGGATAGAAATATAATTCTGTCCCAGGTACGTAGTGATGCGCCCGAGACAAGATGTGTGCCATAAACGAGACGAGATATGGTTAGTAAGCTTCAAAATAAGACGAGACTAGACAAATCCCTGCGGCTTGTGAAGTATCTCGTCTCATGTCAAATGTCTCGAAAAGCTTAGCCTAATTTTAAAAATTAATTCGAAAGAGGTATTTACTGAGAAGGAGCTCTCTGCTTTAAAACCAATATCTACGTTTATTACTTTTAAAAAGTGGAATGCTTGAACTAAACGTAATAGTGAGCCTCGAAATCAAGCTTTATTAACTACTACGTAAAAATAGTGACTTGAAAGTGTATCATATAAAATATACCCATAATAGAGTAACAAACGTTTATGTGTTATAATAATAATAATAATAATAATAATAATAATAATAATAATAATTATTATTATTATTATTATTATTATTATTATTATTATTATTATTATTATTATTATTATTGTTATTATTTAACGTTTTAACAAATCCCGGCTGCAATTCTGCGTACCTACTAGTATACAGGTATCATACATATTTGCTTGATGTTTCGTTTACACGGGATATTCATGTGTCGTAAAGGTTAGTTGATTTGAAGTTTAACGTCCCCCTCAGCATCCCTATATGAGGCGTGGATCTACAGCTTAATGTGCAATCAAAACGGGGAAATCAAAGTGAAAAATATGTAAAGTTAATGCTTAATATTTGCTTAAACAATTAATATGGAAGCCAAAAACTTAATTACAGACTAACCTTAATCTAGTGATACTGCGAAAGGGAGGTTTTCAATGTGTTCTATGCTAATGCTTACCTGTCGCGCCATTGCACGTGAGTATGTAGTCACTTTATAGGACTATGTACATCCTATATTCAAGATCTTGTTTCTGGGCAGTAACGCTACATTCCAGGATAATAATATGCCGATTTACATACCTGAACGTGTTGCAGCATGGTTTGAGGAAAATTAGGATGAAGTTGAAAACCTCTGCTGGCCCTCCCAATCCACGGACTTGAGCATAATTGAACATCTTTTGGTTCGTTATGGAGGCATAAATCTGGCGCAGGTTTTTACTTCTATTCTTTCTTACGAAACTGAATGGCGCACTACACGCGAAATTGTGTAATATTCCACTTGCTACCATTCGCGACTTCTATGACTCCATTTCACGTCGTATCAGAACTGTTCTGAGGCCGAAGAGTGGCGCAGCGCTACAAAGTAAGTCCCTGGGGCTCATTAACCCTCTTAGTACACTGAGAAAAAAGATTGTAGGTGACGTACTTAAAAAGATAGGTTACATATGTAATTCCTGTAGTTTTTGGACTTAACGTACAGCAGACGTATAACTGAAAACGCATGTTTTATAATACTTTCTGTATAAGTGTTCCATCTATACGTACTTTCCGTATGAAACAATGCAGGTGGTCAGGATCTCACATATAAATGGACTATATAACATATAACTGACGAAGGTAACATAAATATATGCATGTGATATACGGAAAACTGTTAGATGTCAGACATCCTGCAACGGCATGATGTAACATCTAACGGCAGTGCCTATGTAGCATACGGATAACGTATGCTCCGTACTGATTTCTATAGTAAGCAAGAGGATACCGTATAATTGTACAATATACCGCTGTCCGGAGAAAGGATTTTTCTCTGTGTATAAAGAAAATAGTAGACTTGCAGTGAAATAGCTATTGCATCAACACTGTTCATTAGAAAGTCATGATTTATAGTTCATTCTGTTCACCATGAAACAAGCTTTCCAGAGGTGCTATATATTGGGCCCATAAAGTTCTTGAACAGGAAAAGTTGGGAGAATGTCGGGAAAATTCCTTCCAAAAACCCTTTCGTCAACTTTGGCCGTCTCTCGAGTGGCTCCGAGTAAAAGCACACAATCCAAATGTATCTCGAAAAATACTATAGGGAATAAGAAATTAGTGTACCAAATTTTGTTTTGATAGACGGAATAAGTGTGAGGGGAAAAGTTGTATACCAATACGCTCTGTGCATACAAAACCGAACCTATGACCTCACTTATAAAGAGAACATAGACTAATATAAAAATATTGCACAATCTCTGCAAAATGTAACAAGCGTGTCAATTGTTATCATGCATATTATTCCATGGCATGTGGAGAGGGAAATTTGGGATAAGTCGCAAAAATGTCTTCCAAAATGACTTTATTGCAAAGTTGTGCGTCGTCTGAAGCGACATCGGAGCGGGTAGGAGTCAGTGCGCAAATTAAAGGACATTTTTTTGGAGGGGGATTAAAGTGCACATCCGAGCAATTTACTAGATATGGGGAAAGTCAAAACTTATGGGAGATATCCAACTCTTCAGAGGAGGATTTTCCCCTCATCCTCCCTACTAAGTCGCACACTCATAGGAGTATACAATTAAAATGTACTTTAAAATACTAGGAGGAATAGGGGTAGGGGTATATCCTTAAAACAAGGGAGGGGATATAGTATGACACCGTAAGAACGGAATAGAGAGCAGAAGGGCATCGGTGGGGATGTTGGTGGGTATATCCCAATACAACTGTAGCACATTTGCTGTTTAAAATGCTTGCTTCATTCTACAGAGAATGTGGTACAAGTCTTGATATCAAGATAAATAGTACTGCGTTTATAATTTTTGTATTACTGAAATGCTCTCCCGTATGCTCTCTTTATAGGTCAGGTCATCGTAGGTTCGGTTTTTATGTACAGAACGTATTAGTATTCAACCTTTCTCCTCATATCTAATCCGTCTATCAAAACAAATTGGTACACTCATTTCCTATACCCTATAGTATGTTTCGAGATACATTTGGATTGGGTGTTTTCACCCGGGTCCACTCCAGAGGGGGCCAAAGTTGATGGAAGGGATTTTTGGAGAGAATTTTCCCGACGTTCTCCCAATTTCACTGTTCAAGTACTTTATGGACTCCAACACATAGTACCCCTGGAAAGCTTGTTTTATGCTGAAGAGAGTGAACTATAAAACATGATTTTCCAATATACACTGTTGATGCAATAGGTATTTCACTGCGAATCTCTGATTTTCTTTATACTAACAGGTTAATGAGCCACATTGACTTTCCGTTGTCCATGGAACCTAATTTTTTGTGCATGACATATCTTTGTTATGTTTATCGAATGGACTAGGTTAAATTCGGATGTCCGGATAACAGGTTCATGTCCGTTCCTTGTGACTTAAAGAGAAAATAATTTGATCACATTCGCATAAAGAATCACTTGTAAAATAAATGTATTATCCTAAAATGTGATTAAATGAAAAGGCCTAATTCAAATGCGTAACAAGTAGCTTAGCGGAAAAAGAAACTATATACAAAGTGAAGGAGACCTATGTACTATATCTTGCGTTCGTGCAAACATGTCATTTATCTCTCAACTCTTTCTTATAAGAGTTTTTTTTTTTTTTTAAATATTTTTTGGACTTAGCCCCTTTCTCCACTTGATGATGTAATTATGTTATTTCTTATTTGAATTTCTTACCAAAATTAAAGAACATTACTCTTCTTCCTTCAGAGTCCCTGTATGGTGAAGGGGCCACGATGAAATCTAAAATAGGTTGCGTATCCTTATGTGGATTAATATCGCTATAAATTTTCTTGTGTTTTTCCATATGTTTGAAGTAGGTCTTCAACTGCAAGAAAAGTAGGAAATATAATACTATTAGCATAAAACTAGTCGTGAGTTCTCATAATAAGTTTGGCGGAAAGAAATAAAAAATCTTGTTAATCATTATGACTCAAAATATCGAAGGAAAAACTCATATATAGTCATTAAAATATAACTTAAATTGTAACATAAAATTATGTATAGCCATTTTACACCATGAGGTATCACTTTGGAGTATTTTTATATCTTTCTACATGATGTAGTGTTTTCTCGGACAATTAATTTTTTCCCTTTTCCTGCTTGAAAATTAAGAACATAACCACAGTCAAGAAATGCGCTATTTTTCCTTTCGATCACGTAGTTTTGCATCTGCTCACGAGATGGTAGCACGAATCACTAAACCTAGGAAAAGTTTTGCGGTCAACTTTCACTACATTTCTCCACTTTGATATATGAGCAAAATGTCACTCTCACTTCTATATATCCGTGAATGTTATCTATACAGGTAAGTACGCATGTTTATGTATTTTTCTATTTTAAATTATTTTTGTTATAGTTCTGGAAGATGTCACTTCAGTCACAATGGAAGGGTTAATTTCCGATTTATGCGTAAATCTGTAATAATCCCTATATTGCAATCGTAATTGTACTTTATGAGTAAACATCCATATATGTATAAAATATCGAATGACAGCTGTCTTTGTGAATCATTAACAATATTTTAAGTCATATCTATCCTATTTATATAGACTCATTAGTAGTACAATCAATTTGATTAGTTTCATTCTATATGTAGGCTTTAGTCAACAGCTTAACTTAATGCCTCTCTTAAATGGATATCTTTACCATAGATTATTACTTTTACTATTCTCGAAGTCATGACTTCAAGTGTAAAAATCCTATCTCCAAGGCAATATTACAACTAAAACGTGTGTTATTTCTTGTAATATTTGCTTAACTATCTCTGTTTTCCAAACCGGTGTGTTGCGCTCTTCTGTTTTACAAAATTTTAAATTTAAAAATAAATTTCATGTCATCCAAAAGGACTTCAAGTCTTAACTTTGTATAACACCCTTTATTTTTATCGTGGAGTTCTTCAATAATAAGTTGAAATCAATTTTGAGACAAAACGCCTATATCAAATCTAATCTACAACAATCTACAAGTATAACGTAACCTAAATAAGTCGTGACGTCATGAGCTTCAGTAGCTGGAAAGCAGTAGCTTAAAGACGTGTCAAGGTCAGTGCCACAGAAACAAAAGTTGAGTTGCTTTTGAGTTTAACGTCCCGTTCAGCAGGGAGGCTATATGAGACGTGAACCTACTGATTAACGTGGAACCCGAACCATATGAGCTCCCGCAGGGAAGGGAACCCGGCACTCCCACGCCAAATGCGCGTACACTAACCGTTCAGCCACGAAGCAGCTCAGAAACAAAACTCTATCATAGATACTATACTGTGGTAAGCCACTCTAATTAGAATTGCTATAACTCTTCTTTGTGATCTTATTCTCAGTTCGTTCTTGATCTGTACTAGTATTGTTCCCATTTCATGATACTTTTAAGAAAAAATCTAATATGAAAACCGGCAATCGATTTTCGGTTTTGAAAGCCTAAACAATTTTTCGGTTTTTGAATCGAACATCTATTATAAAAATCGAAATTGAATTTCGGTTTTGAAATAAAATTGAATGAATAATTACTAACAATTTTCGTCGTCTCTCCATTACAAAAATACTTTCACGCAAATAAGGGTGTTCGAATTACGAAGAACAGTATTTCCTTTCTTTCCATTTCTTTAAGGTTACCATTACCATAGTCTTCCAAACATTTCCTATATAATCAGTGCTTGAAACGAGAAATAATGTGAAATGCTACTGCCGGTAGCCTATATCGTATTTTGTATTTGAATTTGCAAGTGTACCGTCAAATTAGAAACCTAACATGTACAATGTCACTAGAAAATATGTCAGTATGAAAATTAAAAGGAAAGACGAAGAGTCAGAGTAATCTGTATCATATACTAGAGAGTCAACTACCCATTTTGAGCCTTGCATAAGGTACTCAGTGCCTAATAAATCTCTTCGGAGCTTCGGTGCAAAAAAGGATTTTTATAACTCCTCAATCAGTACTTGGCCACAGTAAAGGAGGTATTTGAACCCCCTTCCGGTGAAGAATAATACTTGAAATTTGATATCCTTGTCAGAAACCATAACAACGAACCTCCTCGAATTGACTTACGTACGTGGTTCCCCGATTGCTTCTGCGGGACCTTCTTTCCTCCCGGATCCTAACTCTCTTTTCCTGAAAACCACGAATGAGTAACACCATTTAAAAAATAGTAAACCTACTATATGTTTCGTGAAACGCGAAACATTTTGTTTCACGATTCTAGATGTTTTGATTTCAACAAAGACGTACTGCACATTGATTTCAACAAAGTGTGTAATATATTTACTTAAGATGTTATGATATAATGATGATTAGCTTCACCGTAGTTTTAGTGACACCTTTTCTATTCTGTATTAAAGAATCCAGTCTAAGCTGGCTACTCGCAAGATACTGTATGTTACACAATGCGAGTTGTGTTAGTTGTTTTTAATATTTACATGTTTTTGCTTTTACTTTTTAAATATTACTTGCATGTTAACAATGGCGTAGGAAATCAAATCAAGTTTGCTATTAATACGATATTTTAAAATGTACAAATCTCAACAAAATGAATAACAGAGTAATTTAGATATTGTAAAATTTCTTCGGTAGAGCAATAAAATGTACTCGGTATTTGGACTTTCGCTTCGCCTTTTTATTATAAAAAGTCTTCTTAAATACACAAATTATAATAAGTAATTCCTCTAATATCTACTTAGGTAAGATTAAGATAGGAGCCCGGTGACCAAGCGTCGTGGGCTTTGAGGTGAGGTACTCTCGTTGACCGTGCATCGTGAGAGAGGTGTAGATTAGGTATCTCTCTCTCGGTGACCGTGCGTCGTGAGAAAGAGGAAAGGAACCCGGTGACCAAGCGTCGTGGGTATAAGGATGGGTACCTCTCGGTGACCAAGCGTCGTGAGAGGGTTTTAGGTGTTTCAATCAATCCGGAAAGGTGTTTCAATCAATCCGGAAAGATTGATGTTGGTTGAGGCATGCAGTTCGCTTTTATCCTGTATTGTAGGCTTCCTTCGTTGATTCTCGTCCTTCCGACTGTTGGCGATGGTGAACGACTCCTCTTCGGGACCGTCGTCTGTTTGTTTTTATTTACTATTAACACATGTAGTTCACACGTGGTTATTGCATGACGCAATAATTTCTAATATGAACTTCAAACAATGATTGCGGAGCGGTTCGGACCCTTTCGCCTTGGAGCATTGGTGCATTGCACTGTTTGTGCCACTGATTTTACGGCTTTGAACGTATTTCTACTACTAGTTAACTAACTTCCGGACTGAAAGCAAATACAAAATGCGTAAATTTCTATTTATTTTTTCTTGCAGTGTTATCGCTATCGGGAACCGAACGCATGTCTGCATACACCGAATGTGCGTGCCAACTATTAGATCAGAGGAGTGCGATTTTTGAGTTTGTTTTAGATAATGCAAATAAATTTACGCGTAACATGTGTAGAAAACATTCTGTTCTGACGAACAGAATTTTTTCGAATTGTAATTACGTGTCTCGATATCAGTATATCCGTGAGTGTAAAATAACGGCATAAATATTTCCTAAAACCCTTTCCTAACTTATTCTTTCTATATTTGTGATACTAGTACACATGAAAACACATGAAACGGGATCACCTTAGTGTCGACTTAAATTACAGCTGACATTTCTTTTTTTCTTTTTTTCTTTTTCTTTTCTTTTTTTAATGATTTTGCCTTGTTTTAGAACAGAGCAGAACAATCTTACGTGGCTAAGATTATTTTTACGGGGCAGTACTAATCGGACTATTGAAAGTTTGAGGGGCCATCGTGTTTAATGCGCTTTGCTAAATAAAGAAAACTAACACACACGCACACTAATTATACTTATATTGAGTGGCTGTGGGTCAGTTAGTACATCATTAACTCAGTATTAGGGTTTTAAGGTACACCCTAAAGCAGCGTTTCCCAAGAGGAAATCGAAACAAATTTATTAATTCTGTGACACCCCAAATTGGGAGACATAGCAAAAATTATATATTTCTATTTCACATTACTATGAACCTCTACAATGGAAAAAAATTACTTTAATTGTAATATATTATTGTACATACATTACTGTGTGAGGGTCCCGTTTGCGCATTTTGACCTACAGTCAGCAGAATTAAATGTCCAGAAAGAAAGAGAATTGGTTGATGTGGGGAATGACTGAGGTTTGAAGCTCCAGCACTCACAGTACGACACCGCATTATTCTGGATTTCTCTCCGGAGGGAATATCCAGCTATTTCTACAAAGGCTATGAAAATTCTTATTCCCTTTCCAACATCCTGCTTAAATGAAGCAGGATTTTTTGCAATAAACGTAATCAAGTGTAAGAACAGGTCGCAACTGTTGTCAAAACTTCGGGATTGCAAATTAATTTTGCTTCGTGCACCAACTTCTTTTACTCATTTTTAAAAATTTGTAACTTTCATATAGCATTTAAATAACTGTAACTTTCAGTAGATATTATTGAACAATTGTTACATTACTAATATTATTGAATAATTCTAACATACATATATTATTTAAAAATTGTAACGTATATTAACCATGTTAACAAATTATAAGTTTTATACTGTGTTACTCTTCTGTACATTTTTAATGTTGTAAAAAAGTAATTATTATCATTGATTCTTTATTGTTACAGACTATTTCGTAACTTGAAATTTTAAAATATCATTCAATCCTTTCGACAAAGCAAACATGCATACAAATTACCTACATTTGTGTCTTAAAAGTACAAGAGATTTGTTTGTTCGTTCTTTATTTAGTGATCTTCCTTCTTAGTGTAAGGTTGGATACAGTTTTTGAAAAACAAAGTGTAGTTTTAAAAATCTAAGTCCTATATTATTTAAGACATTGCAATTTGTTTTCTATTTTTAAATTAGAATGAAAAGTAAGAATAATGATTTACCACGGGGAAAACACAGTGATCGAGTTTTCTGCTTTGTGAGGAGATCAGTAATCCCCCCAAATAAACACAGTATTTTATATTTATAAATAATAATAATAATAAGAAGAAGAAGAAGAAGAAGAAGAAGAAGAAGAATATCAATATCTATGAGTGTGTCGCGAGAATTCAAGTTACACCTGTAGTGTTTCGCAAGTTGAAAAGGTTGGGAAGCGCTGCTCTAAAGTGACAGTTGTATTACATACTTAGGTAGATCTACATAGGATATTCTAAAACTCGCGCCCCGTGCTCAACAGGGGCTGCTGTTAGAAGTAAAACAAGAAGATGAAAATACCATCTATTTAATTCCGAGACCTTATTTTAGCGATAGATCCCATACAAATATGATGATGTGTGAACATTGCACGGCAGATGTCAATATAGATATCTAACAGCAACAGATTACCATTGTTCGGTGCAGAGGAGTACATATGCAACTTAACAAGGCAATCCGTATTCAAACCACATTTCTGGATATTTTTTTATGTATTCTGATAGTGTCTTTTAATGCAAGTACAATCACACATATCATCGTGTTAGGATCTGCAGTCACTATCTACCAACTTCGGGACTAAAACCAGGGCTCCACTTATTGGAGGGGAGCCTCATACAGGGTCGTCGCGTGGCCTGGGCGACCGGGTCGCCGGGACGACAAATCAACAAAATTCAAGGAATTCATATTATGTTGGAAAATGATTTTTTTAATAATGTTCATTCGGATATTTTAATAATGATCACGCCATGGCTAAGTAAAATTACCGCTAATGTAAAACATCATCTAGGATTATTCAATGGGAATTCTCTCCAGCCCTCTGTGAGAAGAGATTTTATCGTGGAAAATTGACCAAGATCTGCTATTACTTACTTCTTATCCGTATGACAGTTTGGTACAAACTGCAAAAACTTTAGTAGAATTCAATAACATTTCTTTATTCCTATTCCGCATGGACGTAGCTAAGGGGGGCACGGGGGCACCGGCCTCCCCAAATTTTGGCTTGGCCCCCTCAAATATTTATTTAAAATTATATGTTACAAATTGTTTTTATCCGACAATAAATGAAAAAATATCCACAATAAACTTCAATTATTCATATTTCTAAGAAAAGGTCATTTTTTAAATCCATTTACAGGCTATTCCTTAAACGCTAAATGAACAGTAATAAGAATTTACCTTTAACGAGTTTCCGTTACCATTTGGCTAGGAGGATGCACCCCCATTGCTCAACACAGTACTTTGTTTTAACTGTTTTACGAGAAATATATTGAATGTAGAGTTACTTTCTTATTTTTATTACGTTCAACAACGATTCTGGCAAAACAGAGAATAGAATGTCAACTATTTAGAACCTTATATGTGCTGGCAACACTGCAGCTGAGCGGGAAAGAGTCCGCAAATTATCGGGAGTACACTATATATATATATATATATATATATATATATATATATATATATATATATATATGGAGGGTTATTCCATTTGCAAATATGGCCCCACAGTACCGCAATAACTGAAATACCACAATTATCTGCTTAGTTTGACGCCACTTGACCATAACCGGTTAGCATCACAAATACAACTTCGCACGTAGGCTACTTTCCAATAAATAACAGAATAAATATCTTTTCAGTCCTTCAATTCTGTACGAACCTCATACAACAACTGTGTTTATTAACTATCAGGGATGTAGCCATGGAGGAGGCTAAAGGGTCTCCCCGACTAAAATGGAAAAAAATCTTAATAAAATTCAAATTTAGGCTATCCTGAAATAGTTTAAACTGAAAACAGTTTTTTAAAAAGGCATTACAATACAATTTTAAGGCTTAAGTTTTACAAAAAGTTTCGAAGGGCACTGCCGCACGTCGTGTTTTCGGGGAAGGGGGGGGGGATATTCCCAGACACCCTTTTGCGTTGTACTCGAAACGAAATCCTGGCTGAGTCCCTGCCAACTATTACAATGTCAACAACACAAATCGCTTTCATGTCCAACACACATCTACTTTTTAAAAATTATTTTCTATTTTTTTTAAATATTTTTGTAAGAATGCCTGCCCCGTTGACAATTTAGCTGATAAAGACGTATTTAAAGCTGATAAAGACGTATTTACGCTCAACAATTGCCCAGTTAAAACTTAACTGACTGGCCATAGTCGCTATTGAAACTGATGAAGCCAGAAGGTTACATTTCAAGGAGATATTGTACATATTTGCTTACAGAAGAAACAGGAGAATGCCATTTAGTGTTTGAATAAAATATGTATATGTTATTATGCAGTTAATTTTTTCTCACTTCTATTTTAATTTATTAGTATTTTTATGTTATCATTCTATGATCTTTACACAACATGTTTTGGAACAACGTATCGTTCATTTCGCCTTGCAGAGCAAACATTAACAAACCGTACATTTTGATTTTGAACATAAATTATAATTGTAGGATTGAATTGAAGCAAATACAAATAATTACAAATATCACCTGAAAAAGTTACTTTAGTAATCTAACGCTATGATAAATTTACTGAAGAATTTGTGTTAATCGCAAGGAAAGAAAAGTTTATTTTATTATTTTTTTAAAGCAAAAGTCAGAAAATAACAGTTTTTGTTATCTTGTACACATTGGGCTTTAATATTTGTATTGTTATTTGTATATTCTATCCTATTACAATGTTGATGTAGCCCTATATCAAATTAAAAATAAGCAAGAATAGCATCTGATTTCATTAATTCAAAACCTGTTTTTATTAACTTTTATATTTAACTATGAAAGCCATTCAGTATAAAAATAATTGATATAGTACCAACTTCGTTTATCTTACATTCCATATTTAAATCTAGGAGTACAGAATAAACTCTGGTTGTTTCTCGTAACATACTGGTAGGGGGATGGGTGCGCCTGGAAATTCTTGCTCCGGGTGCTTACAACTAGGGATGGCCTTTTTCGAAAAATCTGTTTTTCGATTTTCGGAAATTTCATTGTTCGTTTTTTCGTTTTTCGCTTTTTTCGAAAAAATTTTCGTTTTTTGTTTTTCGTTTTTCGATTTTTTCGCTTTTTCGAAAAATTTTTCGTTTTTTCGTTTTTTTCGAAAAAATGTTCGTTTTTTAAAAAAAATTTCGTTTTCCGTTTTTCGATGATTTTTCGTTTCTCAAAAAGTTTTCGGAATTCATGGAATGATAATGTGGGAGGAAATGGGAGTACTCCGTGAAAATCCACGGACACGATTTTGTTTGCCATGAACTTACTTGACCTGGGATCAAATGCACAAGATGTAAGCGTTCTAACACTGAGCTACCGTGCCCCGTTGGATTTGCATTTAATGAAAGGATAGTGTATAATGCCTACTATTGACAAAACTCATCCAATCACGACCAAAATTAGTATGGTTATGGACTGCGATGTATTTAGTACGCACGTTAAATATTATGGTGCTTGAGACTTGAGTTCCAGATTTATTGCTAATCAAATTTGTGTTTTAAGTTAGTGATATCAAGAAATTTCACTAAGACGCATTTGGTTAAACTCAAATGATCTTGACGAAAGTTGGTAGGATCGTAAATATTGACAAGCTTGGTATGCATGGAAGCTCAGTATAAAATATTATGGTGTACAGACTTTTTGTTCTTGAGTTATTAGCTATTAGTGTTAGGTTTGGAATCAGTTAAATCAATAAATTTCATTAAAGCGCGGAAGATGGAACTCATCCAATTTTTACCAAACTTGACAAGGTGGTAGATTTTGACGAACTTCGTAACTATAAAGGTAACCAAGAAAGATCTGTCGCTTTTTCACCCACCACCTTCGAACATCGATATGTAACCTAAGACATACCTGGAAGATCAAAAATAGTCTCCATCAGCATCGACGAGCTTCTGCCAACGTTTTCGAAGGCCATGTATTCCATCGCGGTAGAACTTGGTGGGCCGTGAAGCAAAGAAGGTATTAAGTGCATTTTACACCTCTACTAGGGATTTGAACTGGCGTTCTCTAAGCCGATTGTCCAAGGAATGGAACAGGTGATAATCGGACGGTGCAATGTCCGGGAAGTATGGCGGATGCAATAGTGTTTCCCATCCAAAGTGTAGAATGGTGTTCCGGGTCATCCTAGCTACGTGAGGCTTAGAATTTTCCTGTAACAGGAGGACCCCTTTGCGATTCAGAAGTGCTGGCTCCAGAGTCTTGAGTTTTTTTTCTTGGACACGGCTCAACTTCTGACAGTACACAGTTGCATTGATGCTGTGACTAGCTGGTAGCAGTATTTTTTTCTCAAAGTACTGTCCAGAAAATTTGGACTTGAACTTAGTAAAATCAAGAAATTTCATTAAAACGCGTTAAACTCATCCGATATTGGTCAAAGTTGATATGGTCATAGACTTTAACGAGTGTGGTACGCGTGCGAGCTCAGCACGAAATATTGTGATGCACAGACCTTTATTTCGGTTCTTGAGGGATACAAATTAGAAATAATAATTCACAAAGGTAAACGGTGTAAAATGTATATTTTACAGAATATTAAAATATAATTATTTACTAATAGTGATTATTAATGTGTTATCGACAATATATTTTATAATGTAAAAAAAAGACTAACAAGTTACCAAATAGAAGGATCCTGTATAAACTCATTGTGATAGTGTCAGCCAACTCTGTAATAAATTGACTTTTAACAATTAATTTTGACAAAATATGAAACACGAAGTGATTATATGACTGATACTGATTCCAAAGACTTCCCACTCATTTATCGTATTTTCTATAACTAAGTCAGTATTTTAAAAAATGTTTTGAAAAATAGGCAATTTAATACTAACAAAATACTATTGAATGGTTTATTCGTTCTAAAGATGTTTAATATACGGTAGGACAAAGAACTAAGTATCTACTATAATAATATCATCAAACGAGAATTCAAATTTTAAATAGGTGGGTCTTCGTTTTCGTATTAGTTTTTTTTTTTTTTTTTTTTTTTTTTTTTACTGCTACTAACTGCAGTAGAAGAATACTACTAAGATTAAATATTTTTTATTTGGTTGTTTGTGGAAGTTCAGCATCCCTTTTCAGTATCGAGCGAGACTATACAAGACGTGGACCTACATTTTAAAGTGGAATCCGAACCACCATAACACATTCAATACTTTCCCACTCGGGACCCTGTGCATCAAAGGAATACGCGCTAGCCGCTAGACCAATGGGCAGGGCTTGAAATCTTTTCTTGGCATTATGAAATTATATATTTAAAAGAAACATTTGTCGCTTCCTAATACCTCTCTCGTTCTATGAGAAAAAAATATTGTAACCAGAGATATATTAAGTATTTATCACTTTCGGTTGCATTAAACTTAGAGATTGAAACTACCATTGTGGCACAGAATCCATATAAAAACTGCTTCCGGCTGTCGTTCTTCTTTACTATGAAACCGGAAATGGTAGTTTCTCAGTATTTCCGGTTTACATAGAGGGATAACGATCGAGATGACAATCTTTGAATCCTGGATTCATATATATATATATATATATATATATATATATATATATATATATATATATATATATATATATATAGTTATCTCTTTTTATTTTTGCTCTATGGTGATCAATACTGAAACCGGGAGTTGTGATCAGGGGCGGATCCAGGATGGACTTCTGCGGTGGTTGTTATACTGCTACTTAGAGCTATTTTTAAGAGCTAGATCCGTCCCTGGTTGCGATACATTTCTCCAACTTCCTGTTTCTGTAGAGAAACAAGTGAGTTTCGTTTCACAGTGTAAAACTACGGTAGACTTCCAATCTATGCGAAGTGAGTACTCAAACGTCAATGCAACAAGTAGCACAACTAAAACTCCTGGTTGGAATAGATTAATAAGATCAAAGATAGAACCGGAATCTGTTCCTCGGATGCTGAATCCGTATTAAAAAACCATTATTAGCTATCACTTATCGTTTTTGTTCTATGGCCATAAAGATTGAAGCAGGAATGATTAATTTGAATCACTTCCGGCTTGAATAGAGGGTTAAGGGAGGAGATGGAATCTATTCTTAGGACGCTAAATCGATTTCACAAAACTTCTTCTCGATATCTTTTATAGTTTTTGCTCTATGAATATAAGTATTGGAACCGAAAGTAGTAGTAAATCTCAAGCATTTCCGGTTACAAAAGAATGAAGCAGGTTATGACGATATGTTCTCTTAAAACCCTGAATTGATTCCAGAAAATTGCTTGTCGCTATCTATTACAATTTTTGTTTTATCGTGACAAGTGTTAAAACCGGAAATGGTTAATTTGAACACTTTCGGTTCAAATAAAGTGTTAATGAAGAAGGTAGAATCTATTCTCGGAACGCTGGATTGATTTTTAAAAATGCATCTCGATATCTCTCACTGATTTTGCTCTATGGAAATTAGCATTACCTTTAAAATCAAAAATAGTAATAAACTTCAACCACTTCTGCCTTTGTGGAGTGTTGCGGATTGTAATGGTATTTCCTCTTGAGACCCTGAATCGATTATAAGTGAACCACTTGTCGCTATCTATTACCAACTTTGTTCTGTGGCGATAAATGTTGAAACTTATAATCGATAATTTGAACCACTTTTGGTGTGAATAGAGATCAAGGGAGAAGGTAGAGCCTATCCTTAGAACGCTTAGTCGATCGCGAAAAACCGCATCACGATTTCTCCAAGTTTTTGCTTTATAAAAATCAGTATTGAAAACAATATACTAGTAAATTCAGCCACTTTCGGTTTCGATAGTATTGTGGGTTGAGATGATATATAGCTTATATAGTCTTGAGACGCTGTATCAATTGGATTGAAAAAAAAAAACACTTGTGACTATCTATTACTATTTTTGTTCTATATCGATCAATGTTCAAACCGTAAACGGTTATTTTAAACAACTTGTAATCTGAATAGAGGATTCATGAAAAAGATAGGCCTATTTCGTGGAAGCTGAATCGGTTGCAAAAATCTACATTTCGATATCTCGTAATTCAGTATAGAAATCGGAAATAATAGTAAATATAAACAATTTCTGGTTTTGATTGAATGTTGTGGATAGTTATATGTTATCTTAAGACGCTAAATTTTTGCAATAAATCGCTTCTCGCTATCTATTACTCTTTTCGTCCTATAGAGATAAAAGTTGAAGCCAAAAAAGGCGATTTGAACCACTTACAGCTTGAATGGAGGTTTAATGGAGGAGATTAAACTATTTTACGGGCTCTAAATCGACCGCAAAAAACTATTTCTCAATATCTGTTACTGTTTTTCCATTGACACCTGTCGACAGACAGACGGACAAGTTCAAAACCTGCTCATGCCAAGTGAACATTGTGGTGGACAAACACTGTGTGCGTGGGTTTCCTCGGAGTTCTCCCGTTTCCTCCCACTTTCCTCATTACACCATTTCATTCATTCCTCATCATCACCGTCTCCTTTAGCCTAGCCGGCTGGGACGTAAAACTCACAAATTTCATTTCATTTCAAAGCCATTCTAAAGACTTCCGACACTTATGCCTAGCTTAAGCTGCAAGTGTAAGAAGGGCAAACATTGCATATATTCTTGGGACACTGAATTGGTTCTGGGAAACCGCGTCTTTCTGTATATTACCGTTTGTGTTCTGTGGTCTCGCTATTTCTAACCGCTCTTGCTCTGATGCCAGCTGACAGACGAACGGATGGATAGACAGACAGATGAATATAGCCGTACTATAAGACTTCCTATACGTATGCATAGTTACTGTAGTTTGGAAGTACTAAAAATAAAGTGAATTCAGTTTGTTTTACGAAAGTTATCCGTTTCTCAGCAGTTTTCGTTTTCCGTTTTCGAAAAACTTTCCGTTTTTCGTTTTTCGGAAAATTTTTCGCTTTTCATTTTTCGTTTGCGAAAAATTCATTTTTCGAAAAAGTGTTTTTCGAAAAAATGTGGCCATCTTTACCTACAACCCACGCGAAGGCCCTGGCCTCATAGTCACCTTTTACGCAAAGAACGTGCATACCATGCATATGTATGATGTTTGATTCCACTTTGTAGCACGTTCAAAACATGCGAGTGTAGCTACTATTTCTGCTTATTATTCCTCCACCATTTCATTGTTTTCGTTTACATTTACCTTAACTCACGTTTGTGCAGTGAAGAAAGGAAAGCAAAAATTGGTTTTTCGAAAAATCGATTTGGACAGTACTAGTCTATATAACGCCCTTTTTCTAATCATCTTTACAACAAATATTATTTATATACAGAGTATTAATGAACAGTCTCATAAATTTAGGAAATGATTCTTTATATTGGTTGAATGAAAGAAAGTAATTCCAATAAATATGTGTCGGAAAATGACCCCTTTCAGAGTTATAAACTCCGAAAATGCGAAACAAATTGTTTTAAAACGCCTTCGCTTGAAAATTATGACACCTCTTGGAAGCAGTTCAAGCAACTACAAATGAGCTAGCGTGCGCTCTATCTAAACATCCACGTTTCACGATTCTCTAGTACCAAAGCAACGGGTAATCAGTTACTATTTAAAAGTGTATTCCTGTACACCAACATACTTTATACAATTCGTTACGCCAGTATTAGGTGATAGTTGAAACATGGATATTCAGATAGTTATTGTGTAATTCCTTAAACCGTTGCTAGCAGTCCCGTAACTTTCAAGTAACAGCGTTTTAATACATGTACTGTACACGATGTGTCGTATTTTCGGCGTTTCAAAACTCTGGAAGGAGGCGTTTACCATCCATTGTTCCTTAAAACTTTTTCTTACGTTTGCCATAAGTAATCATCTTTTACATTTATAACGCTATGTTTATTAACACTCTGTGTATTATAAAAAGAAAGAAATCTTTACAGACTTCTTAACGCCTAAGCCAACCAGCTAAAGACTTGAAATTTGGATAGAACAATGGTTTTGACGGAAGGTACCAGTAAGCAAAGATTTTTGGACATTCGACGTGCTAGGGAAAATAGGGATAGAATACTTATTATAATAAGATTTCCATATGTCATAATTCCGTAAGTTTAGAGGCGTGAAATTTTGTACTTACATTTTTCATTTAAAATAATTGAAAACATGTTTGAGCGCTTTTGGATAAATTTTCCTAGAAGAAGAGATAGCACGTGGGAAGAAAAAGGAGATGATACCAATTGTTGATAAGATGACCATACCTCGGAATGGGCTACAGACAATGAAATTCGGTGTTTGTACTTTTAAATCAAAACGACTAACTGGCTAATACTGGTTTTGATATCTTAAATAACTTAAACTAGAAATAAAATTCACTAAACAAAGCAACATTTATTTAAACATATAAAGGTAACCAAGAAAGTTCTATCGCTTTTTGTGGAGATCTGTTTTCAATTGGCCTCACACCCTGAGTTGAATGCAGATGGAGATACGGCGAAGGTCAGTTGTTGGTGTGGGCATCCAACTTATTACCTGGTTGTGACAGTTCAGTTACACCGTGAACTTGCGTAAGGATAGAGTGAACATGGGACCTCCACAGAGAGTCACAACGGTGTGTATGCTTTACAAGTTCAAACTGGGATCAAACGCCGCTGCAGCGGGGCGGAAGATATGTCAGATCTTTGGTGAGGGTGTCATGACTACGTGGACAGTGCAGCGGTGATTTGACAAGTTTAAGGGCGGTGACGAAAGACTCGAAGACGCTCCAAGTACCGGAAGATCAACACATGTACAAAATGAACATCTTCATTCAACAATTGAGGCTAACAGTGGCCAGATATGTGAGGAACTGTGACTACAATTCAGTGTGAGTGGAGAGACCATTCGGCAGCACTCCATCAACTTGAGAAGCACTACAAGTTGGGTCGAAGAGTCCCACTTGATTTGACTCCGAGCCAGAAGGTAACGTGAACAGACATCTGTGTTTCTTTGCTGTCTCGTTTCAGGAAGGAGCCTTTTCTGGTCAGGGTGTTCACCGGGTGATGGTGACCCGGGTGATGACAAGTGGGTCCTATACGAAGCTCCACGGCACCATCATCATTGGTTAGCAACCCGTGAACTGGTTCCAGAACAGCCGATACTAGCAATGCACCAGAAGAAGATCCTCCTGTGTGTTTGGTGGACTGTTCGCGGCATCATGCATCGGGAACTGCTACCAGCTGGTCACAGCATCAATGCAGCTGTGTACTGTCAGCAGTTTAGTGTTCAAGAAAAACTAAAAACTCTGGAGCTTGCACTTTTAAATCGGAGAGGGGTCCTATTGTTACAGGACGATGCTAAGCCCCACATGGCAAGTATGACCCGGGACACCATTCTACGCCTTGGATAGGAAACATTGTTGCATTCGCCGTACTCCTCAGACATTGCACCGTATGATTGTCACCTGTTCCATTCCTTGGACAATCACCTTAGGGGACGCCCGTTCAAATTCGTAGTAGAGGTGCAAAATGCACTTCATATCTTCTTTGCTTCACGGCCCACCAAGTTCTACCGCGATGGAATCCATGGCCTTCCAAAACGTTGGCAGAAGGTCGTCAATGCTGATGGTGACTATTTTTGATCTTTCATGTACGTCTTAGATGATATATTAATGTTCGAATGTGGTGGGTGAAAAAGCGACAGAACTTTCTTGGTTACTTTTGTAATAAATGCGTAACAGTTTCATCAACTAACTTAACATATTCACTTTATCAGGCATTATCAATGTCCCTTTTCAACACCGAGGCTATACCAAACATGGGCTTGCAATAAGGTGTAAAACAAACCTTCTTAGTACATTCAATTCTTTTGCTTGTCTTCTACCGCAAATCGAACCCAGGACCACACCATTAGACCGCTAGCAACTGGACTATTGGCCCAATATGTCAGCGTATTACCAATGACCAACTATGACTAATCAATGTTTGTTCTTTGCCTTATTTACAATAAGAATAAGGTATACTGTGAAAAAGATGACAATGGCCAAAAGGTTTACATATATAGTGTTCGAAGTGGCAAAAAGCAGAGGCGGTATGCTTTATTACGATTTTGACTCGATGGTTATCTAAATGTTGAAACACAATGAGGGTATGTTGGCTAAAAGATTCCATCTCTATTTACATAATGATTAAGAGCTTCTCTGTAGTTACAGGGGGGGGGGCGCATGAAGAGACTTTGATCCCTCGCCAACAACTTCCTGAAAAAAAAATTAAAAATATCCCCTTATCTTGTATTACAGGGCATTATAAACGTAAATGCTCAAAAACCGAGTTTTTATATTAACAATTTCCTGCGGGAAAACTCCCGGACCCCCTACTCGACTGACGGGTATTCCAATCCCCTGAAGATCCACCTCCACAGTAGACAACACCTAAATTCACCCATGCTCTAAACATGATATTTACATGCATAAAGGCAAGAAGACACATAGGAAAGAAAGAATTCAATATGGCACAACAAAATATGAACTAAATGAACGTCTTTGATGACGCCTTATTTTAAAAACAAAAGATAGGAAAAATAACAAAAATGTCGTGTTGTCAACTTCGAAATTATTTCTATATAAGAAATAAATCTTTTTAAGTGCAAAGCTATTCATCAATTATTGTGCATAAAAATGGATATATTAAAGATATTTAGTATCTACTCTCCAGTGACAGTATGGCTTGATCGCTGAAAAATCAGAGGTGGTATCCTTCATCACAGTAAAACCAGAGGCGGTATGGCATACCACCACATACCGTCTCACTTCGACCACTATATATATATATATATATATATATATATATATATATATATATATATATATATATATATATATATATATATATATATATATATAATTGAAGATGGTGTGCCAGATATTCGTGTCAGAACTTAAAGTATCTTCTGTTTCATTTTGATTTCTTTGTGCACAATATAACGTTTTACAGCACCATAGCCATAGGCCTATAATACGTGAACTTATGCACTCCTGTTGAGAATCACATTCAGTCGGTGGCACGTAAAGTGAGATGCTTATAGCTAAACCTGTTTTGGTTGTATGTTATCAGAGATTTAGATGAGATGCATATTAAAGTTTACTTCACTGAACCGAGTACAGAAAGTTTTTGTGTCTGAAACTTCAGTAAACAAAAATATTTACCTTATTTATAGTATTACTTATTTATAGTAATATTTTAAATCCCCACATTGTTGTCAAGTATCCTATGAGGTGGAATATTCGGAATACTTACAAAAAGATGGATAAAATTCCGAAATATTATTGACTTCTTCTTCGTTCTCACCTCAACCATAGGTTGATCGGCAACATGGACATTTTAAAACTTTTCTGTCCTTTGGGAGAGCTGTTTCATACTTTGGTAAGGTCTCTTCTTCATAAATGCATATAACTGCATCTAAATATTCTATCCTTGCTCTTTCTCTTCCTTGTTTTCTTTCTACCTTTCTCTCTATCAACACGGTGATCCAATCGGAGTGCCGAATAAGATGGTCAACCATGCTGTTTCTTCTTTTTCCTATTATCTTCATGATCTGGCATCCTTCATTAGCTTATTTGGTTATAGTACTTCTTTTTTTCATTAAAATTTACCTGAGATTTTTCAGTCAATAAAATTGTCTTTCCCAAACAAATAAAGATGGAAATGCAATTTTATTTATTACTTCTTCAAATGGAAAATATACGATTCTTACTGCCTGTGTGTGATTGTATTTAATTCGTCTTGCAAAGCCAATCATTTCGATAAAGAAGTTCCAAGATTCTACACGCTTTGTAGATATAACTTTTTTTTTTTTTTTTTTTTTTGAAATTGCAAAGTCTATTGTGTGCGAAAAGGAATGAACATTACCCAATTTTGTATGTATAATCATGTTTTAGGAACTGAATATTCATAATTTTACGGAACGTTTGATTCTCTGAAGGCCTATGATATTGATATCATTGTATAGAACTACAAATCACATATTTTTATTTTTTACTCGAGAATTCATGGGTATTTAATGTTCTATAGGACAATAGCCTAAGATACCGTGTTATTGAGAATGTGTAGTATAATTCGCTTGACTATATTTTTTTGGAGCATATTATTTAATACAGTAGAAATTATGCATATAAATGATCAACGTGGTATTTTTTATTTCATTAATACACATTGAATGGATTATTTTTTGGTTCCACTTAGATTTACTGTGAAAATGGTGTGAAAATTAAAAGACTCGTTTTATACTGCAAAATGTCTCACATTAAATTTTCATTTGTGTATTTTCTGCTTTGTGAGCAAGGTGGAATATTTTTCTCTCTTCGTAATCTTCAATGAATGAGTCAATAGCCTAAGAAATACCATTTCTTTTGATGGACATTAACGGAGAATTTTTAAGGAAAATGTGAGTGTTTATTTGTTTGTTAAAGAATTAGTACATATCGGCAAGGTTATTGTTGT